>NC_089494.1:69584268-70219684 GCF_036850765.1 Saccopteryx bilineata
ATAATTGCTATCTATTCCTTGCTCAAAAACCTCTAAATATTAGTAATTTAGTTGTAGAGTATTGAGTAGCAGTCCCCTTGGGCTTTAATTTTCTTATTTATATAAAAAGTAGAACAAGAGCATTTACTTTTGGAGGTTGTTTTGAGGATAAGGTTTATCACAATGTACTGTAATATATATATATTTTCCCTACTGGAAAGTAATGTCTTTAGGGTGGGGTTTATATCTTGGTTATCTTTTTTTTCTAGAGTGCTTTTATAGTCTTAACTCATAGCAGTCATTTTCATTTTCATTTCTGAGCAGTAAAATAACTTCAAAATTCTCATCGAAAAAAGAAAAGAATTTGATAAAATTTCTTCATAGTAATAAGTTGCAATGGCAACATTTCAAAAAATAAATTCTAAACTGATAGTTCAGTTTCATATTTAATGTCACCATTTGCTTACTAGAGACAAGTTTACAGTTAGAGAGAGACTATATAATTTACTTACTGATGATTCAGGTGGTCTACTGATGATTCTTATTGTCTACTAAGAAACTTCAAGCACCCTTGAGAAAAATTTTAGTGGTGACCATCTGAATCAATATTTTATTCTTAAGTATTTGGACCAAACAGGTAAATATAGATCACAATATAACATACGAAGTACCACCATGATTTATTCAGATATTAACATTTTGCTAAATTAATTTTAGTTTTCTTTTTTTATTTTACTTTTACATTACAGTGTACATTCAATATTATTTTGTATTAGTTTCAGGTATACAGCATATATTGTAGTTAGATAATCATATACTTTACCAAGTGTTCCCCCCAGTATTTCCAGTATCCACCTGGAACCATACGTAGTTATTACGGCACAGCTGACTATATTCCCAATGCTGTACTTTACATCCCCATGACTATTCTGTAACTACCAATTTGTATTTCTTTTTTTTTTTTTAATTCATTTTTAGAGAGGAGAGAGAGAGAGACTGAGAGGGAGAGAGAGGAGAGAGAAGGGGGGAGGAGCTGGAAGCATCAACTCCCATATGTGCCTTGACCAGGCAAGCCCAGGGTTTTGATCCGGCGACCTCAGCATTTCCAGGTCGACGCTTTATCCACTGCACTACCACAGGTCAGGCCAATTTGTATTTCTTAATCTCTTCACCTTTTCACCCAGTCCACCAAACCCCCTTCACCCTGACAAACATCAGTCTGTTCTCTATATCTATGAGTCTGTTTCTCTTTTGTTTATTTCTTTGTATTGTTCCTTAGATTCCACTATGAATAGAATCATATGGCATTTTACCTTAAGGTTTCTTTTAAAAATTGATACATTTAAAAAATGTTATGTGAAAGGAGAAAACTGTAGGAATGCAAAGTATGATGTATATAAACTTTCAAAACACAATAAAATATGATATTTACTTGATTTAATTGTTCATTTATTGAAAATTATTTTTTAGAGTCTACTATATTCAAGTTACTTTAATAAAAACTGTGCACACTAAAAAAAAATGTATAATCCAGGATGTCTGTTACTAAAGAACTTATAATGAGTTAAGGGAGGTGACATATATATTATACTATTAATGGTAAGGCAATTTAGAAAAATGTGTGCGAAGACACAAATAAGTGTCTTACAAATACTAGAATATAATGGATTGTTTCTGGCTAATGTGAGACACAGAAGGCTTCATGAAATTCTCACTCTAGCTGGTAGAAGAGGTGAGATTTTTATTGAGATTTAAAAGAGGTCTGAGACTTGTACATATGAGGATGAAGAGGAATGACCAGTATGAAATACAGCTAGATCTAACAGAATGCACTAGGTATTTCCCATGAACATAATAGTGCAGTTTACTTGATGCCTAGAGTGCTGAAGTGGAATTATGAGGATTTAGAAAAACTAAAGAGCTTTGTATATATACTGGGGAAGTTTGAATTCAGGACAGAATGTTAGAACTCATTATGGTCGACAATAGAGTTTCCTTTCAGTGGCCCTGTGCATCTATTTTAAGTCTCTTTCCCTCTGTCTGACAAGGCAGCCTGAGCAATTAATTATACAGCAAATGTGCTGGCAGATGCTCAATATTCATAATATTGGATGACCCCTTCTACTTTTCCTCTTTTTTTTTTTTATTTCATTCTTGGCTCAGTCCTTCTGGTTCTACTAATAACGTGCTTTTACCAGATTCTTATCTTTGGTTAAATTCTCCTACTTTCCAAATCTTTTCTCTTCAGTGATATGATCAATAGGGAATAATCCTAGAAACCCTCTTCCCTTAGACTGCTCTTTCTAGCACTCCCTGCTTGGTGCCATCAAATCCTGTGCATAGCCCCACTTCAATAATTCTATGCCAAAGTATCATTCGATTTACATCATTTTGTTTTATAGTGGCTTCCCAGGTACACAATCTACTTTGCATATTCAAAGTTTGTTTAGCACTTGGGTTTCACTTGGATAATGAAATAATAAGCACTGGACCTAACTGCATATCTATGGCTTAAAATTTGTATGTGTATTAATTAGAGTCCCCATGTTCACATATTTCATATGAGCATCATATAAATCTGTGATAACCAAGTAGTCTGAAGACTCTTGTAGTTTTAGATTGAATCATAGCTGAAATCCCATCTATGTTACTGGTTTGTGCTTTGCCACATGTAAAAGCTGAAAAGTAGCTTCTACCTCAGAACAACAGTCCATGACTAGTCACATTAGAAGCTAGAAAAGAACAACAACAACAACAAAAAATCAAGTAAATTGGCAACTGACTTTCAAAATGAATTGTACTATACTGTTCATGTAGAGAAGACAGATGTTAAATTTCAAGTATTGAAGTTGAAGGAATGTTACATATAACCATAATGTGACAACTCAGCCAGCATCCAAAACTCATTCCTGAGATAGTTTCTTCCAAATCAAAGCCTGAGGGAATGTGAAATCTTAAATCCTTCATCTTGTAAATAGCAGCTGTAGCTGAAGCGAAAGGAAGAGGTCTGCGTTCATCAGGGGATCCCAGCAGGGAACTTTATGCCATGTAGTTCCCGTTACCAGCTTTACTTTATATTACACGATTACTTTTTATTTGTCTTTTAATTCTTATTCTCTCTTCTTTTAAAACAAATTGGTACTTTGAAAAGAATTAATGTTTCTAAAAAAAAAAATGTCCAGCAGAAATGCCAGATTAAAATTTGCTAAAGCTAATTTAAACGTTGTAATTTTCTTTACTATGGATGTGAAAAGATAATTCCTGCACTAAGTAATTTTAATAGATGAACATAAAGGTAATAAATTTAGAAGTCATGAAAGCATTTTAAAAGATTGTGAACTAAAGAAAGAGTAAGTTACACTAATTACGTGCAGTGTTTGGAAACAAAAGAAAAATAAATAAATGGGGCTACAATCAAACTAAAGTTTTTTAAAAAGTTTTTAAAAATTTGTTCATTAATTTTAGAGAGAGAAGAAAGGAGAGAGAAAGAGAGAGAGAAGAAAGGAAGAGAAAGAGAGAGAGAGAAATTTGATTTGTTGTTCTACTTATTTGTGAACTCACTGGTTGTTTCTTGTATGGACCCTGACCAGGGAATCTAACCTGCAACCTTGGCATATCAGGATGATGCTCCAACCAACCATGCTACCCGGCCAGGGCCCAAAGAGTTTATGCAGAATAAAGTGAACCATCAAAAAAAAAATGAAAAGATAATCTACTAAATGGGAGAAGTTGTTTGCTAATGCTACATCTGATAAGGGGTTAATATTCAAAATATGTAAAGAACTTATAGACCTTACCATACACATAGACACACAAAATATCTGATTAAAAAGTGAGCAGAGGACCTGAATAAACATTTCTCCAAGGAGACATACAAATGGCGAACAGACATATGAAAAGATGCTCAACATCACTAATCATCAGGGAAATGCAAATTAAAACCACAATGAGATATTATCTCACCCCTGTCAGAATGACTATCATCAGTAAATCAACAGACAACAAGTGTTGGTGAGGATGTGTCATAATAGGAACCCTCCTGTACTGTTGAGATTTTAAGCTGGTTAGCCACATTGGAGAACAGTATAATGTTCCTTAGAAAATTAAAAAATAGAACTACTATATGTTTCAGCAATCCTACTTTTGGGTATTTACATGAAAAAATCCAAAACACTAATTTGAAGAGATATATGCACCCCTCTGATCATTGTAGGATTATTTACAATAGGCAAGATACAGAAACAACCTAAATTTCCATCAATAGATGAATAGGTACAGAAGATACGATGCATATATACAAATGGATAATGACTTAGCCATATAAAAAAAAAAGAAAGTAATCTTGCCATTTGCAACAACATGGATGGACCAGAGGGTAGTATGCTAAGTAAAATAAGTCAGAGAAAGACAAATACCATATGATTTCACTTACATGTAGAATCTAAAAAACAAAACAAACAAAACAGAAACAAACTCATAGATATAGAGAAACTTTTGATATTGCCAGATAGGAGAGGAGTATGGGGAAGGATGAAAAAGGGGAAAGGATTATGTTGTATTAATTGCCAGTTTAAAAAACAAACAAACAGTCACAGGGCCCTGATCCATTGACTAAGCAGTAGAGCATCAGCCTGGCATGTGGAAGTTCTGGGTTCGATTCCCAGTTAGGGCACACAGAAGAAGTGAGTATCTGCTTTTCCAGCCTTCCCCCTTCCCCCCCCCTCTCTCTCCCACAGTGATGGCTCATTCAAACAGTTGGCCCTGGGTGCTGAGGATGGCACCATGGCTGGCCTCGCCTCAGGCACTAAAATAGCTTATTTGCCAAGCAATGGAGCAACGCACCCAGATTGGCAGAGCATTTCCTGTTAGTGTGGATCACAGTCGGAGAGCATGCGGGAGTCTGTATCTCTGCCTCCCTGCCTCTCACTTAAAAAAAAAAAAAAGTCACAGGATGTATAAACAACATAGGAAATTTATAGTCAATATATTGTAATAGCTACATATGATGTCAAATGAGAATTAGACTTACTGGAGTGATAAATTTATAAGTAATATAAATGTATAATCAATCTGTTGTTCAACTGACACTAATATAATATTGTATGTCAACTGTAATTAAATTTTTTTAATTTAAAAAATGTACAATTTTTGGGTAAAATTTTTATCATTTGCAAAATATATCTATGAAAAAAGCAACAAAATGTAGTTAATAAATACAAACTATGGCATTGCATCCTGGTAACACTTTATTTTTATAGCACATAAGCAAAGGATAGCTAATACTTTCAATTAACTAAATATTATGTTGGTTTTCACTTGCTAGTAAACTAAATAGAGAAGAAGTTTAATATAAAAATGAATTTAAAATTGAGAACCCTTTAATTTCTGGCCAAGTTGGCAAAGCTTGTACCAAACCAATAACAGAGCAACTAACAAAGTCTGATTTAAAAGAAAAAATTTTTCTTTGAAAACATCTCCAAGCTTTCAAAGAGTAAGAAATAGAGAAGAACCTCAAAGATAGAAAAAGAGAATAAAATAACTCACTGAGTTAAGCTAAAAAATTTGCACATTACTTTTTCCTTCTAGGCATTGGCCTACTCTTAGTTTGGACAAGAAGCCAAGAAGCTGGGAAGATGGAAGCAGCTGAGAGACAGAGAGACCAATAGGATTTTCAGAATCTCGTAGTCCTAGGGAGGCAAAAGAAAAAAAAAAAGAAAAGGTTGGAATTCAAGAATATGAAAGCAGCCAAATTTTTATGTCAAAATTGTGGAAAACAGAGAAATCAGACTCTTCCAGTTTGTGCATCAATATAGAGAAATAAAATATAATCTGAATGAAATACGTGAAATAAAAATAACAAAAGTATAGAAAAAGTCATAAGAGACATACTGATCATAATAAATACCTGTTTATGGTTAATGCTTAACCAATAAATGTGGGTTCAAACTCCAGTTCTGTCACTTATCAGTTGCATAATTCTTCTTTTACAAACACTTTAAAAACTCACTTTTCTTACGTATAAGAATTGATACATAATATTATATAATCAAGATATTGTAGGGAAATTAATGGAATTAACAATTAGTATAATACCCAGTAATGTGCACTTAATAAATATAAGATAGTATTGGTTAAATAAAGTACTCATGTCCTTTATATATATAGCAAAAATTATTCTCAGGTTATTTTATTTGCCTTTAATTTTTTATATTGATCAATTATTCTATCTGGAAATTTTTGATGTCTCAGGAACACAAAATACTATTATTCTCAAAATTTCATGTATTATCATTGTATTATCTATAAGAATATTCTATCTTAATATTTATATGTGTGGTTATGTTTTAGGAGAAAAAATTAAAGTGCTATATTAAAATCTTGACTATTTAAAGCTACTTTGAAAAGTTCTTCAAGCATTGAAAACTGTAGTGGTCATTAATATATTAAATGTAAAGAAGTTATTAACATTTTATTTTAATCCCATATTTTGCATATTTACTTTTGTAGGAATGATAACTTTCAAAGTTAAAGAGCATTAATATGATAAAATATAAAAAATAAATCTAAATGCTAGTCAAGAAAGGTGACAATAATTTTGCAGATTTTTCATATAATTAATCATTCTTTTATAATTGAATTTATTGGGGTGACATTGGTTGAAAAAATCATACAGATTTAAGGTGTAAAACTCAACAAAACATCATCTGTACATATAATGGCAACATTTTATTTTTAAAAAATTCTAATAAAATTTAGAAACCAGCCATTGAAAAAAATGTAATCTAGGCCCTGGCCAGTTGGTTCAGTGGAAAAGCACTGGCCTAGCGTGTGGATGTCCTGGTTTCAACTCCTGGCCAGGGCACACAGGAGAAGCGCCCATCTGCACCTCCACCTCTCCCCCTTCTCTTCTCTTTCTTTCTCTCTCTTCGCTTCTCGCAGCAATGGCTTGAATGGTTCCAGCAGTTAGTCTCTGGTGCTCAGGATGGCTCCAAGGCCTCCACCTCAGACACTAAAAAAATGGCTCAGTTGCCGAGCAACACAGCAACTGCCCCAGATGGGCAGAGCATTGCCTTCTTTTGGGCTTGCTGAGTGGATTCCCATTGGGGTGCATGTGGGAGTCTGTCTCTCTGCCTCCCCTCCTCTTACAAAAAAAAACAAAACAAAACCAAACAACGACAACAACAAAAGAATAACAGAGCTTGAAAGTAGTATTCCAAAAGTGAGAGGTTTAATAAAGTTCAATATTACTAGTACAAACACATTTTTCAAGTACAGAAATATAATTAAAATAGTATCCTTTAGGGACAGAGATATGAGAATATAATTAATAAATAGTTATATAGCCATAAACCTTTTCCTGTAAAAATTATTGAAGTTATTGACAAGAGGACTACGTTCAAATGGAGCAATAAAGCATAACATTCAACTTTCTTTGTAGAGGGACCAACAAAATCTTACAAGCAATCACACAACGAAACATCTGAAAGCATAGCTTCTTTAGAATGATAGGTGCCTGAATGATTACATATAAGTTCATTTAGGAAGTTTTAAATACATAAAAATTAGACTGCCTCACAGACAATTAATAATCATCCTTCCAAGTGATTCTAATATGCATATAGGTGTGGCCAGTGCTCTGGAAGAATTAGAGGGTGACCCAGGGACCCATTCATTCAGATCACAACTGTCAACTTAAAAATCTAAGAAATAGCTTTTGAAGACCACTGGAATGGCCAGGTCTCTAACTGATAATTAATTAATTAATTAATTATATTTTAAAATAAGCAAGTTATTTTTATAACAATAAGTTCAATAATACAAATAATAAATGTTACTTAACCCTTTGAGCAGAAGGGGGTATGATGACATTAAATAGAAGACTGGGATAAAACAAATAGTTATGAAATAGCAAAGAAAGCCACCTGATATTGAGAAAAATTCGTTCATATGAATCAATTAGAAAGAGATAAAAATAAAGAATCAACCAATAAATTAACAGTATGCATTATCCAGTATGAACCTTTGGACATAAACATTTCAGAGTAAACTTGATTGCTACTCTCAAAAAATCATAATAAAAAAGAACTTTCCTGTTAGAATACACATATACAATTTATGTAACACATTGTGTTATATAATACATGTATAGTATATATAGAAATAAATATAATATATGCTACACACATATATACACACAAATAGATCATTTTAGAAAGATTAACAAAGATTTGTGGCTTTTTTTGATGGTAGTGAAGAGTATAGATTTAGAACTTTATAAATCTATTGTTCAGCTATTCCTTATGTTTTCTTTTTATTTGAATATTGTTTAATATTATGTAAACATATTTTAGCTACTATTTAGGTAACTAATTACTGAACTTTTTCCTGAAAGATCCATATAGTTGAGATAAAAAAAGAAGGCTTTAGTATTAATTTTGGGTCACCTACACATTCCTTCATACTAGTTTTCTCTTTCTCTTTCTTTCAATCTTGGCTATATTCAATCCACATTAAAAATGAAACAAATGCTCTAACATAGATGAAAACAAGCTAAGCAGTGGAAATATTTTGATTATGGTCTTGATTATGCCTAAACGAATGAGTAATATTAACATCTATGCCCTAAAAGCTAAGTTTATTGAAAACTACAAAATAAAAATACAAGCTTTAAAAAAGTCATCTTGGTACAAATAAAAGCACTTAGACAAATGACTGTTATAAAATGTATTCAAGTTTTAATGTATTAATAAGAATGTGATATTTTTCTCAGATGGAGAAAGTATAATAACTTTAAAAATTCATAATTCCAGAAGTATATAACTCATTTTCTGATATTGTTGCCAAAAGTCTTAAGACACATTCAAGGTTATGAAAACATTTTTAAAATTAAGTTTGCATTAATCAATGGGAAAGTCTCCTGACCTCATTGACACTTCTGAGTAAAAAATGAATGCAAACCATGAATTTCTCAGTTTAAATTCAAGAGTGAAATTCTTGATCCTAGATGGCTAATATGGCATGTTTGACATATGCATTATCTATAGTCTTGTTCTTTTCCACTTTGAATTTTTTCTTTAATAAATACAAATATTCTTGACAACCGCCCTGTCCCATAGATTAGATTTGCAGCAAAGAGGTCAAGGTTCTCTATATTTATATTTCTTCTAAATTCTCACCCTTTAAACTAACATTATCTATTCCTCCCCTTCTCTGGGTACATTTTATTTCTAATGTTTCTTAGTCATGTCATTATTATCAGGGTCACTATATTTTGTAATCAGAGTATACCTCTTTTTATAATATGTAAATACAACTTTTTAAAAAATTGTATGACTTTCAGATTTTGATACCAGCAGGACATGAATAAACTTTCAGGAGTCATTTACTTCTTAAATCACTTGAAAATTTTAATTCTCCAAACCAGCCCAGGAAGTCGAAAATATTCACTACTTACAAAGAGATTTTAGCATTTTCTTGGCACATGGGTTTCTATGGTACACAGGTTTTTAACGTCTAACCTAAGTAGACCTCCTTTGGTCCCTTGTGCATGCATTTATTCATTCAGGAAACACTGGTTCCACATTTACCACATCCTAGGAACTGTACTAGGCAGTATGAACTCAAAGACTAAAAAATAAAAAAAAATTCTGCCTTTCTGGTGCTTAACGCCAAGGACCAAAACAAACAGATATTTGGTATACATTGGGACCCTAGGAAATGGATTAACATTTTGCATGTTATAAGGATACAGAGAAAGGAAAGGAAAGAGGAAAGTGAATTTTCTAGAGGAAATAAACACTAAGCTAAATTTCGAATTATGAGTAAATGTCAGCAGGTGGTGAGAAATGATGTTTCAGCTTTCAGCCAGCTAAGGAAATGCTCTACTCAGGCCTCCTGCTGAGGGAATAGTACACTGACAGCCTCAGCTCACTCATCACTCACCCATGGAGAGACACCATGCTTCTTTTGGACTGCTCTGAGCCCGAAATGGCGAGCTGTGATATACTTGCTCGGACCCATTACTGTGGGATGCGGTACTCTTCCAATGTTTGCCTTTGGCTCCACTCCTCTTGGCTTGATAAAGCTTCTTTAGAATTGTGCTGTAGTCTGAGAATCTTTCTTCCAAGTCTTCCTTCCCTTTCCCTCTTTTTTCTTTTATCATGGACTAAATAATTTCTCTCCAATTTTTCCTATTCTCCTTTATTATTCATATTTGGTTTCCCCAAAACATCTCTTTCATGACTAATCCTGTTTTGGAGGCTGTTTCCTGAAAAACCTGAATAAACACAGGTAGTATCAAAAGAGGTCCAAAGAAAATAGGGTATGGGCACTGGCTCCCTTGTTGCCCAGTAAGTGAAGAGGACACTATCTTCAATGGTATTTGGATATAGATAGTCTCTGGCACAGGTGGTGGCCTAATTGCTGAAGATTTCACTGGCTGTCACCTGGGGGGAATATCCTGATACAGGGGAAGCTCCATGCAGGTGCAAAGGTTCAGGAATTTTAATATATGGAGGCAACAATTCCCACAAAGACCTAAAAATGGGCTTGTTATTGCTATATTGAATAGACTTCTTCAAGGGATAATGAGAAACTAATGGATGTTACAAGCAGTAAAGGGCTAGGTGTGAGAGCCAGAGATGCTTGTTAGTAGTTTACAGAATGTTTTTTCTCCAATAGTGAAATTGTGGACCCAGCTGTCAAAAACTCCTGACTTGATATTTAGATTCCTAGAGCACCAAAGATATCCAGATGTTTAGATAAGGCATGTCCTTTATGCTGAGGTCGAGGCTCTGGTTGGGAAATCTTGGCGATCTGTAATACGGGGTGAAGGTATCTGGATAAATCTCTGGATATGTTGGTGCTGAAGAACCCCCTGAACCATCAGAGCTTGAAGAGAAGGCTTTCCACTTTCTCATAATAGGTAGGTCATCTGCTGTGCTAGCAGATGCTGTAGAGAGGTTTCTTCCCCTCAAGGCAACATGTGCATCCTTCAGAAGCTGTGCCAACAGCCTCCCCTGGCTGCCAGGCTGGTAACTAGAGTCAAATCCCAACATCATCCAGGTGAGATTATGCTTAAGGGAGGGAAGATAGAATACATTGGGGAAAATAGAAGCATTAGTGAAATAAGCAAGAGGAGTAAATCTGGGATTGAATTTTGAATGTGCCTACTCATTGGGTTGAGATGTAAAATAGGTTTGCCTGACCTGTGGTGGCGCAGTGAATAAAGCGTCGACCTGGAAATGCTGAGGTCGCCGGTTCGAAACCCTGGGCTTGCCTAGTCAAGGCACATATGGGAGTTGATGCTTCCTGCTCCTCCCCCCTTCTCTCTCTCTCTCTCTCCTTTCTAAAATGAATAAATAAAATTAAAAAATAAATAAATAAATAAAAATAAAATAGGTAATCAAGGATCTGATCTATTTACTTGGGGGTGCTTTTGGGGGGCAAAAGATTTAACATCCTGGTCTTACATGAGGGTATGAGGTAAATTGGCTGCTGGAGAGGTTCTTACAGACCAACAGAAGCTATGATGTATGCTGAGCTAAATGAAAATACTATAATTATACTGGCAGATGGGACAGAAATGAATAGAGCTGAGGAAATTGAGATATTAAAATAAATACAATATGTGAGGCCAGAAGACACAACAGGGAGTTGTGTTCCACAAGAAGGGCCAGAGGACATAGTGCTCACCAAGACCACTGGAAATTCATCAGAGAGACACCAGCATACCAAACAGTTTAGTGGTAACTGTTTTCTGCAGGTTAAAGAGGGTTCTAGGAGAGGCAGTCACAGAGCTGGGCTCACCAATATCCATGGTGATAACTCCTCCCTCCCAGTGTTAGGGGCAAGGTGGCAGTGCTTAACTGCCAGAACTCAGAAGATGGCAATTAATATAATAACCAAAAAGTCATACAGAAATCCAGAAAGGCTTGACTCAAGGGGAGTCATGAAGATGTTTAGTAGAGTAGATATCTGGGACAACTAGAGAGGCAGTTGAAAAGGATGCTGAGCATGTACAATAAGAAAAAGGCAATACAATAGCCAAGATCTGGAGACAGCCCAAGTGTTCATCAGTGGATGAGTGGATTAAAAAGCTGTGGTACATATACACAGCAGCTGTGGAATGGAATACTACACGGCTGTGAAAAAGAAGGAAATCTTACTTTTTGCAATGGCATGGATAGGCCTGGAGATGATTATGCTAAGTGAAATAAGCCAGGCAGAGAAGGATAAATATTATATGATGTCACTTATATGTGGAATCTAAGGAACAAAGTGAACTGAAGAACAAACTAGAGGCAGAGGCGGGGTTGCAGAGACCAGCGGGACAGCTGTCAGAGGGAAGGGGGATGAGGGGATGGGATCAGAGAAGGTGAAGGAATTAGTAAAATTATATACACATAACACAGAGATACAAATAACAGGACAGCAAATCCCAGAGGGAAGGGGAGTGGTTTGGGGGGGGGCAAAAGGGGTATAAATAGGGACATGGGGAAGGGGTGAGGGTGTTATATTCAGGGGGACACTTGAATTCATGTTAACATAATAAATTAAAATAAAATAAAAACAGAAAAACAAATAAGACAAAGGCAAGAATGGAAGAAAACAGGTTAAGGCTGATCACTCCCAAGAAAATACCAAAATAACTTTTGCTTATTTCAGAATCAATAGAACTTACATAGACATAATGGCTTGTTAATGGGCAAGTCGTAATGCTGGTAGTTGAGGGAAGGCAGTTTCTCACTGAATTTGGGCAAACAGTAGAGGAACTGTGGAGCCGGAAAGCGTAGGGCCATACATATTTATTGGAGGCTCTCAAAGACAGGTGAGCGAATAAACAACAAAAGGAAAAGAGCTAATAAACAAAGGAAAATCTGCTTTTCTCAGTGAAGGACAAGGGAGCGAGGAAAACCGCACTGTAGGATATTGGAGAACAATCTGAGAGAACCATTGCTGAGGGCAAGCACCCACAGCCCTACACAGACCACACACACATGGAGCTGACGCGTGCTCGTGCACCAATCAGGCAAAGTGCTTGCAGCAGGTACACCCATAAGCAAGCCTAACACAGCTGTTTTCTCCACATAAGTGAAGCAACAACTTAGAGGTAATATTCTGAAAAGATGGGATACCATCTTTAAATAATGATGTGACATATGAATTGAATCAGAGGCCTCTATGCATTTCATGCCCAACAGGACTTGTACTTGGCAGACAAATTTGTCTTTAACAAATATAAAATATAATGTTGAATTACTATATTCGTATTTTCACATTGTAGTCTCTATATTAATTTATTGCTCTTTGTATAATCAATGTATTCAGTATACAGTTTTTAATATGAGGAAGAGTTTGCTATACAAAACTCACCAGAATTATCATTATCACCTGGGAGCTTGTTAGAAGTACAGAATCTCAGTGCCTTCTGCATTAGAATCTGCATTTTAACAAGATTCCCAGCTGATGCTTATGCTCATTAAAGTCCACACTAGTAGATAGCAAAAGTCCAAGTCATATCCTTTATTCTAGAACTAGTTTTTCCTTATGATGTATTTTATGTGGAAAATTATACTTCAAAATCCTGGAAGCTTTGGTATAATATATTCAGAAGAAATAAAAAAGCTTAGAGAAGTACAATGATTACCATTTCATGTCATAATTTGCACAAAAATCCGTGTTTTGGGGCACAGAAATGTACTGAAAGACTGGTGAAAATAAAGGCAAACAGAATAGCTGGCACGATCATATTAGAGATGACAAAACTCAGAGGTAAAATATAGTAATGGTGGACATTTTAACTAGATAGACAGTTTCTGGATGATTCAGCACAAAAGCAGGATAGCTGATACATTTTTCACTTTAATTGATGACTTAATGTTGATTTTACCACTGAGAAAGAAGAATAACTGACAAGAAGTTTTACTGCTATTGTCCTATTTTATTATCATGGAAGAGCCAGTTGATGAATTAGAAATAATAGGACATTGGAAAATGACGGTTAGCTGTTTTTCAAGTCTGTAATAATGAGGGAAATTTAGGCATAGCTACACTGACAAGCCAGACTGTGAGAAGTAAATTAAAAAAAAAATAATGTAAGATATGATCCCTTAGCCCGAGACTCTAAAAGAACAGTAGTCAAAAGGGAGACACTCAAAAAAGTTGTCACTTATAATTACAATGAAGAAAGAAGAGAGCTGTAGTAGCCATTGGAACCATTGGTGCTGACCAGTAAGCTTTATAAGGACATAGACAGAGAGGAGACATAAAGAATGAACATGTTGCTTAATTATGTCAAAATAATGACAATAAAGTTCAAATCTAGATAGACCACAAATGTAGATTATTATGTGAATATTGTGGTGTAATCTTAATAGCCACGAGGAAAAAAAGCTGAATAACTCAACTCAACTCTTACTTTGCTTCTCTCTTTTTACTTGTATTATAATTATTTGGCACATTTGTCTCTCTTACTAAATCTAGGACAGAAATCTAGCTTGATTCATTTTGATATTATCAGAGTATGGTATAAACTTGTTAAATCAAAGTAGAAACTTGTGAAATTAAAGTAGAAACTCAGTCAACTCTGTTGAATGAATGAAGAGAAGATTAAATACTAGCAATAGGGAATTGCAGCAATTGCTACTATAAAAGGTATCTCTTAAAACTTGTTATATATATATTTAAAAGTATTATTTTGATGACTAATGTTTTTACAATTTTATAAAATTTAATCTTAGGTGAAAAAAAAGTCTACTAAATTCAGAGAAGAGAGACAGTAAATACAATACCCTGGTCTTCACTAAATGGATACAAAGTGATTGACAGATATGAAGAATAAAACGCCAAATTCCTATTTTTCTATACATTTTGCTTATATTGGAATAGATCTTATTTAAACACAGTTAAAATTTACAAAGATACTAACTAAATCTGTTCTTATTTAATTCCATGTTGATGATTGTTTAACTAGGTTTAAGTTTTCACAATTGTATATATTAATAATTTATTTCTTATTTTTTCTCAGTTGTGTGATGCAAATAAAGTTTCTACTTTCCATAACTGACTGCTTTTATGAGTTTCTTATGTAATCTTTCACCACTTATCTATGTTTTGCTACACAAATACATATCTACTTTTTATTCCTATTTCCCTTTTTTTTTTTATACAAATGGAAGCATAGTATACACAATCTCTTCCTATTTGGTATCCCTCTACTTCATTGTGTTTTGGTAATCTTTTCACATAAAGACTTACATATAAGGAGGTTTCTTGTTCATTTTTGTTTTTATTTTTTATTATGGAAAATTTCAAAATATATAAAGGTATACAGAATAGTATAATTAAGTTCCAAAAATAATTATTAATATTCTGCTACTCTTGCTTCATCTATTCCCAATTTCTATTCTTTCTTGAAATATTTTTTAAAATCTCAGCGATTTTATTTTTTCAATAAATATTTTAGTATGTATCTCTAATATATAAAAATATTTATTTATGTGTATAACCACAATGCCACTATTACAGCCAGATAATTCATTTATAGAACCTAAAACTCAGATCACATTCAGGTCCTACAATTTTTGCTCAAAATTAATTTTTACAATTAATTTATTTGAATTCCTATTTAAACAAGCCTTCACATTGCATTTAGTTGATATGTCTCTTAAGCCTCTTTTAATCCATAATATTTCTCTCTCTTTTTCCCTGGCCTTTTTCTTCTTTTTAATCTAAGGATTATTTGTCTTATAGAATTTCCCACATTAACATTTAGCTATTTTCACATTAAAATTTGCTTGAATGTATACTCTTTTTCTTAACTCTACTTCCTAAAAAGAGATGGTTAGAACTAGAGGCTTTATTAGAGTCAGTTGCTTTATTAAATTCAGGTATAATTCTTGATAAGCATCCTTCATAAGAGATTCCATCTTCTTCCTGAGGCATCTAGCAGGATGCACATACCATGAGATACTTACACTTGTAGTGATTGACCAGCAGATTTAAGTGGTATCAGCCAGAATCATTCAGTCAGTTCCCCTTCAACACTCCCCTGATGGTTTAGGAAGCCATTGATGATTGTTGCCTAGATCCATTATTTCAAGGAGTTGCAAAATGGTGATTTTTATAATTTTAGCATCTCTCTTGCTTTACATTGCTGTAATTACTTGATAAAGAATTTTACTCACAAACAAAAACTTGGGTACTATAAAATACATACCGAAAACATATGATATTTATCATTTTTTAGAATAACAAATTGGTGTTCCAGCATCCTACAAGAGTGACTGATTTGGCATTTTGAATTCACAAATTTTTAAATATTTAAATTTTCTGTAATCATATTTGAATTTGTGGTTTTAATGTATTTTCTCATTCAACTACATTGTCTTTTTAAAACAAATGCATACTATTCTATTGTATAGATGCATCATAATTTATTTAAGTAGATCTGTATTAATGGGCATGTAGGTTATTTCTGATCTAGATATAGCCAGGGAGCTTCCTGAGTATACTACCTGTTTAGACAATTGTTTAGGTATCTCTAACTCCTCAAAACCAAACGTGGTTCGCTGAGGATTCTGCCACTATACCAGCACATCCCCACATTCCTCCGCTAGTTTTCAAAAAATAAAATGCATAACTTATACTTATTTTGCCTCACGGTTTCCTTTCAGGAAAAGTATTTCTGCTTAATATATTGCTGCTGGGCTCTCTCACTACTCTCCACGATTTCATTTCTTCCTGCAGGGCATCTATCTGTTCAGTCACAGCTGATTTGGGCAGTTTTTACATGTACTTTGGAAAATGCAATTGTGAGCATTGCCCACTTTTATCAAAAGTGAAAGTTAAGGTTTTATTCTTTTTAGTTTTTCTTGTTTCATTTGGATGATTTCCAAGAAAAACAGAAAGTATTGCTTAGAGGACATTTTATACAATAAATCTACCGATTGCCATTATTAAACTCTTTGAGAAATTGTAAAATGAGGATAAAGAGATGAAGACCATAAAGAAATGTAGGGTTGGGCAAAATAGGTTAAATTACCAGCCATCATTACCTAAATGAATCATAAGTCATAAGTAAAGATATGAAATAATAACAATAAGAATAAGACAAATAAAGATAAATAATACAATAGTTAACAAATAAATAATATCACAGAATAAATTGTTTTGTGAACTCACAGCTATAAACTTAATGTTTTTAATATAATTTTACTTTTTATTAAATTTATTGGGGTAACATTGGTTAATAAAATCTTATAGGTTTCAAGTGTACATTTTTACGATACATGATCTATATATTGCATTGTGTGCCCATCATCCCAAGTCAAACCATCTCTGTCAGCATATATCTGGCTCCCTTTATGTCTCATGCTCCCATACCCTTTCCTCTGATAACAACCATGCTATTGTATATGTCTATGAGTCTCAGTTTTATATCTCACATAGAAGTGAAATCATATGAGTCTTAGCTCTTTCTGACTATTTTGCTTAGCATAATATTCTCAGGGTCTATCCATGTTGTCGCAAATGGGTGTATTTCATCTTTTCTCATGGCTGAGTAGTATTCCATTGTATATATGTACCATATCTTTATCTCATCCTCTATTGAAGGAAACTTTGGTTGTTTCCTTGTCTTAGCCATTGTTAATAATGCTGTAATAAACAAGGGGGTGCATATGTCTTGGTGAATAAATGTTTTCAAGTTTTTCATGTAGACAGCCAGTATAGGGATTGCTGAGTCATGTGGTAGTTCTATTCTTAATTTTTTGAGGAATCACTATACTTTCTTCCATAATGGTTGTACTACTTTACATTCCCACCAGCAGTGAATGAGGGTTCCTTTTTCTCCAGATCCTCTCCAACACTTGTTATTACCTGTCTTGTTGATAATAGCTAATCTAATAGGTGTGAGGTGTTATCTCATTGTAGTTTTTATTTGCATTTTTCCAATAGCTAATGAAGTTGAGCATCTTTTCATATAACTGTTAGATGTTTATATGTCTTCTTGGGAGAAGTGTTTGTTCCAGTCCTCTGCCCATTTTTTTAATTGGATTGTTTGGTGTTGAGTTGTATGTGTTCTTTAATATTTTGGATATTAACCCCTTGTTGGAGCTATAATTTGCAAATATTTTACATTTGGTCAGTTGACTTTTTGTTTTGTTGACATGTAAACCTACTTTTGCCAAATCCTGTCCTGTATATTTGTCACAAACCTATTTAGAAACTCTTAACCTATCATAGTGTCATGTATGGTTTTAGCAGACATAAGTTTCCTAGGTCAGAAACAAAACTTTATTTATTAGAGTGAATGTTATATCCACTATGTGTTTGTGTCAGTTTCCCAAACTGCATGTCCAGCAGAGGTGATGCCAATGGGCCTAGAGGAATATCAGTGCACATAGCATGTTATGTTGCATGAGTAGAACACTGAGCCTAACAAACTCACTATTTTGTAGCGTCAGCAAGCAAGCTAACTTTTTTTTTTCCAGGAGTATTTACTTCATCCTTAGAAGTTGCTTGCTATAAACACAATTTTGTAAAATGAACCTAGTAAGGAGAAGTTAGGACCTTATGTCCCTACATACCCACCCTCAGCAAGATGTGTAGGAGCAGGAGAGATCCAAGGAGAAGAATATCCCAACCATGCTATTTTGATATTCAAAGTAGGAAGAATGCAAATCCTACTAAATATCTAATAAAACATGAATGCCATTTCTAGAGTTACATATTATATTATTAAACTATAGTAAGCACTTCAAAAAAGATTACTGGAAATAAAAATGAGTTTACAGAGATAAGCTATATGTAGCTAAGAGTTTCCTCTTAGAAAAGGGAATTATTATTTGAAGAGCGGAGATATTTGGCAGATATCATATCTCTGGAGTTTAGAAAATTTCCTTAAGGAAAATTCAACAGAATATAATGGTGGCTTTATACCTTATTTAATGAGAATAAGATGATTACCAAAAAGAGAGGTTAATAGTGAGGCTACCCTGACCAACAAAAGCTGATTTTATTTCAGTTACATTTTAAATAGTATATAGAATGGGTAGCCAAAAATACTTTTGTTTTATTACAGCATTTTATGACTTTATTATAAATTAATCATATTATATCTTGCTTATTATAGTTTTAGTCAACATACTTTAAGAGTGACATAAATCATAGAAAAGAGAAACCACTTTAATATTTCCATATTAAAAGCAACTGAATAAATTAAAGATACTTTCCAGCAAAAGTAAGACAGAATAAAGGAATGATATGTCTATTTTGAAAGAAAAATTAAATTTGTTGTGTTTGGCTTCTGAGGATCAAGCCTGGGTCAATAAGTAAAAGAAATAAATTAATAAAAATTCTAGAAACATGTCCTATGGTGAAAGGATATTGGTGATAAAGCAAATGAAATCCACAGGTGGCTCTTGGCTTTGTGGGGCTGAAGCTTTTGCAGGGCCATCTTTAAAAAAGAAAATAAAAATACACAATTGGAATATAAAAATGGATATTTAAGTAAATATTTAGAAGGAGAAACTATCCAATAAAATATACATTTTAAAAAGATGTTGGGCCCTGCTTGGCTGTCTCAGTTAATAGCACATCAGCCTGGTGTATGGATATCCAGGGTTCAATTCCTGGTTAAGGCACACAGAAGAAGTGACCATCTGCTTTTCTCCCTCTTCCTCTCCTCCTTCTCTCCTTCTTCCTCTCTCATAGCCATTGGCTTTATTGGTTTGAGCACAGCCTCAGGCATTAAGAATAGTGCAGTAGGTCCCATCATTAGCCTCAGGTGCTAAAAATACATCAGTTTATTGAGTATTGACCTCAGATGAGGATTGCTGGGTGATCCCTGGTCAGGGTGCAAGTGAGAGTCTGTCTCACTATCTCCCCTCTTCTCATGTAAAATAAATAAATAAGCAAACAAATAAATAAGTAAATATGTTGACCCTGGCCAGTTAGCTCAGTCAGTTAGAATGTCCTCCCAAAACACAAAGATTGTGGGTTGATCTCTGGTCAGGGCACATATGGGAAGTGAATGCACAACTAAGTGAAACACCAAATGGGTATTTCTCTCTCTCTCTCCCCACCCAGTCTATCTAAAATCAACCAATAATTTTTAAAAATGTTAAATTCAGCAGCTATTATAAAATCCAAAAATTAGCCTGTTTTAGTTAGTCAAATGTCTGATATACTGTGTAACACTTTTCTCTCTCTCTCTCTCTCTCTCTCTATATATATATATATGTATATATATATTTAATCGATTGATTTGAGAGACAGAAAAACATTGATTTGCTGTTCCACTTATTTATGCATTCATTGCTTGATTCTTGGATTCCCTTAACCAACTGAACACACAGCCAGAGCCTTTGCTCCTCTATTTTTGACTGCATTCATTTCACTATATCTTTTTGGGATAATAATCTCATAGTATCATTTGCTATTAGGTATTAGAAAGTTAATTCATTTTTTTTCTCTAGCAAGATTGACCAGGTATTTTCTAAATAATTTAGAAATTTGAGCTTCATGTCTCATTACTGATAATGCCATTTTTTCTAACTTCAAGATTTCTGAATCTGGAACTATATCATTTCTAATCTCATTTCAACTTCTAGCCATAAATGTGATTTCCAGGTGTATCTTTAATCTTTTTGGAGGTAATTAGATCCATCTTATAACATAGAAATTATTGCCAACATCTTTGAAGAACCAAAAAACCTATAAATTAGAGAAACAAAGTGTGATTTTTTTTAACAAAGTGTGATTTTTAATAATATATTGCTGCTCAGTCAAAGTGATGTTTTGGGGGGTATTTTTCATTTGATATAGTATATCCAATTGTTTTAATTCTGTAACCCATGAAAAATTTCTTCATTTTTACTATTAATTTAACTTTTCTACATAAGTAAAATATGAATAGCTTTAAAGCAAAAAATTCTTAAAGAAGAATATAAAGAGACTATAAGAATGAGAAAGGTAAAATACATAAAGACAAATCTTTATGATGGGCAGGATATTATTCAAAGAAGAAAAATATTACAAATAAAACAAAATTTACTGATGTGATGAGATTTTAACGATGCTTTCAATTCACTCAGAGAATTATTTATCCAGCTCCTGACAGGAAAGTGGTATGCATTTTTCTGGGATGCTTGGTCTCATTTGCACCTAAAGGACTGACATATGGGCTTTGGCTGTGAACATCACAGCATCATTTTTAATCTCAAAAGGGACCATTTAGCTCATCAGCTGGTTGAACATAGAAATATTGTCCAGTACAGCTTCAAAGCAGAAATGACATACATGCACTCTATTTCCAAAGAAGACTATTTCTAATCTGTAAGTAGGTGACAGGGGTCTTTAAAAAAAATGTGACAGTTCTTCATATACAAGATTTTAGCTAACTTTTCCCAAAGAATGTGGCATCTTCTTTTATCAAAGAATGTGAATCTTCTACACCAGTGGTACTCAACCTGGTTCCTACCACCCAATAGTGGGCATTCCAGCTTTCATGGTGGGCGATAACGGAGCAACCAAAGTATGAATAAAAAGATAGATTTAGACCCTGGCCAGTTGGCTCAGTGGTAGAGCATTGGCCTGGTGTGCGGAAGTCCTGGGTTTGATTCCCAGCCAGGGCACACAGGAGAGGTGCCCATCTGCTTCTCTACCCCTCCCCCTCTCCTTCCTCTCTGTCTCTCTCTTCCCCTCCTGCAGCTGAGGCTCCATTGGAGCAAAAGATGGCCCAGGCACTGGGGATGGCTCCATGGCCTCTGCCCCAGGCGCTAGAGTGGCTCTGGTTGCAATGGAGCGACCCCCCAGATGGGTAGAGCGCTCCCCCCGGTGGGCGTGCCAGGTGGATCCCGGGTCGGGTGCATGCAGGAGTCTGACTGCCTCCCCGTTTCCAGCTTCAGAAAAATACACACACACACAAAAAGATAGATTTAACTGTAGTACATTGTTTTATAAAAATTTATTCTGCCAAACTTAGCGAAAATTTGACATAAATTACTTGGTAAGTAATTATTAGTATATGCTTTAACTTGCTGTAACTCTGCTTTATAAATTTTGTAAAGTAAAGTTACCTCCCTACTTTATAAATCACCATTACCGTGGACCCGGTGGGTGGTTAGAAAATTTTACTACTAACAGGTATAAAAAGGTTGACTACCCTGTTCTACACACTCCACTAATTATTTCCTGGAATTATCCATTTCTTTGCCATCTATTCCATCCTTTATAACTCTGCCCCAATTTTTTTGACAGCTTTTAATATTTTATATAGTTTGTAGAAAACAAAAATACTAGCAAGTTTCTGAATACATTTATTTTCAGATATATTACAAACATTGCCTCAAAAATTTTTTGTGACTTCTGTTTCAATCTTATATTTGTTCATTCATTTGTTCATTCATTCATTCATTTATTCATTCATTCAGAAATAGCATTGAACATCTAAAACAAGTAAGGCAAAAATCTAGGATCTGGAAAAAAATTAATACAGATGATAGCCTTATGAATTTTATATTCTAAAGGTAAGACAGATGTTATGGTAGAATTGTGTTCCCATAAAATTCATAGGTTGAAGCTTTAACTTCCAATATTTCAGAACAGTACCATATTTGGAGAGAGGAAATTTAAAAAGGTGATTAAGTTAAAATAAGGCCATTAGAATGCACTAATTAAATCTGACTAATTAAATCTGTCTTTACAAAAAGAGGAAATTTGGACACACAGAAAAACAAGGATTGCATGTGCACAGAGGAAAAACAATTTGAGAACATAGTGAGAAGCTGGTCATCTGCAGCCATAAAGAAAGGCTTCAGAAGAAACCAAACTTGCCAGTACTTGATCTTGGTCCCCAAAACTGTGAGAAAATAAATTTTCTTGTTTAAGCCCCCCCCATCTGTGTTTTTTGTATGACAGCCCTAGTACATTAATATAACAGACACTAAATTAGCACATTAATACTTCTAAAGAGTTACAACTGAGAGGAGTTTTGATTCTGACATAGTATGCATCAAACTAAATAGTTTTAAAATAACATTATCATCCTCAAACACACAGAGATAGAGAGATGACATTCATTTTTAAGCTGCTTCTAGTTTTGGCTTAGCAAAAAGTCAGTTGCATAGCTGGTCAGTTCTTTCAATAAAGAGATTCTTGCTATACCTAAAACCTGACAAAGAAGTATATTCCAGATGTTATTATTTTGTCTTTTTTTTTTTTTACCCACCAAAGAACTTTAATTTATCCTGCTCTATGCTAATCTCTGTATAAATGGATAACAGCTGTGTTACTTTTCCTACTGAGCAATCTCTATTAATTACTTAAGTGGTCATTAATCCTACAGTTTTCTCTACTGTATTTTGAATAATTCCAAAATCTTCATAAATTGTTCTAGAAAATTTTAATTATTCTAAATAATTCTCAACATAGTCATTTCCCACTATCTCTCTAGGTTACCTTAATTTCTTTACATCTTGATTTCTTTACCTGCAGATAATTGGGCTGAACTACAGTACTATCCTAGAAGATTCCCTCCAGCTAGATCATCCCATGATTTATCACCTATAATGACTGCAAGGGCAAACAAAACAGAAAAAAAGATAGTACCTATGCTTTAGGCTAATCTAGTCTCTCAAGAATGCTATAAAATTCACTCTTGTTTCATTTTAAGAATGGGTGGGTAGAATATGTACTTAGGTTGAAATGTAACTCAGTTTCTTATCATGTTATATGAAGAATGACTTTCAGAAATATTGGAAAAGCTTCAGAATTGTTTCTAAGGTCTTACCTGCAGATGTTTCACAACAAAAAGTTATGACAAAAAATCTTGCCCCCCTCAATGGTATTTTTTAAAAATGTTAAATATTTTAGTTTTCTTTTTTGAATTTATTATTTCTTGGACAATAGAGGCTTGGACTATTTTCTATATAAAAGCCCCAACAATGCCATGTAATAATAAGAGTGATTTCAATTCATTTGGAAAACACAATGGGAAGGTGACCAATTGTCCTCCTTTAGGGAGCACAGTCCTTCTTTTGTAAGTTCTGTCCTCCCTTGAAAAGTATCCTCCTACATGTCCTCCCTTTTGATATTGGAAGACTACTTTGTAAATGTCTGTATTTGATGGATGCAAAATCGATCGATCGGGTGTGATGTGATGTATCTGTATTTGACATGACAATTCATCAAGGATCAGTACAGTGCAGCGAGACGCGATTATGAGATGCATGTGCTCCACACGGGAGATCTTGAGAGAGTGCTCGATATACCGAGCACACAAATGGCTTTGTGTACTTCTTACTGAAACACGACACAGCACATATGACATTGTAGACTCATTATTATTTCTTTCTCAGTGAATATTCAATCACAGACAGGTAAGCACAATTCATGTAAAATTTAATATGAAGGATATTTCTTGTTCAGATATTTCCAATATATTGTTATAAGATGATACATGGACAAAAAATATTCATTCAATGGAAAATAATAATTTTCTTACAATTATAATTAAAAACTAATAGGAATGTAAGCATAATTACAAGATCAAATATTACAAATGTTTTTATTATGCATTTATCATATTATAGTGTATTATTGTTGCAATAAATAAAATGCTTCTTTTATTTATGATATTGTTTTCTTCAATTTATTTTTGTTCTCCTTTTCATTGTAAAAAAATTGGTCACCTTTCTGGTGGCGCAGTGAATAAAGCGTCGACCTGGAAATGCTGAGGTCACCAGTTCAAAATCCTGGGCTTGCCTGGTCAAGGCACATATGGGAGTTGATGCTTCCAGCTCCTCCCCCCATCTCTCTCTCTCTCTGTCTCTCTCTCTGTCTCTCTCTGTCTCTCTCCTCTCTAAAATGAATAAATAAATAAAAATTGGTCACCTTAACATTGTACTAGATGTCAATTATAAATGAAGATTATACATGAAGACAGGATCTTAAAAAATCCCATTTCCAAGAGATTTTACATGTTTTATTTGAGATAGTGTGATCCCACAGAAACTCTATTTCTTTAACATGACCTTTTCTTCTTTCTGTTGATATCTACTCCCTTTCTTAATCATTAAGCTCTTACTACATCAGATTCCGGTCAATATCAAACTGCCATAAGACCAATACCTCAGGATTGTTGACAATCTCAATTGGTCAAGCTAAAGATAATATCTTGACTTATTTATGTTTCAGCCCCCAGGCTTACAAAAGCAAATGACCCTAGGGGCCACACACTCAGGAAATCAGACAGAACAATGTTATGGCTGACATCAGAACCTGATACATTGATCAACTCGTCCCTTCCCTGGCCCCAACCAATTCATAAGAGCCAACAACTCCAATCCCTTTAGCCACCATGATTCATGATTTTAAACCATCTCCTGTAAGTCATCGCTGAGCTAGGTCTTTGAGCTAGTGCTGGGCTTGGCATTATTACCTCAACTAGTAAATTCTTACTTTCTTGGCTGCAAACTCCTGTTCACATTTGCTTGGGCTTTGATGTGTTCAGGGATATGGACTCTTTTAATCTGATTACAAAAGTGAACATTTTTCTCTTTGAAATGGCACTATGTTCCAACTAGTTTATGGTCTAATATTGTGCAATTCTAAATGTTAAAATTCACTAATAGGATATCTTGAAAATAGCTGTTATTTGAAACTTGTTTAATAACTTTGTTTTTGAGGTCAAAAGGTTCTGCCACTACTATTGTGATGGCCCTGGGGAAGGTTCCAATTTCTCTTCTCCTCCGATTTCATATCTACTCATTTCACAGGCTTACACAAGAATCAATGGACTTATGTATATAATAACTGCAGATAAAAATGTGACTGACACATAATATGTATTAAATAACTGATGGTGGCCTCTGCCTTCTTAAACTGTTGAGTGCCTTCTAAGACAAAATGGGTTTTGGTTTTCCTTATAATACTCTACAAACAAAAATATCCCATAGAAATTTTCTTCTGTCTTATACAGCCTTTGAAGTTAAGACAGTTAACAGCTTTATTAGAATAAAAGAATACAGAAATTATTTTCTAGCCTTGAATAGAAAGTTTTTATATATATAAAAATCTACCAATACACATTGATCAAAAAGTTATATAGATTTTAGGTATACAATTCTGTAATACATCTTCCGTATACTGTATTGTGTATTCACCACTCCAAGTTAAGTCTCCTTCCATCACCATTGATCCCCCTTTGCCCTCTCCTACCTCTTCCCACCTTTCTTTCTCTTTTATAATTATTATACTGTTGTCTGTCTCTATGAGGTTTTCTTCTTTGCTTAGTTCCTTCACATTTTTCATCCAGTCCCACAACCCCCGCCCTTATGATAGCTGTCAGTTTATTCTCAATATCTATGAGTCTGTTTCTATTTTGTTGGTTAGTTTATTTTGTTCATTAGATTTCCCATATAACTCAAATCATATGGTACTTGTCTTTCTCTGAATGGTTTACTTCACTTAGCAGAATGCTCTCCAGGTCCATCCCTGCTGTCATAAAAGGTAAGAAGAATTCATTCTTTTTTACTTTCCTTCTTTTTTACTATGTGTAAATATATTACTGCTTTTTAATCCACTAATCTACTGTTGGATTCTTGGGCTGTTTCCAAATCTTGGGTATTGTAAATAGTTATGCAATGAACATTAGGATACATATATTCTTTCAAATTAGTGTTTTAGGTTGCTTCAGATATACTCCCAGAAGTGGAATTACTGAGTCATAAAGCAGTTCCATTAAAAAAAAATTATTTTATTCTTCATTTTTCCAAAGCTGGAAATGGGGAGGCAGTCAGACAGACTCCCGCATGCGTCTGACCGGGATCCACCCGGCATGCCCACCAGGGGGCGATGCTCTGCCCCTTTGGGGCGTAGCTCTGTTGCATCCAGAGCCATTCTAGCACCTGAGGCAGGGGCCATAGAGCCATCCTCAGTGCCCTGGCCATCTTTGCTCCAGTGGAGCCTCGGCTGCGGGAGGGGAAGAGAGAGACAGAGAGGAAGGAGAGGGGGAGGGGTGGAGAAGCAGATGGGCGCTTCTCCTGTATGCCCTGGCCGGGAATCGAACCTGGGACTCCTGTGCGCCAGGCCAACACTCTACCACTGAGCCAACCGGCCAGGGCCCATTTAAAAATTTTTGAGGTAACTCCATACTGCTTTCCACAGTGACTGTGCCAATCTGCATTCCCACCAACAATACGTGAAGGTTCCTTTTCTCCACATTCTCTCCAACACTTAGTATTTGTTGATTTACTTATGATAGCCATTCTCACAGGTGTGAAGTGACATCTCATTGTGATTTAAATGTGTACTTCTCTGATGATTAGTAATGTTGAGCATTTTTTTCATATGCCTATTGGCCATCTATATGTCCTTTGGAGAAGTGTCTATTCAGTTCCTTTGCCTAGTTTTTAATTGTGTTGTTTTGGGTTTTTGGTATTGAGTGTTAAAAGTTCTTTACACATTTTGGAAATTAATTTTTTATCAGATGTATCATTGGCACATATGTTCTCCCATTCAGTGGTTTGTCTTTTCATTTTATTGATGGTTTCCTTTGCTGTGCAAAATCTTTTTAATTTGATGTAGTCCCATTTGTTTTTTTCATTTGTTTCCCTTGCTTAAGGTGATACATAAGAAAAAAAAAAAGAACAAAACATTGCTATAAGAAATGTCTGAAATTTTACTGCCTATGTTTTCTCCTAGGATTTTTATGGTTTGAGTATAATATTTAAGTGTTTTATCCATTTTGAGTTTATTCTTGTGTATGGTGTGAGAAGGTATTCTAGCTTTTTCTAATTTTAGAAAAGAGAGAGAGAGGGAGAGAGAGAGACAGAGAGAGAGAAGGGGGAGGAGCAGGAAGGATCAACTCCCATATGTGCCTTGACCAGGCAAGCCCAGGGTTTCGAACCGGCAACCTCAGCATTCCAGGTCAATGTTTTATCCACTGTGCCACCAAAGGTCAGGCTCTCTAGCTTTATTTTTATGTGCATGTTTATCCAATTTTCCCAGGATCATGTATTGAATAGAATATCTTTACCCCATTGTGTATTCTTGTCTCCTCTATCAAATATTAACTAACTATAAATGCATGGGTTTATTCTAGACTCTCTATTTGGTTCCTTTGATCTATAGTGTCTTTTTATGCCAGTCTCATGCTGTTTTGATCACTATGGCCTTGTAGTATAGTTTGATATCAGGTAATATGATTCTTCCAACCTTGTTCTTCTTTGTCAAGATTGCTGTGGTTTTTGGGGTCTTTTGTGGTTCCATATTGATTTTTGAAAATTTTTTTCTAGTTCTGTGAAATATGCCATTGTTATTTTGACAAGAATTGTATGAATCAGTAATTGTTTTGGGTAGCATAGACATTTTAATGATGTGACTTCTTCCTATCCATGAATATGGTGTATGTTTCCACTTATTTGTATCTTCTTCAACTTTTTTTCCTTAGTGTCTTATGATTTTCTAAGTATAGGTCCTTTATATCCTTGGTTAAATTTATTAATGAGTATTTTTTTTGATGCAATTGTGAATGGGATTTTTTTTTTAGTTTGTTTCTAAAAATCCATTATTGTTGTATAATAATGCAACTAAATTTTGGATATTTAATTTGTATCCTACTACTTTACTGAATTTATTTATCAGTACTAGTAGTATTTTTAGGGCTCTCTATATACAGTGCCATATCACCTGCAAATAATGACAGTTTTACTTCTCCCATTCCAATTTGGATGCCTTTTGTCTCTTCTTCTTGTCTGATTGCTATGGCTAAAAGTTCCAGTACTATGTTGAATAGGAGTGGTAAAAGCAAACATCTTTGCCCTGTTCTCGAACTTAAGGGAAACACTTCTGGGTTTTTCCCATTGAGTATAATGTATGCTGTGGGTTTGTCGTATATGGCCTTCAGTATATTGAAGTATGTTCCTTCTATTCACACATTGCTGAGAGTTTTTTAAATCATAAATAGGTGCTGGATTTTATCAAATGTTTTTTCTGCATCTTTGATATAATTATTTGTTGTATATACATCATTTTGTTTGTGTATTACATTTATTAATTTGCAGATATAGTACCAACTTTCATCCCCAGAATAAATTCCACTTGATTGTGGTGTGTGATCTTTTTAATGTACTGCTGAATCTGGTTTGCTAATACTTAGTTGAGGATTTTAGCATCTATGTTCATCAGGGATATCTGCCTATAATTTTCTTTCTTCATAGTGTCTTTATTTGGTTTTGGAATTAGAATAATGCTGGCCTTGTAAATAAGCATGGGAGTTTTTCTTCCCCTTAAATTTTTGAAATAGTTTAAGAAGAATAGGTGTTAGGTTTTTGAATGTTTGATAAAATTCACCTATGAAGCCATCCAGTTCAGGACATTTTTTTGCTGGGAGTTTCTTTTTTTAGAATTTTTAAAAATATTTTATTTATTCATTTTAGAGAGGAGCGAGAGAGGAAGAGAGAGAAGGGGGGGAGCAGAAAGCGTCAATACCCATATGTGACTTGACCAGGGAAGCCAAGGTTTTGAACCAGCAACCTCAACATTTCAGGTAGATTCTTTATCCACTGTGCCACCACAGGCCAGGGTACTGGGAGTTTCCTGATTACTGCCTTGATTTCATTAGTTGTAGTTGGTCTATTTAGATTTTCTGATATTCCTAGTACAGTTTTTGAAGATTGTATGTTGCTAAAAATTTAGTTAGGTTGTGCAATTTGTTGGCAAATAGTTGTTCAAATGGTGTTAGTTGCTACTTCTCTTTCATTTCTTATTTTATTAGGGTCTTTTCTCCTTTTTTCTTGATGAGTCTGGTTAAAGGTTTGTCAATGTTGTTTATCTTTATAAAGAACCAGTTTTGGTTTTATTGATTTTTAGTATTGCCTTTTTAGAGTCTATGTCAATTATTTCCTCTCTGTTCTTTATTATTTTCCTCCTTTTATATACTCCAAGCTTGGGTTGTGGTTCTTCTAGATTTGAATTTTTTCTTGCTTCTTGAGGTAGGCTTGTATTGCTATGAATTTCCTTCCCAGGACTGTTTTCACTGTATTCCATAGATATTAGACTATTATATGTTCATTTTCATTTGTATCATGGTAACTTTTGAGTTCTTCCTTGATCTCATTGTAGACCCATTTATTGTTCAGTAACATGTTATTTTGCCTACATGTATTTGTGTATTTTTCAGGTTTTTTAAAAATTGTAATCGATTTCTAGTTTCATACCATTATGGTCAGAGAAGATGCTTTATATGATTTCAATCTTCTTTAATTTATTAAGATATGCTTTGTGTCCTAAAATGTCCTATGTTAACTTGAAAAGAATGTATATTTTGCTGCTTTGGGTTGTAATGCTCTATAAATATCAATTAAATCCATCTGGTCCATTGTGTTTTTTAAGGTCTCTGTTGCCTTGTTGATTTTGTTTTTTGTTTGGAAGATCTAGTCATAGATGTCAATGTGGTGTTAAAATTTCCTGCTTTGACTGTATTACTCCCATTATGTCCTCCAAGATTTTCTTTATGTTTTTAGATGCTCCTATATTGGGTACATATATGTTTACAAGGGTTATATTCTCTTGTTAAATTTATCCTTTAGTATTATGTAATGTCATTCTTTGTCTTTTGTTAGGACCTTGTTTTGAAGTTTATTTCTTCTGATACAAGTAATGCTATCCAAGCTTTTCTGTTTGTTTGTTTCTACTTTCATAAAATAGTTTTCCATCCCTTCGCTTTCAGTCTATGTGTATCTTTCGTTCTGAGATGGGTCTCTTGTAGACAGTATACAGAAGGGTGATGTTTTCTTGTCTATTCAGCTACCCTATTTCTGAAGGGTCTGAAGTGGATTGGAGCACTTCACTCATTTACACTTATAAAGTTATTAATAGGTACTTATAATATTACCCACTTTATTTTTTATACCTATATTCCTCTCTCTAAATATTTCTTTTTTTACTTTCTCTTACTAACAAAGTTCCTTTAACATTTCTTGTAATACTTGTTTGGTGGTAATAACTCTCTTAGCTTTTTCTTTTTTTTTTCTCGGAAGCTCTTTATTTCTATTTCAATTTTAAATGAGAGCCTTGCTGGATAAAGTAGTCATAGTTGTTGGTTCTTGCTTTTTATCACTCTGAGTATTTCATGTCAATGCCTTCTAGCTTGAAATGTTTCTGTTGAGAAATAAGCTGAGAGTTTTATGAAAGCTCTCTTATAGGTAACTATCTTTCTCTTGTTGCTTCTAATATTTTCTTCTTGTTTTTAACCTTTGGCATTTTAATTATAATTTATAAAGATCTCTTAGCTCCCCTCATTTTTAAAATTTTTTTCTTCTTTTTGCTGCTCTGATTGGACATTTTCTGCTACATTGTCCTCCAAATCACTGATTTGATCCACTGCTTCATCTAACCTACTGTTTATTCCTTCTAGTCTATTATTCATTTCAGATATTTTATTTTATTTTATTTTATTTTATGGTTTCTATGTCATTTTTAATGCTTGCTATCTTTGTTGAAATTCTCAATAAGTTTCTTGAGTATTCTGATAAACATTTTTCTTTTTTTGCATTCTATATCTAGTAAATTCTTGCTTCCATTTCATTAAGCTCTTTCTCTGGAGAGTTCTGCTTTTTCATTTGGAGCATGTTTCTTTGTTTCCCCATTTTAACTATATCTTTATGTTTATTTCTATGTTTTAAATAGATCTGCTATGATTCCCCCTCTTGGTTGGGTGGCTTTATATAATAGTTGTCCTTGGGACCCAGGGATGCAGTCTCCTAGATTACCTTAGCTGGGAGTTCCAGAAATGTCCCTTGTGTGAGTTGTATGGACCTTCTAGTTGTAACTGAGCCTTCATTGTTCTTGGCCCATTTGTACATGGGGATGATCTTTTCTCTGGATGACTGTGAGGGTTAAGCTCGACCATAGAGGAGGAGCTACCATGCAGTTGATGGCTGCATGAAGCAGAATTTACTTTAGCAGGGTTTGGTGCCTGTTGAGATCTCCGTTTGGATGTATCACTTGTGAAGCTAATTGGGTCCTGCTCTGATGTTTTCTGAAGTTGGCCACTGGGTGTATTGGATCTGGGGCCTCTCGGGAAGCCAATGTCAGATATTGCCTATGGCTGACCCTAGACAACCAGTTTGGAGCTACAGAGCAATCCAAAATTTCTGGCTGCCTCTGCTGGGTCTGAGTGTGCATGGAAAGGACTGAGTTGCACATCAACACCAGCTTTATCAACAGCAGCTTTTACCAGCACTGGGCCCAAGGGCAGGTCAAGGAAAGTCCCAAGACACCCAAAAGTCTACCTCTGCCTTTTTTCACCTACTGGCTGCTAGATAGGTTCAGTCACTCTAAGAGCCTATCATGGTACTCGAGTTGCATAAATTAGGTTCTCAGTGAATCACCAGGTAGGGATCGGTTGTAGTCACCAGATTGGTACAAATTGAATTTTTTTGCCAGTTCTGGGTCTGAAGCTATCCAGCAAATGTCCCAAGAAATGCCAAATCCAGCTGCCACCTACTGGATGTTTGCTCACATTTGTGTGGAGTCAGTTTTCAGGGAGTCATCAAGCTGAGGCCAGCAGAGTTTATCAGGCCCAAACAGAGTAAGATTTGGCTTTGTGATGAATGGACAGCCTTGCACTGGCTGGATGTGTGAGGGAAAATCGGTCTCCAACTTGGAGCCACACAACTCAATCTGTCCCAGATTCTGCCAGGAACACAATCTCAGTAGGCTGGGACCACTGGGAGTCAGGAGGATGTAACTAGTGGATCTCCTGTGAAGGGGAGGTGCTAGTCAGGTTAACAGGAAAGTGGAGAAAACGGCACCTGTGAAAAAGCTACACAACTCAGTCACTGGCACCCCTTGTGTCTGCCCAGATCTTTATGCCCTGGCTCAGGCAGAGCACAAGCTCCACAGGGTGGGGTTATAGGGAATCCAGAGTGTGGAGCTTTTGCTTCTCCCAGGTTGGTGCTATATGGGGGGGGGGTGCTCACCAAAGAAAGATGGCCTCTGCAATGTAGGAGAGTGACTCAACACAGGGAAACTGGTGGCTGTTCATTCAGCTTTCTCCCCAGAGCCACAGACCCCAGTCTCTCCTCATGTGGCTCTAGTCTCCTTGGAGCCCAGGGCGAGCAGCGCAAACCAAATGTCATTCATTCATTGGCCTTTTAAGCAGGCGTCTATGCTATCACTAGCAGCCTTTCTCCATCCCTGGTAGAGAGAATTCCCGCTGAATTTCACAGCTAAATGTTGTGTAGGTATCTCTTCTCCACGCGATGATCTGAAATTTGGGAGCCAAGCTTGGGTTTGAGACTCCATGCTTCTCAGGGGGAATGCTGGCAGCTGAATTATCCTTCAGGAATCCCAGCCACCACCTATGGGAGTAGGGCCAGCCCTTTTGTGTTTCCACCCTTCCTACCAGTCTCAATGTGGCCTCTTCTGTAAATTCTTGGTTATAAGACTTCTCCTCAGCTAGTCCTCAGTTGGCTATTCAGGTTGATTGCTCTATATTTTAGTGGAAATTCCAGTTTGGTCCTTGGAGGAGGTGAGTGTAATATCCACCTAAACCATTCCTATCTTGAATTAAATTTCAATTTTTTTTAGTATGAATAAAGGTGTTATCAGACCCACAATGTATAAATATTAAGACAAGGGCCAAAATATATGCTTAAATACATTCTTGTATTTTTTATCTTTAATATAGCATCAGCTGGTATTATCAGTTTAAATACAAATCTCATGATGCTATTTACCTGCTGAAACCTTCAACAACTTTCCATTTTTCTCAAGAATAAAGTCTTACATTTACAAACTCTTGTCAAGTCTTGTTTTCTGGTGCCATTCTAAGTCACTTTCTCTAGGAGAAAACACTCCAACTCCAAAATATTTATTTGTAATTTATACCCCAACTCATACTTAATTATGTCCTATTCCCTAATCTTTCACACTTCTTTCCTTCCATAAATTTTCACTTCTTCTCTCTGTGTCTGGACTACTTCTCACTGCCTCTCTCTACACAGATTCTCAACAGATACAATATATGTTGTGTACTTTAAAAATCAATTCAAATGCCACCTGTACTTTGAAGTTTCCTGACCAACCCCAACAGATTTTTTAGTATCTCTGTCCTTCTACATATTCCTTTGGTACTCTTTAGGCATCTTTTCCCAGGACTTATTTAATTCATCTTACTGTGTGCAGGGTTTATATTTCTATCTCTTAACTTAATGATGAGTATTCTTTAAGTGATTTTGCTTTTTTTTAAAATCATTTTTCTGCCTATGCCAATCCTACACAAGTGTCCACTGACTAAATAAATGAAACTCTTTTGCATGAAATGTTTACCAGCAACTAATGAACATTACATATTTTTATTGTCAAATTATATCTCTATTTTCTTTTCTTTCTAATATAGACATATTTTATTTTCTCTTGATATTTGTACTTAAAACTGTTTATTTTATGAAGTATTCAATAGGAGTAATATAGAAAATAATGGTTTTGAGAAATATGTAAATACACTAGTAACTTTTCTTTTTCAAGTTTTATAAGCTACAGGGTTAATAAGCCATGAGCATTCGACAATCCAAACATCAAATGGGATGCACCATATGTCCTGAAATACAATAATACCACATTGGCTGCACTTGACTATATAAAGAGCTGTTTATTAGACAAAAATAACATTAGCATCTTTTATTTTACTGGCATAATTACATTAATTAATTTTTCATTTATTCAACAGATATTTAATGAAAGTTATTATGTACAAGAAACTAGACCTAATGCTCTGGGAAATATTTCTTGCTCTCAAATAATTTAAATTCCAAGAGGTAATAAAAGGCATGAATTTGAATAAGCTGAATATTGATAAATGACATGAGATAATAATGGAATACAATGAAAGTTCAAAGTAAGGGAAGCTAATTCCCTTTTAGAAATAGAAAAGACACTTTTAAATTATACCTTAAGACAATAGTTTCTGGATATGTGGTAATTAAAAATTACCACCTATTTAACATTTCAAGATTTGTCTTTTTTTTTATTCTTGGTGAAGAAAGTACATGGATCTTAGAACCTATCATAATAACTTTAGACATACTTAAGTTACAAGAATAATATTATGACTCACATTATGGTGTGACAATAACTATATAAATACTAGATGTTGAGTCAAAGTCTAATTGATTTGTCTAATGATAGGTTATAAAACACTGGAGTTATAACATATTTTTCCAGGCTTATGATTGATTCTCTCTCTGGTTGAGACTGTTCATTTTTTTTAATCTGGATATTTTAGATAACTAAAATTTGATTAAAATCTCAGAAAATTAATATTGTCATATAGTCATCTAATTATATTTGGGCCACATTTGACCTGAACCAAGCAATGTAAAACTAAAAAATTCTTTGATAATTATTTGCATTTCTCTCTAAGAAGTCAGGTCATTTTGCAAGAAAATGTTACTTTAGTGCCAAAATTAAGTAACAACTTTTTAAATATTTCAAGTAAAAATACAATATTTTAAATAAAGTAGTTGACATTAAACACTAACTTTTACTATGGTTGATTGATATAAAAGGTAAAATGATGAAAATGAGAACATCAATTTAAGTGTGCTACATAATATTTTAGAAATATCAGAAAGAATGGACAAGTTCTCCATTGATCTCTCATTTGTGATTCTTTTAGATAGTATTTACATTTGAGAACTTATAAAGTCTCAAGAAGAAGATAATTATCACAAATATAATAAATCAAAGCTAAGTATGTAGATATCTGAAAGTCAAAAGATATGTTTCCATCCTAGGGGTCCTTAGAGAATCCTAGGTTTTAGAGGATGAATTTCATTTCTATTTTAAACAGTTAACTAATAATAGGCTATATTGTTTTCTTTTTTTCTCTTTTTCAATTATAGTTGCCACAAAATATTACATTAGTTTTGGGATACAACATGATGATTAGATATTTATATAATTTATGAAGCAATCATTTTGATAAGTGTAGTATAACATACATAGTTGTGATAATATTATTGGCTATATTCCCTATGCTGATAACAGGCTATTTTCAAAAGGAAAAGTTTATATCGATAGGATTTCATTGATAGTAATAATTATACAACCACTAGGTGATAGAGTTATTTCTAATGGTATATTTTTCTAGCTTTATAATTTATTTTATACAAATAATGATAATTTTATGTTCAGAACTTAAGATTTATTGAGTATGTAAAACTGATAAGAAAAAATGTATTGAGAATATTGTTCTTTACAAATGTCAATGAATCAAATAAAATAATTGCTTGTTAAATATGATTTCTAACCCTTAGCCCTATGTTTTTATTCCAGCCATCAATTTCATTTTATCCCAAAATATATATATGTATATAAATCTGTTATGTATTTGATTATATATTTTGTTATTTTTCTTCAAAAATTACCACATATTATCTATTCTTATCTGAACACAATCATACACTTTCTTTCTTGCTTCCCAAATTTTATTGTTTTTATAGTATATTTAAATTTATTTTTATCATTTTACATTATTTATGTTGTCTATAAATAACTCAACTTAACTATGTTTAAAGCTGTATTTACAATTAGGAAGGTAATTCCATGCTTTATATAAGTTTCAGTACTGGTACCAATTCTTTCTGTTAACCTCCTGCTAGGATTTCGTTGTTTCTCCGTTTCTGATCTGAGCGCGTTCACCCCTCCTTAGGCAACTTGGTGGTTCTTCGCTCCCGGAGGTCACCATATTGATGCGGAACTTAGTGCAGACACCCAATCAGTATAGCTCACTATAGCCCAGAACTCCTGGGCTCAAGAGATCCTTCTGCCTCAGCCTGCGGTGTAGGTAGGACTACCACAGGCACGCGCCACCAGTCCAAGTCGTTTCTCCATAAAGGGTACAGAGTTAAATAGTTTCTAGATAGGTTTGTGCTTCAATATGTATTTTTGCTGTCTTCTTCTGTGAATGGTAACTTGGCTGTGTATAAAAATTTTGAATCTCAAGCTTTTTACCCCAAAGTTTTATGAATTTTCTATTCTCTGATATATTTCAAAAATCCTGAGATCAACATGATTTTCTTTCTTTCTTTTTTTTGTTAACTTAATTAATTAATTAATAATTATCTCTATGTGCATGCTATAGAGACCCTGGTGGAGTAGCAGCTTTATGATTGCTAGCATTCTTCCTATTTTGGTGGGAATCCACATTTTATGGGTCTTAGTGGGGGAAAAGTCTCCGTGTCTCCCTATGAAACTGCATGTCCAGATCTTCTCACTCACTTCTCCTTGTCAGGTAGAACTCCTGCTTATTTTCCAAGACTTATTCTACAGATTCTTACAAGTTCTCTAAACTACATGATAGCCTCCAAAACCCTTATGCCTTTTCTCTCCATTAGCCAGAGAAAGTTTGTATTACATAAAATTAGAAGACTGACATACCAAGAATTTATTCCTTTTTCTTTTTATATATGGGGTGAGCAAAAGTAGGTTTACAGTTGTTTGTATGGACAATAATACAATAATAAATTATAATACAAAATAAACTATATTTTGTGTACTTATAACTATAAACCTACTTGTATGTGTGTGTGTATATATATATATATATATATATATAAATTTCCTTTTTATATTCATTTTAGTGTTAACTTATCTATTTGGTTTTTTTTCAATACTTCATCCTAAAATGAGGAGATATTTAAAGGTATAGCTATAACGCAAAAATTGGGCAATCCCCACCTTGTTGTTTAAATTGGTTTAGAGACCTTCCTTAGCATTCAAGACTAATGGACATTTTCTAGTGCTGATTCCAGAGTTTCAAAATATAGTATGCATTAGGGAGGTCATGAGTAATCTTTAAGGAAAAATGCATTTTTTCAGTTTCTTCTCTTCTTTAGGTAAAGCCATTCTCCAAAGTTACAAACACAATTTGACACATTTTTCATGCTTGAAAAGTAATCATTTTCTATATTTTGTCCAGGATAGCCAGAGTCAAAGAAACAAATAATTTCAATGCTTCAGGAGACTGCTAACAGAGAGAGCAGCTGCAATTTCTTGACCTATGCAAAGACCAGGGCTCACTGCCAGATATGATAGAGTGACAATAGCATCCAGGAGTCCCTGTATATGCCTGCAATCCTTGTCTAATATTAACAGCACCCACTTTAACTCTCAAAAGTGCTTCTCGGTTTAGACTATTTAATAGGTATAGAGCCTGTATGCATAGTGTCCAAGTCCTGTTTCCTAAGATAGTCATTAACAGTATCACCAAAAGTGAGCAATCATTGAAACAGCATTCCTCCAGAGCTTGGCAATCACAGCAGCCAACTAAATCTCCCATTGCCACAAATACTGTGCTCAGTATTGACTTCTACAACCTGTACTGCTTCCTGGCAACTGGAACTTTTTAATTAAGCACTAAACTGAATGATCAAAAATAACCACTTTTCAGGGAAAGAGCCATCAAAATCCACTACAATGGCCACTAGGCTTTTTGCTCATTGATGTTTTCTGATTCCTGACTCTGCTGTTATCATATGTCTAAAAAGATTTACAGTTATGGAAGTTTTTTTAAATTGAGTAGTTTCCAGCTGACCTCATCAACCATCCCCCACCCCAACTCTAGCTATTGATATTTCAAGTTTAGTGTTTTTTTAGGGGTCCATGATTTTACTGATTTCCTTCTGCTATAACAGTGCTCTAATAGGTGACTTATAAATTGACCATAACCTTCAATAATTTAGTGTAATTTACAGTGTGTCAAAGAAAAGTCACTGAAATTTCTGGATACAGTATTTTTATGGCTTTCTTCTCTAGTTTAAAGAGAAGATTGGAATTTTCTGCTATATGTATGTACCTATTTTGGTTTAGTTCTATTGTAATTGTGAAGGTTGGGGAGATGGGAGAAACTTGTGTTTTGAAAATAATATGTGTTTGCAAACCACATTAACTTTAAGGTATTTTAAATGTTTAAAATTTATAATTAAATATTTTAAAATGCTTTTCTGTGCCTCCTTTGAATTTTAAAGCCCAAGCAGGCAAATATAGCACTTGAGTGAGACTCAAATATATATATATATATGTGGAGTAGCTATTATAAACCTGCTACATCCAGAGTCGAGTAAAATAATCCATAGGTATTTACATTAAGTTTGTAATAAAAGGTAGCCATGCTTTAATATTTTTTGGTGTGTATATGTTTGTATGCATGCTTAGTTATATATTTTTCTTATATTGTAAAATCAAAATTATTTAACTTAATATTAACAATAGATGCACATTTTCTCAAAAATTGACTAAAAGGTAAAAAGCTACTTAAAAACAAAATTTAAATTAAGAAATTAGAGATTTTAAACTTCATTTTCCAGAAAATAACTATGAAGATATTTTAAGTTTTGAGTTAATTATAGAGAATAGAGTTTAGAGTTACATGCTTTTTTTATGTGTGATGAAAAAATTATAAGGAATGCATAAAGCCATCTATGAACTTCACATTTATCTTTCTCAGGTTGAAACTTTTCTTTTTGAGAGAGAAAGAGAGGGAGACAGTCAGGGAGAGAGAATATGAGAAACATCAACCTGTAGTTGCTTTGACTTTAGTTATACATTGATTGCTTCAGAGAGAGGGAGGAGAGAAAGCAACTTGTAATCGCTTTCACTTTGGTTGTACATTGAGCATCTTGTATGTGCCTTAACCAGGGCCATGCCAATTGTCCCTTGCTCAAGTCAGAAACCTTGGGTTTTTAATATGAGCGGCCTTCTGGCTCAAGCTAGCAAGCTTTGGGATCATGTGTATAACCCTCTATTCAAGCCAGGAACCCCGCGCTATGACACCTGTACTCAGAGCCAGTGACCTTAGGATTTCGAACTGGCAACCTTAGCATTCTGGGTTGATGCTTCATCCACTGTGCCACCAGTGATCAGGCAAGTGGAAACTCTTTTATGTGACCTACAGAAATCAACATCTACACCAAAGGGTCTCCTAGTAATCTTCAGTCAACTGGACTTTATATGGAAATTTATTTTGTGCAGAAGCAAAGCATACATTTTCTGTAAAAGTCACCTCAAAATGTTATTTCTGAGTATTTTATATTTATAAAGTGACAAAGACTAGAAAAGAAATAAGTAGTTAAAGGGAACCCATTTCCTGTGTGAATGACACATTGAACCAGATTTTCTTAGCAACTAACCTACTTCCTGATTTAAACCATTTTGTGTAGCTTTTTCAATCTACATGAGTTATTAATTTGCTCTCAACAAACAAGGTGGGACATGGAAAATGTTACATAATTATAAGCTGAGGTTCTTTAAGTAAAACAAAAAAGAAACTGCAAAGAACAGTTCAAAGAATTATGATGGAAATAGGTTAAGAATGTAGTAATGAATAAAAGGTATTTTGTTAAATTAGAAATTATTCAAAAATTATGTGAAAATAACTTTTCGTGTTCTTGAAATATATCAGGGCTAAATGTGTTCTGATTATCCCCAAAGATGTAGAGCGATCCTATATTTAGGTCAAATTAACATCCTCCTTCCTAGTATAAGCAAAGCAAAGCAAATTTACCTTCATTCATTTTTCAGTCATATCTAGGTATTTTCACTTTGGTATATTATTTTTTAAGGCTTCTCTATTATGATGTAAATGTTATATAAAAGGACAAATATTTCTCCTTCTTGAAGTAATTTAGTCTTTTGGGAATGGGAGCTGGTAAGGTTAATTTTGAAGTGGAGATGAGATGTAGCCAGAATTTCAGATTAGATGAGTTCCTAAATTTGAGAGGTGAGTTTGTGTGTATGCACATTTCTTGTGAACTGGGATGCGAATGTATATGTGTCTTATTGTGAATTGGGGTGGTGGTGAAGGAGAACCAAATTGAGAACAGCAATGCATCATTTTGGTGCAGGCTGACTATAATCTTACCTGTTTACACTAGACACCTAGAATTTAAATTATACTCAAAATATGCCCAAGGAGAAATTTTAGAATTTTGCATATCTTGACAAATTAATGAGCTTGAAACTTGGGCTTGTTTTACTCTTCTGAATTGAATCATTTTCTATCTTTTATTATTTTGAATTTTGTTTTTATATAGCAAAATAGACTTTATTTTTTCCTCCTTTATTGAGGTACAATTGACAAATAAAATTTGTATACATTTAAGTTGTGCAACATGATATTTTGATATGTGTATACGTGTATACACTGTGAAATGGTTATCATGATCAAGCTAATGAACACATCCTTCATTTCACAGTTACCAGTATTTCCTCTTTTCTCCCAGGTCATTCATTCATTTACTCATATCTTTGACAAATAATTCCTATATATATGATATGTACCAGGTATTCTACTAAGGACTAGTAACATGAAAATATCAAGACTCAGCCCTTGAATAAGACTCAAGGAGCTTACAATTTAGTGAGGGAGCCTGAAACATGAAGTAATTATAAATCACTGTGACTGGTCCCTTGATCATACCATTCAAAGGGAAGACAGGAGAGAGGAGTGGAGCATGGTGGTGGCAGGTATCAAGAAGAGGTATCTGGAAGAGAATGAAGATGATGAGTTGAAAAGTAAAGAATAATACAAGTTAGGCTGGTGAAGACAGAGGAAAGCAAACTTCAGGACATTAAACATAGGCTGAGATAAAAAGTGCATTTGATGATTTGGCAGAGGGTTAATGCCAATTACCTTCAAGGAAACAGCCAAGGGAAGGAATTCTCCTAAATTTTCAATCTGCTACAAATTTCATGCCAGCTTAAAAGGTTGATGGCAATATGCTATACACTTGCTAAGAAATTTATATATGAAAATCACTTTCACAACAAAACTGATCTGTGGTAATTGTTTTTATGTCTTCTTTTATCTCCCCATTGTAAGAAATGATGAAACTGAAGTGTGTCTTTAATTTTATAGTTGACTCAGAAGAGACATTTTGTCAATCTCTTTAAGATTTATAGCAATAGAACAAATAGTATCAGGAATCTAATAGATGATGTGACAAATTTCACAGAAAAGAAGGTTCTTGTTGATCATGTATCTTTAAAGCCACATCACAACTTATTGTCAATCCTAATTGATTCTGGCCAAGATTTCTTGAGAGTAGCCAGCAATTTAAAGAGGCAGCATTTGTGGTAAGGCATCAGTTAGAGAAAGGAGGTCACTAAAGTGTTTTTTTCTGTAAAAATTAAATTTAATCAAATTTGACCATGTAACAAGCCCCATACCCAACTGCCCAATGGTCATTTTTACCATTGTATATACACTAGCCATTTTCTAGAACCAATAAGAAGTTATAGGAAACTAAAAAAGTTAAAAAGTTAAAAGTAGTAAAGTTAAAGTTAAATGTCAAATGTTCTAATGGAGATTTTGTTAGGAAAAATCAAAGCACACATTTTTCTCATTTTTTAACTTACATTTGTGATATTTACAGACTTAGAGAAAAGTTGGAAATATAGTACAAATTTTCTTTCAACTCTTTAATCAGTTTCCCTTAGTGACAGCACCATTAACATAACCATGGTATACTGATTAAAATCAGAAAATTAACATTGATATAGTAGTAGTAGTAACTAATCTACATTTCTTATTCAAAATTTAACTGTTTTCCCATTAATACTTGTATCTGGTCCAGGATCCAATCTTAGGTTCCCCCATTGTACTTCATTGTCATATCTGCTTTGTCTTCTCCCATCTGTGACAGTTTCTCTGTCTTTCTGTGTCTTTTAGACCCTGACACTTTTGAAGAACACTGGCAGGTATTTTGTAGAATGCACCCCACATTGGGTCTGTATGATGTTTCCTCATTATTAGATTAAATTTATACATATCTAGCAATAATATGACAGAAGTGATGTTGTGCCATTTTCAGTGAGTCCTAGCAGGATGCACCTGATATTCATGTGTCTTATTAGTGCTGATGCAAAGTTATTCTTTTTGTAATTAAAGAGTATCTTATGGGAAGATGCTTTGAGACTAAGGAAACCAAGTATTTTTCGCCATACTTTTGCTCACTAACTTTAATTTTTTTAATTTTTAAAATTTAAAAAATACTTTTTAGAAAATTATATTTAACAGGTGACTTTGGTAAATATTTCTATAAGCATATTAACTGTTGATTATGTTGTATACCCATCACTTAAAGTCAAATCATTTTCCATCACCTTATATTTGTCCCTCTTTACTCCCTTCCCCCTACCCGTGCCCCACATATCCTGCTTCTTGGTAACTACTTCACTTTTATCTATGTCCATGAGTCTCAGTTTTACATCCCACCTATGTGTGAAATCATATATTTTTTAGCTTTTTCTGATTTCCTTATTTCACTCAATATAATGTTCTCAGGGTCCATCCATATCGTCATAAATGGCACTATGTCATCATTTCTTATGGCTGAGTAGTATTCCCTTGCATATATATACCACACCTTCTTTATCCAATTCTCTATCGAAGGACCCTTTGGTTGTTTCCATGTCTTGGCCACTGTGACTAACGCTGTGCTGATCATGGGGGTGCGTGTCTTCACATACCAATCAATATTTTCGGGTTTTATCGGTAGATACCCAGTAGATGCATTGCTGGATCATACAGTAGTTCTACTCTTAATTTTGTGAGAAACTACATACTTTCTTCCATAATGGTTGTACCAGTTTACATTGCCACAAGCAGTAAATGAGGGTTCCTTTAGAATCCATCAGTATTTCTTGCCTGCCACAATTGCTATGGGTTTGCTTAATGGTCATTTTATATTTCCACAATTTATTCCACATTAACTGAAATCTACTATATGGAAGAACATATTCCTTGCCATGTTTATGTATTCAATTCTTATTTATATTAATATGGACTCATGCATGGATATCCACTTTATTCTGTTGGCTATAATCTGTTACTATCGTTACCTATTTTGTTTTTCAAGTTGTCTTGTATTTGGACATTGGGAACTCCCTCAAATAGGACACAACGTCCTCATCATTTTTTGAACACTTCCTTACTTTCTGGCTCATCAAAATGTTCCAGGTACATCTTGTACTTTCCCTTTCCAATTCTTGGAACCAACATTCTTATAAGAAGCCTTGATTCCTTTAATTGAAGAGTGGGTTTTAGACATCAAGATCAGATACAGACATCACTGATAGATCTGGACAGCCTTGTGAGACATGTCTTTTCTCCCTGGTGCAATCGGGTGTTTTCCTCCTCTCCTCCTGGCTATAGGAAAGATGGGCACGGCTTCCTAGCTAAATCAGTATTTTCAATTAAGAGCTTGTCTCTGCCATGTTTTTCTTCCACCTAGATAAATAGATTACTTGATCTTGGAAATACATTTCCTCCTCGTAGAAAATAGACCCTGACGGTCTTATTTCTATAGTTTTCAGAGCTGAGCAATCAGAATTTCTAACATCTCTTCACACCCAGACCAATCCTAAGACTAGCTATTACTTATTATCTAAAGACTAGCTATTATTTATTATCTAAAGATATATAAAATGTATAGAGAGATAAAGAAATTTGACTAATTAAAATAGTACTCATAGACAAACCATTTTGGCAATGTTAGCTAGTGAGTTAAAAACAGCTACATGGAAAAAAAAAACAGCTACTTGTTTGAGCAGATACTCATGATTACAAGCTCTTGTAACTGTATAGCTTTCTCTTTTTATTCTCCTTTCCCCACATTCCCCGCCCTCCTCTCTCTTCTCCTCCTGTATGCTCCCTCTCTCTCTGACTTGCCTGTCACATAACTTTACTTGTAATTACTTTTGTTACTATTCTAATTGATTTCAATTTTTAGTGAAGATACAGGGGGAAAAGAGTTGTAACATTATTTAGTATTAATCCAACTGCTATTAAGAATCTAACTTTCTATGAGATGTGAAAATGAAAAATTATATAACAGATTCAGCAATAGTTCTGATGACTTATAATTACAACACAATGAAAGAAGCAGTGAATCAGAACAAATAAGGTGATATGAGAACACTTGATTTATGGGTGGTGGCCAGGGCACAACAATTGGAACTAATTTCAAAGAAAAAGTGAAGTTTGAGTTGAGTCTTACAATGTGAATAGCTCACCAGCCTTTAAACAAAAGATGACTTGGCCTCAGCCAATTTTCTAACCCCAATGTCAGGACTCCTGTTTGAGTGACAGAAACCCGACTCTGATATTTCACAAGACAGTTTTATTCAAATACTATACATGCATCTTTGACACAGTGTTTTCATAATCACAGAACCAGATTTTACTTTATTTACAACAGTTTCCTAATACATTATCCTCAGTGCCCTTTGAATTTATTTAGACATAGCAGATTTAAATAATTTGTTTCTGATGCTCAAGTACTCAAAAAAACAAACAAAAAAAAAAAAACAAAAACAACCACTTTAGGATAATATCTGTCTTAAATGAACATATTTTCTCTGTAAATATATATTTGTGATCTCTACACTATAGATAAGCAACTTTCAATCAGTTTACTTCAAGAGAATTTTAAAAACATGCAATCCCTGACTATTTAGTCAGGGGCACTGACCTGTTTTCCCTTCCATTGTTAAGTAAAAAAAAGTGACAACAGCCAACACAACAATAGCCATCTGGTGTAAATGAATCAAAATTATACTTATTTTTCTTTGTCAGATCAGCAAAAAAGGTAATTTATTTTTTGTTGTGCTGCAGAATTTCAGTGATTAGTTTATGTGTGCTGTGAGATGCAAAAGGTTGAAATTTTCTGCTGTAGATATATATTTGTGATACTTACATTTTATCTTATAATATTATGTTATAGTAATCTTTATTTATTTTTATTTATTTAAAAAGTTATTCTTTCATCCTCCCTTATTATATATTAAAGATTATAGTAATCATTAAAAAGTTTATTTCCAAATATTAAAAATTAATATTATGAAGTAGTATCTCCAGAAATAACTACTATACTGATGATATAACTGTTAACTTTTGAATTAATAAATTAATTAATTTTTTAGATTTTTAAATTTTTGTTTATTCATTTTAGAGGGGAGAAAGAGAGAGAGAGAGAGAGAAAGACAGAGAGAGACAGAGAAGGTGGAGGGGGGAGTAGCAGAAAGCCTCATATTAGCTTTGACCAGGCAAGCCCAGGGTTTCGAATTGGTAACCTCAGCATTCCAGGTCCACGCTTTATTCACTGCACCACCACAAGTCAGGCCTTAATTTATTTTTTAATTGATTATTTTATGTGACTATGAGAAGCCTCTAAAATGAGCACTGAGTGTAGTTATTTCAGGCTGATGTGTCTTCTTCAAAGGGAAAATTTTTGTTGAAATAAATTGATCAGAGAGTTTCCCAATATGAGAGACTTTGTAAAGATTCAGATATAAGTAAAATTCTTCTTTCTTAAGATTTAAGGGAACATTTTCCCTCTATTTTAATGTTCTTTATCTATTTTCCTCTAACAAGGAAATAATTGATAGTCATCAGTGTCCACTTACAGTCCTCTGATGAAGCTGAAAGGCAGATTACAGTGTGATAATACCTAAATGAATGAATATTGAGTTTAGATTACTACATACATATATTGGACAATACTTTAATAAGATTGACGATAGAGAAAAGTGGAGAAATAAAGTGATAGGTAGGAAGAAATGTGATTTTAAGGGCTGTGTTTGTAATTTATTTATTTATTTTGAAAGCGATATGACAATATTTAAATGTTGACAGAATAAAGTGGTAGAGAGAGAATAGGGACTTACTCATCTGGCCATAACTAACACCAGACAACCTTCCTACACACAACTATAGATACGTACAAAATATATAAGATGATCAATTATGAGCTTTCTACACCATGTGGCAAAACTCTTCACTATTTATTAGAAGGAAATTATTGAGGTGAGTACCATGTCTGAGTTGGTTCTTTGTCTTGGGATAATTTACAAGGTTCTTCATTGAAGACAGAAATTGGACTGAATCACATCAAGTCTGGGGAGATTGGTATACACTTTGGGATTTCCACAGACAAGATTTTCACAGATACTGTCAAGAGTACAGAAATAAAAATATTCAGTTTAAAGTTTTATTTTTGGAAAGGGTTTTCAATACAAACAAGATTCTGTGTATAATAGAGATATGATGATTCATATTTTTGTATTCTTTTGAATAAGTTCTATTAGTTATGTAAGAAATTTGTCATCTTATCAAAATTATCAGATTTATTGGTAAAAGTTTTCTTATGATGTGCTTGTATTGTCCTTTCAATATTGTAGGATCTGTGATAATATCTATTCTGTCATTTCTGATACTGTGTATTCTTTTTTTTCTTTGTCAGTTTCCATAGTGTACAATCAACTTTATTAAATTTTCCAAAAAATGCTTTTGTGTTTTTAATTTTTTCCTCTTTGCACACTTTCTCTTTCATTGATATCTATTCTAGCATTAGAATTTCTTTTTTTTTTTAATTTTTTTAAATTTTATTTTATTTATTCATTTTAGAAAGGGGAGAGAGAGAGAGACAGAGGGAGAGAGAGAGAAGAGAGAGAGAGAGAGAGAGAGAGGGGGGGGAGGAGCTGGAAGCATCAACTCCCATATGTGCCTTGACCAGGCAAGCCCAGGGTTTTGAACTGGCGACCTCAGCATTCCAGGTCGACGCTTTATCCAAAGCGCCACCACAGGTCAGGCAGCATTAGAATTTCTTACCTGGTACTTTTATGTTTATCCTTTTCTAGCTTTTGAGGGTGGGATATTACATAATTAACTTTAAATGTTTCTTTTCTAATATATAAATTTAAAGTTACAGAATTTTTTTAAAAAACTATATATCTAACAATTTTTCATATGTATGTTTTTATTTACATTTAGTTTGAAATCATTTATATTTTCTCTAGTGATTTCTTCTCTTATACATCAGAGGTATGTTGTTTAATGTTAATTACTTGGCCTTACTTTGGAATTCTATTTTGCATCGTTTTCTAACTTAAATCAGCTGGGGTCACAGAACATATTCTAGTAGATTTCAGAGTGGAAGTTTATTAAGATTAACATTTTGCTTCACTATATGGTATGTCTTAAGAATATACCCCCTATACTCCACAGGATGTTTATTTTTGTTTATGCTTGTTTTATGTATTGTTTCACAAATGTCTGGTGATATTGTTCAGCAGTTGTTTACTTTTCTTACTTTCTAACTGATTTTTTTCTAGTTTTTCTATCAGTTTCTGAGAAAAATATGTTAAAATCTGCAACTATGTGGATCTAATTTTCCCTTTAATTCTGTCAGTCTTTGCTCCATCTAGTTTGAATTTCTTTTGTTTTATATATATATTTAATAATTTTATCTCACTTATGTATTGACCTTTAATCATTATGAAATTATATTTTTGATCTGTGCAAATACTTCTTGCCATGAAGTCTTGTCTGATATTAATATAATTATACCAGATTTCTTGGATTTAATGTCTGTATGGTGAATGATTTTAAGCACTTTTATTTTTTGTGGGTTTTTTTATGTTATTTGATTGGATAGTAGTATATTATTAGCCTTTATTTTTTTATTCATTTATTTTGACTCCCTGCATTTTGGAATGTTTATTCTATTTATAGTTAATGTTATTATTGATGTTGAATTTGGGTGTATTATATTTACAGTATTTTGTACTGTCCAAACTCTTTCTCTGCTCTTATTCTGCTTTCTTGTCATATAATCAATTATAGATAATATGCTTTAATTCCTTTTAGCTTTACCTCTTTAATTATTGCTTTCTATTTACTAATAGTGCTACTGTTTATAATATTTATCTTTATCAAAATCCATTTAGAGTTACTATTGTACCACTTTCTATAAAATATAGGAAGCTTGGCAGCATAACTATGTGTGTATGTATTTGATTTTATATATTTTTTACATCCCACAATATAAGATTTCATTTCTGCTTAGTTTATTATCTTTTAAAAAAATAAAAGAAAGATAGCATTCTATATTTATTTCATCCACATATTGTCATTTGTCATCCTTTTTATTCCTTACTCTAGTGCCGAGTTTCCATTTAGTATTATTTTTCTTCATCCTGAAGGATGTCCTTTATTATTTCTTGCTGTATGCATCTGCCACAACTCTGTCCTTTAAAACCTCAAGTCAGGAAGATTGCAGAGTTTTTGCTTGCATCTAGCCAGCTTGCACTGAGCAGACAGGAGTGATCTCAGAGAAAAAGCCCTATCAGTGCAGATTGCACTTCGCACATATTCCTCTTGTTTCAGTGGAAAATATCTCCCAGTTTCTGCCTGCATGTGGTTGCTCTGATGGTCCTTTACATAGTTGTGTTTTTTAATTTATCCTCAATTCATAAGTTTTATCTCTGACAGATTTGTCTGTTTTGAGGCACTCTGCCATTACTGATGCTAGACCCCTTCATTTGCTCAATTTTAAAATTCAGTTTTATAACATTAGAAAGAGTTACTATTGTACCACTTTATATAAAATATAGGAAGCTTGGCAGCATAACTATGTGTGTATGTATTTGATTTTATATATTTTTACACCCCAAAATATAAGATTTTATTTCTGATTAGTTTATCATCTTTTAGAAAAATAAAAATAAAAAAGATAGCATTCTATATTTATTTGTTTCTTTTCTGTAAAATAAGGGGTTTACCCAATGACTTCATGTTTAACAATCTGAATGTAATGTTAGACATTTTGTAGAACTTTCATGTTTATTTCCTACCCCATACATGGAAAATAAGAGAGACACTGCATTATTGGGCCAAGGTTTGTCTTCAATGACACAAATCACCTAGAACACTTTAATGGAAAGTTATTAGCACCTAGATTCTGTTCAGTTTTCTCAGGTAAGAGCTGAGATTTTGCAGTACTCTGAAGTGCCCATGTGACACTGAAGCTGCTGGTCTAAGCAACATATTTGGTGAGACCCTACAGTGGAGAGCAGTTAAGGAGAACAGGATTTGCTAACCCAAAATACACCTCTTTGGGATATTAATTATTTTAAGCTGATTAAATTTCAGACCCAGAAGTCTAAAAGAATTTAATACAGGAAGCTCTTTGAGGAAGGAGCTATCACCAGATAACTATAGTTTAGTCTGAATTAGGAGTAGTAATCAGGAAGGAATCTAGAAAGGCTCTTTTGATCAAAGTCTTCTCTGTGCCCTGCTGTTTCTATATGGCTCAGCAAGCATTACGGTAATTCTTTCCATCTTTCTCTATATTGCCTACTTCTCTTTGAAGTCTCAGACACCTACTTCCTTCTACTTAGTCCAGAATGATATATATACCTCATTTTACCTGACTGTATTTGGAATTTTCATGCTATGTGAATTCCCACTGCATAGCTGTTAAACTTGATTTTCTCCTGTTAATCTGCCTTATGTCACTTTATTTATTTGACCAGCCAAAGGAATCAAGAGGAAAAGGGGATTTTTCTCATCTCTCACTGTGGCATTACAGAGACTTTTGGTCTTGTAGTCAGACAAACCTGTGTTTGGCACCCTAATCTGTGACTTAGTACCTGTGTGACTTTGGGTAGATAAATTTACTATCTTAAATAAATATATGGGAGAAGAGAGCAGTTATACCACCTGATAAAACTGTTGCCACATTTATATTTTTAATATTTGTAAGGTACTTGAAATAAAGCCTAGAGTGAAAAGATAACAACAGAAGCTTTGAATAGTTGAAGAGAAAATCTTATGCTAGAAAGAAATATATTTTCTAAAATTTTCTTAAAAGAACATCAAATTTCCACATAAGCAGTTGCTTTTCATTTAATACCTCTTTATTAAAATGCTATATTCCCTGTCAAATATATAATAACTTCTGCCTTTTAAAAAATTATTTTGCCAAAAAATAGCAAATTTATACAAAAGGGAAATAGTTGATGAAATGTAAATAGTATAATATGAGGAAATAGTTTAAGCCAGATTGATTTAGCCCTTCAAAGATTTTGCTAGAGTCTGACCAGGTAGTGGCACAGTGGATAGAGTGACAGCCTAGGACACTGAGGACCCAGTTTTGAAACCCCAAGGTTGCTGGCTTGAGCGTGGGCTCACCAGCTTGAGCATGGGGTTGCCAGCTTGAGAGTGGGATCATAGATATGACCCTATGGTCACTGGCTTGAGGGCAAAGGTCACTGGCTATAAGCCCAAGGTTGCTGACTTGAGCAACGGGTCACTGGTTCAGCTGAAGCCCTCCAGTCAAGGCACCTATGAGGAAGTAATCAATGAACAACTAAGTTGTCGCAAGTATGAGTTGATGCTTCTTATCTCTCTCCCTTCCTGTCTGTCCTTCTCTCTCCTACTTGCTCGCCAAACAAACAAAACGAATTTGCTAGAAAAACCTAAGTAAAAAAATGGAAGGATAGAACAAACAAAACATAACAAACAAAAACCCTCATGGACACAGACAACAGTGTGGTAGTTGCTGGGATGGGTGGAGGTGGAGGAGGGTATAGCAGTATAAATGGTGATGGACAAAGACTTCACTGGGGGGGATGAACACAGAATATGATATACAGAAAAACATTGTAGAACTGAGCACCTGAAACCTGTATAATTATGTTAACTAGTATTACCCTAATAAATTCAATTTAAAAATAAAGAATAAAGCAATAGAAACTGTACACATAAAAAAGCAAAATCTTTTTGAAACACAAAGTGTACTTCCAAAATTTGCATCATATTAGATAAGTAATGATAAATTTAGAAAGCATTATTAAAATATCTGGAACATGAAAGGATTTATTACAAAAATTGCCACTCTTCTTTTGACAAGTCCCTTTTTTTCTGGAATTCATCCCTCCCTTTTATTACTAGCTAGACCTTAAGTTTGAATGACAATATAGTGGAATAAAGATTAAAACAGTACCCTGGAGACAGCTGTTCCTATGCTTCTTACACCCAACAAGAGTGCCAGAATTTTATATGCAAGAACCTCTTCTGACCATATAAATTTCTTATGTTATCTATCAGGGAATAAGTATTTTCATAAATAGTAAAATAAAGTTTTGAAATGCTTTCATTTTATTACAATCTATATGTATATTTTTTATTCAAAGAACTGTTTATGGGCCAGGGTTATAGAATACAAAGAGTGTTGTAGTGCACACTACCCAGTGCCCATTAATGCATCTTTTTCCTCTTTTTTTCTTAAAGAATCTTTCCCCAGGGAAGCTGGGAAGGTGATCCAATAAGAGGTAGAGATCTTGATTAGTTTAAGCCAATTAGTAGCTGGTAGTTGTTTTTCTGTTGATATAATTGAGTTGCTGATTATTCATATGCATGCGGAGATCATTCTACCTGACATGTAGTACGTTAGAAAATAGTTGCATAGGTCATTTTGTGAAGTTGTGACAAAATACCATAGACTAGTTGGCTTAGAGCAAATATTAGTTCCCATAGTTCTGGAGGTGGAAAAGTACAAGATGAAGATGCTGGCAAATTTAGCATCTGATCAAAGCCTTCTTCCTGGTTTGTAGACAGCAAACTTCTTGCTGTGTCCTCATGTGGCAGAGATAGAGAGGGCTCTGATTCTTCCTCCCCTTATAATCCCATCATAGGAACTCCATTCTCATGACCTTATCTATATACCAAATAACCTCTCAAAGGCCTCACTTCCAAATAGCATCACACTGGGGATTAGCGTTTCAACATATGGATCTTGGGAAAAACATTCTGTTCATAATAAGTGTTCTTTATGCTTAGTTCATTTACATTATGTACTTTTGTGTTACTTGAGTTTAAGAGTGGCATGCAAGGGTTAAGCTGATTATAGGCCCTACTTTGTACAAAAGCAATGCCCTTTACCCAAATTTTTAACTATTTTTACAATACTTTTACAGTGCCACGTTGACTGTTCAAATATCCTGTTTCAGAGTTTGATCATTAAAAAGAATTTTCTAAGGATATCTAAGATACCTACAAAATGTTTTTTGTTACATTTTCTGAAGTCTTACATTCAGTCTTGTAGGTCAAGAAGGACTTAGAGAAGGCCACTACAAAATGGCCACTTTGAAAAACATCATATAGTAATATATTGTTGTACCCTTAAAGGGAACTAATTGTGTCCAGCAAGTAAAATACTTTTTATTTATTACCCAGAGGTCACAAACTTATAGAAGAGAGTGGCTGAGTAGGGAGTCCAAAATATCAGAAATAATTAATCCATGTTTTGCTCTAGTGAACCAAAATATTTGAGCTTAAAAAATTTTTCCCAAATTAATATCATCAGCCCAATTAATTAAATTTACTCACTTTAATTTTTCTTTCTTCAAACAATCTTCTAAAAAAATTGGGTATTTTATATTAGTTTTCATTTATTCAACTAATATTTCATGAGCTCTTGCAATGAATCTGAGAGTGTATTAGGTTCTAAAAAACAATGAGCCAAATCATCCACAATTAATGCCCTGATGCAGCATATATTCCAGAAAAAGAAAGATACTGGTTGAACTATAAAAAAAATTAAAATAAAATTACATTTGTATTAAATGCTCAGAAGAAGAGATTTACCATTAAGAGATTACGTAACATAGAAAAATAATAGATGCACTACCCTTTTAAAAAAAATTTTATTTGCTGACTTTAGAGAGAGAGGAAAGAAGAGAGAGAGACAGGAAAATCAAGCTGTTCCTGTGTGTGCCTTGACAGGGGATCAAACCGACAACCTCTGTGCTTTGGAGCAATACTCTAACCCAGTGGTCCCCAATCCCTGGGCCACAGACCAGTACTGGTCCATGGGCCATTTGGTACCGGTCCACAGAGAAAGAATAAATAACTTACATTATTTCCGTTTTATTTAGATTTAAACCTGAATGATGTTTTATTTTTAAAAAATGACCAGATTCCCTCTGTTACATCCATCTAATACTCACTCTTGACGCTTGTCTCTGTCACGTGATACATTTATCCATTCAACCCTAAAGGCTGGTCCATAAAAATATTTTCGGACATTAAACTGGCCCATGGCCCAAAAAAGGTTGGGGACCACTGCTTTAACCAACTGAACTTTTCAGCCAGGGCTAGATGTACTGCTACTCTTAATGTTCCTTAGTTCCTTGTTCATTCAGGCTATTATTTTTTTTTATTTTAATTATCTCTATATTTACATTAAATTATCTCTTTCCCTAGAAATATAGATGACACTATACCACATATTTGGCATATGTATTTGGTTCTGTTTCTAGGCTTTGTATTAAGTTTCATTTCTGTATTTGTAAACTGTTTTCATTATAGTCTTATAACACTTTAATAACATGTATAACCATATATTTATTTTAAAATATGAGCTTCAGAATCAATTTTATATGCTATCAAAGAAAAATATTGTTGATATTTTTATTGGAATCACCAGTTTAGATTTACATATTAACTTAGGAGAATTGACATCTCCCAAGGTTAAATATTCCTACAATCATATATCTTTTCATTTGTTCATGTCTTTTATGAGTCTCTCAAGTGCATATCCATTCATTGAGAATGTAACCATTATGTTCTCCTTTAATAAAGTATAAAAGAGAGAATAATTCACCACATTAATTGAGAAACAGTGACTAGAGAATCAGATACTAAGTCCAACCTGTCATGATGTTACTCTATCAATTACCAACATTTAACTGAATTTAACAGGGAAAAATGTAAAAACAACAACCAAAAAAATGTAACAAGAAATTTTCTTGCCAAGAATGCATATCATTTAAGACATATGTTAACAATCATGTAAAATTACAGTGATTTCTATACTTAGTCAAGAAGTAGAAGAAACCCTAAAAGGTAAATAAATATTATATAACCCTATTATAACTCTAAAAGGTAAATAAATCATTTAAAATTATTCATGTCTCCCTCGTCAAGACCATTTAAGATCTTAAAGCTTGTTATCAAAGAGCAAGGTTAAAAATGTTAAGCCTGCCTGACCGGGCAGTGGGGCAGTGGATAGAGCGTCGGACTGGGATGCGGAAGACCCAGGTTCGAGACCCCGAGGTCGCCAGCTTGAGAGAGGGGTTACTCGGTCTGCTGAAGGCCCGCGGTCAAGGTACGTATGAGAAGGCAATCAATGAACAACTAAGGTGTCACAACGCTCAGTGAAAAACTAATGATTGATGCTTCTCATCTCTCTGTTCCTGTCTGTCCCTGTCTATCCCTCTCTCGGACTCTCTCTCTGTCTCTGTAAAATAAAATAAAATAAATTAAATTAAAAAAAAAAGTTAAGCCTGAAGGACATACAGTAAGCAAAGGATTTGAAGTCGAGTACAGACAGTGCTGGAATTCAGCTGGTTCACAGTGGTTCAGCAGAACTGATATCTAATTTTTTGTTGAGTTCGGTGAACCGGTTGTTAAAATGGCACTTGTAATCAGGGTTCCCTTTAAGGTGGGTGCTTGGGCAGCCGCCCAATGTGAAAATCACAAGTAGACATTTTACTCTTTTTTAACGTTCACCTGCACAACAGTGTATTCTAAGCGCCTATAGTAACATTCATTCTGTACATAGGAGAAAAAAAATTGATGGAACTATGCTTGTAATATTTATTTATTCATTCCATAAAACTCCTTATACCTTTGATGAAATACTACATTTTAATTCCCTTGCATTTGTTACTTCAGTAAACAAACTTATAATGTAAAGAGAAAAAGTGCCAAATAACTAGGGGGTGACAACCTGTCATTGGAAATATCTTAAATAACAGTTTTATTGTTTTTTGGTCAGGTATTATTTAATATTTTTTCATTAATATTTTAAAACTTTCTTATAATGTAATCTCGTTTTGTTTATGTCTTTTATTGTTCTTATTTAAGTACTAAAGTCATAAAGTAATAAATGACCTTTTGGTATATTGTTTTTTTATACTTAAATGGTCATTAGGAAGAGAAATGGTGATTAAATTATTTGAATCTCACCACTGAATACAGATGCTTTTCAAAACATGAGTTTCTAAAATTTGCCATTTTTAGGACCTTCATAATATTCAGGTTCATATTGCTCATGAACATTTCATATTATATGGGCAGACTGTGCCCCTTTCAGTCACCTAGAACCAAAGTGAAAAACAAAAAATGATCCAAATACTAACAGTTTACGAAACTGACCTATAGATTTTTTTCCCCCCACTGTCTCTGCTTGTAACTTGCTGTCTTAAGTGTGTACAAATGTTTCTTGGAAGGATTTTTAAGGGGACAGGAGGAGTTACTGCTTATTTAAACAATTTTAATGAAGGGCCAACCTTTTACATATAACATTTGTTCCCTTCATTTGCCTTCTGTCAGCAGTGCATACTTTTTTTTTTTCTCCCAAAGGACAGTGCATAATGAACATACACGAGATTATTTAAATGAATGGTTTTAATGAGTTCTTTGAATAGATTCTTTAAAAAGCATGAAATTGCTTTCCCAGTTGGGATGCTTTAGAATATTTTTAGAAAATTCATATATAAAGCTTTAAAATTCTAACCGTTTTTAAAGGAACAATGATTAAAAAGTTTTTTATTGCAATATGATTTATTTTTATGTACACTGCAAAAGACATTATAAACCCCAGCAGGGTTTTTGAATTATTTTAATGGGTTATCACATTTCATATTAATATGCAGTTATTTATCAAACTTAAAGGCTGAAGCTCTTATATACTCCTTTCACACATGAAAAGGTAACCTCTGTAATTAGTGAATATTGACTAAACATAAATAAGTTCACACTGTGCTGTCCCCCTACCCCCGTGACTTCCTCCTCACTGTGTCACAGGCTTGAAGTTGGGTGGAATTAATCTATCTCCTTGCTATTGCAATTGCTTCAGAAGTTGACATATACCTCATTTTCTCTCATCAAAATGATGTTCAAGACTTCCGTTCAGCCTGACCAGGTGGTAGCACATTAGAGCATTGATCTGGGATGCTAAGGACCCAGGGAGATTGCTAGCTTGAGCGTGGGCTCACCAGCTTGATCACGGGGTCGCTGGCTTGAGCATGGGATCATACACATGACACCATGGTTTCTGGCTTGAGCCCAAAGGTCTTTGGTTTGAGCCCAAGGCCACTGGCTTAATTAAGGGGTCACTGGCCCAGCCAGAGCCCCCATTCAAGGCATAGATGAGAAGCAATCTATGAACAAATAAAGTGATGCAACTGTGAGTTGATGTTTCATAGAAAGACTTCTGTTTAATTATTTCACTTATTTCCTTTATGGGAATGAGGAAAAGTATAGGCCCAGGATCCTCTGGAAACCATATGCCACCATGAGGACTAAGGATAAAATGGACACATGCAGCAGGGTGTAGTTGTGAGAATTGCAGAGAAGAAAAACCAAACCTTCATAAAACCTGTTTTGACACTTGCTTTGGCCTCAGACATTTCTGTTATGTGAGGAAATAAATTCTCTTTATTATTTAAGCTCTTTTGGAACCTAGGATACTGAATCAAAGAGTAATATGACCCTCCTTTGGCAAATATCATTGCCCTAATTTTAAAACAATTTATTCATTTGAAAGTATTAATTGCTTAATTGCCTCTGTTAGACTCAATCAAATGAACTATTCAGAAATCTCTGACCCTTAAAGCTGACATTTTATGCAAATCAAAACTACAATGAGATACCACCTCACCCCTGTTAGATTAGCTATTATCAACAAGACGGGTAATAGCAAATGTTGGAGAGGCTGTGGAGAAAAAGGAACCCTCATTCACTGTTGGTGGGACTGTAAAGTAGTACAACCATTATGGAGGAAAGTATGGTGGTTCCTCAAAAAACTGCAAATAGAACTACCTTATGACCCAGCAATCCCTCTACTGGGTATATACCCCAAAACCTCAGAAACATTGATACGTGAAGACACATGTAGCCCCATGTTCATTGCAGCACTGTTCACAGTGGCCAAGACATGGAAACAACCAAAAAGCCCTTCAATAGAAGACTGGATAAAGAAGATGTGGCACATATGCACTATGGAATACTACTCAGCCATAAGAAATGATGACATCAGATCATTTACAGCAAAATGGTGGGATCTTGATAACATTATAAGGAGTGAAATAAGCAAATCAGAAAAAAACAAGAACTACATGATTCCATACATTGGTGGAACATAAAAATGAGACTAAGAGACATGGACAAGAGTGTGGTGGCTACCAAGGGTGGGGGGGGAGGGAGGACATGGGAGGGAGGGAGGGAGAGTTGGGGGAGGGGGAGGGGCACAGAGAACTAGATAGAGGGTGACGGAGGACAATCTGACTTTGGGCGAGGGGTTTGCAACATAATTTGATGACAAAATAACCTAGACATGTTTTCTTTGAATATATGTACCCTGATTTATTAATGTCATCCCATTACCATTAATAAAAATTTATTAAAAAAAATAAAATAAAATAAAAATAAAATAAAATTTTGCTTAAAAAAAAAAAAAAAGCTGACATTTTAAACTTTAAGCCACCTTGTTAACAAAACTTGGATGTGAATCAGTCTTATAAATGTTGTTATTGTAACATTTAGTGTGCTTTATTTCTTTCAAAAATATTCACAAATGTTATTGTACTAGAAAAAAATAGAAAATATTAAAATCAAATTTCTTTCTTTCTTTCTTTCTTTTTTTTAACTTGTATTTTTCTGAAGTGAGAAGCGGGTAGGCAGAGAGACAGACTTCTGCATGTGCCTGACCAAGTTCACCTGGCATGCCCACCAGGGGGCAATGCTCTGCCCATCTTGGCCATCACTCCATTGCAACCAGAGCCATTCTAGTGCCTGAGGCGGAAGCCATGGAGCCATTCTCAGCTCCGGGGCCAACTTTGCTCCAATGGAGCCTTGACTACAGGAGGGGTAAAGAGAGAGAAAAAGGAGAGGGGGAAGGGTGGTAAAGCAGATGGGTCCTTCTCCTGTGTGCCTTCGCCAGAAATCGAACCTAGGACTTCCACATCCCGGGCTGATGCTCTACCACTAAGCCAACCATAAAATCAAATTTCTTAACTTCAAGAGTTAACTCTCTAGCATGATTTACCCATATTTTTAAAAACAGAGAACATTCAATATAAAGACACATTGTGGCAATAGACCAGCTTCAGGATGTTTTCTAATATGTAAAAGGACTTTGCAACAAATGATTTAGAAGTTTCCATCTAGCTTTAATATCCTATGATTCTATGCCAAATTAAACATTAGAGGTTTGAGGGGAACGTGATTGAGGCATGCACATATGGAGAACATCAGAACATCTGGAATCCTATGTCCTTTATAAATAAGCTTCTTGACTTTTTACTTTAAGTTATTTTTTTATTGATTTTAATTTATTGTGTTTACATAGATTCTAGTGTAGCCACAAATGCTTCCCCCCCTCCCCTTATTCCTCTCAACATCTCCTTTGCCCCCTTTATTTTAAGTTCTTAAGGGATAGATTTTCTGTCTGTTCTCTGCATGGTTTTTCCCAAGATGCTCTTTGATGATATTTAAATTTTCCATGATTAGATATTCTTCACTAAGTGTTTTCGCATATCCAATTATATGCAAAAAAGAACATCAGTTTGATGGTAAAGATTTGAAACACTTAAAATTTAAAAGTTTCAGAACTAGAAAGTTTTTCTTCTATTGGGTAGATATTAAAGCATGTCCTCAAGGTCATTGTTGAGTCTCTTCCTCAACTTTTTTGTTGCCAAAGAACTCATTAGCTCCTAGGAAGCTCACTCTACTTTCATACAGTTCTGGTGGTTAGTATCTCCATCTATAAAGTTAGCCTTCAGCTATTCCTTGAAGTTCTAGATACTCATCTATAGCTAAATACATTCTTTTGGAGAAGTCTGCTATACTCAGTCATCATATTGTGCTTACTTCCATCAGATTTTCTTAAAACACACAATCATTTAGATAGCAGTTTAATAGCTTAAGACCAAACAAGTGTTTCTTTGGTATAGATTCAATGACTTCAAAATTATCACTGTTGCATTTTAGGGTCACATAAGTAAAATTATTTTACATGTACTATTATATAGCTCTGTGGGGCATGATTGAAATGGTAAAACTATTCTTTTTTGGAAATGAAACTTTCTACTTATTTACAGTCACAGTTCTGATAAGAGTATGTAATAGTGATTGGTGGAAAACTGTGTGCTTATACAGGGGTGTGTCTGAGCATAAGGCATTTGTCTTCCATGCAGAGGAAAAAGTGGTCTCCTTGTACCATGTTTCTTCATGTCAGCTTTCTGATCAGTTAGCCCGGCATGCTAGAGAAAGTCCTAAAATCATCTCCCCATTACTGTTTCTGAAGAGCTTAGACTACTTTGTGCTGAAAAACAGGATCAATATGTGAACTCACATGACTTTGTAATATGTCATTTTTGCTCCCTGGGAGTTACATGAACTGAAAAGCTCATCTATGTTGCTTTAAACTAATTTCATATCATTCAAAACACTTTAGCTTCCCAACCAAAAAAGACTTCAAAAACGTGAAAGTTTTTTTTTTTGTTTGAATCATAAGAGTGAGTCTGTATTTTATAAAAACATGCTATAGGATTTCTGCAAATATTTTGTTTTACTTGTTTTTAATGTTTTCTTAACTAGGATGATGGAATGTGTTGTTTCTTCCCACTACCCTAGGATTTTGATAACTATCAAGGGTAATGCAATGGAAAGTGACATTTTGTAATGTAATGTAACTCAAAGCAGGAAAGAAGAAAGATAAATACACAGTGCTTTATTGACTGCAAGCAATACTTCTCAAACTTTTGGGTGCATACAAATTACCCAATGACCTTGTGAAGAAGCACAATCAGAGTTAGTGGATTTGAGACACCACACTGAGCAGCAAGGTGCTAGGAAATATACAGCTTAAATATGTACAAATATAGATTGACTTTTGTTTGCAAATGGTCTTATCTATGCCCTGACATCAGAACAGTTAGAGAGCCTTTACTTTGCTCTGTCACTTATCTTCATGATTCAAAGCTCCACGTCGCTTTTTACAGTAGCAGAATTAGATGGAACATATAAAGAACAATAACCCACTCAAGAGGTCACCTAAAAATGGAGTGGAAACATAAGATGAAGGCAAAACAAAAGATCAAAAGTATGAAAATGTCAGATGGGAACACTATTACTTCTCCTGTCTGCTTATTTAATGGTATGGCCAGAAGGTAACCTTGAGATTAATGAATTAATGTACATTTATGAGTGGATCTGGATCAAGGTAACAACTCTGAACCTCTGCAGTGCTGCATAAACTATAATATCTGACATATACTGGCTGACCAAGTATCACCAGCTAGAAGAAGAATCTTTCTCTTGCACAATGTACCTTATCTCCCTTCTTTGAGTACCATACTCCTAAGGTTATAAAAGTTTTAAAAGGTACTTATAAAAATATATTGAAATGTATAAATGCCAAATATTAACAATCAGAGAGTTTCAGTGCATTAATCTGTAGGCTAAGTTACACAGTTTTGTGTAGAATTCAAAATATTTTCTGTGGGCACATTGGCATTTTATACAAATCTATCATTGTTGAGTAGCCATTAAGCTCTGTATTGGCTTTTATATTTGATATTGGTATATTCTAGAAATCCTAACTTGTTTATTTTTGCTCATATAAAATTATAAAAGTGAATAAACCACTAGAACTCTTGTGAGGGACATTCAATGCCAAGCAAAGGTCTGGCATAATCATTGTGCAAAATGTAAGGTATTGACTTTCTCTCTACATCTGAATGGACATAAAGATAAGATAAAACATCAGTAATATTTGGGGAATGACTAATATACTTTATGACTTGCATACCAACATCAAAATCAAATATATGTATGTATATATGCTAGTCAGAAGGTGTGTTAGTCATCAAATATTACTGACTCTGCCGTCTAACAGCTAGAATTACCAGTTATTATTGGGTTGAGCCACATGACCTGTTCTGTTTACTGAGTTGTAAGTATAAGTGACATATATCAGCTTTGAGCTGGAGTAACTGATGACTTATGTAGAATTCTCCTTGCTCTTTACTCCTGGTGGTCAACAGGCAACGTCCAGGTTTCTTATTCCTTTGAAAGACCAAATCTTAATGACTACAATGAGCAAAACATCCTCAGGTAGATATATAGCATGAGCCTGAACAACAACCACAAAAAAAAACTCTTCATTATAAGCACTGTTTGTCTCTGTGGCATAATTAAATCTAATTTGAATGATTTAAGTGGACAAAGTATAGAACAGAGTGAGCTCATGATGGCTGCCTTAGACAACCTTCTTACTTAAAAATATTGTCTAACATTCTTGAAATGTGTATGAAGGTTAACTATATATACACATACACAGCTAATTCAGAGGGGATAAAAAGATCCAGTCTGTCTAATTAGCTTATAAAGGTGGACATGTGAGCACAAGGCTGATAGTTCTAGACCCACCGGTTTGGAGTAACTTAGGTGGAGAAATAGTAAAAGGAGATCAGGATCAAACTTATTTTCAACTGACTTTTAAATGCATTTAGTAGATAAGTTTTACTCTTTACTGCAAGTCATTTAAAACCTTCTATTTGTGATAGTCAAATTAAAACATTTTAAGTTGTGTTAATATTAGATATTCATTTTTAAGTTTATAGCACTGACATTTCTTTAAATATTTGTAGTTTAGATGGCCCTAACATTATGTTAATCAGAATTTAAACCTTTTATCTTCTGCTGATTGTAACATCCTTCTACCCTTACCACACAAGTCATCTATACACTTTGTTAACAGAATGACAGTATACTTAATACAACTGGATATTTGCAAATGTTAACCACATCATTTTAAGTGATCTATACCAGTTGCTGTAGTAAAAATTCACATACTAATTATTTTTTATTCATATGTCTAGAGTCAGCATATATGTAGAATCAAATTAGAATGCCTAATACAATGACCACTCCAATCCCAACTTCCTTATGTCTTCTGAACACAAACAGATCAGTCATCTGTACTTGCTCTCCTTCAGTTCCCACATCCACTTATCTAAAAGCCAGATCTATCTTAAAAACATATCCTGACTTCAATCCCGTCTCTCTACCCTTATACTCCTAACTATAGAACACACCATCTCTTGATCTGGACAACTGTGATTGCCTCCCATCATTATTGCTTCAATTTTCTTTGGAGCAGTCAGAATCGTCATAAACTTCCTCTGTTCAAAAGATCTCAGGATCTTTAAAGTGATTTAAAAATAAAGTGAAAATACTTTACCATAAGTTAAAAAATTCTACATGAGATAACTCTTGCTTACTTCTCTTTTTTCTTGTTCCATGAGTACTCTCCTTGGCTCTGCTTCAGCTGGACTTATATTAGGATCCTAAAACCATTCCACATCTGCCTTGGTTCCTTTGCCATAACTTATCCCTCTACATGAAATTTTCTTAATCAAAATCTTTGCATTGATGATTTATTTACCTTTGAGATTTCTATTCAGATATCTCATCTCCAGACATGTAATGTCTGACCATCCCTTATAAAACATTCTCTCCTCCCCCACCTCTTTAGTCTTTGTGATCACTTTTTATTGCCTTCATTAACACTTATGGTTACCTATTTAAAGTTGTCTTAGTTATTTACTTGTTTTAATCTACCCTTTCTTGAACATATAACTCTGGGGGTGATAGATTCGTCATCTATGAATCTCCAGTATTGTGAATGAATGAGAGGATGAATTTAAAAACTGTCAAAATGAAATATGAATAACCAAATAGTGATTTGGTGCTAGTTGGGATATATGTTGCTTATAAGTCACTCCAGATTTTATTTATATATTTTTACATTTTTATTTTTGAATGGTTAGCATTGTATTAGAATATTAAGATGCGAGAAAGAAAATTGGTCTAAACTGATTCTGAGACCAGTTTGGTAGTTGTTCTAATTCATAACCCCTTCCAGGAAATAAAAAATATTCCATATAAACTTTTTAAGCAACATTTAGAAGAATTTAATTATTTAAGAATCCCATTTGGGAAGTTAAAATAACCCAACTCTCATAATCTTGGATCATCCCTGTGATAAATTAATAAACTTTAACAAGGCATTTCTTTATTGTATCATATTTTTATCTTGTTCAATAAAATATTTTGCATTACTTTTCCTAGATTATTTTTATCTTTTGAAGCAAGTCTGAAATAAATTTTGAACCTATGATTATAATCAACTGAACAAAGAATGTCCTGTTATACATGTATGAGGCATTTATTTCTGCCACTCTGGATAATTTAGATTTTATATAACAAACCAGTCCTAATGAGGTAAACTTGCCTCTGTGTATCCTAGAACAATACACTGTTAGCCCCCTCCAAGCTTTAGTGTAAAGCATACTTAGAGTTTCTGTGGTTTTGCTTATGCTGTTCTTTAGATTTATTCCCTACATGAATTTTCCACCGCAGTTTGCATGCTTAGAACATCTTTAGAGTCAAACGCTCAGTTCAAGATTATCTCTTCCCCCAAATTCCTTTGAATACTCTAGAAATATTTAATTTTCAACAATGGCAATTCAGGCTGTTTGATGGGTTTTGGAAATATTTGAATATTTTTCCTCTTTTTTATCTCTTTTTTATTCTTTTCTTTCTTTTTTTTTTTTTTTGAGAATGGCAGGGAGAGAGAGAGAGAGAGAGAGAGAGAGAGAGAGAGAGAGAGAGAGAAATATCAAGCTGCTCTTATATGTGCCCTGACCGGGAATTGAACTGGCAACCTCTGCTCTGGGACAATGCTCCAACCAGCTGAGTTATCCAGCCAGGGCTTTGTGAATATTTTTACCTTTTAAGTTTTTTCAAGACTGGTAGGTAGCAGGAGTGAAGGATTCTAAACATAGTTCTATAATGTCCAAGATGCTAATAGCATTGCTATTGGACAATTGAAAAGATATTTTATCTTCTTTTAAACTCCTACTGACCTTTATTGACCCTGTTTTAGGCTCTAGTCACCCTTCAGGTACATAGTGCAGTTCTTCTACTAAACTTAAGATTCCTTAACTGACTCTGGATTTATGCTTGAGTCATGCCTATCTTCCCTACTAGGCAAGGGTTCATGTAAGTTTTTTTAAGTAGATTATTACATATATTTTAATGTGTTCCATTAGCCATAGCACATTTACATTTGTTAACTAATCTAAAAAAATAGTAAAGTTAATGGTAGAATCTTCAGGTATACTGAATTAGAGTTCTGCTCCTTAAAAGAAAAGTAGAGAAGATATTTTTAAGGAAATGAGGGGTGAAGTTGACCATCTGGTGAATCTATAGATAGAGGCATTTCTACTTAGATGTAATGTCCCTTTTCTAGGCCTTTACTTCTTAAACTTGAACAGTAATGTTTCCATTGTCTATTCCTTACAAAATAGAACAAGGAAGCATATTTGATCAAAATTATTGTTGTATTCCCTTGTCGCATATAGCACATTTCATTTCCTTGTATTCTAAATCGAATACAAAATAAACATACAGCTATATTAGCAGTTCAAAGGCAAACTCAGCTCTCAGATTTGAAGTTATTCTTATTTGATTATTTTTCTCTTTTTTTAAGTAACTAATACTGTAAACTCAAAGTGATTAAGGCAATTTAAAGCAACTCCATGGCCCTAAAATTTATTGGACATCAATCCTGAAGTCTCAAAGAAATAGTCTGAGGCTTTCATTTGATGCTATTCTGATGAATTTAGATGAGGCATGTTTCAGTGTTCTCTGACATAGCTCATTTTGATGCTGGGCAGGTCACTTTCTGTCCAAGGGAAGAAACAAGCTCTAAATGATAATTGATACAAAATGACTCAATCATTGTTGTTAACAACTCTGATCCTCTCACCCAGAACGAGGGTTTACTCAACTCTCTGCAAAATATTCTCTTCTTAGCTACGAGTTAGCCAATAAATCCATGGAATACCACACAGAGTGCAGAGAAAGGGTGTGTGCAGTGGCACTTTATATTAACAGCACGCTTTGTATTCATGATATGCTAATTAAGCAAATGTAGTGATGTGATGCAATGGTAGTATTTCAACTGAACTATCTAATGGCAATCATGTGTCTCGAATGGCACAAGTCAGTGTCCTCCCAATGAGTTTAGTCAATGCCTGGAGGAGATAAAAGTCCAGAATGGTTACAATATGCCAGTAAGAGCTTCAAAATAGGACGTTTGAAAAAAAGATACTATTCAACTTTCTCTAATAAAATCCTTTAAAAAGCTCCTGGCTGGAAGTTTATTATCAAGTATTTTGTAAATATTAACTATGCTCATAACTGCTCACATAGAGATAAATAATATTGATTCCAATCTCTGATTCATGTGTATAAGCAAACGACCTTAGTCCCAAAGGAAGCTAAAATCCCTTACTAAGTTTTCCTCCAATAATACATGCTCTATTTAATCTGAGATTCATAAGGATGTTTGAAGTGAGTCCTTATAAATTTGGCCTCTCAAGAATGGTGTACAGATTCCTTTCCAAAATTCCTTTCATTTGTGAGAATGGGCATAATGATCATCAAAACTGGGGGTGCAAAAGGGGGTCCAATTTTTCCTGGCAGGAGACTTAGGATCTTTATTTATGAAACATTTGCATGCCCTTTTCATAAGTATACCTGTTCTAACTAAATTGACACATTCATGTATTTGACCTTTTCTCCCTCCCCTCCCCTCTTTTTCCTGTTCTGTAGGCTCTAGAGAGGATGGGTTTTGTTGGTGGTGTTTTCTTTTCCACTCATTCTTCATTTCTTTTCTCTCATCATTTAAATAACATAGCCCCTTTTCACCAGTGACAGACACTTCAAAATTGTAATTTTCTTAGTTAAAAAAACAACCCGACTTTTAGCCCAGTGTTCTCCAATGAATTAATATTCTGCAAAACAAAATGAATTTTCTTGTTGATAACCTCATTTTTTAAACAGTACATTTAGCCACACTGAAACATCTCAAATTACAAACCATGCGACAGGAAACTGGCGGGGTAAAAACAAATGAAGCACTATTAGAATTGTAATTTTAAATTATTTTTAATTTACGCAATTATGCTTTCCTATTTTCCTAAAGCTCAGCTACAATTCATCTCCATTTCCTCACAGTGATCATGTTTATCAGTTCCACCAGGTCAGCTCTGTGTGTAATAGAGCTTGTTTGCAATCACAGTGATATTGCTGGGATTATATCCTCTGAAACAGAAGGTGTTTAACCTTGAAGCCCCATTTTCTTCAGTGCTCTAATTTGTGGGCAAACTATTAAAAACACAATATGGGTGTCAAAGTCCAACCCCAAGGAATGAACAGCAGGGAAATGAGCTCTCCTATACTAAAATTTCAGAGCAGTACGGAGGATTTCTATATCCAAAAGCATAACTAATCATCATAATAGAGTCTTTAAAAGGCAAAAGATTTATGAGATCTGAAGAGAAACCAGAGTATATAATAATAGTCTTTAAAAACTCTGCCAGCATTTCTCCACAACTTGTTGCCTATATACTGTTTTCCTTGCTTTTCCATTTTCTATCCAGAATGAAGGAAAAACACTTAATCACTTTCCCCTTCCCTTGCATTTCTAAAACCAGACACATACTGTAAATACACAGCTTCTGAGAAGCAATTAGAGTTAATGGGATTAAAAATCTAATCACACTACTGCTCTTGGCTTGTGTCTGTAGAACTGCATAGTAAAGCCTAGCATTGCAAACGCACAAAAATGAGTTATTACATTGGTCCATGGAAGGTCTCCACAGCCCTTGTTTTATCTGGCTGTCTCCAAGGGCAGCTTTTCATGGTTTGATCAGAGAAACAGTTCAGATTTGTTTCTTAGAACAGGAACGTTTGCACTTCCTTGCTTTTAAGTTGTTTTTGATATATGTTAAAGATGACAGCAAGAAAAGAAACAGGAGTACAACCAGGACAGAAGTGCATTAAGAATAGTTTCTCCAGAGTACGGAGGGATGACAATCATCACAGAGACTCTTCACTTTCTTTCAGGAATGTTTCTGCTGTAAAAAGTTGGAAGAAACAGAGATGTTCCTGCCAAAGCATTATGGGAAGTGGGTAGTCACTGTATAAGGCAGAGGGGGCAGTCCCGGAGTCCTCCTGACCCTTTGCGACAAAGAGGAGGTTAGAATAGATGTCCTCTAAAATCCCCTTTGCTATTGAAATTCCATGAGCATACGATGTGAATGACAGGCTGGTAACATAGTTACTGTGCATATAATTTAGTTTTAAGTAAGCAGGACAAGGAAATACACATTGTACATTGAAATAGAAAGACATGGAAAGAAGCAATTCCACCATAGAAAGATGGGTGACATACTCTTGATGCTCTTTTGTCCCATTAAACAATAATAATAATTCTAACATTTATTGAGTACTTCTAATTCCATGGCACTATTCTAAGTATTTTCTGTGTATTTTTATTTAATCATTTAATTTCACAACCCTATGAGGCAACTACTATTAATTTTTTTTTCCACAGTGAGAAACTAAGGCATAAGATAGCTTAGTAAGTCACTAAAGTCACACATACAGTGCAGGGGTCAAGACTAGAATGTAGGCAGTATGGCTCCAAACTCCACCTGTTAACTACTGTGTGTAAATGAAAACATTTTCTTGAAAATCACCAGTCTGGTTGTGTTCATATGGGGAAAACTGTTAAATGCCCTTCAGTAAACATCTAAAAATTTATTCACAAAGAAAAGTAAAACCTGCCCCAGTTTCTCTATTTTTTTTAATTTTGGGGTTTGACATGGTTCTCCGGACCATACAGGTTTCAAGTGTACAACTTAATAGAACAGCGTCTACATCCCACAAGCCAGGCAGAGAAAGACAAATACCATATGATCTCACTCACATGTGACATCTAATGAACAAAATAAACTGAAGAAACAGAGACATGGACACAGGAAACAGAGAGACAGCTGTCAGAGGGAAGGAGGAAAAGGGGAATGGGTCAAAAAGGTAAAGAGATAGCTAAAACACATATATAGATAACACACTGATACAGACAACAGAGTGGCAATAGCCGGAGGTGAAGGGGGACAGGGTGGAGGTGGCAGTGCGGGTGGGTAGAAAGCAGTCTCTCTCTCTATTAAATCCAACAGCTTTCCCTATGCAATTGAGTAAGCTTAGTCATTGTTGTATATATATATCTATTTTATACAACCTCTCAAATATGATAATGACCATTCCCACAACTGTGTGGCGTACATTTACACAACTTACCCACCATCATCTGGTCTTGACTGTCAGTAAATTTCTAGGGACTGCCCAGAGAGAAAACTGAAATTAATCATTATTTTAATCTTACAGCTAGCAAAGTTTCTCATATATTGAGGGCAACACTTAGATTCAAAATCATCAATTATATTGGATTCTTAAGATTTTCCCTCTTCATTAGTTTGCAATTAAATTAAACTATCATTGCTTGGCCTGTGGTGGCACAGTGGATAAAGCATCGACCTGGAACACTGAGGTCACCAGTTCAAAACCCTGCACTTGTCTGATCAAGGCACATATGGGAATAGATGCTTCCTGCTCCTCACCCCATCTCTCTCTCTCTCTCTCTCTCTCTCTCTCTCTCTCTCTCTCACACACACCCACACACACACACCCACACACTCTCTCTCTCCTTTCTAAATTGAATAAAGAAAATTAAACTATCATCAACACACATCAAGTAGTTAGAAACCACATTGAAAGAAGGATCTAAGATAACATAGGAAGTTCCTGACACAGTTTCAAAAGGAAATCAGCTCTAAATAATGCAGAATATTTTTCTGTGGAATCATATCTTACATGGGATTAGGTTATAAAGTCAATAATTAATGTGAATTATCAGCTAGACAAAAACTTATGCCAGAAGCGATCCTAAATCACACATATGGGCTTCCCTACATGATTTTTGTTGTAAACAGAACTGTCTCTTGATAGGGTCTTGTAAGGCCAGGAGCCGTCATCGTGACCATTCACATGCAGGTTCCCATTGGATTCGGGCAGACGTTAAAGAAATGGCGGAGTCAGAGGGTGGGGGGCCATCCTATTTATTGGTGTCTCACCAAGACAGGCAAACCACAAAAGAAGACAAGGGAAAAGCAGAAAACCAGCTCTTCCCATGAAGGGCAAGGGATCAGGGGAGCCCCTGCAATTGTGATAGCAGGAACTGTGTGTCTGAGCTCCTGGTCTGTCCCACTTTATAGTGTAGAAAACCAAAATCCCTTAATCCAATATACAAACAAGGAAGTCTCTGATACAAAGTCACTTATCCAAGGCATAATTGGATTTCTCATGAGAGTGCACCACCCAGATCATACAATCAGTCAAGGGTGTGGGGAAAGCTTAGTCCCAAAACCAAACCTCAGGCTACAACAACCTGGCCTGCTTATAGCCTGTCCCCCACACCCATTATAAGTCACAAGCGAGCAAACATATATATCATGTTTACAAACTTATTTGACCAACATTCCACCCCTTTTGCTCGCTTTACAATCTAAACCGCAGGCATCTTCCATGATGGTCACTGTGCAAAGAGTAGGATACATTGCATAAACAGAAATAGTACCAACTACAGCAATAGGATTAACAGATCAAAAACTATGGGCGAAATGAGAGAGCTGTCAGTGGCACCAAGAGAGGCAAATCTTTTCCCTCTGGCAGAATACAGGCCAGAGTTTTATCTGCAGACAGCACTGTAGCTGACACCAGAGGCCGCCCTGAGCGGGCGTACCAAACCTTATTGGCCAATACACCAGCATCTGCTGGTTCTATGTGTAGTAAAATAGGGGAACTCATTATTGGCCATAAAGAAATTACAAAGGTGCCCTTCAAAATGCTGTCCCCTTGAGCACTCAAGGGATAATACACTTCTACCTTAGGTGGCCAGGTGCTGGTTGCCCAAGGAGTTAACTGGAGGTCCACCTCTAACTCCTTTCCCCATGGTGCCAACAAGGCCACCCATCTCAGATGGGGGGCCTGTACAGTCCAGGGCCAAGTCCATTGAAGCCGTTGTCCTTTAAGAAGGGTTGTTGGAGCAGGCAAGAGCATGTTGCCCTGCTGTCCGAAACCTGGCTTGAGTAAAATGTCCTTAGTGCATATCTGCAACTGAATAGGGGCAGCTGTCCGATGCAGGAGGGCCTCTACTAGAGCTGGGCTTCCCCGTCGAGGTCGCTCATTCAAAATCTGGAGTACTGTTCATAAGCGGCGTGTCCATCCAGTAAGAGAGCCGGTGCCCCCCTCCTGTCGAAGTCCCTGCTTTAAGAGTCCATTATAACGCTCAATGATGCCAGCAGCCTGGGGGTGGTAGGGAACATGGTACTTCCAGTCCACCCCCAGCTTTTGAGCCCATTGCCTCACCGTTGAACCAGTGAAGTGGGTACCATTGTCACTTTCAAGGACCAGCGGTCGCCCGTATGCAGCACTCAGGCGGTCCAGAGCCTGTATGACTGCCCTCTGGTCAGGGTTACGAGCGGGGTAAGCAGCAAGCAGCCCGGTGGCAGTATCTACACAAGTGACTGCATACTGGTACCCTTCTGACTTTGGTAAGGGTCCAATGATGTCTATCTGCCATCGTGTCAGTGGGACATGACCCCTCTGGATCTGTCCAGGTGACACCAGTGGTCTCCGAGGGTGTTCCTTGGAACATACTGCACATTGCTCACAGGCTGCAAGTACCTCTGCATAGGACACAGGCAAGTTCCAAGCCTTAACCGTAGCCCACTTAGTTTTCTGTCCTGCATGGAGCAGGCGCCGGTGGAGCCACTGTGCCACATCACCTGCAGGTGCAGTCTCCAACCATCACACCCTTGCCAACGTATCTGCCTCATCGTTTCCAGGATGGGCTAGAGGGGCATGCCCTGTGACATGATATACTGTCACCTGCTTCTAGTGTCCTATTTCCCATAAGTCCTGCCACATGGCCTGACCCCATAATGGACGGTGCATTACCATCCACTGGTTAATGTGCCAAGTAGCAATCCAAAGGGTCAGTCCACGATAGACAGCCCAACTGTCAGTACAGATCACCAGAGGTGAAGGTTCATTATGGGCAACTAGCCAAACAGCTCTTAATTCTGCCCATTGGCTGCTTTGGCCTGTACCCGTGTCCATCCAAATAGTCTCAGTGGCCGGATGGAAGGCGATAGCCATCCATTTGGCAGGTTGGCCCCTGCTGGAACCATCAGTATACCAGGCATCTTTGGGGATGGGCACCCGCCCCTCCTGGTAAGGACTGACCTCAGGTTCTGCCTCCTGAGCCCCAGTTGCACCTGACTCTAAGGTCGCATAGGTGACTGGACCCAAGACCTCCTGCAGTTCTGCCCTCAATGGGCTGGTGCTAAGAGCACAGCGTTGTTGCAGATAGGCACTCCACTTGGCCAGGGTAGACATTTGGGCCATACCACTACGTGATTTAGTTGCCCAATCTCTCACCCATCCAGCTATAGGGTATGTTGTTTTGACTGTAACTGGTGTTGTGGTTGTAATACTCTCAGTTGCCAGGAGGGCAGCATACACAGCTGCCAGCTGCTTCTCTACTAATGAGTAACGAACTTCAGCACCTTTCCACAATTGGGACCAAAATCCAATAGGTTGCCGTAGGCGCTCTGTCCGCTGCCACAAGCCCCATCCAAACCCCTCTGAGGTTACATGAACATCCAGCTCACAGGGCCTGGCAGGATCAAACACATTCAAGGCCTGTGCCACCTTGACAGCTCTCTTAGTAGCTGCAAATGAACCTTGCGCCTGCTCAGTCCAATCCCAGCAAACCCCCTTTCGAATAAGGTTGTACAAGGGGCGTAGTAACTGAGCCAAATGCGGTATAAATGCTCGCCAATACCCCAACAAACCTAAGAATTCCTGTAACTGTTTTACCGTAGTGGGCACGGGGTATGCTTGAATCTTATCTATAACTGCGTCAGGGATAACTTTTGTCTTACCCGACCAGACAACTCCCAAGAATTTAACAGATAACCCGGGTCCTTGTAATTTGTTCTCGTTAACTGCCCAGCCACATGCTTTCAAATGGGATAGCAAGGTAGGGACTGCTTGCTCCAATTCTGAAAGAGAATCACTAGTTAGCATAATATCATCAATATAATGGTACATGCGGACTACCTCTGGCTGTTTCCATTTAGCCAGGTCAGCAGCCACCAGCCCATGGCACAAGGTGGGGCTATGCAAATAGCCCTGGGGTAACACTGTAAAGGTCCATTGTCTCCCTTCCCAACTGAAGGCAAATTGGTCTTGACTCTCTGCGGCTATATCAATAGAGTAAAAAGCATTGGCCAAGTCTGCCACAAAGTGGTATGTCCCCAACTCATGGCTTAGCCGATCCATCATGTTAGCTATCGAGGGAACAGCAGCGTGCAAAGGGGGAACAACTTTATTAAGTTCCCTGTAATCTACTGTCATTCTCCAGGTTCCATCTGCTTTGCACACAGGCCATACTGGGGAGTTGTAAGGACTGTGTGCTGGCCGAATGATCCCCACATTTTCTAGTTCGAGGATTGTCCCTGTGACTTCTTCATAACCACCTGGCAGGCGGTACAGCTTGGTGTTAGTCACACGCCGAGGGATGGGTAATTGCAAAGGGGAATGTGATGCATGTCCCCGCAATACTGCCTTCACAACCCTGATCCGCAGCCGGAACTCCCCAGCTGTAGTTTCCAACCACAGTCCTTGCAAGACATCTACCCCCAAAATATATTCAGGAATAGGAGATACATACACCTTATATGGCTTAGGAGGCAGTCTCCCTATCCCCAATGGAATAGTTATTGGCTTCACTTGAACAGTTTGGCCCCCATAACCGTCAATGGCCACTGTGGTCCCAGCAAACCGCTCTGGGTTTCCATAGAGAAGGGAACATTCTGCACCTGTATCCACCAAGGCCAACACCTGTTGTACGTTGAAAGGGGACCAGTGGATAGCCAGTTCCACATGTAGCCTCCGGTCCCCACCCATCCCCGTTAGACGGGTCCCTTGGCCTTTTTCCTATTCAAACTGGTACAATGGGTCTTGGGAGTTCCCCTCTCCCTCGGCTGTCTCTATCATATAATCTTGTAACCGAGCTGTGCGCGCACCAAAAGTTTTATTGGTAGCTGCTGGGTCCTTTCGTCTCAGTGGCTGGAACTTCTGTTCTGGTTTAAGCTGCCGCCAAAGCTCCAAAAGAATTTTATTAGACTGGCCATCCAATTTCCCCTTATCTGCTCCAGCTGCAATCAAGTCTACCCACATCTGCGTTCGGGTAACCTTTACAGGCCCGTTTCCCTTGTTAGTTGGGGGGGAAACATAGGCAGCAGCCCTCACTGCTTTATGATCCCGAGCGGCCTCCAGCTCTCCCAAATCTGCTACCATCTGTGTAACTGCATTGATGGGCTGCCCCACATAGGGGCCCAAGATAGCCACAAGTGACCCAAAAAGGGCTGATGGGGCGCTAGCAAGGACAAATTCCCTCATTTTGGCCGTAAACACTTCTTCGTCTGGCCCACGAGACCCAGGGTTGAAAACAGCATTCTTCATACCTAGTTCTCGAAGGACCTTTACTAACTCACTGTAGCACTGCCACCGACTCATTGCCCCCGGCAGTTCTCCAGCATTCTGCCAGACCATACGAATGGCAGCCATCACCCATTCTAATAGGGTATGGTCTCCTGGGTTGCCATGGCAGTTCTGAAGACGCTGCCTCAAGGAAGAGTATGTGGTAATGGCGGCCAATTTCTCCATCTCTGTTCCGGAGAGCATGATGCCATCCACCACTATATCCCATAATCGTAGTAACCAGGCTACCAGGGATTCAGTAGGTTTCTGCCTAAATTGTGCCCCCAACTCCATCAGCTCTGCCTGGGTATAGGGCCGGACCACAGAGTGTTCCATTACCTGGGCAGGAGGCTGTGGCTGCCCCTGAGGGACTCTTTGTTGCTGGGTTTTTACCTTCTTGGTGACAACTGGTCGGGCTCTCAGTGTGCGTATGGCAGCTTCAGCCTGAGCCTTCTCATCCTCAGAAGAGGAGTCGCAAGCGCCTGCTCCCGCTGACTCAAAGCCAATCCACCGGCATGGATGCTGCTGCTCCTTTGGTGACCGTTTAGGCTCCTGTGGCTGCTGGCTTTTGGCCAGAAGCTGAGACTCGAGCTCTTGAATCCGCAGTTGTTTCTCCAACAACTGCCAGTGAAGACGTTCAGCTTCCAGGGTAAACTGCAACTCTCGAACCCGTAATTCCTTCTCCAGTGCTCGCTCCAGTTCCAGCCTTTTCTGCCGTTCTGTTTGTAATTCATGCTGAAGCTTTTGACCTCGGGCAGTTTCCTCTTGAGTAAAAAACATGTAGCCCATGGCCCCTAAAAGGACAGCCATGGGGAGCCAGAGCAGCAACCAGTACTCTATCCCACCCATCAAGGGTGGTGGCTCCATACCAATCTCTGAATCCTGCCGGAAACTACGCCAGTTGTAAGGCCAGGAGCCGTCATCGTGACCATTCACATGCAGGTTCCCATTGGATTCGGGCAGACGATAAAGAAATGGCGGAGTCAGAGGATGGGGGGCCATCCTATTTATTGGTGTCTCACCAAGACAGGCAAACCACAAAAGAAGACAAGGGAAAAGCAGAAAACCAGCTCTTCCCATGAAGGGCAAGGGATCAGGGGAGCCCCTGCAATTGTGATAGCAGGAACTGTGTGTCTGAGCTCCTGGTCTGTCCCACTTTATAGTGTAGAAAACCAAAATCCCTTAATCCAATATACAAACAAGGAAGTCTCTGATACAAAGTCACTTATCCAAGGCATAATTGGATTTCTCATGAGAGTGCACCACCCAGATCATACAATCAGTCAAGGGTGTGGGGAAAGCTTAGTCCCAAAACCAAACCTCAGGCTACAACAACCTGGCCTGCTTATAGCCTGTCCCCCACACCCATTATAAGTCACAAGCAAGCAAACATATATATCATGTTTACAAACTTATTTGACCAACAGGTCTCAACATGCTTAGTGTTTCCTCCAAGCAGGAATAGACCACAGATTCCCCTGTTGAGCATAAGATACAACACATAGCTTACATTAGGGGCCATCTTATATAAAAACTCCCCTCCCCCCACCATTGGAAAGTACATATAGTTAAATTTGTATACAAAAAAAAATATGTGCATTTTACGCAGAATCCATAAAATTCAAAGGAACAATGATAATTATTAGTTTTAAGCCCACAGTTAATCAATTTACTGAATCATACATTTTAATTAATGTATATTTGCCTAAGAAAATAGTATAAAATAATACTTTCCCAATTCTAGAAAATAAAAACTACCAAAAATGAATTACAATGATTTTTAAAATTTTGAATGTTGAAGTTTTAAGAAAATTGTCTTAATCAAAGGAGTAAGAAAAGGTAGATCTAAATGTAGAAAGGGGCATTTTTGTACTTTTTATTTTGTAGAATTTAATTTTTTTTTTCTGAAGCTGGAAACGGGGAGAGACAGTCAGACAGACTCCCGCATGCGCCCGACTGGGATCCACTCCGTACACCCACCAGGGGCGACGCTCTGCCCACCAGGGGGCATGCTCTGCCCCTCCAGGGGGGTCGCTCTGCCGAGACCAGAGCCACTCTAGCGCCTGGGGCAGAGGCCAAGGAGCCATCCCCAGCTCCCGGGCCATCTTTGCTCCAATGGAGCCTTGGCTGCGGGAAGGGAAGAGAGAGACAGAGAGGAAGGAGGGGGGGTGGAGAAGCAAATGGGCGCTTCTCCTATGTGCCCTGGCCGGGAATCGAACCGGGGTCCCCCGCATGCCAGGCCGACGCTCTACCGCTGAGCCAACCAGCCAGGGCCATAGAATTTAATTTTAATAGAGGCTGACTGACTTTTCCAAATTGACAATTTTAAGAAGATAAAATGTTAATATTCTTTGATCTCTAATTCAGGAAAATATCCAAATAAGTGAAAAATCAACAATAAATAAAATGGGTACTCAACAAAATAAAAATAGATGTTATTAGTGATACCCACTTGTGATGGAATATTATACAGTATTCCATCACAATACTCTTAACAATGAGTAACATTGTATAAAATGCTTATGATAAAATAAAGGAAAATTGTAAAAGACTTAATTTGGCATACATTGTTAGCTACCTATTCAATATCCATGCTATTCTTTTCTTAGTTAAGGGAACTCTGATTTTCAAAAAGTAACAATATTATAGATTCAAAATAAATGAACATTTGCTAGTCTACTTAGCAAGAGCTGGTCATAGGACACATTTCTGGCCACTCAGATGGAAATGGAAGTCAGTGAAAGGAGAGAGTCTACCAGGGAAGTTTTATTTAGAAAAAGGGCATTATCTGTTTGCATATATTCTGCCATTGGTATTTCTCTTCTTTCTGCCTAAAACTCCACTGTCATACTACTCATAGAGCAGCCATCTTGAAACCATGAGATAGTATATGAGAATAAAAGCTACCTAGTAAGGCCTGACCTGTGGTGGCGCAGTGGATAAAGCGTCAACCTGGAAATGCTGAGGTTGCCGGTTTGAAACCCTGGGCTTGCCTGGTCAAGGCACATATGGGAGTTCTCTCTCTGTCTCTCCTCTCTGTCTCTCCCTCTCCTCTCTAAAATGAATAATAATAAAAACGCTACCTAGTAAGGATATATTACTATAAAGAGAAGGAGCTGGTAGATAGTTACCAGGTACTTATTTTTTATGTTAAAAAATATTTTTTCAGGGCTTGTTACTTAGGTCTAATGCAACCTACATCTGATATAACAAATTATATGAAAGAGTGATCATAAACACACACACATACACACACACACAAACACAGGAGGCAGTCCTAGCTTTGCACAGACTCAGTATAAATATATTGTATTTCAGTCACTATACTTTAGTTAAATCACAAGTTTTCAAGACCACAGTTCTAATTTCAGTTACTACAGAATATTAGCAGTAAGTTATTGAATTAAGTGAAAACTCCATTGCTAGCTGTTTGCCTTACAAATTATACACAAAAAACAGAAGCTCATTTTGATCCATGATTAATCATATCACCTCTTCAAAAGTCTGTTAGTGACTAGTCACTACACATGTTGTTCATTTCACACACAGACAGCAAAGTATGTAGTTGTGTTGTCTTCAGTGATAAATTCATTGAACATTTTTTAAAAATGTATAATGTAAAGAGGGATTTGTCCAACAAAGGTGGAAATGCAGTGCAGATATGAAAAGAGATAATGCTACAAGTAAACTTCCAGTCAAATATAATGAAGTTTTAGGAAAAAAAGCTAAGTATGGGAATGTTGGGACTGCAGACATTTGAGAGACTCCTGATGTGCCAGAGGAACTTAGTGTAGAGAAATTTACTGATATAAATGAGAAAAGTGGTCATGATGAAAAAGATGAAGATGCCCCAGAGGAAACAATGTTACCAAAAAACCCAAATAAACAAAAACACCAATACCAAAAAAAAACTTGTTTAAATAAATACTCGGAAACATTTCACAACATTGATAGTGTAAAGGATAAAATCGTGGAAATGGATTTAGACTTGAAAAGGAAAATAATATTTTACCAAGGCATAGAAAAGATGATTACTTTGATCATAAGCTATATGGATAAGAAGAAGGCAATCACTATTCAAATCACTCTTGATATGGGTTTTTAAAAATATATAGCTTTATTAAGGAATATTTTACCATCAACTTGTACCCTCATTTCAACGGTACAGTTCAATGTTTTGTTTTGTAAATTTACCAAGTTATGCAACCATCAGAATTCTAAGAACATTTTCCTCATCTCAATAAGAACTTTCATGTTGATTTACTGTTAATTCTGTTCCCCTCAACTTCCACCCTAGGCAATCGATAATTTTTCTCCATAGATTCTCCTGTTCTGGACATTTCATGTACTTGTAAGCATACAATAAGTAGTCTCTTTGTTAGCCTTTTTTCACATAGCATAATGATTTTGAGGTTAATCCACATTGTATCATGTATCATTAATTCATTCTTTTTTACTCCTGAAGAATATTCGATTATATGGATTTATCGATTCACAGTTGACAAACATTAGATTGTTTCCAACTTTTGGCTCTTATGGATAATGACTAAGAACATTTGTGTGTGTTTATAAGACTATTTGAAAAACACATATGCATGTTTTACAAAAATAAACTTTAATTCTCAATATTTTAATATTTTAAATTAGAGTTTACTAAATGCGTTATTGAGGTTTAATTTCCAAATGTATTTACAATATAATTAATTAGGAGAGTTTTTAATATTTTGACAAAATTTTTACTGATTTGGGAACGTTTGCAATTTTTCCCATTGATCATAAAGATCACTTTGTATGGGGTAAGCTTGCATGTTCATTTTTATAGTCTTAACACTGTGCAAAGTGAGGTCTGCCAGTATGTACATACACACATACACAAAAGATTAATATGTTTATACAAAAATATATTGGTTACATAGGGTGATGAGCTTATAAAGTATTTTTTATATTAATGTATTACTTTTATAATTAATAAAATGTGCCTGACATGTGGTGGCACAGTGGATAAAGCGTCAACCTGGAAACGCTGAGGTTGCCGGTTCAAAACCCTGGGCTTACCTGGTCAAGGCACATATGGGAGTTGATGCTTCCTGCTCCTCCCCCCCTTCTCTCTCTCTCTCTCTTTCTCTCTCTATCTCTCCTCTCTATAATGAATAAATAAAATCTTTAAAAAAGAAGTAAAAAAAATGAATAAAGTAAAAAATAATAATAAAAAAATAATTAAAAAAGTAATAATTAATAAAATGTGAAAATAAATTGTATGGGGCAAATTCCTATGATTTCTTTATATCTCAATGCGAAGACATCATTCATAGTACTTTTATACATATCAGCATAATTAAAATAATATTTTGTCTTCAATAAAATTAAAGTAGGATAAGAGAGATGGAGAGACTGACTTATAATCACTTTGTAAGAATTAGAACAGAAGAAGGAAGGAAGAAAGGAAAGAGAATGGATGCTGAGGGGCCTTTAAGAATGCCGTAAGAGTGTCTGGCAATAGATGGAAGCTGTGTGTGCAGTAAGGGTTTTTGAGGAGCTGGTACACTAGAAGCAGTAATCCTGAGCCCTTACCCTCAGATCCTATATTGGTTTCAGAGCCTTAATGAAATCTGAAAATTTAGACATGCTTATATAGTTGATAACATTGTAGGAATCCTATATCTCCAGGAGAACTTCTAGATTCATGCTGATGGGGTATTGAATTTTTCTCTGGAAGAGGCAATAGTTTTAGCCTCAGTTCTGCAAGAGGCAATCTGATGTACACTTTGCATTTGCCTCATGCAATACGTGTCACATTTGCATGATGGGACAGGAACTTTACAGTATGAGCTAGGAGTACCATAGCTGGTCCCAGAGGCAGTAAGATATTTTAAGGAACAAAAAGGTAGTTCCTTTAATATCAACTATGTGTTGCCTGACATAGCTCTATCAATATCTGCAATAATCCTATTACAAAAATACTTAATTTTAAAATTGAATTTGACATTATGCACATAATACTCATAATAAAATTGGAGATTATATTAATCATTTGTTTAACTATAATCTATAATGGCTGTGAAAATAGTTGACAGTACAAAATTATAGTCCTTTATAACTTTTGTTGAAATACTGCTATTGGTTAAAATTCAACTTTTATTTGAAATGAGGCTTTTAGAGCCAAAGTCATAGATAGCCTGAATAAAAAAGAAATGCACTGAGCAAAGCTGTACATATAAGTCATTCTTACACATTTTTAAATATGATAAACTGATCAAAGTTGCTATATCAAGACACTAAACCTTTGGAAGACCAATAACAATCGTTATTTAGAGATTCATGTGGGAATATTAATCACCTAAGATAAATGGTGTACATGGTGATATAAACACACTCTCTGGATGTGGAGAGGTGTGAAATATGTATAATTTTAGATATGCTTGTCCTAATTGCACAAATCCCAAAAGAATGGATTTTCTCCTGTCTTTGCAGTGTGTTTCTTAAATCTATTATTTTATAAAGTCAAATACTGGCATATAAAAACCTCAGATGTTCAGATGTTACCTAAATTAAAATGTATTACAATTTGAATTTTATTCATTTTAACTGGAGTGAGCATTAACAGAATAAAAGAGGTTTGGTACAGAAGATAAGAGGGTAAAAAATAAGGGACAGGCAGAGAGTGGAGATTTTGTAAATTTAGTCTTTTTGAAAAACAGTGAATTATAAATTGCAAATTATATGTAATATTTATTCAAATTAGGTCTGTATAAAAATGAGGTCTGAAGTCTACCTCCTTGACATTGTAGGTCCCAATTTAGAGACAGCCTTGGTTTAAAACTTCATTTTTCAAAATAAAAAAAAAAACTCTCTTGAAAATTTAACCTCTCAAATCATTCCATAAATACCACATGCATATTTAAATGTTATGTTCTAAAAAACATAATCACCATTTTGTTTCTATGGCAGACACTGTTTCATAAAGCCACTTGTTTCAATACAATACCCTCCGACATCTCTCGCTCTACCAACTGGTGGAAAGATTCAGGACAATCTGTGTGTGGCTGGGAACATTCCCAGTGCCCAGGCAGGTAAGGAGTAGAGATGTGGTCTCTTGTTGCTGCAGAGCCCAAGGCCTGAGCATTTGTGCTGGGATGACTCAGCTACAGCAGCGTCCCAGCTACTAGAGCTTCCAAAATCACAGTTGGAATGAGAATCTTTTACAAGTGAAAATCATTATTAATAATGTCAATGGCAATGGCAGTGCCTTACATATTTTTTTAAAATTAATCCTCACAATGATCTGAATGGGTGAAAAGCATGAATTCCACTTTATAAATAATAATAACAAAACCTTATTGTCTTCTGTGCTATTTTGTCTGCATATAAGGCTGCCGCAATCTCTCCCATTCTTGAATGAGTGTGGCTTTCCTCTTAGCTAGAGGCCAAGTCTATTCCCTTCCCCTAGAGTCACTAGAGTTGACCAATTGAGTACAGCAGAAAGAAGTGAAGTTGTGCTAGTCCTTGCAATGTCTGGATGTTTCTGCTTTCACTCTCTTGAAACTCAGCCATTATGCTGTTTGGAAGTCCAGGATATTTGTGTGTGTGTGTGTGTGTGTGTGTGTGTGTGTGTGTGTGTGTGAGAGAGAGAGAGAGAGAGAGAGAGAGAGAGAGAGAGAGAGAGAGAGAAATCAGGTGGAAAAGCAATGCAGGATAAGACACCTGATGTAGGAGAGGCAATGTGGAGAAGAGGACATGTGGAGAAGTGTTGGGCAAGCCATTTGACTGTCAGTACCAAGACTCCGGATGTGGGAAACAGGGCACCAGGAGCCTTCCAGCCCAGCACACCCACTAGCTGGACTCAGCTGCATGAGTGATCCTAGGTGACTAATGTGGAGCAAAAGAACTGCCCCACCAACCTAAACCTAGTGAAAAATGCTAAATTTTTGTTGTTTTCAGCCATTAAATTTGGGGGTAGTTTGTTCCACAGCTATAAAAAGCTGCTAACATTTCTTGTATTCACTCATTTTAATGCGCACAATTCAAGGGGCAGGTAGTGTTTTTGCCCTCATGTTATCGGTGAGGAAACTGAGGCACACAGAGGCTAAGTGACTATCTCAAGTCACACTGATAAGTGGTGGAGCCTGAGCACAAAGCATGATCGTGTGCGCATGTCCTGCCGCAGGGAAAGTGAAGTGGCTCGCAGGAAGGTCAGATTTCATGTCTGTGCTTTCCACAGTGCGTGCTCTTTTGGGTCTCACAAGGGGCTCAGTTTAGCTGAAGCTGAGGATTCATGGGTAAGCCTCACAGAAGATGAGAGCAGAAAGGTAGCTGGAGCTACACTGGGAAATTCCTGCATCGTACCTTTTAACCGCTGATCCAATGCTTCCTATACCTTAGTCAGAATGGAATTTTGATCAATCCATGAAAAATGACAAACAAAATTAAAAAGTATAATATATTCAACACATGATCTGTTTAGATTGAAAATTAATTTCTCCCTTTTGGAAGGACTTCTTTTATTTGCAATAATATCTTTCCCCAGCTCAAAAAATATATACTTTATTTTATAAAATAATGGAGATAACAGAGAGTTGTAGTTGTTTTCTTAATGATACTGCTTGGCAAAATATATAGATATACATATGTATGTATGTATGTATATGGGTACCCATGTGTTTCTGTGTATAGAGTATATCCTCACTTAACTATCAGCCTTAGGTTTTGGAAACTGTGATTTTAGGTTAAACAGCAATAAAGAAACAAGCATTACCATTGGTTAATTGATATACAGGAGTTATTTTCCAACGGCATATTTTTTGCAAAAAAACCTCCACCAAACTTTTAAATAAAGACATAAATATTAAGTATTGAAATAAGTGTAAGCTATACATACATTTAAGATTAATAAAGACATATAAGATAATAGTTTTCAAACCCACTTATTCCTTTTTGGAGGCACCAGAGCCTGTCTCAGCAGCTCAGGGCACGAGGCAGGACACCTTCCATTGCAGGCACTCACACACACGCACACTCTCTCAGACTGAGACAATGTAGATCCACCAAGTCATGTAACGTGCACAGCTTCGGGATAAGGGAGGGAAACTGGAATCCTCGAAAAAAACCCACATCAACATGGGAAAAACATGCATAACCCCACACTGTTTGTCACCCCAGCTGGGAGTCAGTATTTTTCTCTTCAATGTTATAACAGAATGACTTTGAACAAAAGCAAGTTATTGGAGGACTTGCCATACACACACACACACACACACACACACACACACACACACATCAATATATATAATGTTTATTTTAATATTTTATTTATTGATTTTTAGAGAGAGGGAGAAAGAGAGAGAGAGAGAGAAGGGGGAGGAGCAGGAAGCATCAACTCCCATATGTGCCTTGACCAGGCAAGCACAAGGTTTCGAACCAGCAACCTCAGTGTTCTAGGTCGACGCTTTATCCCACTGCACCACCACAGGTTAGGCCTATAATGTTTTTACTGTATTATAAAAATCTAAAAATCTAGTAGCCCCAACTACAGACAAGGACCTCTGAAAGCTAATATAGTTTTTAAAAGGAAGGGAGGAGAGGGAGGGTGGTGGGGGGGGAGGGGCAGAAAGAGAAACAAATAGAAGATGACAGAGGATGATTTGACTTTGGGTGATGGGTATAAAACATAATCGACTGTCCGAATGATGTGGAGATGTTTTTCTAAATCCATGTACTCTAGTTGACCAATGTTACCTGTTAAATTTAATTGTTGGAGTAAAAGAAAAAAAGAATCAAGCTCAATTCTGACATTATAAATTTGCAAATATATGAATGTTTGTGTTTAAAATAGTTTGTGTAGTAATAATAACTTAGTTATCTTTGAACCACTATGCTTTTCTTTATTGTCATATCCCAGTTTATTCATGCTTGTTTGAAGTATGTTTGTGACCAAAGAAAGAAAAGTTAAAAAAAACAAAACAGAAACTGAACATCATTTTTAACTCCCCTTAGCATCCCTAGAAGTACCAAAGGTGATGCTGAGAGCCTATTTTGTGCTGTGAATGTATAAAATGATTGCTCATTTATTGAGCAAATGATTAAATGAACTCTTAAAAGGGAGCTTTGCAGTATCTATACATTTTAATAATCACTGATATCCCTGATCTTGAAAATGATTGGCCAGCTTTTACAATAAACAACAGAAGAAGCTGTATTACTGTGCCAAAAAATATCTTAGGAGGATATTTTTCAAACGGAACTAAATAAAATGATGGTAGCAATAAGCTTTTCTTTCAGCACTCAGTTTTAATTTATGAAATGATGATGGGCAGTTATTTAGAGAAACTGTTTGTAGAGTAAAACATGCTTTTTTCACCTCCAAATCAGTGAAAAAAATATTTTAATACATTGTAGATTTTATTCTACAATAGCTCCCTGTAATCATGCTTTCATTAATTAAGGTTTTTATAGTTTGGGTTTAATTCAGCCCTCAACATATATATATATATATATATATATATATTTTTTTTTTTTTTTTTCTGTGAGCTGCCAAAAGTAACAACTCTACTATCATTTTTCCTTGTGTAAAAGTCAGGAACTACTCCCAAGACCTCACCACAATTAAATACACAAATGAAAAGGCAGATATTATAATGAGAAGCAAATTACTTTTTGCCTCAGTGACAACAAGTACTTGAGATTCTATGAAGATTCCTCAAAGAGCCAAACAACCAGGGAGGGCACTTCAGTTGATGCATAAACAAATACTACATGCATATATTCTAATCAAGAACATTGCCAAGTGCTACCTTTAGCATGTGCTTTGCATTTCTAATTTATTCAGTGTGGAGTAATATCTTGAAATTTTAAGGGACTGCTTGCCATCACATTTGTATAACTATTTGTATGTGATTTACAATCATTTGTACAGTTGTTTTATCATTTGATAGCCAAAAGTGAAGTTTTCACTTTAATTTCTAATTCTTTAAAAGACAGTCAATTGGGAGAGGTGAATAAAATTAAAAGGGGGAAAAAAGCATAGATTTGAGATGGAGTTATTCACATTTTTAAAATACACACTTCAGATGAAATAATTTTCTAGTTATAAGGTCACTAAAATAAACTATAGAAATGCCATAGCTATAAACACAATGTATGACACATTTCTATATGAAAATCAAAGAATTCCACATTATGTTAGTACATTGGTTCTGGAACCAATCTTATATAACTCTTGATTGATGACATAGTCCTGGAATCATAGGTATGCTTATCCTACTTGTAGTAATATTAAATTAATCATACTTGCTGATATATAATCTGATATGAACTCAACTATTTACAAACATAACCAACTGGGAACATGGTTTGTAGAATTAAATAGCAGTAAGTGCAAGGTGGTATTGACATGAAGAAAAAAGAAAAAACAAGGCCATAAAAAAATCTCTAGAAAGAAGTGAGAAACAAAAGAAAGCAAAATCCCCCAAAGTTGTAATTGCTGAAGCCCCACCTTGTGGCTACAATAAAAAAAGATCAAAATGAAGTCAACCTTGGATTATTGACCTTGCTGGGTTAGCATTTGCCACATGCAATGCCCACTTAATTCCTATAACACATTGTAAGGTGAAATGAAGGCACCCAGAAATGGACTGAGTTAGGACACAGAGCTAGTAGGAGGAGATGGCATATGAAACGCAGTTTGTGCCAGAGTCCTGACTCCCAGATCATTATATCAGTCTGTAAAATAATCATTTATTTCAAAATTGAAAATTAAGCACAATGATAAATCTTTAATATTTTAATATCATGCTAGGGCACTTGCTAAGAAATCTATCTAATTTTCATCTAACTCTCTTATAGGATGTAATTCTATTTTACCAACAAGGGTCCAGATGTTTGACATCCCTTTACAGTTAGAGATTAACCTGAAGTTTAAAAACAAAAACAATAACTGATGATGGATAATATTTGAAGTAGAGGACTTGAAGAAAAGACCCCAAAGTTATGATTTTATTCCTTAGTTGGATATAACCAGTATTATATTTAATTCAACAATTTTACATTGGTATTTCATTTCTTACTGGATACACAAAACTGTGATTATCAAATATTCTTGGAACCATTCTAGATTGTCTTTTGTTGGTTTCCTAATTATTTAACTGAATTTTGACATATGACCACTGTCCATTTCTAAGGTGTTTCTAAAAATATTTCTTACAATTTTCTCTTCATAGTTAAGTGTGGAAAAGTTGAAGTAAAGAGGGATGATGATATAATACTAAAAGTGTACATAAAATATCAGAACTAGATAAACCTGGGAACAAGCATGGATACAAACAGACCTGTCACCCCTCTCAGCCTCAATACTATTATCTATAAAACAAGGACAGTAATTCTTAGCACAAAACGACTGGTGAGGCCCTGGCCAGTTGGCTTAGCCAAAGAGCATTGGTCAGGCATGTGGAAGTCCTGGGTTCAATTCCCAGTCAGGGCACACAAGAGAAGCACTCATCTGCTTCTCTATCCCTCCCCCTTCTCTCTCTCTCTCTCTCTCTCTCTCTCCCCCCCCTTTTCCTGCAGCCATGGCTCCAATGGTTTGAGCAATTTGGCCCCTGGGCTGCTGAGGATGACTCCATGGCCTTGCATCAGGTGCTGAATTAGCTTTGTTCAGAGCAACAAAGCAAGGGCCCCAGATGGACAGAGCATCACCCACTAGTGGGCTTTCTGTGTGGATACCAGTCAGGGCGCATGAGGGTGTTTGTCTCCCTGCCTCCCTGCCTCCCTGACTCTTACTCAATTAAAAAAAAAAACTGGTGAAAGGATTATAAAAATGAGATAACTAAACTGGGCTTGACACACTCTCTCTCAAATTCTTAGCTCCTTTCCTATTATTTTTTAAAGCTGAGATAGTCAGATAAATAGTACAATGTTCTGCCAACACACAACAGACTTTTGAATACCACTCTTAAGAGAGTGTCGGGTGGAGGCAGATTTGGAAAAGAAAACTAAAAATAATAGAAAAGTAGGCAAAATGAATATTACAAATGTCAAAACTGAAAAATATGAGAGAATAAAAGAAATTTTTTATTTCTGCTCTTTTTGAAAAGATTCTTTTTTCAAGTGCATAAAGAAATTTTAGACCAGGGGAGTAGAATGCTGTGTACTCTATATTTGAGGAAATATTTGAATAAATGACATCATATCACAGAACTTTCTTCCAAAGTGCTCCTTAAAGGATTGGTTTCAAACCACTGTTTGGCACTTTTAAACTTTGATGAGCCTGACCTGTGGTGGCACTGTGGATAAAGCATTGGCCTGGAATGCTGAGGTCGCTGGTTCAAAACCCTGGTCAAGGCACATAAAAGAGTTGATACTTCCTGCTCCTCCCCCCTTGCTCTCTCTTTCTCTCCTCTCTAAAATGAATAGTCTTAAAAAATTATTTAATCTTTTATGAAAGAAAATAATTTATTACTATGGAAAATTAATAATGCTACCCACTATACCATATGAAGAACGTCTGTTTTAGGCCCTGGTTGGGTGGCTCAGTTGATAAAATGTCCACCTGCTATACCAGAGGTCGCAGGTTCAACCACAGTCAGGACGCGTACAGAAGCAATCAATAAGTGTGCAATTAAATGGAACAAGTGAAACAATGAATTGATGATTCTCTATCTCTTTCTTCCTCTCTCTCAAGTCAATGGAAAATTAAAAACAAACAAACAAACAAACACAAAAACACCTGTTTTAAAGGAACTATCAAAAATGAGGCAATAATCATGACCAAAAATCAGAAATGCTTTAGATGTCACTTACTTTATAATTAAAATGATTGTAATACTGGCATTAGTCATTTTGCTTTAAAAATTATAAATTCCCTTACCTATATGTATCTATTAATTTATAGATTTTTTCAATGAAAATTATAAAATATTTGAAATGGACTAATAAAAACAAGATATCTTACAAACCCTCAGTGTTAACAGGAGCCATGTGGATGCAAGGTGTTTCATTATTTTTGAGCTATTTTACCACTCTGTGCATTTTAGATAAGTGATAGCACTAAAAATAATTTCTCATAGAGGTTCAAATTGTACCCAGTGGTATCTGGTTATTGTCCATTGAATATTGACCAGTTTTGCATGTATTCATCAATTATTTAAGCATTTTTATCTATCAATATGTGATAGTTTGAATTCTTTGAACTGGCTGTAACATCTTACTATTACCTCATTAATTAATGACTGAAATAAATATTTGGCACATATTTCTCTTATATTATTCCTCTTATATTTGTATGTGAATCTTGGTTTTTCCTTTTAAATGAAACTATTCCTTATCTATCAGTTTCTCTCCGTAAAATAATGCTCAAAAGGGCCACATACACCATGTGACTTCATTTATCATTGCTGCATATCTGTCTGTACTTATAACTGCATTCAGAAGTAGATGCCTAAGTTAAAATAGGAGCCATCCAGGCTATACATAAAAATTGTAAAATTTTGGGCATTCGTTATAGTCGTATTAATTCTGATATATTACCTCAGGCAAGGGAAGCAAAAAAATAAACCAACAAAAGAGGATACGTGAAACCAAAAACATTTTGCACAGCAAAGGAAACTATCAACAAAATGAAAAGACAACCTACTGAATGATAAAGGCTTATTATCCAAAATTTATTAGAAATTTATTAAGTTCAACACCTCAAAAAACCAACAATATAATTAAGAAATGAACGTAGGACCTGAATAGTCATCTCTCCAAAGAGAACATACAGATGGCCAATCAACACATGAAAAGCTGTTCAATATCAGTAATCATCAGAGAAATGCAAATTAAAACCACAATGAAATATCACCACGCACCTGTCAGAATGGCTATCGTCAATAAATCAACATTGAACAAGTGTTGATGAGAGTGTGGAGAAAAGAGAACCCTTGTGCACTGTGAGTGGGAATGCAGACTGGTGCAGCCACTGTGGAAAGCAGTATTAAGTTATCTCAAAAGAATAAAAATGGAACTGCCTTCTATCCAGCAATTCTACTTCTAGGAATATATCCAAGAAACTTGAAATACTAATTTGAAAGGATATATGCACCCCTATGCTTATTGTAGCATTATTTACAATAGCCAAGATTTAGAAATGGCCCATGTGTCCATCAGTAGATGAGTAGTTGAAAAGGCTGTGGTACATTTACACAATGGAATACTACTACTGAGCCATAAAAAAAAAGGCAATCTTATCTTTTGTGACAGCAAGGATGGACCTGGACAGTATTATGCTAAGTGAAATAAGCCAGTCAGAGAAAGACAAGTACCGTATGATTTCTCTTATAGGTAGAGTCTACAGAACAAAATAAATAAACAAAATAAAAACAGACTCATAGATACAGAGAACAGATTAACAGCTATAAGATGGGAAGGGGCTTGAGGTCTGCGTGAAAAAGATGAACGAATTAAGCAAAGAAAAAGCTAACAGAAACAGATAACAGTATGAGGATTACAAGAGGAAAAGGGGATTGGGAGGCAGTAGAAGAGGTTAAAGGAGGGAAATGGTGATGGAAGGAGACTTGACTTTGGGTGGTGAGCACATAATACAGTATACAGATGATGTATTATAGAATTGTACAGGTGAAACCTATATGATTTTACTAATCAATGTCACCCCAATAAACTTAATTTTAAAACTCTGCAATTGAGTAAAAAAATAAAGCATTACAATAAAAAGAAAAGATTATCTTTGTCTACGTGAAGTATGGCAAAAGACAAGCAAATATATGGTTTATCTGGTTATTGGCCTAAGGATAGAATGTTCCTATAAAAAAACTTATCCAATAACTAAAGAATAATTAATCATTTTTAATATTAGACTATATATACTTAAGCAGTGCAGCTCACTTATAAGTCTAAGTTTAACCACAATAATCAGGATTCATTACTTTTAGTTCTAGACCTTTCACTTAAAATACAGAAAATATGTGCTAAGCTCTAGAAATCATAATCATCATTTTTTTGAACTGTGAGTGTAGAAAAGATGAAGAGCTTCTCATTCATGAGAACTCTGGCAGAAACCTTAGGAAAGATAACTAAAATTGAAATAGCTCCATTTGTTCTGAGGTGACATGAACCAAGGAGGCCAATGAAACTCATAGGATGGTCACAACATTCACTTTTTCCTGATCCCTTTGGGCACTCCACTCCTCTAAGAGTCACATTCGTGGAGTGGTGCCATCTTAAGTTCTTCATAGGGTCTGGATCCACATACTTCTGGAGAACTTAGTCCACTTTTTATCAAACCTATTAAAATGCATCTGTATATGAGTTGAGTTAGATTATAGTTATATTTCCAATATGTTACTTTTATAAATATTTGATTAGATATGTATATATTTTGATTTTAAAATTTTTTTGAGCTGAATTTCTTTTTCAAGCTCTCAGAACTTTCTCCATGGGTCTTGAACATCTCATAGATCCTAAACCACCTTCCTAGAATAATTAATTTTTAAAATAGCCTATTATGGATTTTAAAATCCATGTAAGACATGCAGTGCTATTTTTATGCTTACTTAGGAATGACACATTCACTGAGTAAAAACAGAGCAAAGCCCCTTCACTCTGCAGGTAGTTAGGATAGGGGAATGGGGAGCTGCTTGCTTTTGTCTGTCCCACAGGTGTTCTAATACTCCTTCCTCAGGTAATCTACTTTACTTTCCACTGTAGAAGTGGGCAGATGACCCAGATCCAACTTTTACTGCTGGGGATCAGTAACCCGAGCCTGCTGGGGGAAGGAGTCTTGGCTAGATTAAAAGGCCAGTCTAAGTAGTTGAGAATACGGTCAGTATAGGGAGTGGAGCAGAGACAGCAGAGTTGATGAGATGAACCAAGGGAGTCCTACTGTCAAGTCTTGGGTTATAGTTTCCATAGTGACCTGTGGAGCTACATTAGGAAACAGAAGGCTCCTGATGATTTAATACAATGGTACCTTGACACACAAGTTTAATTTATTTCATGGCCTAGCTCATGACTCAATGTGCTCATGTGTCAAATCAAATTTCTCCATTTAAATGAATGGGAATGCAATTAATCCATTCTGGTCCATAAAACTACATAATTTTTTGTTTTATATGCTTTTAAATAATAAAATATACTTTATAAATAACAAATACATATATATATAAATACAGTGTGTCCGTCAAGTCATGGTGCACTTTTGACCGGTCACAGGAAAGCAACAAAAGATGATAGAAATGTGAAATCTGCACCAAATAAAAGGAAATCCCTCCCAGTTTCTGTAGGATGATGTAGCAGCATGTGTGCATGTGCAGATGATGATGTAACACCGTGTATACAGTGGAGCAGCCCATGGCCAGTCGAGATGTGGACGGCACAGAGAAAAGTTCAGTGTGTTCTGTGGCTTGCTAAATTCAAATCCATGATCAAAGTGCAACATGAATATCGGCGCATTTATAAGGAAGCACCACCACATAGGAATAACATTACTCGATGGGATAAGCAGTTGAAGGAAAACGGCAGTTTGATGGAGAAACCCCGTTCTGGTAGGCCATCAGTCAGTGATGAGTCTGTAGAGGCTATATGGAATAGCTACCTAAGGAGCCCTAAAAAACCTGTGTGTGAGCCCACATTGAACTGCACTGAATAGATATAAAACTGAGAGAGTTTTCCTTTTATTTGGTGCAGATTTCACATTTCTATTGTCTTCTGTTGCTTTCCTGTGACCGGTCAAAAGTGCACCATGACTTTATGAACATACTGTATATATTTTTTATTTATATATATTTTAATGAATATATATATTACATTTATATATATATATATACAAAATAAGAGAGAATATAAAGAAATAAACTGGTTTATGAAGTGTATTTACCTTCAAGGTCAGGTGAAGATGCTGGCAGAGGGGGAGGAGACTGGCAGAGGAGGTTTTCATTTTGTATGCTATCCCTTAACAAAACTTACTCTATACACACTTAACGCTACATTTAATTGCAAAATTTAAGTTACACACTACATATGATATGCAACTTTATTGCTAAACTTAATTGTTATTTTTTTACTTTGTTTAAACATCATTGTATGGCTTCTTTTTCTTTCCTCTTTTCCTTCTCTGCTATTTTCAAAACTTTTTGTTATGAAAACCCCTCTTGCAGCACCATTAGCATAGCAATGGCCCTTCCCAAGCAGGAAGGTAATTAGCAATTTCACAGACAGCTGCCCAGTGCCATTTTTAACAAAGAAAGTGAGTAAACTCAGAAAAAACAAATTTTACAAACTGAATTGCCCAACAATCATCATTTTCTTCACTGACTTTTGGCTTTTTCGCCACACTTTCCTCGCTTTCACTTACAGGCCATTTCAACAAAAACCTTTCCATGGAAGTTAGTTTCTTCATCTCTTTCAGAACGTTCAGCAGGCCATCTAGTGGATGGTGGCAGAAGCTCATGATTTAAGTATCTGCTCGTGACTTAAAGTGTTCATGTGTCAAGGTATCACAATACAAGGTGTCAGCAGACAAGACGCCTGCAAAGAAATCCTAGCCCTGCTGCTTGTTAGCCGTGTGCCCAATTCACATTACCTAATGTCTCTATGGTTTGATTTCTTCAAAATGAAAAGCAGGAGGATGATAATAATAGTCCTAATACTTTGGTCATAGGGATTTTTGTGAAGAAAAAACTTGAGTTAAAACATATAAAGTACTTAGAACTATGCCTCATTTATATTGAATGATATGTGTTATTTTTTTATCCTAGTTACATGAAAAAATATCCTCTGTTTTTCTTAAGATAGTTTGAGTCACATTTCTGTAACTTGCAATTGACATGGCCATGATTATTAGACAACCTCTTGTCCCCACCTCTTCAATGACATGAATATTAATTCCCGCTATCTCTCCTGAAAGGCATGTTTCTAAGAAGGAATGTAACCAAGTATTCATTCCCGATTTCATAATTACTCTGTGCTGGAAGCTCTTATCATTGGCCCAGGCATGAAGTGTTCTTTTTTTAGATTCCCAGATGGCCATCTCAAGTTGACTTCTCCCGGGTAACTTTATAGACAGGAAGTACAATTATGTGCTTTGAAGAGCTGACCAAATGCATAGCAAACCATAATTGTTCTTTTATTTTTAAAGAAAATATGGATGGGCAACTGAAAGTTTTTAAAAATACTTTGAAAAATTTTTTAATAGTACATATTAATTTGAACTAAAAGAGAAAAATACATTAAAACCAGTAACTGGAAGAACTCCATAAAGAAAGATTAAAATGTGGCTTAAAAATCATTAAGTTTCATGGCAACCTTAATTGTATATACTAATTATTCACTCTTCGGTTGGGAAAAAAATCAGAGTCAAAATGAAAAGGCTGCCACAATCTATATATTTCACTTCTCATTATTTGCCATTTCACCCAATTACAGACATCAGGAAATTTAGTGTGTGAGAATTCCTGCTGAGGGGTATTTCTCAACTGGACATAATTCAACTGGACATGAAATCAAAGCCACTATGGAACAGGACTCTCTATTCTAGACGAAAATCATATAAATAGAAAAATCCTGCTAAAGATCATGTCAATGACCCAGCTAGTCTCTTGAAGTAGCAACTGGATAAAAGATTGAAAGAGAGAGAGAGAGAGAGAGAGAGAAGGAGAGAGAGAAAGAAAAGACTCAATGGAAATACTAAAAAATTCTAATTTGGGTAGTATCCATACAGGACTTATATCATTCTGATTGGCCTGATTGGCCTGACAAGGGCCAGTCATATGTCTATCACTGGTCAGTCTTTACGATATAGGACAAGCATGTTCTTTTTGGCCAGACTGAGTTACCTACCTGCTCTATTTCAGAGATGGGGTGGCATTGCACCCAACTTAATATGAACTGATATAGAAGGGTATTGTTTACCATAATAAGTCAGTGTCTATAAGGAAAGATGGTTATATGATGACCCAAACCTCAAATGTTTTTATAAAGAATCAACACTTCTCTTGAGCCCAGGAATGCAGTAATATTTCCAAATAGGCTCTAATGGAGACCAAAAAACAACAACAACAACAAAAAAACAAACAGACAAAAAAAAGCTGATCAGAACAAGGACAGAATGAAAAAAAAAGCAGAGCCATTTTATGACAGTCTAAAAAGTGTTTCACACTGAATGCTTCGGCTATCTTTTAAATTTTTATGTATTGAGTTTCAAATTAAAAATTAGCCCTGGCCCTTTGGCTCAGTGGTAGAGCATCAGCGTGGTGTGTGGAAGTCCCGGTTTGATTCCAGGCCAGAGCACACAGGAGAAGTGCCCATCTGCTTCTCCACCCTTCCCTCTTTCCTTTCTCTCTATCTCTCTCTTCCCCTCCCACAGCCAAGGCTCCATTGGAGTAAAGTTGGCCCAGACACTGAGAATGGCTCCATGGCCTCTGCCTCAGGCATTAGCATGGCTCTGGTTGCAATGGAGCAATGCTCCAGATTGGCAGAGCATGGGTGGATCCCAGTCAGTTGCATGCAGAAGTCTGTCTCTTTGCCTCCCTTCTTCTAACTTCAGAAAAATAGAAAAAAAATTAAAAAATTAAAAATGAATTATGTATTTTCTGAGTTATATTTTTAGTTTTTAAAATAAACTAAGAGGAAATGATACAAATATATCTAAATTATATTATTAGTCTAAAGGAAAAGATCTCTAGTTGTTATGTTTTTTGTGACTTTTCTCAAGTGAATCCTGAAGAAAAAATATTTTTACTCTGAACTACAAAATAAAAAATGTTTCCTGTAGCATATTTCAATTAAGAGTATTTAATTTGCCTGACCTAGTGGAGGTGCAGTGGATAGAGTGTGGGACTGGGACATGGAGGACCCAGCTTCGAAACCCTGAGGTTGCCGCTTGAATGCAGACTCATCCAGCTTGAGTGTGGGGTCGCTGGCTTGATAGTGGGATCATAAACATACTCTCATGGTCGCTGGCTTGAGCAAGGGGTCATACACTCTGCTGTAGCCCCCTGGTCAAGGCACATATGAAAGAGCAATCAACAAACAACTAAGATGCCACAACAAAGAACTGATGCTTCTCATTTCTCTCTCTTCCTGTCTGTCTGTCCCTATCTGTTCCTTTCTCTGACTATCTGTCTGTGTCAAAAAAAGAGTATTTAATTTTACTATTTGATAAACATTTATATTTGATTGAAATTTAATGAAAGTATGATTTAATTTCATTCATATTTTCTTAGATATTATTCTAGATGATTCATTTATATTTTTGATGTTTTCATTACCAACACAAATAATGCCATTTGGGAATTTCAATTGATTCGGTAATATTTTGATGTTGTTAATTACTTTTTAACACTTACGCCAGCAATGTGGTTAATACTGTAGAGCCTAATATTCAAAATAGTCCCTCTTTAAGGCATTTATTTTGCATTTCAAAAATACCTGACTCTGATAATAGCTTTTCTAATACAAACGAAAAGCAGAACTTTTCAATGAAGAGATCATATTTTATTAAGATTTTAAATTTATTTATTTTTTAAATTTTTATTGAATTTATTGGGATGACATTGGTTAATAAAATTATATAGCCTTTAGTTATATAATTCTATACATAATCTGTATATTGCATTGTTTACCACCCAAGTCAAGTCTTCTATCACCATTTATCTTTCCTGTATATTTTGAAAGTAATGATTTAAAATTTTCCTGCCACCTCTTAGGATTTGTTTATCAGTACTAGTTTATTAAATATGTATAACACAATGGCCTTTAAATAATACATAGAATTTGATGCTTGTGGCTAAACTGTACAATATTTTTATGAGCATAATGACTTACTAGGTGCGTGTCCTTGGATTGACCACAGTTCTAAAAGACTTCATTTTGCTTATAAATAACATGGAAAGAATAATATTGGGAAATTTATTTTTGTGTCTTTTGAAATTATTCATAAAATAAAGCCAGATAATATCTGTGAAAGTATGCTGTATATTTTCCAAAGGTTATTCAAATTTAAGGCAATGTTGTTACAGGGTTTTTTATATGACCCCTAAAGTTATTCTTGCCCCAGATTCCAAAATTCCCACAAGGTCAATGGGTTTTTAAGGCCTGAAATGAGTCAGGGCAGTTTCTTATAGAATAGTAGTAACATGAAGAGGGATTTAGCTCTGTTGCCTCCTTGGGCCTTCTGGCAGGATTGGAGTCTTCGATAGAGCATAGGTGCCAGCAACAGTTTGGTAGCATCACGGATCCCCTCATTTGCTGACATAGAAACAACAAGCTGAGTATGGTAATGCCTACTGAGTACTGAAGAGAATGAATGTATTTTTATAGAAAATTTCAGAACTAACTGGGAGGAACTGGAAGGATTAGAATTTTCACAGAGAGCAGAACCAGAAAAATATGTTTTATTGCTATTCCTTTATTATATATTGATTGCTATGCTAATGCCATGTAATTAGCAGTATCTTCTCGGGAAGACTGGTATCAAAAGGTAAAAATATATGGCAGAGATCTTTACTCAAAGGAAGATGTATACTTGTCCTAAAATAACTTAATAATGTTTTCATGATTTTCTTTTTCTTTCATAGAATACTTGTTCTGTTGATCATTTCTTTTTCAAAAATATTTTTTATTTTGTGATAATCATATAAAAATTTTTAAAAGATAGGCATAAAGAATAATATAAAAATCACTAAAAATCACAATATTATAAGACAGATATAAATATTGTTACTATTTTAATATTCTTTCTAGTTCATCTTTCTATCTACTATTCATCTAATGACATTTATATTGGCCTATTAATTCATTTTGGATAGTTGAAAGTATATTTTAGATTTGATTTTTGATATTGCAATTTTTTCTTATAAAATTATGTAATCACAATTCTCCCATATCACAGACTTATTTCTTGAATAAAATAGCTGCTCTTACCACCTATTAGACATTTCATAACATTTTAATAATAAATTTCAAAATTTTTATTAGCATAATAATAGTTCCAGGGTCGCTTATGTCCTCAATTATAACTGAACTTCTCTGGGAGTATCTTAAGTTCACACTTCATACATTAGGGAAAATGTCAGATCCAACCTCTGAATCAAGAAAATGTTTATTTTTTATCTCATATTTGATGAATGCTGACTTTTGAGGCATGCACACAAAATTCATGCATTTTTAAAAGGAAAGTCGTTGCAGGTATGATCATAGATGACAAAGCTGGGTGGGGGCTTACAAGAGGACAAACTAATTTTAATACTTTACTTGTAAATTCTATGTGTTCATATTCTATTGCTAGACAAACTACTAAAAATGAGCATCTCAAAGCATCACACATTTAAAATTTACAGTTTCTGTAGGTCAGAGGTCTGGGTATGACTTAATTAGGTTCTTTGCTTCAGTGTCTTAGCAGGTTAAAACCAGGGTGTCATCCAGGACTAAATTCTCATCAGAGGCTCAACTGGAGAAAAAAATCCACTGCCAATATCCATTAACTTATTAGCAACATTGGTTTTCTTTCATCAGAACAACTGAAGATACTATTTTTTGCTGGAGACTATCCTCGGCTCTTTGAGGCTGCCTACAGTTAACTCCTTGCCACATGGGCTTCTCCAGTACAATCACTTACTTTATAGTAGCTTGCTACTTCAAATAAAGAAACAAAGACTCTAGTTTCCTAGCAAGATAGTCTCTGTATAACTCACAGAACCATGGGAGTGATATCCTTCACTTTTGCCACATCTATTGATTATAATGAAATTGCTATGTATGATGTTGGATGGTTACTAGACTTATCAGTGTGACCATTTTGCAAGTTATATAAATGTCTAATCACTATGTTTTACAGCTGAAACTATGGCAATGTAATATTGTATGTCAACTTTAGTTGAAAAAAATAATATGGCCTTGGCCGGTTTGCTCAGTGGTAGAGCGTCAGCCTAGTGTGTGGATGTCCTGGGTTTGATTCCCAGTCAGGGCACACAGGAAAAGCACCTGTCTACTTTTCCACTCCTCTCCATCTCACTTCTTTTTCTCTTTCTCTCTCTCTCTTCTCCTCCTCTCCTGTAGCCATGGCTGGATTGGAGCGAGCTGGCCCCAGGCACCGAGGATGACTCCATGGTCTCTGCCTCAGGCGCTAAAAAATGGTTCTGCAGCAATGAAACAATGCCCCAGATGGGCATAGCATTGCCCCCTCGTAGGCTTGCCAGATGTATCCTGGTCCAGTTGCATGCTGGAGTCTGTCTCTCTGCCTCCCTGTACTCTCACTAAATAAAAAGAAAAAATATAATTCAAAAATTGTGTATATTAGGTTCTCTGTGCTAATACCATTTTCTTGAATGGCTTCCATTAGTACTCATAGGAATATGTAAACAAGGAATTTTGAATACATTTAAGAGAAGAATGTAAACAATAAAATAAGTCAAATAATGGAAATTAAAAGGAGAAAAATAAGAAAACGCAGTAGCAGCAAATTCGAGGTGCTGGCCTCACTCAAGGGCTTGAATGCGAGAAGGCAGAGATTATTGGGTGTCACCTTAGGATCTGTCCTCATATTTCTGTGATTTTCCAAATTTCAACAATAAACTTGTATTATGTTTTTAACAAGACAAAAGGTAATTTTTTTTTCATGTTTTACAAAGAGGCTTATGTCTTTAAAACAATACTGAAATAGTTTATTTAATAAAATTTAAAATATATCATTCACATATAGAAATATCAAACACATAGCAACAAAACTGACAAATGATATGTTAGATCTCTAAATTGAAATATACAAAATATTACTGAGAGAAATTTTAAAAGACCTAAGTAGCCAAAGATGTTTTATGCTATAAAAATGAGGGAAAAGACAGTCTCTTTAACAAATGGTACTGAGAAAACTGGACAGTCACATTTTAAAGAATAATACTGGACCACTAAAAAACCATACAAAAAACTAACTCAAAATGAATTAAAGACTAGATGTAAGCACTGAAATCATAAAACTCCTAGAAGAAAACATAGGCAAGAAGCTCTTTGATTTAGGTCTTGGTGATGATTTTTAAATCTGACACTAAAATAAAAAGTATCAAAGGCCAAAATAAACATGTGGGATTATGTTAAACTAAAACTCTTTTGCATAGTAAAGGAAACCATCTATAAAATAAAATAATCTTACCAAAATGGGAGAAAATAATCACAAATTATATATCTGATAAGGGGTTATTATGTAGAATACATAACTCATTCAACTCAGTAGCAACAAACCAAAAACTGAGTAAAAATGGGCAAAAGCTAAAAATAGACATTTCTTCAAAGAAAACACACAAATGACCAACAGATACATAAAAAAATATTCCAAATCATTCATCATCAGGGAGATGTGATTCAAAATCAAAATAAGATATCACAGCTGTTAGAATGGCTATCATCAAAAAAACACTAACAACAACAAATGGTGAGAATACAAGGAAAAGGGAACCCTTGTGTACTGTTGGTGGGATTGTAAATATGTGCACTCACTGTGGAAAAACAGTATAAAGTTTTATCAAGAAATTAAAAATAGAGCCATGTGATTCAATAATTCTACCTCTGAGTCTGAGTATCAAAATAAAATTAAAACACTAATAAAGATACATGCACCCCTATGATCATTTTGATCATTGCAGCATTATTTACTATAGTCAAGATATGGAAACAACTGAAGTTTTTATGAATGGATGAATGGTAAAGAAATTGTGATATATATGTATACACAAATAGTGGAATATCATTCAGCTATGAAAAGAATGAAATCTTGCCATTTTGACCATATGAATGGGCCTTGAGAACTATATGCAAAGTGAAATAAGTCAGAAATACAAATATCACATAATCTCACTTACATGTGGAATCTAAAAAAAATACTAAAAAACAAAAAATATCTGAGCCTATAGACCAGATACAAAGAATAATGTATTGTTGGTTGCTAGATGTGGAGTGGGGGTGTGGGAGATGAGCAAAATGGGTGAAGGGGATCAAGGATATATATTTTTAGTTGTAAAATAAATGAGTCATGGGGATGTAATTTATAGTACAATGAGTGTAATAAATAAACTTTATTGCATATATATATATATATATATGCACAAATATATATTTTTGTGTGTGTGTGACAGAGATAGAGAGAGACAGAGAGGGACAGACAGACCGGAAGGGAGAGAGATGAGAAGCATCAATTCTTCATTGTGGCACCTTAGTTGTTCATTGATTGCTTTCTCATATGTGCCTTGACCAGAAGACAACAGCAGACTGAGTGACCCCTTGCTCTAGCCAGAGACCTTGAATTCAAGCTGGTGAGCCTTGCTCAAACCAGATGAGCCCACGCTCAAGCTGGTGACCTCAGGGTTTCAAATCTGAGTCCTCCGTATCCCAGTCTGATGCTCTACCCACTACGCTACCGCCTGGTCAGGCTTTATTGTATATTTGAAAGTTGCTAAGGGAGCAAATCTTAAAAGTTCTCATCATGGGGAAAAAGAAAACTCTTGTAACTATGTATGGTGATGGATATTAACTAGACATTGTGATGATCATCTCACAATATATACAAATACTGAATCATTATGTTGTATACCTGAAACTAATGTTATATGTCAATTACATCTCAATAAAGAAAAAAGTATTTAAAGATTCAATATTTAGTATACTATTTCTTCAAAATTAATACTTCAATGCATATCAATTAAAATTCTAGAAAACGCGTGTATCTCTTAAACTGATTCTATAAACGTAAATGCAAAAATAAAAGAATAGTATAGCCAAGATAATCTTAAATAAGAACTAGGTTTAAGAAGTTTACTAGATTCTAATAGTTATTATAGAGCAACAGAAATGAAGATAGTGTGATACTGGTATGTAGATGGACAAATAGACCAAAGTAATGAAATGGTGAGTCCATAAATCCACATGCAGATGATTACTAGATTTTTGACCAATGTGCCATACATTTCAGAGTTAGTGAGCAGGAATGGTCTTTACAAGCAATGGTGTATGTGTAAATAGATGCCCCCATGGGAAAAAAATAAAACAAATGCTCATTTGGAAAAAAATGCCATGACCTCTACCACATACCACACATAAAAAAAACTCATATTGAACTCTAAATATAAAAGTGAGAATAATAAAGCTTATAGAATAAAACAGGAATACCATCAGAATATTGAGGTAGGCAAATATTTGTGAAACAGAACAATGCAGTAAGAATTTATAACTTAGACTTTATTAAAATAAAGCACTTCTGATGAGCAAAAGACATCCTTAGGAATGAAAACATGCAAGACACTAACAGGGAGATTGTAATCCAACAAATTAGTTATATCTAGCATATATGAAAAATACCCTACAAATCAAGAAAAAAAAATTTAAAATGATGGGAAGAAGACTTCAACTAAAACCACACAAAATAGATTATCTACATGGCCTGTAAACTTGAACAAGTGATCAACATCATTAGTCATCAGGGATCTGGAAATAAAACTATAATAAAAGCACTACACACTCACTAGAATGGCTATCATTAAAAATACTGGAAAATGTAAATAATGGCTATGGTATTGAATAACTAGAACTCTTATACATTTAGAGTAGAAATGTAAATTAGTCAATCACTTTGGAAAATGATTTGGCTGAATCCATTAAAGCTAAACATAAGCCAGCAATTTTGCCTGTATTTCCAATCCTGTCCAAGAGAAATAGTGCATATGTTTATAAAAAATTATTAAAAATAGAGTACTTTTATTCAGAATTTAGTTAAAAATGAAAACAACTTAAATTTACAGCAATAGAAGACTAGATTACCAAATTGCAGAATACTTATACAATAAGTATAACTCAGCAGTAATACATACAAACTACCATTATACACAGCAACATGAACAAAGCTTAGAAAAATTATACTGAGGGCGAAGAGCCAGACCTAAAATGATGCAACTGGGTGATTTAACTTATATAAAGTTAAGTACTATATCATGGTGGAAGTCAGAATGGCCATTGACGTTGGGGAGGTTATAATAGCAACTGCTAAAGAGCATGAGGGAGGCCCTGGCTAGGTATCTCAGTGTATAAAGCAACATCCTGTAACACCAAGGTCAATGGTTCAATCCACAGCCAGGATATGAAAAGTAATCAATGAGTACACAACTAAATTTAACAATGAGTTGTTGCCTTCTCTCTCACACACACACACACTCAATGGAAAAGTTTAAAAATAAAAGAACATGAGGGAAGCTCTTCAAGTAAAAACTTGGGCTGAGTGATGCTTAAATGCATAAATGGAAACATACATACATATATTTAAACATAAACCAAGCTGTACGTGAATTTGTATACTTTACTGCATGTAAATTAACCATGTCAAAATAAGAGGAACACTTACGGCAAAATCTTGTTCATTCATGTCTATCTCTAGATTTCACTGCATTACAATAACAAAAACCAAAACCTTTTCTTAAACTTAATATTAGTATTTAATCCTATTTGATCTGTACTAGTTTAATTTTTTGTTCAAAATCTTGTTTTAATATTTCTAGAATTAGAAGTAACGTCGTTCATTATTTCTACTTAACGACTAAGGAATTTGAGGTCTAAGATTCTAGATAAGCAGTACAGAGTAATACAGCTAACTACTCTCAAAATATATACTAACACCCATGAACAATTGTCTTCCATTCTCAGTAGTAGATACAATATAACATTAACGATTACAACCACGAAAGAAAAATATTTTGTGATCATACTTGGTTTCAGCAGGGATGCTTATTAGAACACGTTCAGTTAACTGATTAACCCTGGCCCCGAGGATCTGCCTGGCAGCCCTGAGAGCAATTTGGCCAGATAATTAGTGAATTCAGCGCCGGTGCTATAAGATATTTAATGTTGCAGTCAGATTGGCCCAACTTCTGAAATATGCCTTAGAAATATGCCTGAGAAATTGACAGGTGTCATTATGTATCAAATTAAAAATAATAAAGGCACCTTATGTTATACATTACCTATGTTGTTAATGCGCCACCAGCACTAGAAAATTTGCAGTAGTAACACACACAAAAAAATAAGATCTAGTATAATAGCTCTAAAACTATGTTCTAAAGAACTAGGATCTAAAGAAAAATACTAGCAGTGATTCTCAACCTTAGTTATGTATTGTCATTATTTGTTTAACAATTTGCATTGTCAAATTGCAATAATTCTCTGTATCTCAACCACTAACTATCCTAATTTAATTTAATCTTGGATGAGGACCAATCATTACATATTTCTTTTTCTTCTTCTTCCAAGTGAGAGGAGGGGAGATAGAGAGACAGATTCTCACAAGCACCCGGACTAGGATCCACCCAGTAACCCCGTCTGTGGCCCATGCTCTGTCCATCTGGGGCTGTGCTCACAACTGGGCTATTTTTTAGTGACTGAGGCAGAGGCTCTAGGGAGCCATCCTTAGCGCCCAGGGCAATGTGCTTAAACCAATTCAATCAAGACATGGCTGTGGGTGAAGGAGGAAGAGAGAGAGAGAGAGAAGGGGGAGGTGGAGGGGTGAAGAAGCAGATGGTTGCTTCTCCTGTGTGCCCTAACTGGGAGTCAAACCAAAGACATCCATGTGGCAGGCCAACACTCTACAACTAAACCAACCAGCCAGGGCCACTGTATATTTTTTAAATATTCCTACTCCAGAACTGAGAATCATTTATCTATATAAAAATAATGAATTGAGAAGATTTTTTTAAATAATTGACTAAGCAAATCATCTGAAATAAGAAACCAAAAGTATAATGATCTCTAGTATTTGAGAACTGGAACAACTATCTTCACTGTCTATTACCCTGAATAGTGAAAACTCTGAGGAACTCCACTATCTTTTTTTTTTTTTTTTGGCAGAGACAGAGAGAGTCAGAGAGAGGGACAGGTAGGGACAGACAGACAGAATGGGAGAGATATGAGAAACATCAATTCTTCATTGCGGTTCCTTAGTTGTTCATTGATTGATTTCTCATATGTGCCTTTACCAGGGGGCTACAGCAGACTGAGTGACCCCTTGCTTGAGCCAGCAACCTTGGGCTCAAGCTGGTGAGCCTTGCTCAAACCAGATGAGCCCACACTCAAGCTGGCGACCTCAGAGTCTTGAACCTGGGTCCTCCACATCCCAGTCTGACACTCTATCCACTGTGCCACCACCTGGTCAGGCAGAACTCCACTATCTTAATTCCATAAATCTAAGGAAACTTGTGGCAAGATAATAAAGTATCCCAAGGGTGATTCCCCTCTGAGCCATCTGCTTCATGCTGACCATCCAAAGCAATTCTCACAAATGAATGGCCCTCCTGATGTTGGCTGGAAGATGAGAGGTAAAGTTCACTAGGATTCTATTGCATCAACTGTTTTTATCATTCTATAAATAGGAAATGGGTTCAACATTTTGAAGGTGTACAATTTTCTGAAGGTTATTTTAATTCCACGAGAGAACCAGGGCCAAGTGTACCCAGATTCTGAACAATGGCAATGACTTTGGGTTAACCTCTCTCACAGTGATACCCCTTTCTCTGGGAATGAATCCCTGGTCACCATGCTCTTCTCTGACCATTCCTTTAGCCACATTTGATTAGTCTTATTGTGGACATTTAATCAAAGTCAGATTAGTAGATATTTTCTAGATTTTAAAATGGAACTGTAAATCAGTCTTTCCTGATGGCAGAAATGATAAAATGTAAAACTCAGATGCTAAATGAAGGCAGTTGAATTTCCCCAGCATGTGAAAGAAGATGGCTCACACTGATAAACAACCGGATTGACATTATTGGGAAGAAAAATATATAAATAGGTGAACAGGGAGGAAGAGAAAATGAGAGAGAAGAGCTCACAAAGTTCAATGATCTATTTAGAGCAGTTTATAATGCTCAATTGCATACTTTCTCATCCTAGTAGATGATGGTTTAACCCTTCTCTGAGCACCCAATTTGCTTTGGTTTTTGAATTGGTTGCTATTACCTTCAATTTATTTCAAGAGGCTCTACTTGGTATTAAGTTCAAGTCAAGAGGATGCTACTTGTTAAAAGAAAGTTATTTAACTTAAAGCTCTGTCAGACAGTGGAGAAAAGGAGAAAGGTAACAAAAAGAGGAAAAATGGAGTCAACTTGTGTTCCCATTTCTTCCACCTAGGATAAAGGTTATGGGTGATTGAGGGGAAAACCCAAGATCAGAAAGCCCTTTCTGTGCCACATTTAAGAATTTGGAGAAAACTTCTGTGCAAGGCATTAAGCACCAACTTAGTGCATTTGAAACTAGTTAAGAAGCAGAACAGTGTGACCAGAAACAGAAGGGCTTTAGTTAGCATTCTTGAAACTCCCTTAGTTCCAGCCATTCCCAGAGAAGAGGTAATAACTATGAGAGAAGTTGATCAAGATCAGTGCCATCATTTAATTGAAAGGAAATGGACTTGCCATTAGCCCACTGTAATGAGAAAAACATAACCCTGTCATAAATACCGGGTTTCTGACCACAAATCCTATAATGGAAGTCAGGAAGAGGCTCAGGTATGTGTGGTCAGCAGAATCTGAAGGAGATGTGGACTCAAAAAGAGAGATATATTTATTGCTTTTCTTAAGTATTATTTTAGCCAAAGGTAAGGGCTGTAAAGTAACCAAGTAGAGACTATAATATCAGAAGGTAGGAGAGCCTGACCAGGTGGTGGCACAGTGGATAGAGCTTCGACCTGGGATGCTGAGTACCCAGGTTACAAACTCCAAGCTTGATAGCTTGAGCATGGGATCACTCGGCTTGAGTGTGGGCTCACCAGCTTGAGCACAGAGTCACCAACTTGAGAGTGTGATCATAGATCTGACCTCATGGCCACTGATTTTAGCCCAAAGGTCGCTGGCTTGAAGCCCAAGGTCACTGGCTTGAACAAGGAATCACTGGCATGGTTGGAGCCCCACGATCAAGGCACATATGAGAAAGCAATCAATGAACAACTAAGGTGCCACAACTATGAGTTGATGCTTCTCATTTCTCTTCCTTCTTGACTCTCTGTCCCTCTCCCTCCTCTATCTCTCTCTTGCTAAAAATAAAAAATTAAAAATTAAAAATTAAAAAAAGGAGAAGAAGAAGCCAGGAGGGCACTTTGCAATCAGAGAATATAGGCTGTTTTTCTGGAGAACAGAGGAGCAAGCATGGCAAGTTATTCCTTTGAGTCTAATAGAAACATCATCTTAAAAAGAAGTTAAGAAAATTGGAAGATTATGAAATAAGGACCCAGAGAGGCTGAATTTTATTCTCCAGGGAGAGATCTTGCTTACATTATCTGAACAGGACAAGTTTTAACAAATAAGTCTAAAATTAAAATTTCCCCTCCTCTCTCTACTTCTTTCTCTAATGACCAGTAGATAAGAATTTGGGATGAAGATTATATCGGTTATAGAAAATTAAAAAAGATAGATTTTCCTCCATATATCTGAATGTAGTGTGAGCAGAAACCTTCTTGTTGTTTTGTCCCTAATTTCACATTTTGTGACAAGCCTTACATGCTCGATAGCCATGTTTAATTTAAAACATAGACTGTTACGACGATCCAATAAATCCTTTGGCATAATGCTCAGTTTCTTCTGGATAAAATGTTCCATCTCTTTGGCCTTCTTTTTCCTTAGTGTCTTTCACTTTGACAGTATTAATTCTGTAGGGAAGGGTGTGTTCTACAGAGTTTACAATCAGAAAAGAAATCCCATGGACACCTGGGGTAGGTGTGATCAAAATTTTTGTCCTCAATACTTTGTCAGAGGTCATTGGTGCTTGCTGATAGCGTTTAACTTGCCCCCAATAGTCTGCTCTGTGACTTCCATGCCACCTTCCCTCACATCTTTTCTTTTCCTTTTTTCTTCCTAACCTCTCTTGGGCCTGGAAATAGCCAACTTTTATTTAATGATTCCAGTTTCATATATTTCTTCTCTACAGCAACAAACCTTATTGTTTTTCTGTCTTAGGCAGAAGTAACATCTACTCAAAATATGGGAGAACTTTTTCAGCTAGTTAGACCCTTAGACATTGATGTACTAAAAGCAGAGCAAAAATTTATTTTTAAATTTTCACTTTGAAAACTCAGAAGAATTTTGACAAAGTCTTACTTTGACATTCTTTGAAATTTCTAATATCTTCTATGGATATATGAATGTTAGGGACCAGCTAGTGAAAAAATAATATATTGGAAAAGATAAAAGCAAAAGAGTGCATTCATAATTTAATATGATTTATTATATAGTATTGTGGTAGGTAGAACAATGGACTCCAAAATAGTCATGTCCTTATTCTTAGATCCTGTGAAAATGGTAGGCTACATGGCAAAGGGAAATCAAGGTTGCAGACAGAATTAAGTTTCTAATCATCTGACTTTAAAATATGTAAACTATCCTGTATTATATTAACTGAGTGGTTTCAATAAAATCAAGAGTTCTTAAAATTGGAAAAGGAAAGGGGGCAGAAGATGTCACAGTGATTCTTTGTGAGAAGATCTCAACCCATTATTGCTAGCTTAAATATGGAGAAGGGTCCATGAGCAAAGGTATATGGGCTACCTTTGGATGCTGGAAAACAAAAAGAAACAGACTCTCTCCTAGAGCCTCATTAGGAAATGTAGAACATCTAACACTTTGAATTTATCCAGATGAGGGTCATATAAAACTTCTGATCTCTAGCACTGTAAGATAATAAATTTGTGTTAAGCCAGTGGTTTTCAACTGCTAGTCCACCAGAAATTTTGTGCTGGTCCATGAAAGAGATGGACTTTATTGTCTTTATACAACGTCACGGTGGTTAACTCTTTTATGGACCAGTACAAAATTTTTAGTGGATTGGCATCAGTCTGTGGGCCAGCAGTCGAAAACCACTGATTTAAGCCACTAAGTTTGAGGTAATTTATGATAACAGCAATAGAAAATTAATACCATGATTTAAATTAGAAATTGGCATGATGAACCTAAAGTGATGCTCATTTTATGTCTCTATTGCATTTTTTTTTGCTCACATTATTTGTAGTTTGGTCATTTTTTTACTAGTTATTGTAAGCCCTAGATTTAAAATCTATATAAGTAAAGAGGAACATAAAGACTAAAATATTAGTTTTTCTTTTGAAAATAGCTCCAGAAATATAATATCAAATAGGGAAACATTTCAAACTAATAATAAACACGTCTTTTAAAATTGTATTCTCAACTCAATGAGCCGTGCTCATCTTTGCCTCCCATTACCAGGAGCAACTGAGAGTTGACTCTTTATAATAAACAATGTTTTCAGGGTTTTGAGCTATTGCTGACTACATTATGACTGCTGCACTGCTGGGTCAGGAAACAGCTGTTGTTTTATTTATCTGTAGACTCCTGAACTACATTTTATGCTTGGAAATCATTGTGCTGGATTGATGTTTCCTTTGCTCTATAGTCTTCTCACTGAGTAAATTCTTAAGACAATGAGACTGTATTTCTTTGGCAGGAAGTAAACATTCAAGATAACTCATGTCAGAAAAAAATTCTTCACAAAGCTTGAACAGTAAAATGATGCCAACTGAAAATGGGACACTGTCCTGTCAAATACAATGCTAGTGTTAATGTGGGTCTGGAAGATAAACAGTTACCACTGAGTAAGAGGATTTTGTTCCACAAGGAAGGCCAATCTGCCTATTTGCTATCAGATCAAGAAATTATTAGAGTTGGCCTATGGCTCCTTTTGAATGCCATGATAAAATAGACACTAGTGCTCAAAGGTTCTCTTAAGTAGTAACAATAAAAGGATGGGTAGCAACAGATTGGAAAGGAAGGTATTTTAAATCAAGACAGATGGCTTTCTACATTTTAGATGGGAATTGGTGTATAGATTATTGGTCTAGACAGATTTCAAAAATTATAGAATATTTAAAATTTTAATAATGAAGTAAAGTAGGTAGATGGGAAAACAAATTACATAGAAATTTGAGAACTGCATTTCAACATATAATAAGCAAATATATAAAACCCTCAAATAAATGGAATAATAGAAGAGTGCTTCAGAAAATCAAATAAGTCAGGTACTTCAAATATTTTATACACAATTGTCAAAGGCATAGGATTGCTTAAAAATGGATTTATTTATTTCATAAGCATTGACTGCATGTTGCCCAGTGCTTATCATCCTGATAGGCAACGGAAACACCAAGATGAATTTTGATGTTTCCCCATAAAACCGTGGGTAGAAATCAGATATATACATAAATATTTTTTGGTGTGAACATTGGTATATGCATTTACTTAAAGAGAATCTCAATATTGAGCTGATTGTGGCACTTGGAGCATGTACTAAATTAAGTAGACCAGAAATTTGAATTATAAACTAAAAAGCAATATGAATTTGGTGTTCTTTTTGATCACAGCTCCCAAAGAATAGCTACCAATTGTCAAGATAATATCCTTGAATGCATATCCATTCATTTAATAATTACAGGAGCTTGAAGAAGTAGTGATCTAAAAAACTTAAAATTCTAATTTAGAAACTGAATTGTATGTCTCAATAAAAACTGTAAAAAACTTTTATTTTAAGTATTAAATGCCTAATGCTGAGCCCTCCTTCAGATGTTTCACAGAACAATGGTGTATGTAGGCTGACAGCTGTCTAACTTTAGAGTTGACAAGATTTTTGATAAATATAGCTACTATTATATGAAAATTATAGCCTGTGATTCTTTTAATATAGGGAAAAACACATGTAGTAGGGTAGGGTTGTCACAAGGTATTGAGGAGTAGGAAAGAGAAGAGAAAAGTGTATATGCTATTAAAGTCGTAGCAATTCATAATATTAAACAATGGATCAAGGTTCATTTTCTGATCAAGAAACACAATTAAACTTTCTTCTTGTCTTTGCATTAAGATGAAAATAATCAGCATTTAAATGTTAATGCTGCTGGACCTGTGGTGGCACAGTGGATAAAGCGTCGACCTGGAAATGCTGAGGTCGCCAGTTCGAAACCCTGGGCTTGCCTGGTCAAGGCACATATGGGAGTTGATGCTTCCAGCTTCTCCCCTGCCTTCTCTCTCTCTGTCTCTCCTCTCTCTCTCTCTGTCTCTCCCTCTCCTCTCTAAAATGAATAAAAAAATGTTAATGCTAAGAAACCCTCAGTAATTAATTAATTTAAGTGGTTCATTTAAATCTTGCAGCAATGTTATTCTCCCATCAATCTTAAACTTGGCATCATAAACCATAATTAAGATCAAAAGTAATCTACAGATTCAATGCAATTCCTATCAAAATTCCAATGGTATTTTACACAGAAATAGAACAAATAATCCTAAAATTTATATGAAATCACAAAGACCCCCAAATAGCTAAAGTAATCTTGAGAAAGACAAAACTGAAGGCATCAACCTTCCGGATTTCAACTATATGACAAAGCTATAGTAATCAAGTTAGTATGATATTGGCACAAAAAGAGACATGTAAATTAATGGAACAGAATAGAGAGCCTAGAAATAACCCCATTTATATACAGTCAACTAATTTTTTGACAAAGAGCCAAGAATATATAATGGGGAAAGAACAGTTTCTCCAATAAGTAGTGTTGAAAAAATTGGATTGCTACATGCAAAAGAATAAAACTGGACCATTCTCTTACACCATAAGTAAAAGAAACTCAAAATGGATTAAAGACTTAAACATAAAACCTTATACCATAAATCTGCTTAAAGAAAATCTTGGGAGCAACGTCCTTGACAATGGTCTTGCAATGATTTTTTTTTAATTTGATATCATAAGCAAAGACAACAAAAACAAAAATAAACAACTGGGACTACATCAAACTAAAAATTTTTTTTAAAAGAAAACTTTTGCTTGACAAAATAAAAAGGCAACCAATGGAATGGAAGAAAATATGTGTAAACCACATAGCCAATAAGAGGTTAATATCCAAAATATATAGAAACTCATACAATTCAATAGCAAAAAGCAAATAACCCAATTAAAAATGGGCAAAGGACCTGAGTGAACATTTATTCAAAGAAGACATACAAATGGACAACGGGTACATAAAATGATGCACAATATCACTAATTATCAGATAAATGCAAATCAAAATCACAAGATATCATTCACACATGTTAGAATGGCTATTAGAAAAAAGAAAAGAGATAAAAAGTGTTGGGGAGGATGTAGAGAAAAGGGAACCTGGGTGCATTGTTGCGAGAATGGAAATTATTACAGCTACTATAGATAACAGTATGGAAGTTCCTCAAGAAATTAAAAATGGAATGACAATATGATAGAGCAATCCCACTTCTGGGTATATATCAAAGCAAATGAACTGTTATCTTGAAGAGATATCTGTACTCCCCTGTTCACTATAGCCAAGGTATGGAAACAACAATGGGTGAATGAGTCAAAAAAATGTCAGATATATACATATATGTGACCCATATGTGTACACATGTGTATACACACACACATATATATGTGTTGTAAATATATAAATATATATATATATATATATATATATATATATATATATATATATATATATATATAAATGCTGTAAAATTATTTAGCTTTAAAAAACGAGAAAATGCTGTCTTTCTGACAACACGTATGAACCTGGAGGGCATTACGCTAAGTAAAATAAACCAGGCAAAGACAAATACTACACGGTATGACTTATATGTGTCAATCTCAGAAACAGAGTAGAAAGCTGTTGCAAGTGGCTGGAGGATGGAGAAAGTAGGAAAAGATTGGTAAAAGGATACCAACTTTCAGTTATAAAATGAATAAACTCTGAGGACACAGTGTAAGACATGGTGACTATAGCTGATAACATTGAATTGTATAATTAAAATTTGCTAAGAAAATAGAACTTAAGTTCTATCAAAAAGCAGAGAGGATAAATATGTGAAGTGATGATTGTGTTAATAAACTCGATAATTTTACCTGTCAATTGTACCTCAATAAAGCTGGAAAAATGTGTCATAGAGCTGGATGCTGAGAGACAGAGTTGGGTGTGTGGGGCTGGCTGGGGTCGGTGGAGGAAAGATCATGTTCTATTATTTGGCATCCTACAAAAGAAGGTTCTAGCAGCAGAAGCACTCAGAAAGCCGCTTCTCCAATTCTGGTCCTTAACCTGCTTGTAACAACAGAGGAGGCCACTGTCACAGGAGGAACGGCTGTGCGTAAGCATAATCAGTCACAAAATTAGTACACATGTGTCTGTGGCTAGAGTGATTAACTGAAAAATTTCTTTTTTTAAGAAAGCAGTAAAAAAGATGAAAATGACACTTTGGTATCTATTTATGCAAATAAAGCTGCTATAAGTCTTTAGTTTGAAGCCTAGTCAGAAAAAGCAAAGCCTCAAAAGGGACACATTATGTCAGCACCACAGGGTGCTGATAGTTCTGAAGAGTTCAAACTGCACTCCAGAAAGATAATAAAAATTCTGGATGCAGCCCACAGTTGTCAAATCCTTTACCTTCCCAACGCAAGTGTTTTTTGTAACACTTGGAAAAAAAAACAGTCAATGACATCTGTCTCTGTCATTGTTGCCGGCACTCTGAAATGGGTCTACTAATGCATTCCTGATATGTCTAAAAAAAAATGCATAATACACCAAAACAAAGAACTGTTTATATTTTTAAAACATCTGCAAAAGAAGATACTCGCATATACTAGCTGATCTATAGAATACAGATTCCTCAATTAATTTTCAAACTTTTGTTTTGTTTTGTTGTTTTGTTTTGTTTTTAGAGCATCGGTCTTTCCTTAGTCCAAACCTGCTGAGTCATATCATACCCTGTCAGGCATAGGTTTGGCCCTGACTCTTCCTAAATCATTCAGTAGTATCTCAATCTCTCTTCCTACTGCTAGGCTATGTCCTGAGACCTCTGCGCTAGATATAGCCTGTCATTTCCCACAGCAACATAGGGAGAATATTTTGTATTGTTTAAAGGGGCAAAACTCTAGTCAAATGTAGATATGCCCAGGAGACACATTCTACTCAATATGAGAATTAACCTTCTAAGAAAGATAGCCACGTGACAATAGAAAGAACAGCTCTGCCAAAGCATGAACTCCTTGAAACTGGAAGTATTTAAAGGGAAGCTGAGCTGCCATCTGCCTGGAATATAATATGCATTTCAATGTTGGGAGGGAGTGTGACTCAATGTCATCTGAGGGCTGTTCTCTCCTTTAGGATCGTTATCATTCTACTACTTTTATTGTTATATACTTATGGAAACTGGATTGCCTCTTGTTTTTATGAAACTGCACTTGCTAGTTAAAAATCAGTATAATCTCATGTTGGAAGAAGACTTATTAATAATGTTCATACTAAAATTGAAATAATTTTTTGGAAGAATATATAGTTTTTAATTTCTACACTTGGAAAAGCATCTGTCAGTAGAAAATAATGAATGGAAAAGATATCATTAGATATATTCTATTAGTCATCTCTGAGCAATATGCTGAAGAACTCCAGGGTGGACTCTGGCAAAATCCATTGCTATGGAGAAGGTGTTTAGAGTAAACTGATTTTAACATTGCAATGAGTTTTACCTTTCACATGTTAAAAACCATTTAGTATAGATTTATTTTTGCTTATACAGAATCTATACTCACTCTACTCACTCCTTTTAAGTTTTATTAGTGACATTACAAGAAAATAGGATCTGTGCTTCTTAGCAATGCCTCTGTTCTCATTTCCAGTCTCTCGTTCTCTTTGAAATGATAGCAATGCCATCTACATTTTTTTTCCTTTTAATAGCAAACAAACTCAGATGCTGAACACCTTTAGGGCCAAAGCCTTGTTTCTATTTACTGACAAAGTATCATATAAGGAAGAAAATATAGTGATTCAGTACAACCATGTCTGTGACTGTTTCACTTTGAGTATTAGAAACCATTTCAGTTAGGTACATATATGTGCTATGGACCCTCAGTTAACTTCCTTCAAAAAAGAAATAGAAAAACACCTAGTTTTTCAATTGCTTGCCTTCCTTCCTTCCTTCCTTCCTTCCTTCCTTCCTTCCTTCCTCCCTCCTTTCCTTCCTTCCTTCCTTTTTTTATGTAAGGAGGGAAGATAGCGAGGCAGACACCCACATGCACCCGACCAGGATCTACCTGTCTGGGACCCATGCTCCAGTACCGAGCTATTTTTAGTGTCCAAGACAGATGCACTCTAATGGAGCCATCATCAGTGCCCCAGCCATGTTTGAACTAGTGGAGGCCATGGGAAGGGAAGAGGGAGAGAAGGGGGAGAGGAAGAGAAGAGTGAAAGGAAGAGAAGGGGGAGAGATAGAGGTGGAGAAGCAGGTGGTTGCTTATCCTGTGTGCCCTGACTGGAAGTCAAACTCAGAACGTCCATGTGCCCGGCCTACACTCTACTGAGCAACCAGCCATGGTCTAGTTGGCTTATTTTTAATATTGTGTATGTATATGTAAGTGTATGTGGCAGGGTATAAATTTATTATTTATTCTAAGTCCTGAATATCTGCCAAGTTTATCTTCTCATCTTTTATGTGGAAATCTTTAAATATTATAGAGAAAGAAAATTTGAAAATTTTCACTAGATATAATTTTACTAGCCAAGAAATACCTTTCAACTTTTTGGTAGCATATACACAAGCCAAACTGACTACCTGCAAGCCTCCCTATGCTCACCCCTGTATCTTTGATGCAAAGTTGCAAGAAGATGAAGAATCTATTTTCACATATTTCATAATTTAAAAAGCATAGGTAAAAATTATTATTTAATTTCTAGATAGGAAAAGCAAACAGAACCACATTTCAGTACATTATTAAAGGGCTTCTGGAGCTTCGAGTGGTGGTGGGTTGACAATTCATGAGCTAGATTCCACCGAGGGAGTCCCTGTAACACAGAGATGGGAGCTCTTTCTGAAACTGGTTGCATATTCAGTCAGATCACAGTTAATGATGCACTAAGGAAGACAGAATCAATGTGAGCCATGAGGGCAGTTTATCCTTTGGGAGGCTGGTAGACATAGCTTGATGTCAAAGTAATATCAGACTTTAGACATAAAAAGGCAACAAAAGGAACATTAATTTCTTCATGGCTATTTTGCACAATTTCACCAGTGTGCTCTATAAAGTGTGTTTATACTCTATTGACCATATGTGAGAGACAAATGTCTTCAGGTTATCAAACATCTGCTGTTAAATGAACAAAGATAGTGCAACTACAGGCAATGCAGGCAGTAGAATGCTATAAGGATACCTTGATGCTGAGTCAAAAGGATGCGATGCTTGAGCTCATGACCTGGAAAGCAGACACTGAAAGACCCAGCACACTTGAGCAAGGAGCTTTCATTCACCCATTTCTAAGGCACTTAAATCACATTCACCATATCGTAGTACTCTATTAAACAACATGGAGGGAAAGAAAAAGAGAAAAGATATGTTTCTGCTCTACTATCCAGGTGATATTCAAGCAGAACAGTGAAAGGATTTATCACTCAAACTGGGACACTTTTGTGAATGGAAAGGATACGATAAATGATTATTTAGGGGCAACATGAATAAACCAGAACTATTTCCAAAAAGCAGGGCAGTTGCCATGTGGTAGACATACAAATTAGATATGTGCAATATCAGCAAATTTAGAAAAATTGAAATTGTACCAAGCATATTTCTGATCATAAAGCCTTGAAACTAGAATTCAACTGCAAAAAAGAGGGGGAAAAACCCACAAAAATGTGGAAACTAAACAACATACTTCTAAAAAATGAATGGGTCAAAGAAGAAATAAGCGCAGAAATCAAAAGATATATACAGACAAATGAAAATGAAAATACGACATATCAGAATCTCTGGGATGCAGCAAAAGCAGTAATAAGAGGAAAGTTCATATCACTTCAGGCCTATATTAACAAACAAGAGAGAGCCAAAGTAAACCACTTAACTTCACACCTTAAGGAACTAGAAAAAGAAGAACAAAGACAACCCAAAACCAGCCGAAGAAAGGAGATAATAAAAATCAGAGCAGAAATAAATGAAATAGAGAATAGAAAAACTATAGAAAAAATCAATAAAACAAGGAGCTGGTTCTTTGAAAAGATCAACAAAATTGACAAACCCTTGGCAAGACTCACCAAGGAAAAAAGACACAGGACTCAAATAAATAAAATCCAAAATGAAAGAGGAGAGATCGCCACAGACATCATAGATATACAAAGAATTATTGTAGAATACTATGAAAAATTATATGCCACCAAATACAACAATCTAGAAGAAATGGATAAATTCCTAGAACAATACAACCTTCCTAGACTGAGTCATGAAGAAGCAGAAAGCCTAAACAGACCAATCAGCAGGGAGGAAATAGAAAAAACTATTAAAAATCTCCCCAAAAATGAAAGTCTAGGCCCAGACGGTTATACTAGTGAATTCTATCAAACATTCAAAGAAGACTTGGTTCCTATTCTACTCAAAGTCTTCCAAAAAATTGAAGAAGAAGCAATACTTCCAAACACATTTTATGAGGCCAACATAACCCTCATACCAAAACCTGGCAAGGATGGCACAAAGAAAGAAAACTACAGACCAATATCTCTAATGAATACAGATGCTAAAATACTAAACAAAATACTGGCAAACCGAATACAACAACATATTAAAAAAATAATACATCATGATCAAGTGGGATTCATCCCAGAATCTCAAGGATGGTTCAACATACGCAAAACGGTTAACGTAATACACCATATCAACAAAACAAAGAACAAAAACCACATGATCTTATCAATAGATGCAGAAAAGGCTTTTGATAAAATACAACACAATTTTATGTTTAAGACTCTCAACAAAATGGGTATAGAAGGAAAATATCTCAACATGATAAAGGCCATATATGATAAACCATCAGCCAACATCCTATTAAACGGCATAAAACTGAGGACTTTCTACCTTAAATCAGGAACAAGACAGGGTTGTCCACTCTCTCCACTCTTGTTCTGGCCAGAGCAATCAGACAAGACAAAGAAATAAAAGGCATCCATATCGGAAAAGAAGAAGTAAAGCTATCACTTTTTGCTGATGATATGATCCTATACATCGAAAACCCGAAGGACTCCACAAAAAGACTACTAGAAACAATAAACCAATACAGTAAGGTCGCAGGATACAAAATTAACATACAAAAGTCCATAGCCTTTCTATATGCCAACAATGAAATATTAGAAAACGAACTCAAAAAAATAATCCCCTTCACGATTGCAACAAAAAAAATAAAATACCTAGGAATAAACATAACAAAGAACGTAAAGGACCTATATAATGAAAATTACAAAGCATTGTTAAGGGAAATCGAAAAAGATACAATGAGATGGAAAAATATTCCTTGTTCTTGGATAGGAAGAATAAATATAATCAAAATGGCCATATTACCCAAAGCAATATACAAATTTAATGCAATTCCCATCAAAATCCCTATGAGATTTTTTAAAGAAATGGAACAAAAAATCATCAGATTTATATGGAACTATAAAAAACCCCGAATAGCCAAAACAATCCTAAGGAAAAAGAATGAAGCTGGGGGCATTACAATACCTGACTTTAAACTATATTATAGGGCCACGATAATCAAAACAGCATGGTATTGGCAAAAAAATAGACACTCAGACCAATGGAACAGAATAGAAAGCCCAGAAATAAAACCACATATATATGGTCAAATAATCTTTGATAAAGGGGCCAACAACACACAATGGAGAAAAGAAAGCCTCTTCAACAAATGGTGTTGGGAAAACTGGAAAGCCACATGCAAAAGAATGAAACTCGACTACAGCCTGTCCCCGTGTACTAAAATTAATTCAAAATGGATCAAAGACCTAAATATAAGACCTGAAACAATAAAGTACATAGAAGAAGACATAGGTACTAAAATCATGGACCTGGGTTTTAAAGAACATTTTATGAACTTGACTCCAATGGCAAGAGAAGTGAAGGCAAAGATAAATGAATGGGACTACATCAGAATTAAAAGTTTTTGCTCAGCAAGAGAAACTGATATCAAAATAAACAGACAGCCAACTATATGGGAACTGATATTTTCAAACAACAGCTCAGATAAGGGCCTAATATCCAAAATTTACAAAGAACTCATAAAACTCAACAACAAACAAACAATCCAATAAAAAAATGGGAAGAGGACATGAACAGACACTTCTCCCAGGAAGAGATACAAATGGCCAACAGATATATGAAAAGATGCTCAGCTTCATTAGTTATTAGAGAAATGCAAATCAAAACTACAATGAGATACCACCTCACTCCTGTTAGATTAGCTATTATCAACAAGACGGGTAATAGCAAATGTTGGAGAGGCTGTGGAGAAAAAGGAACCCTCATTCACTGTTGGTGGGACTGTAAAGTAGTACAACCATTATGGAGGAAAGTATGGTGGTTCCTCAAAAAACTGCAAATAGAACTACCTTATGACCCAGCAATCCCTCTACTGGGTATATACCCCAAAACCTCAGAAACATTGATACGTGAAGACACATGTAGCCCCATGTTCATTGCAGCACTGTTCACAGTGGCCAAGACATGGAAACAACCAAAAAGCCCTTCAATAGAAGACTGGATAAAGAAGATGTGGCACATATACACTATGGAATACTACTCAGCCATAAGAAATGATGACATCAGATCATTTACAGCAAAATGGTGGGATCTTGATAACATTATAAGGAGTGAAATAAGTAAATCAGAAAAAAACAAGAACTACATGATTCCATACATTGGTGGAACATAAAAATGAGACTAAGAGACATGGACAAGAGTGTGGTGGTTACCAAGGGTGGGGGGGGGAGGGAGGACATGGGAGGGAGGGAGGGAGAGAGTTAGGGGGAGGGGGAGGGGCACAGAGAACTAGATAGAGGGTGACGGAGGACAATCTGACTTTGGGCGAGGGGTTTGCAACATAATTTGATGACAAAATAACCTAGACATGTTTTCTTTGAATATATGTACCCTGATTTATTAATGTCATCCCATTACCATTAATAAAAATTTATTAAAAAAAAAACAAAACAAATTAGATATGTGTAATCCATGCTTAAATAATAAAATGTCTGGGGAACTATATTTGAAATAATAGAGTAAAAATATATAAAACAAATTACATTTGAAATAATAGAGTAAAAATATATAAAACAAATTATATTTGAAATAATAGAGTAAAAATATATAACACAACTAAAAACTTGTATTGTCCATACAGGCTTATGCCCCAAAATTAGAAAAACTCAAAAGTAGAAAAAAATTAAAACAGTCAATTTAGTGCCAGGACATTAAACCAGTTTACACTGATAAGAATGGTTAAAATTCAAAACATCGGGGATGCCAAATACTGCCAATTATGTGGAGATACAAGAACTCTCATTTATTGCTGGTGGGAATGCAAAATGGAACAGACTTTGGAAGACAATTTGACAGTATCTAAACTAAACGTATTTTACCATATAAGCCAGCAGTTATACTTCTTAATATATATATATGCCCAACTTGAGATCTTATGTCCACATGAAATCCTATGCACAAATGTTCTCAGCAGCTTTATTCAAAAGTGCGAAAGCATGGAAACATCAAGATGCCCTCCAGTAGATGAGTGGGTAAGCAACTATGGTGCACTTATACTATGGAATATTATTCAGCAATAAAAAAATGAGCTAGCAAGCAACAACAACAAAAAACATGCAAATTGCTAAGTGAAAAAAGCACATTTGAAAAGGCTACATATTGTATAATTTCAATTATATGACATTCTGGGAAAGGGAAAAATATGGAGATAGTAAGATCAGTGGTTTCCAGGGGCTCAAGAGAAAGCGAAGGAGGAATGAATAGGCAGAGCATAGAGAATCTTTAGAATAATGAAACAATTCTATGTGATACTGTATGAGTAGATACGTGTCATTATGCATTTATTAAAACCCACAGAATATATAACGCAAAAAGTACATCTGAATATAGGCTATGAATGGTAATTAATAATCACGTGTCAATAATGCTCATCAACTTTAACAAATGTACCACACTAATGAAGATACTAATAAGGGGAAACTAGGGATTGGAGGAAGCAGGCATATGAGAACTGTACTTTCCAATCAATTTTTCTGTAAACTTGAAACTACTCTATAAAGAAAGTCTATTAATTTTTTAAAAGGGGATACTACATCCTGGAATGATTACTATAATGTGATAGTTGGAGGAAACTAAAGAACCTGCCTATAGGCCTAAAGTGGCCCAAGGCAGCACCACTGGACAGGAGTCGGCATGGAATAAAGAGCTGGAAGGAAGAAAGTCGAGTTTTAAAAATGTTTTGTGTAAAAAAGAAAATCCAACTAAGCTTGCTTGAGAAACTTCTTTTGGGACTCATAATAGGCTACAGATGGTCCTGATATCATGCTTGACATTCATGACAAATAAGTGACTGTAAATAGATTCATGTTACATTGCCTTCTCCATCCCTTGGCATTGCTGTTTGGACAGGTTCCAACAATACAGTGTATCTGAACATTCAGAGGCTAAATAAAAGAGAGGAAGTTAGGCAATGTCCACCCGAGGAGTTATTATAAAGTGAAAAGGCAGAGATACAAACTGGAATAACTCAGAAAAAAATTCTAGAACACCTGGAACCTCTGAAAGCATTTTAAGTGGGGAAGTTGGAACCATGTATAAAAGTCAGTAGAGCACGATACCCCATAAAGTGTCCTGCAATACTGGAAATGTTTTAAATTCATGCTGTCAAATATAGTATCCACTAGTCACAAGTAGCTTGAAATATGGCTAGTGTGACTAAGAAAGTGCATTTTAATTTAATTTTACTTAATTGAAAATAGAGTAACTAATACTCCTCAGCAATAAAAAAAGATGAAATACTGCCATTTGCAACAACATGGATGGACCTTGAGAATATTTTGCTAAGTGAAATAAGTCAGTCAGAAAAAAAGCTAAGAACTATGTGATTACACTCATACATGGAAATATAAAACTGAAACTCATAATCATAGACAACAATATGGTGGCTACTTGAGGGAACACGGTAGAACTTGGGGGGGCTAAAAAGAGCCAAATATATATGGTGATTGGAGATGGTTTGACTTTGGGTGACGGACAGACAATGCAATATACAGATTATGTATCATAGAAATGTACACTTAAAACCTATATGATCCTATTAAGCAATGTCACTTCAATAAATTTAATAAAATTATTTTAAAAAGAAATTACAGTAAATATATGTGGTTAGTGATTCCATAATTGACAATGCAGCACTATACAATAGAATGCATGTCTGTGATATGTGCAAGTATATGATATGGTACACAAAGACCATCACTGTGGGAACTAAAGAAGCTGTGGTTATATCATCATAAAGAGGATTCTCGGTCATGGTCACAAGCTGTTGTTATTGAAAATATATGAGCTCTGCTCTAACCACCACCACCCCCGGTCTAGGCACCTATGAAAAAGCAACCAGTGAACAACTAAGGAGCTGCAATGAAGAATTGATGCTTCTCATCTCTCTCCCTTCCTGTCTGTCTGTACCTATCTGTCTCTCTCTGTCCCTCTCTCTGTCTCTGTCTCTGTCACACACAAAAAAGAAAGAAAATATATGAGCTTTGTGTAAGAAGTTGACTTATTTGGAGGGTGAGCTCAGACTTGGGCATTTTGAGGTACTTGAAGAAAATCCAGGTGGAAGTGTTTTAAAAATTCAGGTGGAAATTTCTGGTTGAAAATTTGGGGACAGAATTTAGGTAAAAGGGTAAGATTTGAGATAAATATGTCAATATTTCAATATTTATTAAAACTGAAATAAAAAGACTGATCTGAATGACTGAATGTTCACAGTAAGAAATTCAGAGAATATAAAAATACCAAAACCAGAAAAAGCAGACTATTCTGTTAATTAAATTTAAAAATTTTTTTCATTTTTTTAAAAAAATTATTTATTAAATGTGATGCAGTGACATTGATAAATCAGGGTACATATGTTGAAAAAAAAACCTCTAGATTATTTTGACATTTGATTGTGCTGTATACCCCTCCCCCAAAGTTAAATTGTCTTCTGTCACCTTCTATCTGGTTTTCTTGTGCCCCTCCCCTCCCCCAACCCCTCTTTCCTTCTTCGCCCCATCCCCCTCCCCCCAGCCCCCACCCCTGTTGCCATCCCATTCTTGTTCATGTCTCTGAGTCTCATTTTTATGTCCCTTCTATGTATGAATTCATATAGTTCTTAGTTTTTTTCTGATTTATTTATTTCACTCCATATAATGTTATCAAGGTCCATCCATGTTATTGTAAATGATGCGATGTCATTATTTCTTATGGCTGAGTAGTATTCCATAGTATATATGTACCAAAGCTTTTTAATCCACTCGTCCTCTGATGGACACTTGGGCTGTTTCCAGATCTTCGCTATTGTGAACAATGCTGACACAAACATGGGGGTGCATTTCTCCTTTTGGAGCCATTCTATGGTGCCTTGGGGTATATTCCTAAAAGTGGGATAGCTGGGTCAAAAGGCAGTTCGATTTTCAGTTTTTTGAGAAATCTCCATTCTGTTTTCCACAGTGGCTGCACCAGTCTGCATTCCCACCAGCAGTGCAGGAGGGTTCCCTTTTCTCCACATCCTTGCCAGCACTTATTCTGTGTTGTTTTGTTGATAAGCGCCATTCTGGCTGGTGTGAGGTGATATTTCATTGTGGTTTTAATTTGCATTTCTCTAATGATAAGTGATGTTCAGCATTTTTTCATATGCCTATTGGCCATCTGTATGTTCTCTTTGTCCTAGCCACAGCAATCAGACAAGAAGAAGAAATAAAAGGCATTCAAGTTGGAAAAGAAGAAGTAAAACTATCATTATTTGCAGATGATATGATATTGTATATAGAAAACCCTAAAGTCTCAGTCAAAAAGCTACTTGACCTCATAAATGAATTCAGCAAAGTGGCAGGATATAAAATCAATACTCAGAAATCAGAGGCATTTTTATACACCAACAATGAACAGTCAGAAAGAGAAATTAAGGAAACAATCCCCTTCACAATTACAACCAAAAAAATAAAGTACCTAGGAGTAAACTTAACCAAGGAGACTAAAGACTTGTACTCAGAAAATTACAAAGCATTGATAAAAGAAATCAAGGAAGATACAAACAAGTGGAAGCATATACCGTGCTCATGGTTAGGAAGAATAAACATCATTAAAATGTCTATTTTACCCAAAGCAATCTATAAATTCAATGCAATATCAATTAAAATACCAATGACATACTTCAAAGATATAGACCACATATTCCAAAAATTTATATGGAACCAAAAGAGAACATGAATAGCCTCAGCAATCTTAAAAAAGAAGAATAAAGTGGGAGGTATCACATTTCCTGATATCAAGCTATACTATAAGGCCATTGTACTCAAAACAGCCTGGTACTGGCATAAGAACAGGCATATAGATCAATGGAACAGAACAGAGAACCCAGAAATAAACCCACAGTTCTATGGACAACTGATATTTGACAAAGGAGGTAAGGAAATACAATGGAGTAAAGACAGCCTCTTTAACAAATGGTGTTGGGAAAATTGGACAGCTACCTGCAAAAAAATGAAACTAGATCACCAGCTTACACCACTCACAAAAATAAACTCAAAATGGATAAAAGACTTAAATGTAGGCCGTGAAACCATAAGCATCTTAGAAGAAAACATAGGCAGTAAGCTATCCGACATCTCTCAGAGCAATATATTTGCTGATTTATCTCCACAGGGAAGTGAAATAAAAGACAGGATAAACAAATGGGACTATATCAAACTAAAAAGCTTTTGCACAGCTAAAGACAACAAGAACAGAATAAAAAGACAAACTGCACAATGGGAGAACATATTTGACAATACGTCTGATAAGGGGTTAATAACCAAAATTTATAAAGAACTTGTAAATCTCAACACCAGGAAGACAAACAGTCCAATCCAAAAATGGGCAAAAGATGAATAAATTTAAAATTTTTATAGGTGGTCTTGACCTGCTAGCACTCTCTCCTCTCTGGTGCTCTCTTCAGCATTTCTTAGGTTTCAAAAATTCCTATAGTTAGACTTTTTTTTCCTCTAGATTTTTATTGTATCAATTAGAGGATTAACTCTGCCTTCTATAAAGTATTAAAATAAACTTCAAAACACCTTTTTTTTCAAATCTCTTTTTTTTCTTTTCCTTCAGATATCTCTAAATATCTTTCTTCAAGTCAGGAGGCAGTAAATTCATTCCTGCTTCCACTCCTAGTCCCTGAAAGAAGAAATACATCTAATCCTTATTCTTCCCACAAAATAAGCCACTGTTGATTGCTTTCACTTTTTTATAAAGCTCCTTATTAGCATGGAAGTTACTTTGCACAGAGTTACTTGTCTATTAGACTGGAAAATTTCAGCTTACTTTAAACTCTATTACCCAAACAGACATAATACAAAACCCAGCTTCCTCAGCATTTAAGAATAGGGCCACTGGACTCAGTCTGTGGGGATTCAATTTCTTTTTCAGCCACTTCTTCACAGAGATAGAATATACTTCACAGATGAGATTGGTATATACTAAACCTCTGTTTTCTCATCAGCAGAATAGTGATGTTGATCTAGCTTAACTGATAGGGTAGTGATGGAAACTAAGAGAGAGAACATAAGTGCTTAGTACATTCTTGGTAAACAATAAATGCTCAATAACTTTTTAAAAAGATTTTATTTATTGATTTTAGAGAAGAGAGAGAGAGAAAGGTGGGGGTGAGTGGGAAGCATCAACTTATAGTTGCTTCTTATATATGATTTGGCTGGGCAAGCCCAGGGTTTTGAACCAGCAACCTCAGCATTCCAGGTCAATGCTTTATCCACTCCACCATCACAGGTCAGGCTCAATAACTTTCCTATTATATATATTCAAGTATCTTATTTATATTATGTTTTATCAAAAGAAAATGACATCATTTTTGTATAGCTCTAAGAAAGGGGGAAAAACCTTACAAATGATGAAATGCCATTGACGGTAAGAAATATGTCAATTTCAAAGATGTTAACATTAAAAAAATTATGCTAGAATCAAGGACATGTGGCAGTGTTTGTGGCACTGAAAGTGTCCATTCGTGCTGGAAACACAGCTGTGAGATCCTGTATGAAGACGGACAGCATGAATCCAGAGAGCACTCAAAGAGTAGTATTTTTAACATTGTGAGCTCTGGATTTGGTCAAATCCCTGCTCTACTACTTAGCAATGGTGTACCCTTGGACAACAGATTTACCTTCTCTGTTCTGTAGCTAGCTCTAAAAGGGGAGTTATGATCATTCTTACTCCTAAGATGGCTGTATGAAATGGCAGCAATGTCCTGAAAGCCCTCAGCACAGTGCCAGGTAAATACACAGTGCTCAATAATCACTACTTAGAAGCAGCACAATGCCTCCCCCTCCAGAGCTCTAGGGGCACACCAATGTTAGGCTGAGGGGAGGCATTCAGGGATAAAAATGAACAAGCGCTGCATAAAAGGCTGTGGCTGTAAACCAAGCAGTACACCTGGAACATCTTTCAGCAAAAACTCAATTTCTGGTTCTGGATGAATAAGTCTTAGAGACACTGATGCATCAGTCTCGACTTCTCAAATTTATTTTTAAATATGATATATTTATAAAAACCTATTTATTAGTGTGTGTGTGTGTGTGAGTGTGTCTGTGTGTGTGTGTGTGTGTGTGTGTGTAGGAGAGAGAAAGAGAAATGTCTGTGGAACTTCTAATTTTGGTTTGTTGTTGCTGTTTCATAGCTTGAATCACCTGTCCTATGAGAATTTCAAACATATTCAAACAAGGAAAAACATTGCTCCTAAGAAACAAATATAAAGGAAAATGGGAAAGAGATTAGATTTTAAAATATTAAATCATTATGATCAGAACTATGAATATTTTATATCATCTTTATCATTACTAAAAATATGACTTTAAGGTTGAAATCAGAAAACTTTGATTAATTTAAATGCATGCTCCTGACATGCTTCCACAAGCGGGGGGGGTTAGAGCAGAAAAGAGAACTGCATGTATTATGATGCATTACTAAGCTTATGAGCAATTTGTCTCATGGCATCTAATAAATGACTTACATTGACATAAAACAAGTTAGTCTACATTAAGTATCATAAATCATCATATTTGGTAGTTGGTATAGATGTGAAACATTAATGGAGCTTGAATTTGTTTCAGGTGTTTGGAACTCATTGTATTCATTCTCCACTACACATTAAACAGATAGAGTAATATTTTTTCCAAGTAAGAAACTGTGTTAACCATTTGTTTCCCATATACAATATAGTAAATGCTAAACAAATGCTAAAATAAGAAAACAGTTCAATGTCTAAAGTTTGATTCCTGTCCAGAAAGAGGGTACCAAGATGGCTGTACCTATTGTTATAGACACATCCATTCTTAATTGTTAGGACCTGCACTGCACTCCATAATAAATATCTTGAATTCCAACCCTGACAAAAGATTCCACACTTTTGAGTTCAGATAAGAATGTTTTTTGAATTTAAAAATAGGCAACTGCACTAGCAAAGGTTTTATTTTTATTAACCTTGGGGCTTGATTTGCTGTAAGAAAGACCAGACAAGAGAGCCTATAGAGTTAAGGAGTTTGGCTATCAGAGGACCTAGCGCAAAATGGAAGGAAAAAAAACCTTTAGGAGCACTTGGGAAATCCATCGAAAGACAATATATTATATCCCATGAGGTTGTGGAGGGGTGAGGCTAGAGTCCTGACCAGTTGATGGTCAGTGGGTGGGTTAATTCCTTTATTGGGAGAGCCAGTTGGCATGGTGATTTGCTGTTACTTATAATGAGTATTACACATCACTAATCAATTATTTCCAGGTTTTTAAATGACTCTAGTGCTTTTATTATGTATACTTTATAAGTGAGAACATTCGGAAGTTAAAAATTGGCCCAAGTTTACAATTCTAATAGTGGTGAGGTTGGAATCAAACAAAGACAATCTGACTTCAGAATCTTATGAACACTAGACTATGAGATTTCTATAATAAATATAGAAAATGATCATTTCTCTTAAATTTAGGCTTCAAAAAATTAAACAGTATAAACTTTGATTTCTTTGGATGTGTATTTTTATATATATGCCTTTTAAATGTCAAATAAAATCAAAATCTTATGAAATTAATCATATTAAAGCCATTAGACATCTGTAAATAAAAATATATAAAAATATTTTAAAATAATGTTATTTTGGAAAAGTCAAACAATAGAGACCATAATTCTGTAGTACCCAGTGTTAAAGCCTTAAAAATAATGATAACAATTATAACTCTTGCTTTTGAAATAATTTTAGACTTACAAAATGTTACAAAAGTAATACAGAAGATTCCATATAACATTTGTCCAACTTTCGCTCAACTTTTTATTTAACCATAGTATGATTTAAAACCAGGGAATAATCAGACTTCATGAGAATTTTGCCACCTTTCCCACTATTGCCCTCTTTTGTTGTCTAAGGTTCAAAAGCAGATCCCATCCTCACTTTAGGTACCTTTAGTTGCTTTGAGTCTATGGCAGTTTTCAGCATTTTTCCAACATAACCGTACCATTTTTTGAAGAGCAATGACCACTGGTTTTATAGCATGTTTCCTACTACCTATATTTATCTGATTTTTTAATAATTAATTGAGATTACATAATGTTGGCAAGAAAACCACAGGAGTGATGCTTTGCTCTTCATGGTCCATCATATTAGGAGGTACACGATATCAGTCTGTCTTATTACTAGTGATATTAACTCTGATCACTTTGCTAAGTTGGTTTCTTGCAGGTTTATCCATAGTACATGGACGTTTATGTCTAGATATTATCAAAGGAATTCCTGCGTTGACTTCTTTCAGGGTAGCTTTTGGATTGCTGGTGGACTTCCAGCGATTGAAGCATCATCTCCATGGTCCTTGGTGGAGTCAAAGGCCCTGAATAGAGCACAAACTTTTCCTACTTCATTATCCTTCTAATATATTTTATCAACTTTTTTATTTTTAAATTACCCCCTTTGCTTATTCGAATGATGAGAGGATTCTCCTAGAGAACCGAATATAATGTGAAAATCAGCAATAAGAGGACAGGAAAGGGGAAAGAATGTCATGGATGGAACTCACTGAATTAAATTGGTCAGGAAGTAGAAAGAATGGGTAAAAGTGGGTTCACAACAGAGGCAGCAGAGCTGGTTTCAATATTCTTGGATGGAAACCCTCTAAGTAAACTGTCAAAGAATGCCAGTACATAAATTGACAGCAATTTTTCCAGAAGAAGGTTGAGTTAATATTGCTTAACAACTTTCTGTGGTTTTGGTACATTTTTAAACAGTCAAATTGTGAATCCATATATCACTGTGAAACACTAATGAGATGAGATAGCACTTACTTCTGAACGTATTAAAGGCCATGCAAATGTGTTCAGTTAAGAATTTTACCATCAGATCATCTAGCTATTTTTTTTTTGAAAAAAAAATTAGAAATCACTAGACAGGTGGCAGAAACATATCTAACATACAAATGGATGAAATAAACAACCAAAGACCACTAACAGTAGTTGAAAAAAAACCCATAAATTATTCCATTAAGAAAACATGTATAAAATAAAACAAAACATTATGGCCCACCCTTGTAGTGTATTTGAGTCTAAGTTTAATTGTTCTGTGTGTGTGCACATATAGGTATATGTGTAAATATGATAAAGATTTTTATACCCTGTTTTACACCTCTTCTGGACTTACATACTGAATCTCTAAGTGCCAATGACATTTTCTACTAATTGGAAAGGACAATGAAGGTAGCAAACATGTCTCTGTCTAGGTTTTAATAAAGCTTTGAAAACTATAATTTAACAAATTGTTGTTCTTTGTCTCATCATCTCAAAATGGGATTGAAGTCCCATTAGCATTTGCTCCACGGAATACACAATGAGAGCTCCTCCAAGTGGGGCCTTTGAAAAGATTAAGATGTTGTTAGATGCGAAATAAAAGTTTCTTTGCTCAAAGCATCTTTCCACTTTCAGGCAGCATAGAGTGTAAGCCTCTGTTTTTATAGGTAAGAAAACTGAAGTCCATCAAGATCAAATGTTCCCCAAGGACATGTACTGAGTTAGAGAAAACATATCAGATAAGATAAAACAGAAGAAATTTTTATTTGGTGCTATTCTGGTGATATTTCTTAAATTTCACTTAGTGCTACCTCTTGCATACCTCCTCTCCTTCAGGTATTATATATAACTTTGATCTTCACAAAAATCCTGTTCTGTATTTATTTCTCCATTTTATATATTTGAAAAATAAAGATTAATGAGGTGAAATAATTCATTCAAATGTATGCAATGTGGAAGTTGTTGACACAAGGTTTCTAACCTACCTTAGTCATCAAATAGTATGCTCTTATATACTATGATAAAATAAAAATTATGATCTTATATAGTATGTTCCCTCACACACACAGAAAAAATGTAATGATCTTTCTCAGTAACTATTTACATCAGCTCTACAAAAAAACTACTTGCCTGTTTCCAAGGAAAGAACAAATATTTCATTTCTTTAGAAATCTTTAAAACTCTTCCCATAGAAAAAGAAATTAATATTTTATTTTTTGAGAACTTGGTGGAGAGATTTTTCAGTAAAAATATTCAAGATTGTAATAGCCACTGCCCTGTTAAATGCTTTTACAAAATAAATTGTGCTGGACAGAAATAATCTCAGAAACATTGTTGAGAGGAGGGTGGAGATGGGGAGTCAGCAGGCTGTGACAGAAAAGTAGTGCTTCCTGCTCTGAGATGAGAAATAAATTAATCCCCAAGTCCCCACATGCCTGGGTTTAAGGAGCAAACATAATGTCAAGCATCTAATGAAGTGATTTTTGTAGAGGAAGCCACACTGCAAGGCATGATTCACCTGTGCTTTTAAAGGCCTGATTTTATGCAGAACTAAAAAGTAGGAGATGACAAATTGGCCATTAAATGAAAAACCGAGGCTTTGATTATTGGAGCAAATGAAAATAACATATTCTGGAAACTATAACAGATTCAATTATTTATATCCTGTTTAATCATTGATGCACTTGCCATTCCACAGTCCCTTAACCTTCTATATTTATGTTCTTGTTCAAGTCTCCAATCATAAAAGAAACAAAATCAGCGCATTTTGAGGCAGCATGACTAGGATGTGATGATTGTGCTTCCTTTTTTTGATCAAGTTCAGCTCGTGTTTGAATGGTCTTTGTCAACGTAGATTCTAAGTAAATGATAGAAACAGTCTCTGTTGGGGCATTAGGTAAGTAAATTCGACATGACTGCACAAGAGTGGGGATTTGGGAGAAAGATTGTAACTGGAACTCATTAAGCAATCTACTGTGAAAATCAAATAACTTACCATTTGGAGACATAAATGGAACAAAGGCAAAATTAATTAATTGAATCAAGAAACCCCTTATTTACACTGGGATCACAATGAAGGCTGAAGGGATCCTATGGGGAGACTCCTCAGTGACCTCACTGTCCAAGATCTATGGACAGCAATTGGGAGCTTGAAAAAAGAAGGGATTTACACTGCCTTGTTCTATTTCAAATTAGTGTAAACACAGCTCCTAGTCAGAACTGTATAGCCAGAATTAAGTCAATTTTGTTTAAAAATTGCACATATATTCCACATAAACTCTATTACCCACAGAAGAAACATACGAATGAAAGCATGTGTATCCCACAGGCATTTTGTGTTTATTTGTTCTTTTTTGTGTGTGTGTGACAGAGACAGAGAAAGACAGACAGAGAGAGGGACAGATAGGGACAAATAGGAAAGGAGAGAGATGAGAAGCATCAATTCTTTGTTGCAGCATCTTAGTTGTTCACTGATTGCTTTCTCATATGCGCCTTGACCAGGGGACTACAGCAGACTGAGTGATCCCTTGTTCAAGCCAGCAACCTTGGGCTCAAGCTGGTGAGCTGCACTCAAACCAGATGAGCCTGTGTTCAAGCTGGCGACCTCAGGGTTTTGAACCTGGGTCCTCTGTATCCCAGTCCACACTCTACCCACTGCATCACTCCCTGGTCAGGCTTATTTGATCTTTTATAATAATCCTTCTTTTCCCTTTTGTTCTCTTCCTACCCCTCCCTCCCTCCTTCTTTCTCTTTTCCTTCCTTCCTTCCTTCCTTCCTTCCTTCCTTCCTTCCTTCCTCCCTCCCTCCCTCCCTCCCTCCCTCCTTTCCTCCCTCTTTCCCTCCTTTTTTTCTCTTTTCCTTTCCTTTCCTTTCCTTTCCTTTCCTTTCCTTTCCTTTCCTTTCCTTTCCTTTCCTTTCCTTTCCTTCCCTTCCCTTCCCTTCCCTTTCCATTCCTTTCATTTCTTTTCCCTCTCTCCTTCTGAGAAATTTGATCTTTTAAGTGATTGTGTTGCATATTAAATACAGATAATCGGAACTAAGTTATTAGTGTATTTAATGACTAAAAATTGCAAATATTCTTATCACCAACTACAAATAGAAGAAAGTAAAATGCCTCATTTTGAAAAATTAAATATGTTCATCAGGGAAGAACAGAGAAAAACTCAAAAATCATATTCTTCCTAGTCATTTCTTAACAATGTTTGAAGCTTATAATATAACTGGATTAGTTTCCTATTGCTGTTGTAACAAATTACTATAAAATTAGTGGCTTAAGACAACACAAATGTATTATCCTATAGTTTGAGAGATCAAAGTCTGAAATTAGTTTCACTGGGCTTAAATCAAGCTGCAGGTAGGGCTGCATTCTTTCTGGATGCTTTAGGAGGAATTGGTTTCTGCTCCTTTTTCAGTATCTGAGGCTGCCCACATCCCTTGCCTCATGGCCCTGAACCAGTTCCACCTCTGCTTCTGTCATCATATCTTCATCTCTGATCCTTTCAGTCTCTGACTTATTTATAAAGACCCAGTTTTTACCTGAAATAATTGAGAAAAATCTTTGCATCTCAAGATCTCTAACTTGCAAAGTCCTTCTTGTTATGTCAGAAAACACAGTCACAGGTTATGCAGCTTAGAATGATGACATCTTTGAGAGGTCATTATTCTTCCTTCCACAATAAATATCATCAGTATAGTCATTTAACTGAATCTAAGAGAAGAATTAGATGTGAGTTTTGTCTACCACTCACTGTCAACACAGATCCTTTTGTGTAAGGTCCTTCTCCTGATGTTTGCATTAATCCATGATATATTAAACTGTTCTAATTCTCGAATGTATTTAAATAAACTTGCCTGTAGTAGACTGTCTGCAAAGTGTCTGCAATTATTCCTTTCCTTGTACCCATTTACCTTTGCAAATGTGAGTTTGCAATTTCTCTCATCAAGACCTAGAGTTAATTTTAGCACGTTATTAATTTGGCTTCTATTATGATTATTTTGACTAATAGAATATGGAGAAATAATGTGCATGTTCTCAGTAGAGGCCTCATGAAGTTCCATTTTATCTTTTAAATATCTATGACCTATACAAAAATCTAGGCAACCTGCTGAAAGAAAGGAGACCACATGGTGTAGAGTTGAGCTGTCCCAGCACTTTGGCCATCCTAGAATAGGAGACCCCGGATGACATGTAAGCAACAATTAATGCTTATGGCTTAAAGCTGATAATTTTGGGGTGGTTTGTTATGCTAACTGATATATAATGCTAACTGATACACTGCATTATATAATAATTTATTACTTAGTGTTGTAAGGGAGGGGAAATTCTCCCCAAAATTTATAATCTTAGTGTAAAGCCAGTATACAAGGCCACCACCGCAGCTGCCCGGCCCATGCAGGTTCACATTGGATTCGGACAGTCGGTAAAGAAACAACGGAGCCAAAACCTGGTGGGCCATTGGCTTTAGTCCTAGCTTACACCCAGAGGGCAAGTAAAAACACACACTGGGCTCCAAAACCCACTCACATTCAGTGCTCACAAAGCAACTGACTTATCCAAGTTTCCTAGAATCAAAGGTTTCTAGCTCACCAGACTTATTCACCTCTGTTCCCCATCTCCTTCCTTCTCCCTGCACAAACTCTGCACAAACTGGCTTTTCACTCAACACTCCACCATCTTGGCTGCTTCTCCTGGCCTCCTCCACATGGCTTCTCTCTGCTCTCTGCTCTGCTCTCTCCTCTAATGTTAATCTCAGGAACCAATAGAGTGCAAGGTCCTAGTCTGCTCCACTTTATAGTGTATATTCAAAACCTTTAATCCAATATACAAAATAGGGAAGTCTCTAATACAAAGTCACTTATCTGAGGCATGATGGGATTGTACCACTCACATCAAAAAGGGTGGGAAAGGCTTAGTCCTAAAACCAAGCCCCAGGCTAAAAGGATCTTGCCTGCCCACAGCCCACCCCCAACACACATTATTATCACCTGGGCAACAGGCTTCCATGTGGGCAGCACCATCTTTAACAAAGTGAGCATAATATATTTTATCTGCCTAACACTTAGATTCTTGTAAAATATTTTAAACTCTTTTAAAATCATATTGCACACCATTTACCTGAGATAATACCAATGTGGATGTATATTTTTAAATTGTAGGTGTAAGGTCGGTGGATAGAGGGATGGTCATGTGGTAACTCAGACCCGCCCACTTTGGTTAGGACCGCCCACAACCAAGCCTCCCAAAGGAAGCTTCCCAGGAACCCTTTGGAAAGAAGCAATCGTCTGCCAGCCAGTGAAATTTCACCACGTCATAGTAGCTCCACTTCCCTAGAGGGACTCTTTAAATATCTCCCACGCAATTTAATCCGTGCAACTTCCCTAGTCTCCATCTCCTCCATCTTTCTTTCCTCGGGGCCAGGGAACCTTGCCGGGCGGGGTGCGTGCTCTGTACTCAATAAAGCCGTTTGCTATTCCACACTTTGCGGCTCCGGCCCTCTTCCTTCCTTCTCGGCGGGGAAAAATACCTTACAGTAGGCTGCCTCATGAACATAATAATCTTCAGTTTAAACTTATTCTAAATTGCATTTACTAGATGTTTTAGAAATGATAACAATAGGTTGTATCCCTCTTTAGAAATTATAAAATTATTTTAAGAATTTTTCATTAATTTTCTGTTGTAATTACATTAGGATAAATTATTTTAGCAAAAGTTCTGAAATAGAGTGAATATTTTATAGGGGTTGAGATTGTGTCTAATGAGTTTGTATACATAATAGAAAATAATATTGCCCCTTGTAGTTCTTTTTTTCTAACTAACAAATACTTATCTGAACCAAACTATCCTTAAATGGGTACTCTTTAATAAATAAAGACACACTTCTGTTTGCTAAAAATGCTTTGAACAAATGTATGTATATATAAATACACACACACACACAAAACATCCTAGACCTTTAAAATTCTACAAACTTTAGATTGAACCTCAATAGTCTATAAAATTTTTCTATGCCAGTGCCTCTAATTAAAGAATTTTCCTTTACAGTAAAATTAAAATGCAGTCTATTGTTTATTATTGTTGAGATAACTTGCTAATTACAAGAACCTTCCTTAGGTAAAATTATTTTCTGGCCTTGTTTTAAATATCATAAATATTGAATACCTTTCCCTCATTATCAATATTTCAATAGAGTCTCCATGAATATAGTGTCATAGTTATAAAGTAAGTAGAATATTTTTGCATGATTTATGCAAATAAATATTATATCATTATTTTATCATAATGACAAAGTATTGATAAGAGGAAGAAGAAAAGGATATTAAAAAACAACAGGGTTCAGTTGTGTATAACTACTATGCTTTAGTGTGCAATGTATAATTTTTAAATAAGTAGAACTAGGATTCTTTTCACATGCCTAATAGTATAACAAAAAGCAATTAGGCCCTGGCCGGTTGGCTCAGTGGTAGAGCGTCGGCCTGGCATGCAGGAGTCCCGGGTTGATTCCTGGCCCAGCCAGGGCACACAGGAGAAGCGCCCATCTGCTTCTCCACCCCTCCCCCTCTCCTTCCTCTCTGTCTCTCTCTTCCCCTCCCGCAGCTGAGGCTCCATTGGAGCAAAGATGGCCCGGGCGCTGGGGATGGCTCCTCGGCCTCTGCCCCAGGCGCTAGAATGGCTCTGGATACAACAGAGTGACGCCCCAGAGGGGCAGAACATCACCCCCTGGTGGGCATGCCGGGTGGATCCCGGTCGCGCGCATGCGGGAGTCTGTCTGACTGCCTCCCGTTTCCAGCTTTGGAAAAATGAAAAAAAAAAAAATTAAAGTCCTCATTGGCTTCTCATTTTTTCTTTCTTTTTCTCCTTGTTCTAGAAGCTATACAAAATTTATGGAGAGATTTTTTTTTTTTCCTGTATTTTTCTGAAGCCTGAAACGGGAGAGACAGTCAGACAGACTCCCGCATGCGCACGACCAGGATCCACCTGGCACGCCCACCAGGGGGCGTTGCTCTGTTGCGACCAGAGCCACTCTAGTGCCTGGGGCAGAGGCCGAGGAGCCATCCCCAGCGCCCGGGCCATCTTTGCTCCAGGGAAGCCTCGGCTGCAGGAGGGGAAGAGAGAGACAGAGAGGAAGGAGAGGGGGAGGGGTGGAGAAGCAGATGGGCGCTTCTCCTGTGTGCCCTGGCCCGGAATCGAACCCGGGACTTCTGCATGCCAGGCCGACGCTCTATCACTGAGCCAATCGGCCAGGGCCTATGGAGAGATTTTTGCAAATACTCATGTATGTAAACTGATTCTAAAAATCATGGGTGCCAGTGGTGGAAAAGAAATTTTTAAATGCACCATTCATGTTTCATACATTTAAGGAAATACCATATTATGACAGAGAACCTTAGAACACAGTGTATTAAATTCCATTTTTGTAAGCCAAATTGTGGTTTTCATATATCTGCTTCTTTCCATGATTATTTTTGTGAGTACTAGATTCACAATCACATGCCATACCTATACTAGTAATCTTTTCAACTAGAAACACTTTTTATTTCTTTGTTTTCTTTTTTTATTTTATTTTTTACAGAGACAGAGAGAGAGAGTCAGAGAGAGGGATAGATAGGGACAGACAGACAGGAACAGAGAGACAGATGAGAAGCATCAATCATTAGTTTTTCGTTGCGACACCTTAGTTGTTCATTGATTGCTTTCTCATATGTGCCTTGACTGTGGGGCTACAGCAGACCGAAGAACCCCTTACTCGAGCCAGTGACCTTGGGTCCAAGCTGGTGATCTTTGCTCAAACCAGATGAGCCCGCGCTCAAGCTGGTGACCTCGGGGTCTCGAACCTGGGTCCTCCGCATCCCAGTCTGACGCTCTATCCAGTGCACCACTGCCTGGTCAAGCTATTTTCTTGTTTTCTTATTATTGCACTTAAGCAGTTACATCTGCTCCAGATTAAGATGCGTTACATTACTTAATTTATAAGGATGACTTTTTCTACCTTTAACTATTCTGTCAATTATCTCTAGTAAATGTCCAAACTTGGTACACTGAAGACAAACAGAGATTAAATGGAACCTTTTCTACAGCTTTACTATTCTTAATTTATTCAGATAAAAAATAAATTAAACTATAAATATCTATGTTAAGTGTACCTCAATCCTCGGACATTCAACTAAAAGATATTATGAAGCTATAAACAAAAAGGATTGCACCTATGTAATGAAGAGGAGGGAAAGAAAATTCACAAATAATTGACAAGTGGTTGGATTTTTTAGAAATCCTCTAGTTTCAGTAAAAACTCAAAAATATAAGGTAATTTTATATCCTGTATTCTCATTAAATCAAGTCAAGTTATGAAGTTCAAGAATGGTCTCATAACTACTATATATGTCCCAGTAAGAATACTGAGAACAAGTAAGAGCAAAGTAATTAATTTTGAATAATTTTCTATTTCTGGGAAGCCTTCTATGAAGGGTAATGACCCATTAATGAGTAGGACTCTACCTTTCTGGTAACTGTCACTAGGAAAAAAGTTAACAAAGCATGGGATTTGCTTCCCAATGAAAAACCTGAGATCATTTATTAATTATTTATGAAATTCAAATATAATCTCCTATGCAGGGATTCTAATGAATATTATAAATTCAAGCAATACCAGTTTAAACAGCTTTTAATTGACAATAGAAGTATAAATGTAGTCTCCATTAATGATGTGAATCCTGTTTTCTACATTTGATTAAATGACCCAATTAACTAATAGACATATGTTATAGGTGACATTATAGTACACAGTAACCATTAAGGCATGATCATCATGTACTGCAAAATATTCCAGACTCTATGCATAGTGGTTTACATATATTATCCATAATCCTCACAAAATCCCTGTAAAGCAGTAGATTAAGACATTTGTATTTACAAGGTTCAGTGTCATGCTGCTAGAGAAGTAAATGGCAACTTTGGGGATTAAAATCTAGGTCACTGTGGTTCTGAAGCCTTCACTTGTTCCATTTCACCATCATTACTGATAAATCCTCACTGAGCTCTTGCTAAATGCAGCATCATTTGTTAGGTATTTGAAGTACAAAGAATGGTAAGAAATTGTCCTTGCCTCTAAAGAACTTACAACCTAGTTGTGGAAACAAGGCACGCACACAAATAAACATCAGCATAAGAGGATCTATCAGAGCTGTTTTACTGGAGTGAAAGGAGGTCATGTCCCCATTGGAACAGACCATAGAGGAAGTCAATAACAGAGGATGCCACATTTCACACCGTATTATATGGCTGCTTCAAGACACCTGTCTAGAGTACAGGTGAGGGAAAAACAATTACATGCTTAGAAATAAATGGCAGACTAGGCAAGCTGCCTAGTCTGTCAATGGTATATTTCAACTCTCAATCAGCGGCTCCTTACCTTTCGGCTGTACTCAGCTGGACCAGCTTGTCTGTTTCCACTCCTAGGAGCCTCAAACACACTCCTCAGCTCATCAAGGGCAATAGAGAAACGCTCTATCCTGCGCCGACCACTTGTGGACTCCTCCCTCAACACTTCGGGCTGGCTGCATTCTCTGACATTGTCACTCTTGTCCTCGGGGCCCGTCCCTTCAGGCTCTGAGCTCAATGTCTCTTCTACACTGCAGTGCAGACGTGGAGGATCTGAAAGTCCAGGTGCTGACACTACCTCTCTTTCAGGTTCAAGCAATTTGCTTTCTCGAGGCTGGACGAGCCTGCAACGCCTGCCTCCGGGACAGCACTCAGTCTTCTGGTAATCACTTGATTCCCATTTCTGCCTCAGGAGGTTCAGGGAGCCCTTCTGCATCGGGAACATGGGTGGCTCCGTGTTGTCCTGCAGTATCAAAAGTCCTTTCATCAGAGATATGCTCAGGTGTGAGAGCTATTTCCAAAGCACTGTATTTAGGAGTGCCAGCTCTTAGAATTTGTGTTTCATAGTAGAAATACATAGCTTTGCTATATAATTTCTGCTCTTGACTTAACCCTACAAAGTTAGGTCAGTTAGTCTAGAATTATAAGGGCTGATTTGTTCCGCTACAGTGTTGGAGGAGGTCATTGAGACGACAGGGCCACTGGTTGACCTGCGAGCTGAACCTGGGCCATCAGAGGCTCCTTACTTCCTCCCCCGTCTTTGGAATATATGTTCTGCTCGCTGTTTAACACTAGGAGCCATTGGGATGTAACCTGGAGAGAGTATGTGTTGTTGGGACCTTCTGGACTGTATACATGACTGAATCTCATTAAGACCGCCAGATAAAAAGTTAAGAATCTGGCAGACTAGCGCAGAGATCTGCTTGTCTTGTGACCACTCAAGACAAGTCTTGTAGGTAGGTTTCCTTGCTTACTCAAACCCCCACCTACCAACCTGGAGTGGTCTACCTCCTTCTTTATATGTATCTCTCATTTTAATCCCAACAGTGCCACAATGAGTTAGTTGCCACAATTATTACTATTTTCAAGGTAAGGAAATTGAAAAGTCATTTTCCCAAGGTACTGAGTGACAGAGCCTGGATTTGAAATGCATCCGTGCAACCCCAGAATCTGTTCATAACCACTGGAGTATAATGTCTCTTTTATATTTGAAGTGTCTAATTCATATCTCATTGTGAAACTGATTAGAATTTTACCGGTTTTTTTTTAGGTTAGTAGAAAAAAAAGCTGATTGGCAAAATATACTTTTAACAAAAACACACACATACCCACACAAATCATAGACAGCAAGAGTTACATGCTAGCTTGAAATTTTGCCATAGAAATGGCTACTTTCTGTTCTAACGCAGAGGTTCTACACAGCAAATTTGGAGCTTTAAAAAATAAATTTTGTTTTTGCAGGATGATGCATTTTCCTGGAAAAGTATTTGCCTCAAGGGTTTGGCAAACAGTGTCACTTAGATTAAGGCCTGGAAATATCTCGAAGGTCACACAAAGGCTCCAGACTTCTGTGCAAACCACATAGTGTACTATGAAAAGCAGTTTATGCATTGGGACTCAGTGCACATAGAACATTGTTTTTATTAAACAATACCCTCTCTTACTATGTGAAATAGCTGGTGATATTTTCTACTCTGATATGCTTCAGTTTAAAAAAAAGTGTTTGCTATCCACTAAATTGACTTAATGGTCTGCTAATGGTTCATAGACTGCTGCCTAGCTCTACACTTCTAGAAGTTTAGTCCCAGGTTGGATGTTCCTAACTCTATGACCTTGTAAAAGCTTCACTGGTATGCTTAATGGCTTTATTTTGAGGAATATGTTATATAATAGTATACAACTTCTAGTGTGTATTATCACCTCACAGAGCTGTTAATTCCACTCCCAGCCCCATTGCTGGCTAAAACAACATTAGTTAATTATTCAAATATGCTACATATGAGCCTCAGATAGGAGTGCTTAGGATATTTTAAGGCACAAATCCAGGCTGAACAGACTGAAATATTTGGCTGTAATAGTATTGCTAATTAATAAGTTTGGATTAGTTGCTTATTATAGAAAATCTCAATAAAACAGTAGAAGTAAGCAAGACCTGATATATCTGTTTGGGACACTAATTAGTATATGTTGAGAATTTAATCAACATATGCTGGAAATGTCTCTGTCTCGTGTGTAAGTGGAATTTGTAAAATATTTTATTAACAGGGAATGGTTGAGACATTTTCACAGCTGGTTATAGTGGCTTCATATGGTTATTTAATGAAAGAATTTGTTCTGCGCCAACCTTGCATACCTAGGAATGAAAAGCTAAGAGGGAGAAATATTTGTGAATGCAGAAGGAAAATTAGTTTTCTACTATACAGATCCTCATATTTATGTATTATTTTAAAATTTATTAATTGATTTGAGAGAGAGAGAGAGAAATATCTATTTGTTGTTACACTTAGTTGTGCAATCATTGGTTGATTCTTGTGTATACACACTAACCAACTGAGCTACCCAGCCAGGGCCAATCCTAATATTTAAAATTTATTTAGAATTTATGGTTTTAGTTAAAGGTGGAATAAACATATTTCTCCATTTATCTTATTAAAAACAGATTAAAACCCTGAAATTGTATACACACACACACACACACACACACACACACACACACACACATATATATATATATATAGAGAGAGAGAGAGAGAGAGAGAGAGACTTTGAAAGGTAGAGGGAAAGCAGACTGCCTATGAACTTTGGGACTTGTGGAACAATATGGTAGCAAATTTCCCGGGTTTTCTTTCATATTCATATTCAGAACTTGTTGCTAGAAGAGCTAATGGGAACAAAGAAAATTCTCCAAGAAAAGCCAGCTTTCTTTAGCCAAAGAAGTGGGAAAGGGGCAACTTAGCAAGACAGAAAATGCTTAGAACGTAATTACCATACCCCAGGCACAGACTAAAATATACCTACAATATATGTGGGTTTTTCCCTCATATCAATCAATTCTGCAAATCTCTAGGTTCCAACTAGATGTCCTACAATTAAATGTGATTCTGACATTCACAGTCTGAATCTCACAGATTAAGGTCTCAGTTCCATAAGACTTCCCCCACCACCTTCAAAAGACAGTCACAAATCCCAGGTTACCACATGTACTTCTACCAAATGCCTATAAATCAAGGGTTCCTAAAATCACCATACTCAGGCTTGATAATTTTCTGGAATGACTTACAGTTATGTGAAAGGCACGTTACTTATATTTACCTGATTGTTATAAAGGATGCAATTTAGGAACAGCCAAATGCAAGGGATGCAGAGGGCAAAGAATGGGGGAGAGGAAGAGGCTGAACACCCATGGCTTCTTTAAGTGGGCCAGCTTCTCATCACTGTGATATAGTCAGGAAACCAGAAGCTCTCCAAACCCTATCATTGCGGGAGTGAGGAGTTAGAGAAGTGTCATTACATAGGCTTGATAGCTTAAATCACTGGCAATTGGTGATTTACTCGATCTCCATTCCTTCTCCTCTCCTGAGAGATCAGAGGGTAGATTAAAAGGGTAGATTAAAAGTTCCAGCCCTCTCATGATGCTTTGACCTTTCTGGTGACCATTATGAAGTTATTTAGTGCCCCCAGCCATCAGTCATTTCATTAAAAACAAGAGATACTCATCATTCCAGAGAGTCTAAAAATTGTAAAAGATATATGCCAAGAACTAGGAACAAAGACTATATATATACATATATACACACACACATATCATAAATTCCATGAAAACTTTTGACATTCCTCCTTGCAGCGCCTTTCCCCACCACAAGCATGGTATCAGAGGAATCTGAGTGGGGAGCCAGCATTTTCATCCCCGCTCAAAGGGGTCAGGAGAGCTATTTGAGCACCCTGTACTTCTTCTGCTCACCTAGTGGTAATGAGACATTGCTCTCCTTCCTTGCTTGCATTAGGGAATGCCTAGTTAGCAGCTAGAACTCTTGCCATCATCCACTGTTAGTTGGAAGAGGCCTTTCTCTTGCATCAGTGGTGTCGGTAGAGGCTGTGTGAAGAGCAATGGGGGAGTGGTTTCTCCCCTTTAGGGAGAAATCCCATCTCCACCTAACGGTAATACATTACCCTCTCCAGGAAGTGAAAATGTCCAAGATACAATTGAAAATCAATGGCCATACCAAGGGCCAGGAAAACCTAACTTGAAGGAGAAAGCAATCAATAAAAGCCAAACCTGAGATGACTCAGATATTTGGAATTCTCTGACAAGAATTTTAAAGCAGTCATCATAAAGTTGCTTCGATCAACAATTACAGACCAGTTTGAAAAAAACTTTTTAAATGGAGAATATTTAGCAAATAAAAGATATACAGAAGAACCAAATGGAGATATAAAGAACAAAAGAAAAAGACAAATGAACTTGAAGATAAAATCATAGAAATTTCCCAATATAAACAACATAGGAAATACAGTTTAAAAAATAAAGAAAGAAAAAAGAATAGAACCTCAGGGACCAGTGAGATGAGAACAAAAGATCTAACATCCATGTCATTGGAATCCCAAAAGAACAGAAAGATGGTGGTACTGAAAAAGCATTTAAAGACACCATGGCTTTTAATTTCCCAAATTTGTCAAAAGATGTAAACCTATATAAGAAAAAAACTGAGCCCTGGCCAGTTGACTCAGTGGTAGAGCGTCGGCCTGGTGTGCAGAAGTCCCGGGTTCGATTCCCGGCCAGGGCACACAGGAGAAGCGCCCATCTGCTTCTGCAACCCTCCCCCTCTCCTTCCTCTCTGTCTCTCTCTTCCCCTCCCGCAGCCAAGGCTCCATTGGAGCAAAGATGGCCTGGGTGCTGGGGATGGCTCCTTGGCCTCTGCCCCAGGCGCTAGAGTGGCTCTGGTCGCAACAGAGCGACGCCCCGGAGGGGCAGAGCATCGCCCCCTGGTGGGCAGAGCGTCGCCCCCTGGTGAGCGTGCCGGGTGGATCCCGGTCGGGTGCATGCAGGAGTCTGTCTGACTGTCTCTCCCCATTTCCAGCTTCAGAAAAATACAAAAAAAAAAAAAAAGAAAAAAAAGAAAAAAACTGAAATAACTGTCAAGATACATCAAAATAGAATTTTGGAAAACAATTTTTTAACAAAAATATTGAAGGCAGTGATAATGAAATGACACCTATCTATCAAGGAAAAACAATTTGAATGCCAGTGGATATCTCATCAGAACCCATGGAGGCCAGGAGGAAGTGTCACAATATTTTTCAAGTGCTGAAAGAAAATAACTGTCAGCCCCTAATTCTATTTCGACCAAAATTATCCTTCACAAATGAAAGAAAAATGATAACATTCTCAAAAAATTAAAGAATGCATGGCTAACAAATTACCATAAAAGAATGTTATGGAGTTCTTGAAATACAAAGAAAATTACAAACAGGGAATCTTAGAATAACAGGAATGAAGTAGGAGCAATGGAAATAACAGAATCATGTAAAATGCAGTAGACTTTCTCCTTCTAAATTTTTTAAATTATGGTTGATGTTTAAAGCACAAAGTATAACATCATCTGATATGGTTCTCAATATGTGTAGAGGAGTTATTTAATATAATTATAAGTTGGAGAGTGTAGAGCAGTGGTAGTCAAACTGGTCCCTACTGCCCACTAGTGGGCATTCCAGCTTTCATGGTGGATGGTAGTGGAGCAACCAAAGTATAAATAAAAAGATAGATTTAACTATAGTAAGTTGTTTTATAAAGATTTATTTTGCCAAACTTAGTGAAAATCTGACATAAAGTACTTGGTAAGTAATTATTATATTATTATATGCTTTAACTTGCTGTAACTCTGCTTTATAAATTTTATAAAGTAAAGTTACTTCCCTACTTTATAAATCACCATTACTGTGGAACTGGTGGATGGTTAGAAAATTTTACTACTAACAAAGATACAAAAGTGGGGCAGTAGGTATTAAAAGGTTGACTACCCCTGGTGTAGAGTGATAAAGGATGTAGTTTCTATACTTCACTCAAACTGGCAATATGCTGACACCAATAAACTGTGATAAATTATGTACATATAATGTAATTACTGGAGAGACCACTAAACAAATCCATATATGAGATATGTTAAAAATAAACACTACAGGCCCTGGCCGTTTGGCTCTGTGGTAGAGCGCTGGCCTGGCGTGCAGAAGTCCCGGGTTCGATTCCTGACCAGGGCACACAGGACAAGCACCCATCTCTTCTCCACCCCTCCCCCTCTCCTTCCTCTCTGTCTCTCTCTTCCCCTCCTGCAGCCAAGGCTCCATTGGAGCAAAGATGGCCCAGGCGCTGGGGATGGCTCCTTGGCCTCTGCCCCAGGCGCTAGAGTGGCTCTGGTCGCAACAGAGCGACGCCCTGGAGGGGCAGAGCATCGCCCCCTGGTGGGCAGAGCATCGCCCCCTGGTGGGCGTGCCAGGTGGATCCTGGTCGGGCGCATGCGGAAGTCTGTCTGACTGTCTCTCCCCATTTCCAGCTTCAGAAAAATACAAAAAAAAATAAAAAGAAAAAGAAAATAAACACTACAGATACATGAAAATATAGTCTAAGAACTACTCAAGTAACTCACAGAAGGCATAGGAAAAGAAAGAGAGAAACTAAAAATAGAGGAAACAAAGATAAAACAAACTAAAATAATAGGCCTAAGCCCTATTCAGTCATGCTCTGTGTAAAGATATTTTGGTCAAGGACAGGCCTCATATACAATGGTGGTCCCATAGACTTAATGCAGCTGAAAAATTCCTATCACTTAGCGATGTCATAACCATAGTAATGTCGCAGTGTAACATGTTATGTGTCTGTGGTGATGCTGATGTAAACAAACTTATTGTGCTGCCAGACCTATAAAAGTATAGCAGATACAATTATGGACAGTACATAATACTTGATAATAATAATAATAACTATGTTATTGGTTTAAGTATTTACTATGTACTATACTTTTTATCATTATTTTAGAGTATATTCTTTCTTATAAAAAAAATGTCATGAAAACAGTATGTTAGGTTTGGTTATGCCAGCAGCAGCCTCATACATCTTATGTTTATTGTGTCTCTTAATTGCATCATTTCGCTTGTGCTTGATTTAACCTTGTGTTGCTTTTGTGCAGTAACATGCTGTACAGGCATACAGCCATGAGTAATACACTATACTATAGGTTGTAGCAGGCTATACCATCTCGGTTTGATTAAATACACTCTATTATGTTCACATAACTACAAAATAACCTATCAACACATTTCTTAGAATGTATCCTGTTGCTAAGCAGTGCATATCTGTAATATCAAAATTATTATCTAACATATATATATGAAAGGGTCTTACGCCTAGTGAATAAAGCCAATCTCAAAAGGTCACATATTGTATAATTGCATTTACATAACATTCTTGAAATGAAAAAAATAGATAGTATAAAAATAGATTAGTGGTAGCCAGAGGTTACAGTGGGGGGTGGATTTGACTATAAAGGGATAGATCAAAGAAGATCTGTGTAGGAATGGAAAAGTTCTGCATCTCCATTTCTATTGTTATAAAGAAATAACTACCCTAAAATTGTGACAATGTCCAAATGTGATAAAATGGCACATTACTATATATATACACATTGTGTTAGTGTCAGTTTTCTGGTTTTAATAATGTAATATGTTATGGGAGATGTAACTATTGAAGGAAAGTGGATAAAGTTTACAGGAGATCTCTCTGCACTTTGTAATGTCTTCCTAATCTATAATTATTTCAAAATAAAATGTTAAAAACCAAACAAATAAATGAGTAATTTGGTAGTCACTCCTTCAGCTATTTCACTTGGATGGGAGGGTAAGAAATACAATAGTAACAGCATTCACACTGTGAAGTGTCATAGGGTGATAAAGCACGCTGCTACATAGGCCATCATTGGAAATGATAAGTGACATACTGTGACACTTGTCAGTTTATTGCCTCTCAACTCCAAGTGCATCCTTCAATATATGATCCATAATAAACAACTGAATCCTTTAAGCATTTCTCCTTTAAAATGAGCACAATGTTTATCTTCCTCAGTAGGGGGCACTGGAGGAACATTGCAATAGGAAAAGGCTTCCTGAAATGACCTGAGTAGGCAGGGTCACAGGGTTATAGATGTGGCTGGGCAGACTCCATCCAGCCACAGTCATTGAATGCTGCCCCTTTATAATTTTATAGCTTTGGCCTGGGGATAATCTTTCCACAGCATAGTTCCTCTAACATAGAAACAAATCCAATGCTGCCTGTGCCGGGAAGGTCACACAGGGAGAGATTGTTAATTCTGCTAGCCTCTGAGCAGCCTGCATGCAATCCGCCTGGGGCCCAGGAGATGAACACTGATCTGCTGCTCCCTCTGCCAGCATCTGTGTAGCATGTGTGTGTTCTGAAGGCCTCTTGCCCGGACAGGTGCTGCAAGTTCCATTGCATGGATTTGCCGCCAGCTGCTAATCACCTGCTCAGCCTGCACCCCAGAAGGTGGCCTATTGCTTGCCTAGAAACTCCAGACCGGCTCCATCCTGGCTAAACCAGCAAGGTTCTCTGTTGTCTGGGTGCCAAACCACACCTCCTCCAAGGAGGTCTGTACCCTTTGCAGGTCTGTCCTTCCTTGGTGACTCTGCCTTGGCCCCAGGAGACCATGTGGTGTTCCTTATATATTATGGTTACATTTTTATTATAGTTGTTAACTCCTTATAGTGAAGCTCTCCTGTTTAACTTATTGTGTGGTTTCTAGTTCCTGATGGGAGACAGACTGTTGTAATACTTTTGTTCAGTAACAGATGTTTTCTCTCTAATTCCAACAGTAAATCACGTTGACACATGTTTTAACTATTGTCATACCATTGTTCCCGTATTATCAAGTGTCCTGAGGTGTGACGTGTGGCTGGAATCAATTCTTCTTCCTATACTCCCTAGTCAGGGAATGACAACAAGCATGGCAGAGAACAGCATTTCCCTAAATATCCTGTTAGATAGGATAAAGGGTCTCAAGGTCTGGGAAGTTCTAAATGTTACTTCTTCCTAATGATAAAATGCAGCACATTATTTTAAAGATGCAGCCATAAACAGGAGAAACTAACAAGAATTAAACCAGATAAATATGGCCATGACATCAACATATAATTTACCAAATAATGTATATAAGCAATAGCTAAGCCTCCCTTTTGGAGACAGAGCTTTGGATATGAACCCACTGTCTCCTTTACTTGCTGTAAGTAAATAAAACTACCTGTGACAACCACATCTCATTTTTGAATAGATCACCCTAAGTGGTGAATCCCTTGAGTTCAGTAACAGTCCTACTAAACTCTAGTCTTCCAAGGCATTCTTCAGAAAACATTGTAGTAAGAATTATCTAAACAAGTTTAAGAAAGGTAATATTCATCCCATTCTGAAAGAACTACAATGTGCACTTCCATTTCATAGGCTTTTAAAACTCTTTCAGACAAACAAAAAAGACCAAGTAATTCAGTGTTGATATAAACTTGTTTAATGAGAGAATCTTATATCATAAAGTTCCTGTAACATCCTCAGGTGTTGCTTCCATCAACTTCATTTTGGTAAATACTGACATAAAGCAAAAATTGCTAATTATAAAAGGCAAACCTCAGATTCCTTACTAGACTATATAAAGTAGTAGAAATTGATTAATTATTTGTCTCAATCATGACATTGAAAAGTTTTAAAAAAGTATTTATGTTAATAATTATTATGCTTAACAAACAACTTTTTGTATTTTTGATATAAAAATAGCTGACATCTCTTAAAGACCACACAAGAAAGTGAAACATTTATGTATTAAATGAGAAGACTTTCCCAGTATTCAGGGAATTGCATAATAAGTCAGAATCTGGATTTGTATGAACTACAGAAGGTAACTGTATATTTTATAATAACAATAGTCTTTTAATTGACAGAAACCCTGAGTTAACATGAAGATCCCAAGGTGATCTTCCGGTGACCATGCTGCAAAAATTGACTCAGTGAAACAAACCTTTTTATATTCAGTGAAACAAAGTTCAATTCACATAGGATTTACTTCGGTTCACAGATCCAGAAGCCTGTTGTTGGAGGGGGGAGGGTCTGCCTGCTATGTTCTCTAGCTCCCCAGGTAAGCAATGCTCAAGAACAACTTGAATTCAGGAATTTTGGACTTTGGGTTCTTTAATCTAGTGAGTGCCTTCACTAAGTTAGGTATCACTATGTTGACTCATTGAGACTGAGGTTGTAGGAGGTACACTGAAGTAGAATAAAATTGAAAATGTTCATAAAAACTACAGAATTAGTGGATGACCTAAAACAAGAATCAGGGCATAGCACAACCAATCTTGGTATTTCCATAGAAATACATGCTATTTTGCTCTGTCACATATGACAGATAAAATGTTTTTGTCTAACCTGAGTAAATGAACTCTGCGTTTTTCCTTGTTTAGGAAATAGGTTGGGTAAATTAAGAGATTTTCAACCAAGGTTCTCCTCCATGCTCCTCACTCTCCAGGATTTAATCGGTTTGTCCTTTTGTTTTCACGTGTTCTTTTCTTCTCCAAGAGGCGCTTTGCTGTTCCTTCTGCTTCAGTGCTCTGCCCTCTCCTATTTTCCCAGTATCTCCTAAGTACGCTTCCAGTCTCACTAAAGACACAACCTCCTCAGAGAATCATTCCTGATTCAGCAAATACATTATAGATCACTCTTTAATAAGCCTCTGAGGTAATTTTAAAGAATGTGATCTGACCATCATAACTGAAAAAACAATAATAACCCGAGTAATTGTTCGCCTGCCTGGATGGACAGAAAACCTGCCAAGATTTAACATAGACATAGAAACTGACATTCACCTTAGGACTCTAAAGACATTAGTTCATGCTGCTGCGAGATGATCTGCTACGTCTTGTGGAAGAGTATCAGGTGTGTAGAGGGAGAATTTTTAAGCAAGGGGAAAAAAGCCTTATCTAAGACTAAGTTCTTAATGTATTAAGATCTGCATTCTTGCCTGACCGGTGGTGGCGCAGTGGATAAAGCGTTGACCTGGACTGCTGAGGTCGCCTGTTTGAAACCCATGCCTTGCCCGGTCAAGGCACACAAGGAAGTTGATGCTTTCTGCTCCTCCCCCACTTCTCTCTCTCTCTCTCTCCCTCTCTCTCTCTTTCTCTCTCTCTCTCTCTCTCCTCTAAAATGAATAAATAAATAAATAAATAAAGACACTTAGAATAAGAAGTGTGAAAAAAAAAAGATCTGCATTCTTACAAAAGTGTTCTTGTATCTTGTGATCTCTATAATTGTGAGAATTGTTCCCTGCCTCTATTATTGTAACATTGAAATTATTTCTAATTATAATAATAACATAAGGTTTGAGGATAATGTCATAAAACAACAAGAACAACAACAATGATTTCGCCTGTCAAGCACACTAATCTGCTCAAAGAAAAATTACATCTGAGCAACTCTTGGTGAGAAGAAAAATTACCAAACGTTTTCCCGTTCCACTGAAATTCCCTGAAGTCAAATTTTCAACACGCTTTGTAAATAGTCTCATATGGTTGATTTACTAAGACTTCTTGTAAATCATAACTCACGTTTCTTGTATTTGAAGACATGCTTTGAATTTGGTGTACTTTTCTAGTAAGAGCGTTTCAAGTTTAAAGCAGAGCTATTTATCAACTTGAAACACATTTTCAAATCTAAGAAGTACATGATTATTACAGAATGATCACAAGTGAAAAGTTTTAAACAGCCTGAAATATAGCAAGATTGACGAAACTGATGACACCTTTGACCTATATTTCCAAAAAGTAAAATTTACCCTAAAGAAAAATTTAATTGAAGAATATTCTTTTATACAAATGTCCCTGGCAGCATTTTTACAGTCATCTAAAACAAATTCTGAAGTTCAAAGCAAGAGGAATATTTTAAGAAACTATAGGCTAGCCATAAATAAAATTAAATAGCCACCTAAACTAGGAAATATGAAGAAAACATAGAAATATTGAAATCAACATACAGTACAACATTAAGCAAAGAAATAGACAGAAGTGAATGTATTTCATTATTTTTAAATACATGCATATTTTCAAAAACTGAAAGCATTTTAAAACATGAAAAAAAATGTCAGCGCATTGGGAATTGAGGCACTTGGCTTTTTCACATATTAAAGAAAAAATAAATACTGTCTTTAGTAGCATTAGTTTAAATTGTTTCTAAACATGGAAAGAAAAATAAAAAGCCTTCTAAACCAATTTTGAAATTTTCTGGAATATTTTAAAATTTCCCATCCACCAATTACTCTAATATTTATAGCATCAAATTCCAATATTCTCAGTTTTCACTAAGCAGAGAATTACCACTGAAGGTAACTGAAACCCTCGAGTCAGTTTACTGCAGTCATCCCTGTGTTAAATTACAGCACTCCCAAACCCTGCCTCGCGTCAGCATGCGATCCCTCCTTTCCCTCTGGTGGGTTTATACAAATATATATTGATATTGCTTCTATGAAATGATACCTGGGCCTGACTGGAAGTGATGTCATTTCCATGGCTCTAAAATCCTGGCATTCTATGTCAAGTAATCAGCCAAAGGATTTTTCGGAAAAACACACAACTCAGCTCCAGGAACTTGAGAAGCCTCCTCAAAATATCTCTTGTGGGGACCTGGATGGAAAGCCTTTTACCAGATGCGGGCAGGTGGAGCTCTTCAGGGGCCATTTAACCCCGTTTCACTCTATTTAAACATTTATTTTGAAGGTCTGAAAGCACAGCATGCAACATAGGGCCTGGATTTCATGACAGAGCTGTTTCATTTAATAATTTCAGTAATAAATCAAATTCCTTTTTTTTTTTTTTGGAAGGAGCACCAGATACCAGTTTCCATTCTTATTCTTTCTACTGATTCCTACATATTCTCTTTTCTTGCAGCAACCCACTGTTCTCTTAGTCATTGCATATCAGAGATTGAAACAATTCCTGAAGTCCTTTCAGCAGAAATGAATACAATTTTTTTTCTAACATAATTTAGCAATTTTTATGCCGACTAAAGTTAGGATAATTTCTTGTTAACTAAAATGAAGGCTACACCAATTAAAGAATAAGAGAATAGACATCATGGTAAAATAAAAACGAAGCGTGGAATAGAACTGTTTTTAAGTATTGGGTGTCTCATCATTGGTAACCACAGCTATATGCCTAAAGGGGAAAAAATATTTTGCAATATACTAGACTCCTTAAATACTAGCTAATGATCCCAACAAGATGACAGAACATAAGAAGATGGTGAAGCGTATCAGAATCAGCAAGCTGCAGTTTTAAACTACAAAACAAAAAGGTTTCAAGAACCTGCCAAACTTATGTTGTCATTGAGCCAGATTCTGTGCCAAGGAAATCCTCAGTCTTGCGACTGCTGAAAGTAAGCTATGGTTAGGAAAATATGTCAAACTAGCACATCCCCAAAAGGGTAAGAATCTAAAGTAGTATTTACTTTATAGCACTAATATCAATGCAACTTAGTTTCTTTTTCTCTTTTGGTTATAAACCAAAAATCAGTATTTTTGTTGTGATTCTGAAATATTCTCAGACAACATTTGCCTCACACCCACCCTGGAGGAAAAAGTCCTAAAGAGAGTCACTAAAAATGTTTGTCAAAAAAACTAATTGATCTTTTGGCAAAGGTAAATTTTAATTAGTTTGGCTGACAGCTGCTGAATATTTACCTGATAAGAATGTGAAAGAAATGAGTTAAGAGTTTCAAAGAAATGGCATTTTCAAAACAAAAAAATCCAACTAAAGCTTTAATATTAGATATTGCCAATTTCATTAAATTTTTTTCTGGCTATTCTAACTTCATCAAAACAGATTATCCATTAGATTTCCTTCTGAAAATATATCTAAAATTAGTACATTACTTAATGCCCCTAATAAGATGCATGCATAATTCATATACATGAAGAGAAATAGAGGCATAGTACATTTATTTTTCTGTCTTGTATGTCCTTATTCCCATTTATTAAGAGAACTGACAAAGCACCTTGCTAAGACAAGTTATTGAAAGAATTTAATAAAGGAGTATATTTGAAATAAGCTTATCTTACCGCCATGTCCTTTTCTGTCAAGTTCCTGTTCTGTGACTCGTGACTCGGCTACCACAGTTACATATCCATTAAAGGAAAACACAAATTTAACAGTCCTTTATCTCGCTGATCTCATCTAACTAATGAACATCAAGCATGATGGACATACGTCTCTAGATAGCGGTTACAAGACACCAAATCTCTCATAGCTCTGAGAGCTACATTATTTAGTGAGTCATGAAGGAGAGGAGTGCCCTCTCGACCATAACCCCTGCTTGTGCAGGATACTCAGTTTACAAGGTTTACCAAGTAAAGGCTGATTGAAGCAGCTTTTGTTTCCAAATTCTATAGAACAAAAACTCATTCTCAAGGGACCTATCTCACAGCCTCCTAGAAAACTGTCCACAGGATGTGGATAATTAGTATTTAATAAAATAAGATATTCACTAAATATTTTATGGATTATCTCACACAGGCTAGGTACCAGACAATACCTGTTATTTGGCACAAAGCTGATGCTGTGTCATGTAGGAAGCTTCTACCACTCTCACATACAGAATATATAAAAAGAACTGAAAGCAGAAACTCAGACAGATATTTGTCCACCTGTGTTCAGAGCAGCATATTCGCAATAGTGAAAAGGTGGAAGCAAGTCAGATGTTCAACAAAACAATAAACAAAATGTAGTATATACATACAATGAAAGATTATCCAGTCTTAAAAAGGAAGGGAATTCTGGCTCAGGCTATTACAGGGATGAAATGTGAAGACATTAAGTAAAAGATGTCAGTTACAAAAAGACAAATATATGGTAACCACATAGTGGTTACCAGGGGCTGAGTGGTGAGGAGAAGGGAGAGTGGGTACAGAGTTTCAGTTTGGGAGTTTGGGATAATGAAAAAATTCTAGAGATAAATGGTGATGATGATGGCACACTAATGTGAATGTACTTATTGCCACTGAAATGAAAATTTTTAAAAATAATAAATTTTATGTAATATGCATATTTTACTGCAATAAAAAATCCAGAAAAACATATTATTGAAAATTAGGTAAATAGTAATCAGAAAGTATAAAAAGCACACTGGTAAGTGATTATTGTGATAGAATCAATTAAAATAGGCTTCTTGGTCTGGCCTGTGTTGGCGTAGTGGATAAAGCTTCGACCTGGAACGCTAAGGTCACTGGTTCGAAACTTTGGGCTTGCCTGGTCAAGGCACATACAGGAAGTAACTACTACGAGTTGCTGTTTCCTGCTTCCCCTCCCCTGACCCCGCCCCATGCCTCTCTAAAAATCAATTAAAAAAATAGGCTTCTTGGTGAAGAGAATTTTTATATTGGCACTGCAAGCAGAGGAACAATCCCCAGGGCTCCACCCTCCAAGCCTCCTCCCCCCTCAAACACAATGAAATCAGGGGCAATGGGAATTTGGTAATTTGTTGTATAATGCAAATATTAGCTCATCTGAGACATGAAGAGAGATTCAGATATTGCTTAAATTCTGTGAGTAAGGAGACAAATGAATATTTAAGGTTCTGCCCCTAGGCAATAAACAACATCACTTTAAACATCAAACTCACCTTCTTATTCAGTAAGTAAATGCAATAAAGACTGAGAACTGTGTGGTAAGGATGGGTGTGATAATAAAATGGACATAAATGTGCTGCTGTTAGTGTAGTAGCAAGGAATACAGAACTAGATCTCTGAATATGGAGATTGTTGCCCTACATTTTTTTATTCAGCCACCAAATGGCCTTGTATTTCTATTTCCTTGAGGATAAAACAGGGCCCCTAGTTCCCTGACCTGAGATTACACATCACTTCTTAGAGAGAATATGTGAAACTTTGAAAGTATTTCACAATATCAGAATAATCTTTTTTTTAATTTTTATTAATTTTTAATTTATTGTATTTACATGGATTCAAGTGTCTCACTGAATATAACTCCCTCACTCCCCACCCCTGTGTCCCTTTTTATACCCCCTTTGCCCCTGACCCCAACTCCCTTCCCCCCTTCCCTCTAGGACTTGCTGTCCTGTTATCTACATCGGTGTGTTATGTATATAGTTTCATTAATGCCTTTAACTTCTCTGATCCCATCCCCTCATCCCCCTTCCCTCTGACAGCTGTCCCTCTGGTCCTTGTGACCCCACCTCTGCCTCTATTCTGTTCCTCAATTTACTTTGTTCATTAGATTCCACCTACATGTGAGATCATAGGATATTTTTCTTTCTCTGCCTGGCTTATTTTACTTAGCATAATAATCTCCAGGTCCATCCATGTTGTCACAAAAGGTAAAATTTCCTTCTTTTTCACAACTGCGTAGTAGAATAATCTCTTTATGTAGTACCAAAATTAACATCCAACAGGACATCTGCTTCCAATATTAACACTAAAACCAATCAAACATATTTAAATCTTTTCTCCAAGATTATCAATTGATTTTGAACTTACAAAATTGAAATTATTTTGAATTTTGAGTGAGACAGGTCAACTATTAAGATAGATTTGATTTTCAGAGTCAAAGGATTGAAATGGAATTAAATAGTTAAATTATGGTCTTAGAAAATTTCCAAAAAGCTGAGGGCCACCTGCTCAGTGTGGACAATGTGCACCTAAAGATATTCCGTCAAGCCACTTTCTCTCTCAGGGTCTTGCTTTCTTTATACTAACGTAAATTGGGTGGTCCTTTATAGGGTTTTGGGTTCAAAGAATATGTCCCGGTTCATTTCCTGAATGCCATGGTGATAGTAGAATATTTATAAATTCTTCATTTTTACATTTTTTGGAAACCTGAAGGCTAAGAAGTGAGTCCAAATACTCTAGGTCCCATTTTGGGGAACTGACTCAGGTGATAAGGGGCCACAATGAAGTGTCCCTGGTGCAAGTCCTGATGCTGCTCAGGATGAGGCTGGGTTCTCCTTGGGGAAAGATGCACTTGTCAGTAACGTGCAACCTGCCTGCTCTTGTCGGCAAAGCCATCCATGATGGTTTGGCCAGAATTCAATGACAAGTACCGAGTGCTCTGCTCTGGTCCAAATGAGTTCCAGGCTCGTGTCCATTTACAGCAATGTTTGGGAGAAAATCATCAGAACAGAATCCTCAGAACAACTTTGTTCACACACACAGCCACTTCCTATAGCAAAACCCAGCCTATTTGGTGCTGGTCAAGCCTGGTGTCGGCAAAATTATCCCAGAGATTTAGAAACACTGTTTTTCTTTCCACACTCCCACCCTAACTCCCTAGATCTAGAAATGTATCAATTAAAAAAAAATCTTAAGGCCCTGGCCTGGTAACTCAGTTGGTTACTTTGATGAGCCAAGTTTGTGGGTTTGATTACTTGTCAGGCACATACAAAACAACAAATGAATGCATGAATAAGTGAAACAACAAATTGATTTCTCTCTCTCCTGCCCCTCTCTACAATCAATAAATAAGTAAATATTGTTTTTAATCTTGAAAGCATGAATAGGATTACTCTCCTTGAATTGTAGAGTTTATAGACACAGTTCTTAGACACTCCTAAGATTCTTACTTCCTGGGAGAGATAGCTTTTAATTAACTCTTCACCTTACACTATGGGAAACCTGGCCATTTCTCAAGCTATCAAGAACAACAGGTTTAATCTGTGGCAGGATGACCCCCCCCCCCATAAGATGTGCTATTACTTACTCAGTAAAGCAGAGGTAATGTCAACAATTTACAAAATGTGCTCTGTAGGGATCTAGCTGGTGCAGGGAGTCTATGAGACCTCTTCTAGGAAAAATGGTGGAGATATTAGCCTCTCCCAATAAGACAGCACTGCTTTTCAGTAGTTCAAGAAAGGAGTTTTTAGCAAAGAAGCCCTTAATGTTTCTCTGGACAAAGACAAAGACCTCTCTCAAGTATATTTTATTAGAACCTCTTTTAGCCCTTTGGATATTTGCTAACTTAGAACTGTAAGGTAAACATATCCTTTTTTGTACTAAGTATCCTGAGCTTTCATCTTACTACCTGGGTTTTACCGGACTTGTTTTTAAGAGAAACACAGGCAGTTTTCAGAGGTAAGGGGTGGTTCTTGGACTGACTTCACCTCAAAGAGAAAGCTGAAAGTGTGGTATGTACAAGAGTGTGGTTGTTCTCAGTTCTGGCTGATGAGCATTCCGCTCTTTCTGGCCTGTAATGCAAACCTTAGTGAATAACCAATTCTTATTTTAATTTGAATCCCTTGTTTATTTATTTTTCTAAAGCAAGACAGTCAAGAGTGCTTAGAAGAAAAACCCATATTTAATACCTGACCCTCAACTTAGAAGCAATGCTTTATATATATATATATATATGAAGTAATTTAAAGAAATCATATTATGACTAAAATAATGTTTGGAAACCACTGTACTTCTTAGCATTTAGAAATCCATTAATATTTTATATGACTACAAATTACAGAAGTTCCTGCCAGAGCTTAAACAGAAAACCATACCATGATAGGTTCATACACACAGGAATTCAGATGTGGTCCAGGAAAGGCAATGTCATCAGCCTTTATCTGTCTGAGTATTTGGCTTTCATCCTCAAGTTTACAAGAAAATGCCACACCCCTGCAAAAAATTCATTTATATTCTAAGAAAGAAGAACCCAATGTTTTCTCTGGGTGAAACTTTCTGTTAGTTTCCTCCCCAGAAACTCCTGACTACCTCCTAGTGCAGGGGTCGGGAACCTTTTTGGCTGAGAGAGCCATGAACTCCACATATTTTAAAATGTAATTCTGTGAGAGCCATACAATATGTTTAACACTAAATATAAGTAAATGTGTACATTTTATGTAAGACCAACACTTTTAAAGTACAATAAGTCTCTGAATTCTTTTTAATAATATTGTTATGCTGTTGCTAACCAATATGAATAAAGTACTTCATACCATTAATGCTTCTTCTGGTGCTGCATGATTTTGCTGATGGCTTTGTAGTCCAGTTGATACGTGGTGAGGTTAAGATTCATGCAGGCGTTGAGACTTCCATTCATTAAACGTGATTGTAGGTTGGTCTTAACATTCTTTAGATGTGAGAAAGACTTCTCACATGCATACGTAGAGCCAAACATTGTCAGTACAGCAATACTCACACGCTGCAGTGTGTGGTATATGACGGGTAGCATGTTCCAAGTTTTGACAGTCAGCTGGTCTGCGGGTTGAAGTTTTTACATTTCTCCCCACTTGTGTTTGCTTGCCAATTCTTCTTGCTGTCGTGCAAGTCTTTCCAAATCTTCATTCAGTGACTTGAACTTATTCACCCACATGTCTGAGGCCTTCAGGTCAGCAGCTTGTAGCTCAAAATCTCTGATGGAGACACGGGGATGTAACTCAGGTCAGCACTGTCCGCTGCACATTCCTGTGGATGGATGATAAACTTAAAAAGATGAGTGCCCTCATAAAAATCTCCAAAGCACACTTTGAATGACTGCAGGAGATTATATGTGAAGCCTGCTAGCTGCTGGAGATCAAGATGTTGAGCAGGGTCACTTGCTGTTCAAGCATCTTTAAACTCTCCCAGTTTTTCAAAGTGTAGTAAACAACCTGTTTCAATGTCGGTGATGAAGAGTTCCAGCTTGTTTTCAAATGCAAACACTGCTTGTTGAAGGGGTAACACTGTATTTCCAATGCCTTGCATTTTCACATTGAGCTGGTTCAGATGTTTAGTCATGTCCACGAGATAGTACAACTTCAGGAGCCACTCAGTGTTAGCTAACTCAGGATGCTCGACGTTTTTCATTTCAAGAAAAGTCTGGATTTCACTCAGACAAGCAGCAAAACAGCTGAGCACCTTCCTTCTTGACAACCAATGCACACTGTGCAGAAGCAGACCAGGATAATTATTCCCGACTTCATCCAGCGGTGTTTTAAACTGGCAATAATTTAAAGCTCAGGCAACAATAAAGTTGACCACCCGAATGACCAGCGACATCACCTCACCAAGCTGCTTGTCACATATCTGAGCACAAAGCGCCTCCTGATGTAGGATACAGTGAAAACTTAGGATGGGTCTCTTTTCATATTCACAAAGAAGTGCTACGAATCCTCTGTTTTTCCCCACCATGCATGGAGCACCATCAGCACACACCGAAATAAGTATATCCATCAGTAGTTTTTTTTCTTTAGCGAACTCAGTGAAAGACTTGAATAAATCCTCCCCTCTTGTTGTCTCTCTCATAGGCAAAACAAGACTTTCCTCACATAGTGTGTCACCAACAGCATACCTTGCAATCACACTGAACTGGGATAAATGGCTTACATCTGTTGTCTCATCCAAAGCGAGAGAAAAGAATGGTGCTGCATTTATGTCCTTCACTTGTGTTGCCTCAATTTGATTTGCCATCATGATGGTACAATCATGAACAGTTCTTGCCGACAAAGGCATGTCTTTTATTCATTTGATTATCTTGTCTTTATCCAAAAAGTTGTCAAAAAGTTCATAGCCAACATCGAGCATGAATGTTTTGTCATACTCCCTATCTGTGAATGGCTTTCCGTTTCTCACAATTGCTAAAGCACCAGCAAAGCTAGCTGAATTCCAGTCACCTTGTTGTGTCCAAACACGGAGTTGCTAGCTTGCACAAGTGACTAGCTTGCACTCTGCACAGTAGTTCTTGACATGCTTTCTTCTTGCTGTCCCCCGCTGGATATTTTGATACAAATGTAGTATGGTGTGTGTTGAAAGGCTGCTTTATTTATTAATTTATTTATTTTGTATTTTTCTGAAGCTGAAAACGAAACGGGGAGACAGTCAGACAGACTCCCGCATGCATCCAATCAAGATCCACCCAGCACGCCCACTGGGGGCGACGCTCTGCCCACCAGGAGGCGATGCTCTACCCATCCGGGCGTCGCTCTGTTGCGACCAGAGCCACTCTAGTGCTTGAGGCAGAGGCCATAGAGCCATCTTTGCTCCAATGAAGCCTCAGCTGCAGGAGGGGAAGAGAGAGACAGAGAGGAAGGAGAGAGGGAGGGGTGGAGAAGCAGATGGGCGCTTCTCCTGTGTGCCCTGGCTGGGAATCGAACCCAGGACTTCTGCACACCAGGCCAACGCTCTATCACTGAGCCAACCGGCCAGGGCCTGGAAAGGCTGCTTTATATTTGACCGTTTCATCGATTCAATTTTATCATTGCATATTAGACACACTGCAGAACCTGCTCTCTCCACAAAGGTGAATTCCTCTGTCCATTACTGCTGAAAAGTATGATACTCCTCATCTTTTTTTCTTTTAGCCATCATTTTTGTCAAAAGGGTTTCTGCAATTAGCTAGCTGACTACTTGATTAAAAGGAGGGAATTTACTTCCTGACCTCACAATAACCCATGTACATTAGGCATTACCCAATAAAATTTTGGTGTTGTCTAGGAGGACAGCTGTGATTGGCTCCAGCCACCTGCAACCATGAACATGAGTGGTAGGAAATGAATAGATTGTAATACATGAGAATGTTTTATATTTTTAAGATTATTTTTTTTATTAAAGCTTTGTCTGCAAGCCAGATGCAGCCATCAAAATAGCCACATCTGGGTCGGGAGTCTTAGGTTCCCAACCCCTGTCCTAGTGGGTGGAATTGCACCTCCTAGCCAGTCCTATCTATAATGGAATCTGGGTGGTCAAGTATTATTAAAATTGTTAGCAGTATTTAAGTGAAGTGATTGATATCCAAAGAGTTCTTTAAAATATTAGTTATCTTCTATAAACTATAGAAGACCACAGGTTTTTTTAGATTAATTTATTTTATATATTTTAGGCTATATATTATTTCAATAGACTTTATTAAAACTTTCAGAGACTATAATCACATATGCTAATTAATCATCTGATTTTATTTGGTCTTTCTAATAGATGTTATTTCAGGCTGGAAGTTTTGATATATAATTATTACGGTGATATATTATTCAGAGCAATGTTGACTATTTTTTGGAATGAGTCCTATGCTAGAAATACATTTTAATGTTATCTTAAACATACATCTTTTTTTAATTTTTATTTTTTAAATTTATTTTTTAGAGAGAGGAGAGTGGGGTAGAGAAATGGGAAGATTTAACTCATAGTAGTTGCTTCCTGTATGTGTCTTGACCTGATAAACCCAGGGTTTTAAACTGGTAACCTCAGTGTTCCAGATTGACATTTTATCCAATGTGCCACCACAAGTCAGGCAACTTATTATATCTTTAACCAATGAATTTTCTTATATGAAAGGACTATACATAATCAATAGCTGCAGAGTTTAGCTAGTCTTCAAATAATAAGTTTCATAAGTCTTATTTGAAAGCTTAAAATATAGACAGTTATAATATGACAATTGAAAAAAATACAGTGTGATACAAAGATGTTATTGAAAGACTAATTTCATAAACTGGTTACATTCTGAACTCCAAGTTCTGGTGGCTTATAACATTTTTTTCAAGAGTTTGCCAAAGTGAATGAATAACAGTCAACTAACATTTTTTAATTTAAAAGAGACTTGGAGATTCAACTATGTTGGGATAATTAAGTATAATACTTAGCGGGTTTCTTATGTCCAGATAGGGAAGATTTAAACAATAACAACAAAAAAGATAACCCTAAAAATTATAGACCTGTCATCATCACTACTTAGTTGAAAACTTGCTGAACTATATTATCAAAAAATCAATTTACAAGCACCTAGAAAATCATGGGTTACTGGGTAAAATTTCCTTGGCATTGTGAAAAACAAATTCTGTCAAATCAATTTAAATTCCTTTTATGACATAGTGAAAAAGACAACAGAAACAGAGAACTTGATTGACAAAATATATCCTGACTTTGCTCAGGATTTAGAGGCAGTTACCCATAATATGGAGGAAAAAAACCACAGTTTGGTTGTCATTTATCTTTGTTCAGAGTTTCTATTTAATAACCGCACTTAATATATTTGAAAATGATACTCAACCAGAACACTGAACAAGTAAGGAGACTGGTTAGGTATAAAATGAAAAAGTGTAAGACCAAATTGTGGCAGCACCAATTCAGATAATAATAATAATAAAATAAAAGCTATTAGTAGAATTAAAACCAAATAGAAATCTCCATTATTTTGGTGCATCTTTCTAAAAAGTCATCATAACTGTGGCAATAGTTATGCCTCTTCCTCCTGACTTCATTTATTCCTTTGTTAAATTATAAAGAAATCAAGTTAAAGATTCACAGCTGGAAAGAATATAATGAGCCATGATGTCCATGTAATGTTGCCATAGGATGACTATCTGGACTCTGGGGATTGAAGGCTCAGGAAAGTAGAGTAGATTTTGGCCTGAAACCAGATGTGCCATTGAGCTGCCACTTCTGCACAGTGAGAGATGCATTTTTTGTGTGACCCCAAGTGTTTTTTTTCACAAGAAGAGTTTATGCATCCCTCTCATCTCCAAAGACTCAGGATATGTATCAATAAAACAAGCGCATACCAGAGAAAGAGTCCTATTTTTGTGAAACAGTAGTAGTCCCTAATCAGAAATCTGAGTATGTATTAAAAGAGTATGCTATTTGACAGAAGGAAATTATTAATTTTAGAATAAATTTTGATAACTAGTAATTCTAAAATGAATTTTGAGGAATCATATTAGCAAACATCATTTGGAAATGATGTCAAAGGCCTATTTTTCACAACGTTATTATCCCAGCCTAGATGATTTAAGTTCATAACAGGAGAGACAGATAAACGTAGGAAGGATTGAAATAACACACACTAGAAAGGTTAATAGAGGATTTCCTTAGATCAGGACTTGAAAATAATTCTCATCTTAAACAGGGTAGGTTTAAAGTTGTTTGTATGGAAAGTAATAAAATAATGCATAAAAGTATAAAAATAAGCTTTGTTTGCCATTCTCACAACTGTTAACCTTCTTTTGTCCCACCCTGTATACCTACTCTGACCAGTCGGCAGTAGCTAGGCTTACTCTAAAGAGTGATATGATCAGTAAGCAAACCAAAACTAAACCACTCACTATTCAATTTTGGACAGGAAAGATTTTTTCCTCTTTCCATAATGAGAGAGACTACAAGTTTTATACCAGAGCCTAACTATAGTACTTATATTTGTCTGAACAGTAAATCCAGAGGAAATATTCATTCTTAAAGATCTATTTATTCATTCTCAACTGGGCACTGGTGTCTTCATCAGCACCTGAATTAAAGACTTTCTCTAGGTGTCATTACATATAGCTGAACAGTGTAAACCTACCTGGTTGCTGAAGTCCAGATGCGGAAGGAGCATCGAAAGGCCTTCAAGGAATTTTAGTATAAGGAGATTTTTTCTGTTGCATTCTGCTAATCCATCTAGTCTGAAGAATTATTTGATGCCTGGACTTCTCCTATAGTATATTCATTAATGGGCCCTCCAGACTAAATATGAACATTATTTTTAAAAAAGACTTTTATTTATTAATTCATTTACTTGACACACATCAACTGAAATCCAGTATATACTGAAAAAAGTCAACAGATACTGGAATGAATCCCATGCTGTCTTTGTCCAGAATCTTATAGTTTGGTGAGAAATTCCAATGAATTAATCCCTGACAACTCATTGTTGAAAGTCAGTGCTCTGGCACAAAGCTGTAGAATTATAGAAGAGAGCAATTTACATTAGCTCTCTTGATTTTAAAACGTTATTTCTTATATTAACCTCAAATATCCCTGTAGATTTTCTCCACTGAGGCTGTTCTAGGCCTTGAGGCTATACAGAACTAGTCTAATTCTTCTTGCACATGAAAAACATTTAAATATTTGAATAGAATTCTAATGGGTCCGCTAAATCATCTTCTTCTATCTAAGCAAACCATCCTCAAATGTACCTAACTAAAAATGGTCTTAATTCTTCTAAATATCTCAGCTCTAATCCATCACCTAAAATCAGAATTAATCAGGCATTCTCTTAGCACTGTATAGATCCTCCTCCCTTTAGTAAAATAAGAAAGTTAATATTAGACACTTGTCCCAAGAAGACATACAAATGGCGAACAGGTTTATGAAAAGATGTTCATCTTCATTAGCTTTTAGAGAAATGCAAATCAAAACTACAATGAGATACCACCTCACACCTGTTAGATTGGCTATTATCAACAAGATAGGTAATAACAAGTGTTGGAGAGGCTGTGGAGAAAAAGGAACCCTCATTCACTGCTGGTGGGAATGTAAACTGGTATACATGTATATTATGTAAGAAAGTATGGTCGTTCCTCAAAAAATTAAGAATAAGACTACCATATGACCCAGCAAGTCCTCATTTGGGTACCTACCCAAAAAACTTGAAAACATTGATATGTAAAGACACATGCATCCCCATGTTCAACACAGCATTATTCACGGTGACCAAGACATGAAAACAACCAAAGTTTCCTCAATAAATGCCTGGATAAAGAAGATGAGATACATATATACAATGGACTAGTACTCAGCCATAGGAAATGATGACATATTGCCATTAATGACAACATGGACGAACCTTGAGAACATTATAGTAGGTGAAATAAATAAGAGAAAGCTAATAACTAGATGGTTTCACACATAGGTGAGATATAAAACAGGAACTCATAGACATAGATAAAAGTAAAGTGGTTACTGGGGAGGGGAATGTGTCACAGAGGGGGTGGGATGAGGGAGTAAAGAGGGACAAATATATGGTAATGGAAAATGATTTGACTTTGGATTATGGGCATACAACACAATCAACAGTTCAAATGCTATAAAAATGTTTGCCTGAAACCTATGTACTCTTATTGAACAATGTCACCCTATTAAATTTAATTTTCCAAATAAAATTAAAAAAAGAAACAATATTTTAATTCATTTGTGGTCTCCTGAACATTTTGCAAAGGATGAAAATCAATAGATTTTAATTGAACATAAAGGAAAAATATGGTTTTTTAATGTCTGGAAATTAAATATTATAAAATATCAGAGACTTTTTGAGAGTCTATTGCTATTAAAGTGATTAGTACCGATTCTCAGAGAAACATAGCATATATAAATCTTAGAAATTTTATTTCTTAGCTAATGCTATGTTTTTTTTCCTGGAGTTATTATCTGACTAACTGTAGCTTATAAGTAATATTCAAAATATTTAATAACCAATGTCAGATGGACATGCCTGTGATATTGAAGAAGGTCCTGGAGGCATTGACTGTATATTGGGAAGGTCCAGGAGTGTTGGGGAGGTTCAGAGACTATTTACAAAAAAATTTCAAAATTATTACAATTTTATTACAATATTTTTAAAAATCGGTAATAACAGTGCATAGTGGCTAAATAGCAGTCTTTGAAGCACAGACTTTTCACATTGAAGTTTAATACAAACTGTGTAATCAAACACTCTTATTGTCCTGGCCATAAGAGGGAAGATAGACTGTTCAACTTCACAGATTTAGTTAGAGACAGTTATGCTGACCAAGAACACATCTTGGTCATTTCCCTCAGCTTGACTAAACTTAGAAGGTTTCTTATTGATTTGAGATCCCTGATCTCCCATTTTCTAGAGCATTTACTTGGAAAACTTGAAATTGTAAATTTTTCCTCTGATTTTTTGACAAGTAAATCTTCTCTCAGCCTCTCTCCAGGTTTACAATTCAGAAATGTATGTTTCTCAAAGAACTGAGAGCCATGCCTTTGAAATGTAATCATTTAAGAAAGTGCCCTGGTGTCCCAGTCTCTGGGAGAAGATAGGAGCCCTAAATCAATAACCACTAAGCGACCATCCTCCCCACTAATGTCCTCCAGTACTTTTCAACCGGCTCATGCCAGTGCCTAAAATTACTCTTCCATCCTTGTTTCGTGGAGTTGAGACAAATCTACTTCCTCTATTGCATAGTCTTGAATAATTTTTTTTTATTATTTAGCTTGTTGAATACAATATTTCTGTGACAGAACTTCTGAGTTTTGACCACTGTCTGTGATGCCACACTCTTTCCAGTTGATAACTGGAATTGCCACATAAACAACAGGTGAAAGAAACACAGCCCCCACTTTCTTTGTCCACTAATAACACAAATTATACTCCATGGAAACTCTCTTGTAAATTGTAGAATACTGACATCGAATTTTAGTGTGCCTACAAATTTCTCATGATGTATTTTGAAAATGTAGATTTCCAAATTTCATTTTCAGAGATTATGATTCAACAACTCTGAGGGAGGGCGAGAAGTATATGTATGTATCAAAGACTCCTGTCTTACAGATTCTGCTTAGAAGTAAGCTTGATAAGAGAAAGGGTTGTTTCTATCTTTTTCACCATTCTATCCCCAGAATAAGCTGATGTTTCATAAATGCTTGTTGAATGAATGACATTTTTACTTAAATATCTTCCATTATGTATGATTTTCCTTCATGGAAGTTTGATGCTTAGAACCAGCATTTTATATATTATTTGCTTCAAAAATCTGTAAATGCTTTAAGAAATTTTCTTTAATTTGGGGAAAATAATAAATGCCCTTATAACACTAGTACCTTTTGTTTCAATTATATTTGCAAATAAATTTCTCTCACTTTTTTTTTTATTAGATTCTCACAGTAATTCTTTTAGGACACATTGTCTTCCCATTAAGCAGATGAGATAACTGAGTTTCAGAGAGAATTAATTAATTCCCATTATAATACAAATAACAAATGGCAGAGAAGAATAGCACATATTTCTTTTAGCATAAGGTCATGAAGAAAGTTTGGTGGGCCTGGTCAGGTAGCTCAGTTGGTTGGAGCATCATCCCAATACACTAAAGTTGTAGGTTCAATCCCTGATCAGAGCACATACAAGAAGCAACCAATGAATGAACAACTAACTGAAACAACAAATTGATGTCTTTCTCTAAAGTCAATAAAAAATACTTTTTTGAATGTTTGGCAAAGAACTCTTTTTAAATTACATGTTATATTACCTTAAATGGCCTATGAATATTTAAAAATAAAAAACATTCTAGATGGATTATTAATAGAATCATATTTTACATTTTAATCTTTAAATAAATATTATTAATTTAAAATGGTTTTTGAAAGTTTTGCATAAATAAAATAAATTTATTTAGTGTTTTTTTTAAGTTTTTCAATACCTTAAGGTTTGATCAACTACTACCTTCTTTAATTTTATTTTTATTGGTATCTCCTTGTTTTTTTAAACCAGACACTGAGAAAAATATGAAAAAAAATTGCTTTTCATTAGTTTTTACACTGTGAAAAAATTATAAAGCTTAAAAAAATACACCATTGAATTCAACTGATGCTGCAGGATGAGTAAAGTAAAAGAATGTACTTTCTTATCATTAAGAAGTTAAAACACTTTTGGAAACTCTCAAGTTACTCCCTTTGGTTTTTGCAGGTCCATTAGTGATCCCCTCCTCCCATTAATATACTTAAAAACAATGTCATTTTCCAATATCTATCCCACTGTGTTGACAAAATTTAAGTTTGGACACTTCATGTTGATCTTTAAAGTAGTTCTAGTGGGGGAAAGAATATTGTATGGTGCATATGACACTCTGACTGTTGTTAACTCTTATTCAAGAGAGCAGTCAAGTGTATTAACTAGATCCCAACATAAATATTATGTGGAGGGCTTGACTATCTTTCCTCTCCACTCCTGAATGTAGCCATATTATTCATAAAACATTTTCGTGTAATTATCTAAGCTCAAAGATATTATGCCTAACATTGTTGAAATACGTGCAAATATAGATCTCAAGGAAAACATGAAAGCTGTACAGAGTGGGACAAAAGAAGATTTACTGCTGCATGTATGTAAAACACAAATTTTATTCTTGTATTTACATATTAATTTTGTATCATTTATTTGTACTACATGTATAAAATTACTTTTGCCAATTCCTGTATATAAAGGGGAAAAATTCCTCCCACATTACAGCCAAATGTGGTCTTTTCAATGTCTTCATTACATATGAGAGAATGAGATCTTATTTTACTAATAATCTGTCTCCTTTTTATGGTTCATTCTACCAAAAAATATGCTAAAGCCTGACTCAAAAAATATAGTTTCATATCGTTCTTCTCTTGCCATTTCGAGTTAAGCTCATTGAAAAAGCAGTGTGGCTTACTGACTACAATTACTGGCATTTTCTCATTAGCTCTCCATAATTTGGATTCTGGCCATGCAACATTGCTGAATTAACTCACAAATTCAAACTGATCTTTAAGTTATAATTTTCTTTGGATGGCTTGCAGTCTTTATATTGAGGCTTATAGTCCTTAATATTTTTTATTTCTTTGCTTCCCTTGGAACTATAAGAACTGTTTTTTTTTATTAAGACCAAATTGCTAGACCTAAATTGCTTTTAAAGGACCTGAACAGACACTTTTCCTAAGAAGACACACAAATGGCCAAGAGATATATAAAAGATGCTCAACTTAATTAGCTATAGGAAAATGCAAATCAAAATCACAATGGGACACCACCTTTTACTTGTTAGAATGACTATCCTCCATAAGAAGAAATAACAAGTGTTAGAAAGTATGTGAAAAAATAAAAGAAACCCTCATATACTGTTGGTGAGGATGTAAACTGGTATAGCCACAATGGAAAACAGCAATGAGTTTCCTCAAAAAGTTAGGAATAGAGTTAACATATGTCCCAGCAACCCCTGTTCTGGGTTCTGGGTATCTACCTAAAATTTTGGAAACATTTATTCATAAAGATGTAGGTACCCCTTTGGTCACTGCAACATAATTCACAGTAGCCAAGATATGGAAACAATCTAAGTGTCTTTAATAGATGATTGGAAAAAGAAACTGTGATACATATATACAAAAGAATACTACTCAGTCATAAAAAACACTGCCATTTGTGACAACATGAACAGATCTTGAGTGTATCATGCTAAGTAACAGAAGTCAGATGGAAAAGGTTAAGAACCACGTGATTTCACTAATACATGAGATATGAAACAGATAGCAACAAATAAACAATTAAAAAAACAAGTACATAGATACGGATAATGGTATGGTGGTTACCAACAGGGAAAGGGCATTGGGGGAGGATGAAGAAGGTAAAAGGGGTCAAATATATGGTGACAGAGGGAGATTAATTTGAGTGGGGAGTATACAATACAATATACAGACGATGTCTTATAGCAGGGGTCCCCAAACTTTTTACACAGGTGGCCAATTCACTGTCCCTCAGACCGTTGGAGGGCAGGGCTATAAAAAAAAAAACTATGAACAAATCCCTATGCACACTGCACATATCTTACTTTAAAGTAAAAAAACAAAACAGGAACAAATACAATATTTAAAATAAAGAACAAATAAATTTAAATCAACATACTGACCAGTATTTCAATGGGAACTATGGGCCTGCTTTTGGCTAATGAGATGGTCAATGTCTGGTTCCATATTTGTCACTGCTAGCCATAACAAGTGATATGACGCGCTTCCGGAGCCCGTGATGCGTGCGTCCTGCGTCACCGGAAGTAGTACTGTACGTGAGTGATGTCATGCTTTGCGGCGCCGCCACAACAGTGCTCCTCTCACTGACCACCAATGAAAGAGGTGCCCCTTCTGGAAGTGCAGCGGGGGCCAGAAAAATGGCCTCAGGGGGCCGCATGTGGCCCGCGGGCCATAGTTTGGGGACCCCTGTCTTATAGCATTGTATTGTTGAAACTCATATAATTCTATTAACCAATGTCACCCCCAAAATTTAATTTACAATAGAGGATAAAACACCTGATTGCTATTATTTTGAAAATCATTTTGAAGAATGATTTATATATTGCTAAGCATTTGAATCATTTACACTAATTATTAAGCAATGCAAAGTATCTATGCTTATAAATGCAATAATATATATATAGTCCTGATTTAAAGAACAGAATGGCCTCTACTGATTTGCTTGTGAATTCTTTGCACTGAAATTATTAACATCTAGTTGGTGATAGATCAGCATTTCACAAAATATTTTTGGCAATTTGCTTAAACTTACTTGTTATATTCATACTGTATAGCCTCACTCTGAAAACTTACTTTTTATTTTCAATTACAGTTTACATTAAATATTATTACCTCCAAGTGTACAGCATAGTAGTTAGACAACCATATATTTTACAGAATGGGCCCCTCCCTGATATTTCAATAACCAGAGTATTATAATATGTAGCTATTACAACATTATTGACTATATTCCTTATGCTGTAATTTACATCTTTGTGATGATTCTGTAACTACCAGTTTATACTTTTTAATCCCTACACATTTTCACCCTGCCTTCCAAATTCCTCCTCTCTGGGAACCATAATTTAGTCTCTATATCTATGAGTCTGTTTCTATTTTGTCTGTTTGTTTGTTTTGTTTTGTCCTTTAGATTCCACATATAAGTGAAATCATATGATATTTATCTTCCTCTATCTGACATATTTCAGTTATCAAAATACCTTCTAGGTCCATCTATACTGTCACAAATGGCAACATTTCTTTTTTTTTATGACTGAGTAGCAATCCATTGTGTGTATGTACCACCGCATTGATACAGACTGCAAGCTGACAAAGTCCTTATAGCCTAGGGCAGTGGTTCTCAAACTTTTGAAGTCCTACAAATAATTGTAGGCACACTATATACAAATTTCTGAGAAATATGTTATAATAATTAAGTCAAATATTAAAGAAAAAAATATAAAGTCTAAGTGTGCTTTTATGGTAATTAAACGAAATAAATACAACAAAATTAAATTTGTTCTGACAAAAACATTTTTATGTTACATTTTTTGAGTTATATTTTTTAGAATTTGTAAAAAAAGAGGGCTTAAAAATTTTTAAAAAATGACAAAACAGTTATCTTTTTATATATTTAGATACATTCTTAGTAAGATTTAGTAAATTTGGCTGGTTCTGGTGTGACTATGTTAAGTTTTTTCATTCTTGTGTTTATGAGAAACATGAGGCTGATGTGTCTTAGCAATTTTTTCAATGTTTGGGCATATATTTGAAAGGCAAATTCTAATTTCCTTGTCAATACATTGAAGAATTCCTCTCTTTTTAGTCTTAATTGTGTTGAGTGCAGAAAACCCCCACCATACATATCATCTTAACTTTACACCAAACAAAGGGTGGAAGAAACTTGCCTCCAGTCTTTCCGGGGGAATACGGGGGGGGGGGGGGGGGGGTAGTGTAAACAATCCAGCACCACAGCTTAACAGCCTTTTGCAACCTAACCAGGCAAGTGAGGTGGGGATTTGGGCAGACTGTCAGTTTATAGCAAATTCCCCACACCTCTGTCCCCCCAAAATCTAAACTCCAAAAACCCTGTTGGGGTTTTTGGTCCCCAACAGGCACATATTTCTCTGGAATACCATAGGGCGCACCTGGAAATCTTTGAGAGTGCACCAGTGAGCTCTGGCGCACACTTTGAAAACCACTGGCCTAGGGCTTAGTTTAAGACTAAGCTCTCCCCCACCTTTTTAAGACTAAGATCTTCTCAACACCCTTTTTAAGACTAAGCTTTTCCCCACACCCTTGACTGTTGCATGGTGGGGTGGTGCACTCTTATGGGGATTGCCATTTATGCCTCCGATGTGTGACTTTGTATCAGAGACTTCCTTATTTGCATATGGCTCTACACTATATAAAAAGCAAACTGGGGGCTTTGCTTTTGCTCTGGCTTGCCATGAGCTTGCAGAGGCCTCCTGATCCCATTCTTTTTTTTCTCTTAGTTTATTTCTTCATTCCACACCATTCTCACTCAGGACCTGGACAATTACTAGCTGCACTGGTTCATGACACATAGCATTTAAAAACATTTTTTATTTATTGGTTTTTTAGAGACAGCGAGAGAAACATTGACTTGTTGTTTCACATACTGATGCATTCATTGGTTGACTCTTGTTGGTACCCGACCAGGCATTGAACCCACAACCTTGGTGTATCAGGATATTGGTCAAATAAGTTTGTAAATATGATGTATATGTTGCTCACTTATAGTTTGCATTGGGTGTGAGGGACAGGCTGTAAGCAGGCAGGATCATTATAGCCTAAGGCTTAGTTTTAAGACTAAGCCTTTCCCACCCTTAACTGTTGCATGATGTGGGGTGGTGCACTCTCATGAAGAATCCCATTATGCTTCAGATAAGTGACTTTGTATCAGAGACTTCATTGTTTGTATATTGGATTAAAGGTTTTGATTTCTAGACTATAAAATGGGGTAGAGGAGCTCATGCTGGAGGAAAGCAGAGAAAGGCTACGTGGAAGAGAGGAGAAGCAGCCAAGGTGGCAGAGTGCTGAAGGAGAAACCAGTTTTTGCAGGGCTTTTGCAGAGGTTGTGCAGAGAGAAGTGGATGGGGAACAAAGGTGAATAAGGCTGGTGAGGTAGAAACCTTTAATTCTAGGAAACTTGAATAAGTCAATGGCTCTGGGAGCCCTGAATGGAAAGGGAAGTGTTTTCCCACTGTGTGTATTTCTTGCCCGCTGGGTGTAAGCTAGAATTAAAGCTAATGGTCCACCAGTTCTTGGCTCTGTTGTTTCATTACTGTCTGTCCAAATCAAATGCAAACCTGCATGGGCCAGGCAGCTGTGATGGTGGCCGTGGCTACTGGCCATACAAAGGACAATGCTCTAACCAACTGAGTTACTTGGCCAGAGCTATACCAGAGACTTTTTATCTACTCATCAATTGATGGACACTTTTGTTGCTTCCATATCCTGCCTACTGTAAATACTGCTGCAATGAACATGGGTGCATATATTCTTTCAAATTAATGTTTTGGGTTTCCTCGGATATATACCTAGAATTGGAATTATTGGATCATAAGGTAATTTTTGAAAAACTTCCACACTATTTTCCATAGTGGTTGTACTAATCTGCATTTTCACCAACAAAGTACAAGGGTTCCCCTCTCTACATCTTCATCAACACTTATTGTTTGAAGATTTATTTATAAATAACCATTTTGACAGGTATGAGATGATATCTCATTGTGGTGTAAAACCTATTTTTGACTGGCTATGGAATAGGGTACAGACTTTACACAAAGTATTTTACAGAACAATTATCATATTTTTCGAGTATCTATGTATTGCACAAGGTCTGTCAATAAATGCATGCTAAATGTGAGAAAATGTAATTTTAAAAATATATGATAAAATAGATTAATACCCACTACCTACAAATCGTTGAAGAATGCTCACTCATCTTTTTTCTATGTTCTTGGCATTTGAATTTAAAATTATTATACTTTATAATCTGTCTAGAATATAGAGCAAACTTCAAAAAGAAATTTATATAACTCAGTCTTATCTTGACAAATTCATTTTGTACCCCAGAGGCTCTCCTGTGTTAAATTTGTTATGGAATCTTTGTAGGGTTTCTGGCCCAAAGCACATGGCATTGTACCTCTTGAAGGTGAAATTGGAAAGTTGAAGGGTAATCTGCAGTTCAGTTACTATCAAACACTAATGATTTTTGCCCAAAATGACCACATTTAAATATTTTATAAAAGGAGTTATATTCATCTGAATCTGATTTTAAGTTAATCATTTCAAGGAAAAAATAATTAAAAGAAACTAGAAATCATAAATTACAATGGGTTTTCTTTTCTAAAATAATATGAAGATATTTCCTTCTTTGTTTATGCTCATTTAAGTTACTCCCTTCCAAGTTACTGCATGTCATAACTTGCCAATTCATTAAGCTTCCTTAAATTTATGGCCATCTGTTATTCTATTTTTGTTCAAGCAGAAGAATGCGAAATTGCATTAAACTACATAGTGATTCATTTTGCACCTTACTCAAGAGTGTCAGTTTCACAATTAAAATAAAATTGTTGTTTTGGTAGATGGAATGATGATCATTGGAGCATCACTATATCTTCTGTTGATTCTCGATGATGTGAAATTAACCTTACTAGGAGCAATCTGATTTGGTCAACCTTGGAGTGTTTGATGAAGTTGTGTATGCAACTTTTTTCTTCCATTAAGTAGAAAGAAAAGAAAATGATAGAAAACAAATAAAAGAAGACAATAGAGAAAGGAAATAAAGAAAACTGAACCTTTCATCACATCTTGTGTAAGAATGCCGGAATTCCAAAATTATATTCAACAGGTTCCTTGTTCCAAATAAAATGCAAAGGTATTGAGAGAAGCAACACAGTTAGCCTTAATAGTAGCCTCAGCCTAAAGGTTTCCATAAAAATAAAGAGGAAACACAATGATTTAACCTGTTTCTTTCCTTCAACTGCCTGTTCTTTACTTACCTTATGAAATATAATATATATCTAGGCTGTCAGACTAAAGTACGAAAAACACAGCTGGCAACCTTTCTACTAGGTGATATTCCCTACACTATTCTTTACCTTTATTTCCTTCACACATCTCTCACCTTTTATATTAACTTGTTAACATTTGTTTGCCCCTCAGTTCCTCCAAGATGGCTCATCTCTTGTCAGAGCTTCAGCCATGCAGACAGATCCATCTGTAGCCTTAATTTATCCATCAAAATGACAATTTCAGATTTTTCTGTTTCTACTGAACCTTTTCACGTGGAATACAAAAATGAACTAATGGCTCATTTGGTCTCCCCCACCATAACAGTTTTGTTTTCTGTTTTTCTAATTTTTTTCTCCTAGTAATTACCAATTCTGCCAAAAGCACAATCCTAGCCTAGTCTCCTATTATAACATTATTGAGTCATTTCAAACTTTTTATATTTATGCCCAGTTACTTAACCCAGGAGTAGTCATCATGATCACTCTTACTTTAAACAATTCCCTTTCGTGTTTATTTTTCCCTTTCTCGGCTACTATATATATATACATTCCTATCATGTTATTTTATTTTATTCATGGATTCACCCAGCTACTCACCAAAACTTCTATGCCCATCCCTTTTCCTTCTGCTATTGAAAAAGTATTTCCTAGAACACTTTTTTTCCAGTTAACCCTCTATAAAAACTATGAGTATTCCTTTATGGCTTAGAGCATAAGACCCAAATTCCTTAGACTGTTAAAGTTCTAGATGGGTGCTATTCATCCCCTCCCCACCTACATAGTCAATAAAATCATGTTTTAAATCTTCTAAAGTGTGAAGCTCTACACCAGGAAGGTGGGTGTAGTAGTACTGCTCCTGGAAAAAATTGCCACACGCTCCGTACCTTAAGATGAGAGAATTTTGTTATTTCAGAGTCTAGAACCCAGAAGTAAAAAATCAGTTTAAGGGAGCCAAAAGCAGGGTGTCTGCAGGGCTGCCTTTCCAAATCAGGTTGTCCAGGAGACTGTCTCCTTGACTTACCAGCTGCTAGAACTGCAGTCCTTGCATTCCTTCATCTTCAAGGCCAGCAGCACAATGTGGGAGCTAAAAAGTAGAATATTTTTCCTCCCACCTTCTAAGTGCTTTTAGCTGGGCTAATAATCAAATTAACAGACACAGATTAACAGGGAAAAATAAAAGTGCATTAAGTATGCACAAGGAGTTCACATAAGCATGAAAATACTAAAGACAGGCAAAATCAGGTATATATGTCAGTTTGGCTAAAGAAGAAAAGGGGGAACAGGATCTTAGATTTCAAAAGTGAGACTGAGAAATTTACAGGTAATTGAGGAAGAGCAGAACACACAAATGGACATACAGGCAAATTCTTGCATCAGTGGGATACAGGGGTGACCTAGCTAGCACGCCCCTGCTTTCTGTCTTCCTATGTACCTTACTTAATTGAAACTAGGCGAAGGCAAACATCCTAAAATTTTCTTCTTGTAGATTTTTTCCTTCGAATCTCTTAGGCAGGAGTAGGGGGAGGGCCATAGGTTTTTATGGCTCTTTCATTTCTTAATAACAAGTTTAAAATCAATATCATAAAAAGTACAGCTTTGGGGGCGACAATACGTTGGTTCTATTCAACATCTTCAAATCTCTTTTCTGCATCTTCACTTTGCCTTTCCCTCTCTGGTCAGCCTCCATGTGCTTTTCTCTTGCAAGATACTTGGGACTGTATTTAGGGCCCACCTACATAACCTAGGAAAATCTCCCCACCTTAATGATATCAGTAAAGTCCCACATTAGGTAATGCTAACAGATTCTACAGATTAGGGCTGTAGAAGTCCTTAGCCTACCACAGCAGGTCTCTGCACTATTTTCAAAGCAAACTTTATGTTTTGTGTGGGTTCTCCTACCCACCCTCGACCCCATTCAAATCTTGGAATGCTTTTTTCTCTGCCAGTTAGCAATATGGTTCATTTTTCTGGACAAACATCAAGGAACATTTTACTGAACATATATAAGATAGTGCCCACGCTGTTCAAATGAATTCATCAGGCACTGTGTGGGATATATAAATACGTGGGCCTACCCTCCCCAAGCAAAAATTTACTAAGGAAACATGCACTGAATAAATGCCAGAATTTATTTATAGTCACCATCTCCATTTATTCACCTTCATTCCCCCCCTTTAAACCCTCTCTCATCAAGCTTTTGTCCCTAAAGCCCCATCAATACTGCTGTTACCAAGGACCACATGGCATCAGCATCAGGCTGAATCCATATGGTCAATTCTGTGTTTTTCTTCTACTTGATTTTTTTTTCAATAGCACTCAGAAATATTCCCTTTCTATCTATAGATGAGGTACTAGCATTAGTATTAGATAATTTTATAGAGAAATGAAAACAATACCTTATGGAGTTTATATAGATATGGGTTTTATTTAGATACTGGTGCTCTATATTTATATATTTATGTAGAGAGAGATAATTCTCTCTCTATATATATACACACATACATATATATACATACATATATATACATGTGTGTATATATATACATATATATACATGTATATATATATCTGTGCATGCGTGCATGTCTGTGTGTGTGTATACACATATAGGTTTGGTAATACATTTTCTAGAGATTTTTTTAAGCATTGAAATATTATTCTCTTATTTTAAAAATCTATGTAATTCTTTTGGGTTGCTGACCCAATTCCAATGCACAGAGAAGGGAAATTTTTCCCAGAACAACAAGCCATTCTCTAATAATAGCTGATACTACTTACCAAAATAGATTCTACAGGTTAGGGGGATCAGTCATACATACAATATGCTGTCCCCACCCTTCACACACACACACACACACACACACACACACACACACACGTGTCAATTGCTAGCTCAGATTATCACTGTGGCTTCTGACCTACTGGTGACAGATCAGGAGTTCCAACCAAGCCCCTTCCTCTGTCCCCAGACTTTAGACACCAGTAGCAAATCCAGGTAGGTACTTGTACTTCTGACTGACTGTAAATCAGAAGTTTCCAAGACTCCTTCCTCTGGTTTGATCAATTTCAAGAGCATCTTACTGAACTCAGAGGAATATTTTACTTACTAGATTATTATAAAATGATATAACATCTAGCGTGCGGAGGACCTGGGTTCGATTCCCGGCCAGGGCACACAGGAGAAGCGCCCATTTGCTTCTCCACCCCTCCGCCGCGCTTTCCTCTCTGTCTCTCTCTTCCCCTCCCGCAGCCAAGGCTCCATTGGAGCAGAGATGGCCCGGGCGCTGGGGATGGCTCTGTGGCCTCTGCCTCAGGCGCTAGAGTGGCTCTGGTCGCAATATGGCGACGCCCAGGATGGGCAGAGCATCGCCCCCTGGGGGGCAGAGCACCGCCCCTGGTGGGCGTGCCGGGTGGATCCCGGTCGGGCGCATGCGGGAGTCTGTCTGTCTCTCCCTGTTTCCAGCTTCAGAAAAATGAAAAAAAAAAAAAAAAAATGATATAACAGAGGAGCAGCCAGATGAAAGAGATGCATTGGGCAAGATATGGGGAAGGGGCAAGGAGCTTCCATGCTCTCTCCAATGTACCCCTCTCCCCAAATCTCCACATGTGCACCAACCTGGAAACTCTTCTTACATATCATGATTGATTGAATCTTTGGCCATTGTAACTGAGTCAACTTCCAGTCCCTCCTTGATTCTTTTTTTTAAGGACCATTGTTATTACACTGGACTCAGTTTGAAAATGCAAGATTATCTCCCTGCTTCAATATCCTTAACTTAATCATATCTGCAAAGGTCCTGTGCCATTTAAATTAATATATTCACAGGTCTCTGGAATTAAAACATAAACAACTTTGAGGGAGGTAATATTTTGTCTATTATATAGCTGACTTTAAAAAATTAATTTGATAATCTTCATCTTTAACTGATGAGTTTTTCCCTATTTGCATTTAGTGAAATTGTTGATAATTTCTGTCTTGTATCTAACCCTTACATTTAACTAATTTTCATTCTGCTTCTCATATTTCCTTCTTCTCTCCCTCTCATTTTAAAGTTATTGCTTGAAGTTTTCTTATTCAATTTATTTGTTAAATTAAGATTGTAAGTTTTTAATTTTTAAATTCAATAATTATTCCTGGATTTTATTGTGCATATTTAACTTTCCATCACAATTTTTATATCCTGAAAATTCATTTTATAAAAATTTCTCTGATATACTTAGAGGCTTTTTTGTATACTCACATTTACAACTGCATCTTTTACTTCTTCAAATATTCTTTGTAAAAAAAAAAGTGGCTGTTTCTTGCTTTTGTTGACAATGACTCATAGTGCTTTCTGGTCTATTCAGTAATCTTTGTGAATATGTCATTTCACCTTAGCTGTGGTAGCCTGTGGGCCTAATTTTGGTGATACATTTCTCTAGAAAGTAGATATTTCTACTGCTTTTTTTTTTTTTTTTTTTTAGAAATAGAAGGATTGGTCTATCATTTTAGGCTCCTCATAGGGTTTTTAGTTTTGTTTTTAAGAAAACAGTTATACATGTTATTTTATTTCAATATATTTATTTTGTCTTTATGCACTCATCAATTTTTATTTCTTCAATAAGTTTCAACCAGCCACAGATTTCATCTTTTGAGTGTTCATATTCTTAAAAGACTGACCAGTAGAAACCTTTTTACAGGACTCCTGTGTCTTCTTGAAATGATTCTATTAATTAATGAAATCTTTCTTTCTTTTGGGTATACCAACATATCTCAGACCTATCTTGCTGTTTCCTTTACCCAGACATGAAATTTCCACTGCTCAAAAGCACCTTGTGTCCTTTTATTTGAGAATGGTATTATAAATAATAATCGCCCTGGCCATTCAGATCAGTGGTAGAGTATTGGCCCAGCATGTCATGTCCTGGGTTTAATTCCCAGTCAGGGCACAGAAGATAAGCAACCAATTCCTTCTTCACTCCTCTCTCTCTCTCTCTCTCTTCCCCTTTGGCAGCCATGACTTGATTGGTTCAAGTGCATCAGACCCGGGCACTGAGGATGGCTTCCTGAAGCCTCTTCCTCGGTTGCTAAAAATAGCTTGGTTGCAAGCATGGCCACAGATGGGGGTAGCCGGGTGAATCCTGGCCAGGGTGCATATGGGAGTCTGTCTCTCTATCTAGCCTTCTCTCAATTAGAAAAGAAGAAAATAATAATAATAATCAGTTAACTGGGATTGCATATTAGATTCATGCTGTTGGGATAATAGTACTTCTATATCATTTTGGTGTACAGAGGTACAAAATAAGCACTTGCTTCTTCTTAACATGTATGTCATATTGCTCTTCCCACTTAGTTCTAATACTCTGGCGCTTCAATTTAATTTTCTTAAAGTGATTCAGTAATTGTTCTGTTTTGTTTTGTTTTTTTACTTATAGCGAAGGTATTGCTGACAACATAAACATACTTAAATATTATTTGTATAGCAATCAAAAATAATAATAAAGTGGATGGTTTTTTTTGTTTGTTTTTGTTTTTTGTTTTTCTGGGTTTTTTTGTATTTTTCTGAAGCCGGAAATGGGGAGAGACAGTCAGACAGACTCCCGCATGCGCCCGACCGGGATTCACCCGGCACGACCACCAGGGGCAACGCTCTGCCCACCAGGGGGCGATGCTTTGCCCCTCCGGGGCGTCGCTCTGCCGCGACCAGAGCCACTCTAGTGCCTGGGGCAGAGGCCAAGGAGCCATCCCCAGCGCCCGGGCCATGTTTGCTCCAATGGAGCCTTGGCTGTGGGAAGGGAAGAGAGAGACAGAGAGGAAGGGGGGGGGGGGGTGGAGAAGCAAATGGGCGCTTCTCCTATGTGCCCTGGCCGGGAATTGAACCGGGTCCCCCGCACGCCAGGCTGATGCTCTACCACTGAGCCATCCGGCCAGGGCCAAGTGGATGTTAATATTAAAAATAAAACTACTGAATTATGTTCAAGTTTTCCTATGTAGAGCTTTCTGCTTCTAGTTTGAATTATAATAGGCAGATGTATACAATGCACTTTATATTTTAGAGCCATTGATATCTTATCCTGAATGGATAAGTATGTACAGAAGTACATACTTGATGTATAATTTGTTACAGTTTATTTCAAATTCAAGATATTATCATGCCACCAGGTAAGAGTTCTATATTCTTGAAAAGTGTCATTTGTAGGTGTTGATATTTAGATTGTGGTTGAAAGCTGTGGAAATCAGCCCTATAGTTTACTTTATGAGACATAGGGGAAATTCCAGCAATTGCGTTTCCAAAGCCCTGTATACTGTTTCATTTTCTCACCATCTGGTATCTTCCATGTTTAGATATGCATATGGTTATATGCATAAGTTCATATGTATGACTTCAGACTGGACAAACAATTCTGTCTTTTATGTTCATTTTCAAAAAAAATATCTACATGGTTTCATATTCAATTAAATTTTAACTTTACAACATCCTGTACTTATATATTATTTTATTTATCTTTCTCACTTTAATAAGCTTGGAGCTACTGTCTTTTTATAAGACATAACGTTGCCTTACAACCTTAATATATTTGCCCAGCCTGTACTGTTGTGCCAAGTCTTGCATACATTTCATTCCTAGTTAGTATTATCACTTAGTAACATTCAATTTTTTATTTTATTAGGGGCATTTTGAGGAAGATATCTAGTATCCTGGAATCCTATATTATTGCTAAAATAGTATACATATAAATTTGTTTTGAAAAAATTTGCCTGAAATCCTCTCACATTCAAAACTGCATATATAAGACTGGAATCATGTTGAATTATAGAAAGAATAATGAAGAATTCCATTGTATTTACAGTTAACCTTGAACAATGAAAGTGTTAAGGGTGCCAACCCCACCCATATAAAAACCCACATATAATTTTTGACTCTCAAAACCTTCAGTTGTCCTTTATGATTTGGAGAGGATTGGTTACAGGATATTCCCACACCACCCTAACAGATACCAAAATTCTCAAGTGCCCTAGACCAGTGATTTTCAACCTTTTTTGAGTGCGGCACATTTTTTTACATTTACAAAATCTTGGGGCACACCACCTACCAAAATGACACAAAATGACACTCTAACACAGTACATATTATTCATATAGTTAATAATATAGTTTCTAAATGTATTTTTACTCACTTAGTGTGAAACCTGGGCCTGTTTCAATGAATACAAAAGGGATATCCTGGCAGGAATGGTAGAAAGACACACACGAAGCTCTTCCTCAACAGTTCTCAGTCTCTCTGTTTTTAGTTTTTATCGCAGTCAAGCTTGAGTAGCTCAGCTCACATAGATATGTGGTTGAAAACGGGAGCAATGTCAAAATAGCTTTGTTGGCCAGAATGGGGAACTCCTTGGCAACAGATAACCAAAAACTGTCCAAAGGAAGATCAGCTAACTTAGCTTTAAAGTTAGACAACATTGTGATGCATTGTATATCACCCTCTGCGGGGGCCTCTTTTAAAAAGAAAAAGGTCAAATATCTATATACACCATCAGGATAGACATAACCAGCTGAGGCTGAGGCTTCATCTAGTTGTGGCAACATTTACCTCCAGTCCTGACCAGAATTAGAAATTGGGACCATGGGGAGGAGTAGCAGCTTCAACTACTCACCGCAGCCACACAATGACAAGTGTGCGGCAGCCCAAGCGGGGATCTTCCTGGGTGTGGATGAGAGGCGGCCTACTATTGGTTCATCGCTAGTGGTCGGGATGAATCCTAGAAGGTGATTGGTCAGTGAGCGTTCCCTGTGCCTCCACTCTTCCTGTCGCTGATAGCTGGAAGGATTGTGAGGGGAATGTTTATGTTTGGATGGAGGTGGCTGGCAGCGGGCCGGATAAATAGCCTCCGCGGGCAGTATCCGGCACGCAGGCCATAGTTTGGGGACCCATGTTTAATTTCCCCACGACACACCTGACCATGTCTCACGGCACACTGGTTGAAAAACACTGCTCTAGACCCTTATATAAGATGGTGGAGCTCAATGCATGCAGCTGGCCCTCTGTACCCATCGACTCCCAACCATATATTGAAAACTATACAGGTATTTATTGAAAAAAACAACAACAACCTGTGTCTAAGTGGACCAGTACAATTTGAATTCATATTGTTTGTGAGTCAACTGTATTACCTAAATACCACATGAATTTAAATTATTAAAGTCGATTAAAAATGAGAAAAATATAAATTGAATTTAACAAGAACAAAGTAAAGCATTGTCACAAAAATGTGTAAGACTAATCTCTTGAAACTTCCCTAGATATTTCTAACACAAACTTTTCTATAGAATCATAAAAATTTATATTATCTGATTCATTAAAATATCAACAGAAAACAATAGCTTTTATAATTGTTACACACTTTGACAATCATACTTTTTCTTTCTAATACTGTGTTCTATTTTACATTTCTATAAAAGTTTACCTATTAATTTTAGGGCACAAATCAAAATTATTCAAAAAGCAAGGATGCCTTGCCACCAATTGACAATTTTGTGTTCTGCAGTAACTGCATTTATTCATACAGAATGAAAATATAAAATTAATATTACATTTTGTGTTTCTTTTTTCTTAGTGAGATAGGCAGGAAGGGAAAAAAAGAGAGAAGAGACAGATGAGAAGCATCAATTTGTAGTAACTTCACTTGAGTTGTTCATTGATTGCTTCTCCTGTGTGCCTTGCCTGGAGGGCTCAAGCTGAGCCAGTGACTCCATGTTCAAGCCAGCAACCTTGGGCTGAAGTCAGTGATCCAGCGCTGAAGCTGAGAAGCCTACCCTCAGGCCGGTGACCTCAGGATTTCAAACTAGGGACCTCAGCATTTCTGCTGATTTTTAAAAAATGTTAAACTTCACATTTCTCTTTCATTATACTTCTGTTTTAAAATTTTACACAAATTTTCCTCTTTAAATCTTTTTCAAAAACTCCACATTTTTAGGAAAAAATTGACAAACATTGAAATTACTAAATATTTTTAAGGTATCAAGCCTTAGGCATTAAGAATCTTATTTCCTATTTCTACCATAAATACAAAAGTTGATTTTCTTTATAAGCTGAACATTATCTAAAAATAAATAATTATTGGTTTATAGTTAAGTAATTCTCAGAATTTTTAGTTATATATGTTATATATAAATATATTTCCAGAGTTATTCTGTCTTTTTAACTAGGAACATACACTAGCAAATTTTTTAGGCAGAAGATTTTTTTTTAACTTTTTTACAATAAATCAGTTTTTATAATCAAATATTTTAAGTTTTTATTTCTTTGCAGATCTCATCCCAAATTTTTTAAATTTAGCAAGAGAGAGACAGACAGAGAGACAGACAGGGAGGAAGAGAGAGGAGAAGCATCAACTCATCCTGGTGGCATTTTAGTTGTTCATCGATTGCTTTTTCATATGTGCCTTGACCAGGGTGCTCTAGCTGAGCCAGTGACCCCTTGCTCAAGCCAGTGAAACTTGGGCTCAAGCCAGCAACCAAAGTTTCATGTTTATAATCCTGCGCTCAAGCTAGTGACCTCGGGGTTTTGAACCTAGATCCTCAGTGTCCCAGGTTGATTCTCTACCCACTGCACCACTTCCTGGACGGGCCCAAATAATTATTTTTGATATGCTAAGATATCTGAATACCTTTCAAGATTCAATAAGCTTATATAATGTGGTTTTATGAATCATAGTACTGAGAGCTCCTTTTAGAGGGAAGATATCTTTTATCTCCAAAACAATGATTTGTAAAAACAGAGTTGCTTATGGGTATATATATTGAAATTTCAGTATATACTCAATGTCTTGCCAGATTAAGGTTCCTAATTTAAAATATATCTCTGTCTTCTAGTCTTTTACAGTCTAGGCCTACTCTGTGTACACAATTATTTCATTTAGACCAATTTTCAATTATGCAAATATCTTACTAACAGCTAAATGCTCTACAGTTGTTCTATGTCCTTTATTTTTAGAGACAGCCTATCACAAAGCTCAAGGATTTTGCTGATGATATTTCAATGGTTCCATCTCATTCCAGGCAATCTGAGGGGTTTCTGACATTCCCAGAAACAAGAATTCTAGAAGTATGTAGAAACTTGATACAAATGTGGACCTAGGTAAATCCAGGATCAGAGGAAGTGGAAGAACTTGAATCTCCATCTTGAAGATTTTTGTATCTCAATAGGAGGAGAGGCCAGCATATAGCTTTAGAAGCTCATACTCAGCTATAAGAGTAATGAAAGGATAATCAGGAGGGCTTTCTACACAAAAATATATATGCTACTCCTCTAATTTTTTTATTTATTCATTTAAATTTTTTAAGACTTTATTTATTCATTTTAGAAAGGAGAGAAGGAGGAGAGAGAGAGAGAGAAGAGGGGAGGAGCAGGAAGCATCAACTCCCATATGTGCCTTGACCAGGTAATCGCAGGGTTTCGAACCGGTGACCTCAGCATTTCCAGGTCGATGCTTTATCCACTGTGCCACCACAGGTCAAGCTACTCCTCTAATTTTATTTTAATGTATTTTATGTAGTTTTATAATGCCTTCTGAGTACTTGAGTGGTAATATTCATTTTTCTACACACACAATTAAGACAATTGATTAGAATGGGTTTCTTTTAGGTCTCAGAATTCCTCAGATATCTCAGAATATCATGTTCCCTGAAAACATCAAGAGGAAATAATTTTAGGCCCTGGTCGGTTGGCTCAGTGGTAGAGCATCGGCCTGGCATGCAGAAGTCCTGGGTTCAATTCCCGGCCAGGGCACACAGGAGAAGTGCCCATCTGCTTCTCCACCCCTCCCCCTCTCCTTCCTCTCTGTCTCTCTCTTCCCCTCCCGCAGCCAAGGCTCCATTGGAGCAAAGATGGCCCGGGCGCTGGGGATGGCTCCATGGCCTCTGCCTCAGGTCCTAGACTGGCTCTGGTTGCAGCAGAGCGATGCCCCGGATGGGCAGAGCATCGCCCCCTGGTGGGCGTGCCGGATGGATCCTGGTCAGGTGCATGTGGGAGTCTGTCTGACTGTTTCCCCGTTTCCAACTTCAGAAAAATAAAAAAAAAAAAAAAAAAAAAAAAAAAAGAGGATATAATTTTTAATCACCTGTGTTATATCAACAAAAAGCTTTACAGATTAGGAACCATAGCTATCTACTATTTTCTGAATAGGAGTAGAATGTTCTTTCTGTTTCTAGAACAGATAAATACATATGGTAGATTGATCTAAACTTGAGACAAAAACAAAGCACCTGATATTCTCATGGCATCTTATAAGAAAGAAAATAAACAAATATATAGTTATGATTCCTAACTAAAACAACAACTTTTGAACTAAAATATGTTGGCATTATGGCCTACAATGTCAGTTACAAACAGTGGACGGGAGGCAGAGAGGACGATCCTAAAGATAAAGATCAATAATTTACCCACATCTGGCGTTCATCTTGCTGACTCATCCACCATTTCTGAGTTACATGTCAAGTTAATACTAAATTGTTATTGTTGTAGAAAATAAAACTGTAGATTTAGAATTGAAAATAAGTTTGTCATTACTTATTTAAAAAAATGCAGAGGAAAAGTTGACTATATTCATTGCTGCATAACAATAAAACCACACACTTAGCAACTTAAACAACACACATTTATGATCTCATAGTTTCTGTGGGCACAGTTTTGCTTAATCTACTTCTACTGGGTCCCACAAAGTGACAATTAATGCATCAACCAGGGTTGCTGGTACCAAGCATTGTGCTAGTTACTAGAGAATACAAATATAAAAAAGAGAAAAACAATGGATTTTATAATATAATGGGAAAGTTATACTCATGGATAGATGATTTCCATATAATATGATATTTAGAATATAGAAGAGATGGGGTCTGATGTTAGATGTGTGGGGTAAGTTAAGTGGACCAGTCAAGAAGGATGCCTGGGCTTTGCTTCAGTAAAATGTGGCTTGTGTACCATGCATTGATATTGAATACACAGGCATAAGAACCGTCAACAATTTGCCCATAAATAAACTTTCCTCAGACAAGATAATTGCATTTTATTAAGATCCACATAGTCTGTTTTCTATTATGCATTTACATATAAATAAATATGTATAGGCATTGTAAATATCTCTATAACAGAAAGATCTTGTTTCCTCTTGCTTATCCTTAATTAGCAATGTGATTTTCCTGACATGGCTGATTGAGCCAAGAGTCGCTGTCCAACCCCAGAGGAACAACTCCATAAACTAATCCAAATTAATCAGATTCCCTTTTGAGAATTTGAACTAGGATATGTGGAAGCCTAATAAGTTGCTAGCTGAAGTAATGACAGATCATTCGAGTCAAGGTCCATAAACTCCTACAGCTCAGTTCCCAGGAGCTTCATGTCTTCCAGCCTTACTGACATGTAGTTGATGTATTTTTTCTTAAAAATTTTAAAATATGCAATTTTACAATAATTCTCTTCATCTTGGGCTGAGTTAAGTAGGTTTTTATCACCCTCAAATAATTTTTCCTGCTTCTAGTATTTTGAAGACTATTGATGTCTATTGAAAAAATCAAAAATCAAGAAACATCTCTTAGATTTCATCCCAGTGTTATGGGATAAGTTGTTTCTACCTGATATTAAAAACAAAACCACCTACATTACGGAGCCATATTTACTATACCCGATTTCTTCTTTTACGGATCTTTTGTCTGTTATTTCATGTACTTAATGTATATCCCAGTATTTCCATTAACATGTAAATTTGTATGTCATAATTTAGAATCCTAAAGGAAGAGTTTTAAGGTTCTTTTGTAGCCCTGGATCACCTAGAATAGGGCTTTGTTTAATACTTGTTGGGTTTTTTATTATTGTGTTTACTATCATAGAGAAAATCTAATGTGCCCCATTAAATGTGGAAGAAACCAAGTCTTATTTCAGAACATAAGGCAAACACCATCATTATAATCAGATATCACTCAAGGAAGTGTGCAATTGAATCAAGAATATGATATTTCAGGCCCTGGATGGTTGGCTCAGTGGTAGAGCGTTGGCCTAGCATGCAGGGGTCCTGGGTTTGATTGCCAGCCAGGGCACACAGGGGAAGTGCCCATCTGCTTCTCCACCCCTCCCCCTCTCCTTCCTCTCTGTCTCTCTCTTCCCCTCCTGCAGCCAAGGCTCCATTGGAGCAAAGATGGCCTGGGTGCTGAGGATGGCTCTGTGGCCTCTGCCTCAGGTGCTAGAATAGCTCTGGATGCAACAGAGCAACGCCCTAGAGGGGCAGAGCAACACCCCCTGGTGGGCATGCCGGGTGGATACCGGTCGGGCGCATGCAGGAGTCTGTTTGACTGCCTCCCCGTTTCCAGCTTCGAAAAAAAAGAAAAAAAAAAAAGAATATGGTATTTCAGCCTGACCAGGTGGTGGCACAGTAGATAGAGCATCAGACTGGGATGCAGAGGGCCCAGGTTTGAAGCCCCAAGGTCACCTGCTTGAGCGCAGGCTCATCCAACTTGAGCGGGGGTTCACCAGCTTGAGTGCAGGGCCACTGGCTTGAGCATGGGATCATAAAAATGACCCCATGGTTGCTGGCTTGAGCCCAAGGTCGCTGGCTTGAGCAAGGGGTCACTTGCTCTGCTGTAGCCCTCCCCCCATCAAGGTACATATGAGAAAGCAATCAATGAACAACAAAGAATTGATGCTTCTCATCTCTCTCCCTTCCTTTCTGTCTGTCCCTATCTGTCCCTCTCTCTGTCTCTGTCACACACACACACACACACACACACACACACACACACAAAAGAATATGGTATTTCAAATTATTATGAAGGGCACTGTGGAGGCCAACAATATCCATTTTTTTATCTTACCCTTTCCTCAAAGGTTACATAAAATTAAGGTGATTTCCTCTATAAAATATGATGTATCGGTCGCTTGAGCTATAATGAAATTTCAGGATATGCCCTAGAAAAGCCAATTAATTACTGTATGTATCAAGTTTATATATTTCCATGTCTAATTAAGACAATATAATATAAAAATTGGTCATGTATAAAATCATACATACATTGATCCAAAATTTATTTTTTATATAAAATATAATTATTACTTCATTTAGGATATATTTATAGAAACAGTCTAGCTAGTGGGCACTGTGTTAAGAACAGGCTACTATGGAAGACAAGGCACAAATTCTAACTTTAAGAAGCTTATAACCCACTGTACATTAATACTCATATTTATAATAAATTTAAAATACAAAAAAATCTATTTGATAAGTATTTTAATTACCTGTGCCAAGACACTGACCCTATTTCTCTGGCATTTTTGTGATGGACAATGGTGTCAGAACAAGCAAATATGACCCTTCTCCCTTAAAAAATGCATTTTCTTGTTTTCTGTACTTATGTTAATAAGTAAGAAGTCTTTTGACTTAATTATAATATTTAAAAGTATAAAAATATGTAGAAAGTTGAAACCCACTGATAATCAATTTCATGATTTAGAATGGGAAAGTTCCTCAGTAGTGAAAATAATACTTCAACCAAGGAAAATATTTAGGAAGAAGATTTATGGAAAAGTGCTTTGGGAGTACGTAAGAATGGATAATACATTTGTCAGTGTGCTACCTCATCAGGTAATTTTGTTCAGCTAAAGAGCAGAAGAGAGACTTTGGATTGTCAGATTAAGAAATTGATTCATAAGATTAACAAAAGAAGGCCCTGGCTGGTTGGCTCAGTGGTAGAGCATCAGTCCAGCGTGTGGAAGTCCTAGATTTGTTTCCCGGCCAGGGCACACAGGAGAAGTACCCACCTGCTTCTGCATCCCTCCCCCTCTCCTTTCTCTCTATCTCTCCCTTTGCCTCCCACAGCCAAGGCTCCATTGGAGCAAAAGTTGGCCTGGGTGCTGAGGATGGCTCCATGGCCTCCGCCTCAGGAGCTGAAATGGCTCTGGTTGCAACAGAGCAATATTCCAGATGGGCAGAGCATCGCCCCCTGGTGAACATGTCCTGTGGATCCCGGCCAGGATGCATGAGGGAGTCTGTTGGCCTCCTTGTTTCTCACTTCAGAAAAATAAAAAAATAAAAAAAATTAACAAAAGAATGCTGCCCCTGGAAATCAGCTTTGGCATGCAAGTCTTATCAGAAATCAAAAACACTTGTAAGCCTAACTTCAAATTGCATATCTGGTATCAGAATTTAATTTTCTCCCAGTTTTATATTGCTTGAGGTACTTTCAACACTTGTTTAAATAGCTTGTTTTTAATTTATATTCAATTATTAAAATTTATATATTAAATACATTAAAGTTGCTTTTCTCTCCATTATTCATAGTATCATGTGCCTTGAGATATTCTTGAAATCCCTCCCTAGCATTTTACTTCTGAGACAGATAAGTCTTCTTCTTTCTCAGTTCTGAACCACTTCTGAAAGAGACACTGACAATACAATTTACAGTTTCAGCTCCACTTAATTCTTTTAATCTGGACTGCTTCCTTTATCTGAAACATTCTCTTTATCTGAAATATTTCTTCTTTAATTAGTTGAATCATTAAACTACACCTGCTATTCGGATCCTCTTCATCCAGCTTTACAAAGGAAACTACTTCATTCATATTCTTCAATTTCACACTATAAAACAAGAGTTCCCAATTACAAATACATCTCTCTGTTCATACATAATTAGCCTCCAAAAAGCTTTTTACAATGTCTGATAATAACGACTTATTCCTGCCTACATTTTCAGTCAATAAAATGATTTTTACAGGACAACTAAAAACACATTTATTCAGATCTCCCAGACTTAAAAAATCACAAATTTGAAAACTTCAGCATAATAAATCTGCCCCCAGAAAGCTTTTTTTCACAATGTCACACTGAAGATTTTTACTGCTTTCTTTGTTAATAAAATTATTTATTGATTGATTTTAGAGAGAGGGAAGTGAGAGAAAAGGAGAGCAGAGGAGCAGGAAGCATCAATTTGAAGTAGTTGTTTCTCATTTGTGCCTTGACTGCACAAGCCTGGGGTTTTGAACCAGCAACCTCAGCATTCCAGGTTGTCACTCTATCCACTGAGCTATCACAGGTCAGGTGAGTAAAAATTATTTTTATAGGACAACTAAAAAACATATTATTCAGGATATCTCCTAGAGTTAAAAAATCACAAATTTGAAAACTCCAGCCAAATATCACCTGTCCAAAATGTTTATGTATTTTTAGTTGCTAAAGCACTTACATTGGCCAAAAAGAGTGAATTATTTCTTAAGCAGCAAAGGAAATAACCAGGAATTGCAGAACTTCACAACAGAAGAGCTACCGTGCATAAACCCATCATGTGACTATAAATATATATTGATTCCCAGGAGCTCTGCTCTTTTTCTCAGACATTGCTTACATGAGCTAGCATGTTTGAGTTTGTCAACCTCTACTCCTTCTGAGGAAGCAGAAAATTGATATAAATGATGTGTTTTCCCTTCTGTCTCCAAATAGTCTTCAGCTTATAATAATTTATATGAACATCCTGTGATTCTTTTCCAAATCCTAAATTTGTAAAAGAACATACTCCAATTAATTACTAAAACTACAGGCAGTAAATAGATATATATTGTGTTTGCTGTTTGCATTTGTATTTTGGTATCTTGAAAATGCCTGCTATTAGAGCTAAGACTTTAGGCTTAAAACCAAGATAGAGAGCTGGCAAGGTAGCTCAGATGGTTAGAGCCCCATCCCAATCTGCCAGGGTTGGATCGATTGTCAGAGCACATACAAGAATCAACCAACAAATGAGTAAATAAGTGGAACAACAAATCAATTTTTCTCTCTTGCTCTTTTTCTCTCCCAATAAAATTTAAAACCAAGATAGAGAAAAATAAAGATCATAATTGTCAGTCCATGTAATGTTCCTACGAGCATGTGAGATCTCTAGATAGTTGATTTATCTATATTTTACTGAGTTGTATTATCTAAACCACACCTGCTATCTTAATCACCTTATAAGTTTATTTGCTTTCTATTTATCTTGATTACTAATATACATAGAACACACTCTGATTTATGTTGTTTCTTATCTTCATCTATTGCCAGCCTTTCTCTTTCTCTAACATTCATGTTTCCCTCCTCTTTAATGTCACTGTTATGAATGGGGCAATTTCTCTCACAGAGACTGTTGGTATAGTTTTCCAGGCACTGTTCTGGGGATCATACAAAAATCTGGTAATTATCTTTTTAATTTGTTTTGTCCATTGGTGATTTTTCCACTTTTAAAATAGTAGTGCTAGGCAATATCAGGTTGAAAAACTAGTGAGGGTTTAGGTCACACTCCATCCACAGAATCTTGACATGTTTGCGTTCTTTGTATATTTCTTCTCAATGCTAATTTTCACTCCTTAAAATAATAAATATTTTTTAGGTTATTATCGACCCAGCCTCCTCTATTCTCTGACATCAAGTTTAGTTCCCATATTTACAGCCTTCCTGGCCTCTGTAGGCATCTAAGTTTGCAACTCTGAGCTAGAAGTCTAAGGTTCCAGAGAGCCATCAAAAAGTAATAACCTGAAGGGCTATTTTTTTTTATAGTACATTCAATTCCATTACTGATTTGTTATTAAACATTAGACCATGAAACCAAGATATTAGGACTTTAAATGTGGACAAACAATGTAAGTCCCATTAGCCTACAGCAGAAGCAATGAATGCTTTCATTTAATTTGTGGGAAGTTGAATAGTGGAAACTGTGCAAATGAAATTAAGTGCTATGCCTCATTGAATGAGTTTAGAGCTCTCCAAGGGGAGATCCGAGTTCCAGTATGTAGCAAATAATAGGCCGTGTCTTTAATTTAGCTGTACTTTTGAAATGGTTAGTTGGTAAATGATATTGAGGAGAAGGATGTAAATATTCTAACCCTGCAGGAGGCTGAGAAGGATCCATGTCAATGAAGCATTTAAGGTTTTAAACTGAAATGAAAATATGCTAGGTTTTTATAGTTACTGTTTATTGATCAGATAACTTCCACTTTTTCCATTCCTCCCCATATCCCCACCAAAGAAGCTGCATCAAAATTTTGGTGAGGTTCTTAATCAGACCTTTCCTGTCAACAGTTTCAATAGTTATTTTTTATAACTACTTTAAACATTCTTTGATATTTTCTGCTCTACTATCACTTTTACACTTGTGTTGATTTCTGTGGGGCATAAATTCTGGGACACATTGAAGTATTGGCTACTTTCATTGACTTAAAATCTATCTTAAAGATGTATGCAGGTGAGAGGAAGGCTGTGATGTAGAGGTTGTAAATCATGGGTCTCAAACTCAACTCAGCATGTGGGCCGCAGAGCAAGATCACAACCGTTAGGCGGGCCGCACTAGGTCTACAAAAGGCAACTGTTATGCAACACTTTTCTCACTGCAGTTGAAAACAAAAAAAAATCAGTACAACAAGCACAATTCTACATGCAGTTTACTCAGTGTCACAAAACCACCAGAAACTGTAGTTCGCATCACAACTGCTGTGAACTAAGCTAATATCTTAATTAAATGGAAAATACAAGTAGGCCCCTAGGCTTACTTAATTTTATCCAAAATATTTTGAACTTCGTGGATTAGTCTGCGGGCCGCACAAAATTATTCGGCGGGCCACATGCGGCCCGCGGGCCGCGAGTTTGAGACCCCTGTAAATGGAGCAGAGTTAAGGCATCTCACAGTTCTACAGGTGAAACCTATGTGTAGTGTACTCTCACGTCCTCCAGCATAATTATTCTCTGTCTGATACAACCATTATCAAGAGCAAATGCTTAAACAATTTTATTTTGTATAGACTTTTATTTAAACCATCTAAAAGTTATAAAAATATTTTGTTGGTCTATAATTTAAGACATAGCAACAATCTCAATCCTACAGCAGGTGAGATATTCTCATTTTTCTTCTTGCTTTTATGAATTTGTCAAGAAATCACATTGTTTTTATTCACTTGTCAGATCTGGTGTGTTGGATGGAGCACTAACCATGGACACAGAAGATCTGATTTTAAATCTTGACTCTGATACTTGATAGCTACACATTTTCTTAGAAAAGTCCCTTAACCACAATTTTTGCCCATTTTCACATCAGGTCAATGAGGATTAAAGGAATTACCTCACTGAGTTGTTAAGAGCACTAAATAAAATAACAGGTGTTGGTTGAAGCACATCAGCCTCAGGCACTAAAAATAGCTCAATTGATTCCAGCATTGGCCCTAGAATGGATTGCTGGTGGATCCCAGTTGGGACACATGTGGGAGTCTGCCTCACTATGTCTCCTCCTTTCATCTAAAAAAATAAAAAAGAAAAACAGGTATGAAAGAATTTGTAATTACTTGCTATGATAGATATTGATACTAATAATTGCTGCTAGAAATTGAGATTTAGCAAATGTTTAAATGGCAGTTGACTGCCTTTGAATTGGACTCATTCACATGGGCTCAAATGTCCTAATTAATTAAAATAAGGCAATGCCTGACTAGGCGGTGGTGCAGTGGATAGAGTGTCGGACTGGGATGCAGAGGACCCAGGTTCGAGACCCTGAGGTCCCCAGCTTGAGCATGGGCTCATCTAGTTTGAGCAGAGCTCACCAGCTTGAGCCCAAGGTCACTGGCTCAAGCAAGGGGTCACTTGGTCTGCTGAAGGCCCACGGTCAAGGCACATATGAGAAAGCAATCAATGAACAACTAAAGTACCACAACGAAAAACTGATGATTGATGCTTCTCATCTCTCTCCGTTCCTGTCTGTCTGTCCCTATCTATCCCTCTCTCTGACTCTCTCTCTGTCCCTGTAAAAAAATAAAAATTAAAAAAAAATTATAATAAGGCAATAAATAAAGTTATTCTGCTAGGTTCAACTAACTATAAGATAAAATGTCTAGACAGGCTGATGATGGGACTATTTTTTTTTCTTTAGTGAGAGGAGTGGAAGCAGAGAGAGCACATGTGCCCCTACTGTCAGGATCTACCTGGCAAGCCCACTAGGGGGTGATGCCCTGGCCATCTGGGCCCCTTGCTTCTTTGCAACTAAAGCCATTTTTAGCACCTTAAGTGGAGGCCATGGAGCCATCCTCAACACCCAGGGCCAACTTGCTCCAATTGAGCCATGGCTGCAGGAGGAGAGGAGAAGAGAGAGAGATAGAAGCAAGAGGGGGAGGGGTGGAGAAGCAGATGGTCACTTCTCCTGTGTGCCCTGACCAGGAATCGAACCTGAGACATTCATATGCTGGTGAATGCTCTACCACTGAGCCATCCGGCCAGAGCCAATGGTGGGACTATTTAAAGCTCTTCTATTGACTTCATTGTGTACAGTCTAAAGAAGTGACTAATGGTTCTAAAGTTCACTATTCAAACCAATTGAAAATTAAAAGTATTCTGATAAATATTTTTCATACATAATTTTAGGATGAGCTTTTAAAAAATATTTATAAATAATGTGACAGCAAAGTAAAATGATGTAAATCATTCAGCCCTTTTAGAAAATCATTAACAGCATCATGTTTTTAGTTAAGACATAATTCATATGCAATGAATTGTACAGATCTAAAGTGTAAAATTTAATAAAGTTTGCAAATGCATATAACCATGTAACCCATATCTTATAAAAACAGAGAATATTTTCATTTCCATTATTTCAGAAGGCTCCTCTGTGGCTTCTTCTAGTTAATAATACCATAGGCAACCACTGAGATTATTATAATAATAATAGATGATTTTACTTATTTGAACTTCATAAAAAATAGAATCATACAATATGTACATTTTTATGTCTGGTTTCTTCTGCTGAGTAAAATTATTAAAATTTGTGACAGAGACCTTAACCTGGACAGAGATCGAGAGAGCCTGTGGAAGGAGCTACCATCTAGGTCATAATAGAGCCCTATTGGAACAACTCTGTTACAAGTGAGCTCTAAGCCGCTCTCCTTAACTTCCTCCTCCTCTCTGTATAGTGGCCTTCATGATTCTCTTTTCTTCCATATCGCTCACCATGGCTATATGTGCTGGATTGCAGTCTACTCTTTTTCCTAATACTTTTTGCTGACAGAATTCCTTGTAAAATTTTGTTTTCATAGTAGAAAAAATGTTTTGGTAATTCTTCAAAGTAGTTTTATAAACCTGTTGTTTTTCATTTTTGTTCAGTGCTTATTATTCTACTAACTAAATATATCACAGTCTGTTTACTCACTTTCATGTTAATTGGACATTTGTGTTGTCTGCAGTTGGGGACAGTAAAAAACTGTCTTTCAATGAACACATCTTTCATTTCTCCCTAGAACTGGTTTTGCTGGGTAACAAAATATGTACATATTTCATTTTAAAATTAATTGCCAAATACTTTTTGAAATAGTTGTACCTTCACCTTCCTTAGTTACAAATGTGGTAGATGCTCTGAACACTCATAAGAATTTTAATGAGTGCTCTCATTTTAATTTTAGCCATTTTGATCTTTACTAAAGACTAATGGTTTTAAACACATTTTTACAGAATCCTATTTAACATATTTCATTTTATGGTTGGTTCTGTTGTGTCCCTTCTGAAATACTTTCGCCTATCTCAGGTTATAAATATATTTCCTGATGTATTTTTTAAATAAGCATTATAGTTTAGCATTTATCTTTAGGTCTGTAATTCATCTCAAATTAATTTACTGGGAGGCAGGAGTGAAGATTTATCTTTTTCCTTTGTTTATCCAGTTTATACAGCATTATTTGTTACAAAAATTATCCATCTCTAGCATCTTTGTTGAAAGTCATCTATCCCTGAGTCTCTTTCATAACCCTCTTTTCTCTCCATTGATTGATCTATTCATTTATACCTACATGTGTGCCACATAATTTTAAATAGTAGCTTTATATTAAGTTTGAAATCAAATTTTTTGTTTTGTGACTGCTTTAGCTAATATCAGCCATTCACATATCAACATAAGTTTAAAATAAAGTTGCCAAATTCTACCAGAAATAATTCTGCTGGGATTTTGATCAGTGTCACATTGAAAGTTAGACTAATTTTTAGGGAATTGACATCTTAATACTAATTCTCAAAATTTATGAACATAATATAGATGATGATGATAGATAGATAGATAGATAGAGATATTTTGTCTGCAAATTAGGAATAGATAAAATAAGGATATCTGTTTTTACCACTTTTATCAACAAAGAACTGAAGTCCTGACTAGTGCAATAAAACAAGAGAAGAAAATAAAAGATATAAAAAATAGTAAGAAGTAAAAGATCACTATTTGATTGCTCACATTAAGTGCATGTGACATGTCAAATTTTTTTGAATGATAGTTTATATTTACATATTTAATTTTAATACCTATATGGTAAATTCAGATTTTCTATTTCTTATTTTTTGTTTGTTTTTTTAAAGATTTTATTTATTCATTATAGAGAGGAGAGAGAGGGGGAGAGGGGCAGGAAGCATCAACTCCCGTATGTGCCTTGACCAGGCAAGCCCAGGGTTTTGAACTGGCAACCTCAGCATTTCCAGGTTGACGCTTTATCCACTGCGCCACCACAGGTCAGGCCTATTTCTTATTTTTTAGTTCTGGCTGTTATCAGATAAATGCTCTGTGATATGTGAAATGTATTGAGACTTATTTTTGGCCTATTATATGCTCCATATTGGGACTCATTTATGTATCTTTGAAAAGCATGTCTTTTCTACAGGATATCTATTGTTGGTCATAGTATTCTATAAATATAAACAATCTGGTTTGTCCAGATTATTGGGTAGACTTCCAAATCTCCCTTTTAAAAATCCCTATACCAAAGCAAAAATAACAGAAGGGCGGGTGTCTTGATTGGTTTCACAGAGTCCCCTCCTTTATCAGGTAGCATCTGCCATTCTGCATCCCCTCTACTTCATTAGCTTTGTTTCCTGAAACTCCTACTTGAAAAATCTGTTGTCTAGGTGGATCGGCTATGAAGCCACTTCAAGGAGCATATTTCCGCTATTATGTCTCAGTAATACTTTGACTAAAAGTAATAGAACACTTGGTTAATAGTGACTACAACAATAAAAACACTGGATTATCTGACATAACAAAAGGTTTAGAAGTCAATGGTTGCAGAATTGGTGTAGTAACTCACTGCTATATTTTATTTATTTTTTCATGTTCTCCCCAACTAACTGTGTTGAAAATATTGCTTCCCATGCTTACATAATGGCTATAAGATACCTCATATACAATGTTCTAATTGGTAAGGAGAGGCAGGAAGTACTCAGATAAAAAGGGACTTTTATTTGTATTATTAAAAAGAAAAGATTTTGCATCACATGGACTAGAACTGAATCACGTAGCCACATTAGACTACTTACTAACAAAGAATACTGATTTATGAAGAACAATCCTGATTGACTTTCCTAGCTTGGACATAATTCTAATAAATATACATATAGGTCTGTTGCTGACAAGTATAATCGGGGGTGGGGTGGGGGTTGGGGGGGATGGATGCTAGAGGTAAGGAATGGTGTCTGCCATTCTGCAGTGGCTGTTGATATCCGCCAAAGTGCTTCTCTGCAGAAATCCTGACCATAATCTTGGTTAATGAGAATTCCTCTCCCTTTACCTTTTTTTTAAGCTTCTTTCTTTCTTTCTTTCTTTCTTTCTTTCTTTCTTTCTTTCTTTCTTTCTTTCTTTCTTTCTTTCTTTCTTCTTTCTTTCTTTCTTTCTTTCTTTCTTTCTTTCTTTCTTTCTTTTTTTCTTTCTTCCTTCCTTCCTTCCTTCCTTTTTCTTTCTTTCTTTCTTTCTTTCTTTCTTTCTTTCTTTCTTTCCTTTCTTCTTTTCTTGGTTGAGAAAAGGGGAGATAGGCAGACTACCGCATGCACCCACACTGAGATCCACCCAGCAGGCCCCATCTGGGGCCAATTCTCAAATCAACCAAGCTATTCTCAGTGCCTGGGCCTATGTTCAGACCAATTGAGCCACTGGCTGCAAAAGGGAAAGAAGGAGAGAAGGAGGGACAGAGGAGAAGAGAAGCAGATGATCAATTCTCATGTGTGTCCTGACCGGGGATTGAACCTGAGACGTTCACATGCCAAGCCAATGCTCTATTCACTGAAACAACCATCCAGAGGCCTTTGCTTTTTTAAAACTACTTTATTGAGGTATGATTGGCATACAAAATGCTGTCCATATTTAATGTATGCAATTTGATGAACTTGAAGGTAATACACCTCCATTAAACCATCAACACACTCTATGCCATAAGTATATTCATTACCTACAAAATTTTCCCTGTCACTATTATTGCTATTACCTTGTAATAAGAACATGTAACATAATATGTACTCCCTTAATACATTGTTAGGTATACAATACAGTACTATTAACTACAGGCACTCTGCTATAATATAGATCTCTAGGACTTACTCATCTTGCATAACTAAAACTTTGTATCATTTGACTAATACTTCCCATATCACTCTACTCCTACACCCTGGCAACTAACTACCATTCTACTCTGTGCTTCTATGAATTAGACTATTTTAGGTATTTTGTATAAGTGGTATGATGTAGTATTTGTCCTTAACTTTTGGGTTGCTTTTTTATGAATTCTAAAGCTGCACATCCTATATTTTTAATGTTTTCCAGACTCTTTTGGAGGGGGACTTCTATTATTTGCAGTCCTCTTCCCTTATTAAACACAGAAATATCCACATTGATGAGCTGAAGGGTCAAGAATGATAAGCTTTGTGCATGATCCTCCTTGTTATCAAAATGGAGACACTGGTACTGCACCGAGCCTATATGTCTGAGTCCTTCCACACTTGAGATTTCTTTCTCACACCCTCTTCAATCCTTTATGAAACAGACCCTTGATGGCCCCATAGTCCCCACAGAAACAACTGATGCCTACTGTGAGTACATATTGCACTCCTTATGAGACCCTTTAATTTTATTCTTATGAGTCTTTTTTTTCTCCCTCAAGATTTTGAACCTACTCTTATGTCTATTTCTTATCAGAGTCGTGAAGGTATGAGCAAGTTGAAAGAGTAAAACTTTCTGTCTCTGCTTTTGTCACATCAATTCTTTAATTTCCCATAAAATCCACATTGATATTTTTAAGTGAAAGGTAGAAAAAAAATACAAAAACAATTTAGAAGCTGTTTCACAAATAACCAATTTCAGCCATTATGCTCAGAGATATAACTTATCCTGTACTAAAACCATACTCAAATGTAAAGTCTTCATATAATTTGTATTTATTTCTGTCGTAGGTTCATTACAATTGGGTAAATAAGAATAAAAATTGTTGCCCTGGCCGGTTGGCTCAGTGGTAGAGCATCGGCCTGGCGTGCAGAACTCCCAGGTTCAATTCCCGGCCAGAGCACACAGGAGAAGTGCCCATCTGCTTCTCCACCCCTCACCCTCTCCTTCCTCTCTGTCTCTCTCTTCCCCTCCTGCAGCCGAAGCTCCATTGGAGCAAAGATGGCCAGGCGCTGGGGATGGCTCCTTGGCCTCTGCTCCAGGCGCTAGAGTGGCTCTGGTCACGGCAGAGCGATGCCCTAGAGGGGCAGAGTATCGCCCCCTGGTGGGCAGAGCGTTGCCCCCTGGTGGGCATGCCGGGTGGATCCCGGTCGGGCGCATGCGGGAGTCTGTCTGTCTCTCCCCGTTTCTAGCTTCAGAAAAATACAAAAAAAAAAAAAAAAAGGAATAAAAATTGCAGGAACTTTAAAAATTTCTATGCAAAGTGGTTAAAAAGTCTATAAAATAAAGTGTAATGATATCTTCCAAACTGATAGAATAATTAACTCTAGAAATATTTTCCAGTGGTCCATCTTTTGTCTCCCAATAGTTGATCTAGTCTGCAGAGTTATTTTCTTATTCTACATTGTCTTCCTTAACAATCACTTTTCCTCTGAGGACATCAGAGCTATCTATATGCTGATGGCTATCAAATCTTTATCTCTAGCTTATCTCACTTGAGTATTAAATACATATATGACATCTTTTCTTACCTTTACTTATCCTATAGTTACCTTAACACAGATCTAAAATTGAACACATCATCCTCTGTGCCTAACCTACTTCTGTCCTTGCTATTTTCATTTTAAGGTATTAAACCACAAACCACCCTATCTTTCAAGTCAAGAATCTTATAAATTATATTTAACTCTATCCTTACCTTAACTTCCTACTTTTGGCCTATCAATAGTAGTCCTACCAATGTTAACTCTTAATTATGGGTCGGTTCCATAAGCCTACCTTCAAAGTTTTACTCTACTTAAAATCACCATCTCCTTTCACTTTGAAATTACTATGTCATCTTAAGAGAAATATTTTATCTACTAAAACAATCTAATCTTACTTGTGCCAGCCTATGCTGCATAATGCAACCAGAGACTGTGCTAAGAAAATTCTGTTCACCTTGCTTAAAATTATCAACTCATTCCATTACTTAATTTTTAGTATGCGAATGAGGTCCTTTATGACTTGGCCCCTGACAATACTTCAGTGTTTTCTCACTTCACACCTTAATCTGATTCTACTTGCCCAAAAAGAAATCCTGTAATTTATTTTTCCTTTTTCTCTACCTCCACATTCCCATATAATGTCTATCATGAGATATCTAATAAGAATTTCTTTCCCTGATCCACTTAAGAAAATTCCAGCTTTCCTCATTTTCATCACTATAGTCAGTGTGGCTCTTTATTACAGACCTTGATTTTCTGAGTCTTCCTTTCTTTTAGACTACATATTCCATGGGCAAGGAACAATATATTCTTTACCTTGGGATGCTCAGGGCACAATGCAAAAGCTAGCACAAGTAGGACCTCAATAGAATAGTTATTGAATAGATGAACAAGCATGGGTATTATTTTTCTTTCCACCTACTTTGTGTTTCCTAGTTTCTTCCACAATTATTAAGTATAAGTTCCCACACCTTCTCAATTTTATATGCTTAGAATATTATACTTATGCCAGACACATTGGAGAGAAAAGTACCTTGAAAACAAACCCATAATTCATTTGGAGAAGAAAAGAGGCACAAAAGAAAAAGACAAAAGAATTATATGAATAAATGAATAATTTTTTGGACCTCTCATGTCTTGTTTCTAGCTTGCTATGAGGAAATTAAGCTCATGAGAAGAGCAGTGACAGGGTGAGTGCTTTCTCCCCTCGGGTTCACCATCCTGCTTTTTGTGTCCTCGTCTATAGCCATATTCATTTTATCTACACATGGTCTCTAGAGTGTCTGTCTCCTTTCACCTCACCTCACTTCTCTGAGCACTACACCACTGTCTCTTTATACTTTTATGAATCCCCATGTATCAAGATTAACCTTTTTCTTATTCTGTAGTTTTCACTAATACTGCTTTATGTTAAAATGGATGTACTTTTGAGGAAATGGAAGTTGTAAATTTGGGTTCATAAACTTGATTCCAAAATGATTATAATCTTTGTGTAAATGATGTCAGTAAATATTGTCTCTGTATTATATGTACCACTTGGATGTACAATAATCTGGAAAAAAGTAGTTCAAAGCCCATTTAATAACTGGTTGAGGTCTGTGAACCTCCAGATCTTTCTAGACATGGTTATGAGCCCCTGAGGCTTTAGGGATGACTAGTGATGGTAAAACCAAGAGGACCAGAGACTGAGTGGCTTCTGAGGAAAGTTTTACTAGCCTAATCCCTTCTCAACGACAGACTACATCAACCAATTGCATTACCTGAAATGAGAGCTGGGAAGGGGAACTTCTCATGAGTTTTTAAGGTTTAAACTGAGAAATATATAAAAATAGAAAGCTAACTGGGAAGTTGTTTTTATTAATTAAAAAGTGAATTCAAACTAACTGCCAGGAGTCACAGCAGTTACAGAGATTCCAGATACAAAGTGTAAAAATTAAAATCAGGAGGGACAAGCCCTAGACCAGGGGTCTCAAACTCAACTCAGCATGTGGGCCGCAGAGCAAGATCACAGCCGTTCGGCGGGCCGCACTAGGTCTACAAAAGGCAACTGTTATGCAACACTTTTCTCACTGAAGTTGAAAACAAAAAAAAAATCAGTACAACAAGCACAATCGTACATGCAGTTTACTCAGTGTCACAAAATGACGAGCCCTGGCCGGTTGGCTCAGCGGTAGAGCGTCGGCCTGGCATGCGGGGGACCCGGGTTCGATTCCCAGCCAGGGCACATAGGAGAAGCACCCATTTGCTTCTCCACCCCCACCCCCTCCTTCCTCTCTGTCTCTCTCTTCCCCTCCCGCAGCCAAGGCTCCATTGGAGCAGAGATGGTCCGGGCGCTGGGGATGGCTCCTTGGCCTCTGCCTCAGGCGCTAGAGTGGCTCTGGTCGCGGCAGAGCGACGCCCCGGAGGGGCAGAGCATCGCTCCCTGGTGGTCAGAGCCTCGCCCCTGGTGGGCGTGCTGGGTGGATCCCGGTCGGGTGCATGTGGGAGTCTGTCTGACTGTCTCTCCCCGTTTCCAGCTTCAGAAAAAACAAAACAAACAAACAAACAAAACGACCAGAAACTGTAGTTCGCATCACAACTGCTGTTAACTAAGCTAATATCTAGCTAGGATGCTAGAGAAATGAAAAATACAAGTAGGCCCCTAGGCTTACTTAATTTTATCCAAAATATTTTGAACTTCGTGGATTAGTCTGCGGGCCACACAAAATTGTTCGGCGGGCCGCGAGTTTGAGACCCCTGCCCTAGACCAAGTAGCTCAGTTGGTTAGAACATTGTCCCAAAGTGCAGAGGTTGTCGGTTTGATTTGGGTCAGGGCACATACAGGAAGAGTTCGATGTACCTGTCTCTCTCTCTCCTTCTCTCTGTCTCTCTTCCAATCTCCCCCCTTCCCCTCTTGCTGAAATCAATAAATAAAATTAAGAAAAAATCAGGGGAGACAATAACAAAAACAACGGTATCAAGTTAGTCTCAATTTAGGATACTTGCCTATGAATAGTTTGGTATCTACAGTTGCCTAGAGCATGTCAATTGAGATATTATTTGTGGATAAAACATTTACAGTTAAAAGCCAGAGATAAGATAAACAGGGATTTGCAATCTCTCATTCTTCATTATTCTTTAGGCCAGGGTCATTTGTTAGCATGTAGTATAGAAAAAGCCAGGCCCGGAAGGAAAAGTCTTTGATTGACCACAATAAAATATAGATGCCTTACCTCCCAGGCTCTTTAGACTAGATCTTTTAACATTCTGAGAATCAAAATGTCAAGATACACCCAACAGAACAATAGTTTATCAAGTTTCTTCTTATACTTGTTATTCAAAATGACCTCAGTCCAATAATGTCAGCCAGGACCCGCTGTTGGAGTAGAAAGCTTTAATAATTTTAAATCCTCTCAAAGTATTCTGGAACTTTTTGTGAGGTCTTGGGAAGTTTTTTGTGGTTTTTTTTTTTTTTTTTTTCTTGTGACCTCTGCATAGACAGACTCCAAGCATTCCCACATAAGCTCTGGAGACTGTGTATGAAAGCCACCCTATCCAGTTTTTGGAGTAGGAAACATGTAGAAACTTTACATAAACTGACATCAAGTAGAATTGCATTTCCTATAAAAGCATAATTTTGGGGCTTGGCAAATATAATATAAGAAAGCTTTTGAATGAAGCAAGTTAAATTCTTTTAATTTGTGAAGAAATAAATTTTAATAAACTGTGGCCTAAATTTATATACTCTTTTGAAAACGAGACAAAGGGGAGTTTTTGAAATAATATAACTCAGAGACAAGTGTAGGATCAGAATGAGCCAATACCAGTATGTCAACAAGGGAATCAGCACAGAGGAAACACAATTGTATAGCATTTGTTGAAAAGCTTTACCATCAGCAATCAAAGGACTACTGTGGGGTAACTAATTTTATACAGATGTGAGAGTTGCTGTGGAAACTGAGTAAATTTATGGAGTTATCCTTTAGGATTGAAAAAATAAGATAAAAAGTAGAGTTTTAAAAGTAATACAGGCAGCTTACCAGGCAGTGGCGCAGTGGATAGAGCATTAGACTGGGATGCAGAGGACCCAGGTTTGAGACCCCAAGGTCACCAGCTTCAGTGTGGGCTCATCTGGTTTGAGCAAAGCTCATCAGCTTGGACCCAAGGTCGTTGGCTTGAGCAAGGGGTTATTTGGTCTGCTGAAGGCCCACAGTCAAGGCACATATGAGAAAGCAATCAATGAACAACTAAGGTGTCACAACGAAAAGCTGATGATTGATGCCTCTCATCTCTCTCCATTTCTGTCTGTCCCTATCTATCCCTCTCTCTGACTCTCTCTCTGTCTCTGCAAAAAAATAAATAAATAAAATAAAAAATAAAATAAAAATAAAAGTAACACAAGCAAATTATAGATTGGAATCAGGTTTGAAAATATTGATTTACCCCAAAATATAATGTATAATTGAACATAAACTGGAACTAAGTGTTCTGATCTAGACCTACCACTAATAAGCCCTATAACTTCAGACAAGTCTCTGGACTGCTCTGTGTCTCAGCATTCAAAGGAGGGTGCATTATGATTGGTACAGTTGCTTCTTGTTCTGTGATTTAGTAAAATGCTGAAGGATCCAATAAGAACCTTTATATTTCAAACTGCCTCTAACTTTGTACATATAGCCATGGTTGAGGTAATATAATAGAGACAACAGTCTATCACCATACTCTTTCAGTCTCACTCCTGAGATGCCATATAATCTACATGAGAATGTAGTCAAAAAGGAGCAGTGTTGATAGTGCTCAGCTGCCAACATGGGCAACATATTGGTTGATGGAATCATCTTATTTCTATTTTAAATGAGAAAATTTGAAAGAATCATAAATCTGTTAGAAGGTTAGAGAAAGAATGAGTACATTATTACCCTAAATATGTCTTAAAATATGGCCCCAATGATACTATTTCTTTTTTTGTTTAGTTTTTTTTAAATTTTATTTATTCATTTTTAGAGAGGAGAGAGAGAGAGGGAGAGAGAGAAACAGAGAGAGAGAAGGGGGAGGAGCTGGAAGCATCAACTCCCATGTGTGCCTTGACCAGGCAAGTCCAGGGTTTCGAACCGGCGACCTCAGCATTTCCAGGTCGACACTATATCCACTGTGCCACCACAGGTCAGGCCAATGATACTATTTCTAATAGAATGTTTATGCATACCCTATAACATTTCAGAAAAGATATATTATAAACAATTTTTGGGGGGACAGAGAGCAAGAAAATGAATATGGGTGATTTTTTCCTCTTTTCACATATTTAAACGATTTGAATTTTAAAAATTAGTAGGCAATATTTCTATATTTCCACATAAATAGCATAAAGATACATATTTAAGAATTCAGTTGTGGCCCTTATGTGTGGCTATAACTTGTTAGTATTTGTGGTGAATATTCTTAATCTGACCAAGAGATTATCAACTGATGGCTGTTGGTGCTAATCAATGCCAACAGGAATTCTCATTTTGGGGTGCAGTAAAGGGAGAGACACTATTCAGGGTAAAAAGCTCAACTATGATACAGCACAATTGTAGAACAACTCAATAGTGTTATAGCTCAGTTATGAAACTATGAAACAGCATGGCTGTGAGGTGGTGCTTAGGCCAGGCAGCTTGGCCTGGTGGTGTAGCTTGGCCCCTCTCTGTCTAGACAACCCTGCTCTAGTATGGTCTGCCACATGGCTCTTTTCAGCTCTGGTCCACCAGGTCTTTTTTGATGTTTCAGCTTTAGCCAGGGAACATAGGAGAAACACAGTCTTCAGTGGAAAAGAAAAATATGCTCCATCTAGAGATAAAACTGGGTTACAAAGAAAAGAGTTTCTGCTCCTGGCCCCTGATTGGTCCATACTCACGGAAATGAGGACTCTAAATCATCATAGTCTAATTGATTGGAATGGAGCCTCTCTGATTGGTTGTTGAAGATGCAAATGAGCATATAGTTGTGCAGCTTTAATAAAATGAGGAAGATCTCCTTCGTATTGGTTGAAATACAATTCCAGGAATTCCTTTATAAGGATCAACTCAGACAGCAGGAGTATAATACAGGAGGTTTGAAGCTCAGTACAACATTGCCCTGAAGTGCAGGGAGTATGACCGTGCTATGTTTAGAAATAACTACTAGAATCTATTTATAAATTTGAGCTCAGTTAGCCACTAGCAGTTCCTAAAGAGTACATTCATTTTCATGAAATGCAAACAAACAAATAAAAAAAGAGATGGGGCCCTTACTTCACTCCCAGCCCATATTCTTTGTTACTTTCTAGAACAATCTCTAAATTTAGATGTTTCTCTAAGCTGGTCTTTTCTGACTTGAGTTCAAGATGAAGGGGGAAAGATTTTGGGATAACTGTGAGTGCCCATAAAGCAACCAACTTTCAAAGTCAAGACCATGTTGACAATAATCTCAGATGTTATGTATTCTACCTCCACAGATTTATTTAGTAGTGGGACCTCATGAAATATCTGTCACAAACTGGTAGACGGAGTAGTTTTGATAAGTAACATCATTCATGGCCAAATTGCATTACTAGGCTATGTTTATCTATATTTACTTTTTTCAAATCCTCCTTTCGTACCAGTAATTCAATAAAGATAATCTGGCCAAAAAAAAAAAGAAAAGAAAAAGAAAAAGAAAAGAAAAAAGAAAAAAAGAGTTCACATTTGCTGCTTTGGTGAAATGTGGGAAAGAACAGTGCTTGCTGCTTCGCTGACCTATCTGCAACAGGAAGATTGAGAATGAGAAGCAATATGGGATGAAAGCAAAGCTGGGGTAGATTCATCTTTGTTTATTCATTTTCTAAATATATTGTACCAAAAACAATGCTGTGAGAAAGTCAGCAGTCTAACAGACTGTGTTTAAAAGCATGTAGATGCCGTAAAAGAAAATAATGGAAAACAAAAGTGTAGTGAAATGAAGAATTACACACCTGTAAAAGTCCCCAAGCTTCATTAGCATCATTTATCAAAAGAAAACAAGGTAGGTTCAGTTTGCTAAGAAAAATTGAGTGCTGCTTGGGTGCTTTGTTCCATTTCTATCCCCCCATTGAAAAATATTAGGTTATTTGTAAGCACTGTTTCTTTTTGTTAATAAAAAACCACACAAATATGCATCCCTAGGAAGAGGAAATGTTTCACTATGGTGAGTGACAAACATTCCCTGATTTAGTATGACAGCTGACACAAAAAGTAACAGCCTGCCCCACAGAGAGATGAGGAAGTGACAAGTCAACTGTGAGAAGCAACCAAGGGTGTCTATTTTCTGTTTCTACTTCATTTCTTTACATGGTCCAATGTAAAGGGCCAATTACCCAACTGTTTACATGGGCTATAAAGCTGCCCGAATTGGATGGTCCCGGTATCTGAGAGATTCTGAGTTCACAGTTGGCTAGGTTTAGATAAAGAAAGGAAATGTAGAGTTATCAGATCTTGAAACAAACAAAACACAGTTTCATACAAACACATGTAATAATACTTCTAACTGACTAACTTCAGCTTTCTCTACTTAGTGGGCTACTGAGTCACAAAACAAAACAGAATTTGCACATTGTTAAATATATAAATGGTATGATATCAGAGTGATTCCACAGAGTATTAGAGTAGATTTCCCTCCCTAATTCAACACGTTTCAAATGACAAGACTTGCATTGTATTCCTTAGGGCATGAATCTACCAACACAGAGATCTTATTACAACATCACAAAATGTTTCCTGATACCTAATTCCTTTTTTTTTTTAAGGTCCCTGGACTACCTTAAATATACCTGCTTTCTCACGGGAGTTCAGGTTTCTCAGGAGCCAGAGTAATTCTAAGAGTTACCTGATGCTCTCCTTTATGCCTTCTGCTCCTTCCTGACCTCAGCCTTCCCTCTACTCTGCTCAGGCTGCAACTGACCAAGTCAGACAGACCTTTGTTTTGCTGCATTCCTTTACTGTTTTACTTGCCCCTTCACCAAGCCTGTTTTCTCACTTCTTTTTTATGTCAATTTTACAGCATCCTCCTCTCCCCACTACTTTTCAAGAGAGATGTGCTTTTCATGACATTACTGACTATATACATTCTCTACCATCTCTCAGGAATGATGAGTTAAATTTCCACAGCAGTTCTTACCATACAAAACTGTAGTTTCAAATTGTAATCTGTTGGCCTTTCCATTTAAAAAAGACTTTCAAAATATTAAGTTTGACAATAATAATATTTCAGCTTCACAATATGCTAGGTAAGACATGAGGGATGAAAGAAAATAGACATTGTAGAGTTTTTCTCTCTAGTTCTAGTTTCCCAAGAATTTCTGCTTTCTTTGTTTTGAAATCAAGAATACATCTTCTCTATCATCTTTATAATTTTTTTAAACTGAAATTATTTTGTAGAACTTCTAAGTCATTCTTTCTCATCTTTGATAAAACAGCTATATTTGGACCTTCTATTTATTCAACTGTAGAGTGGATTCTCCCTTACATGAGCCTTGTTTCTTCCAATGTACTATGATTTTTGTTCTCCAAAGAAATACTTCATAAATGTGACTAGGTTCACAGATTGGCTGAGAGATTTTTATTTTATCAGTGATTCTGTGATTTAAATAGATTAGTAACTGTATGATTTCAACTCTTTACTGTAGTTAAAACTCATAAATTTAAGGCCTACAGCTGTTCTTTTGGCACATGTAGATGTTAGCAATAATTTCCATTATTTCTTAATCTCAGTAGGATTTAAAAATAAATTATACATGTCTTCTTACTAGTGACCAAAGCTATAGCTGCGTAGCCTGCCATGCAGGTCTGCGTCATTCCTGGCCCCATAGGTCCAAGGGCTACCCTAATGCATTGAGTATACTGATATATCACAGAATCTGTCCACTTGCCAACAATTTTTATTGATATTGTCCTCATCCTTCCACTAGTTTAGACAAATGCTATTGAATTCCCACTCTTGACCTTTTATTACCCTTTCCATACATTTTCTTACAGCAATCAGAAGGATACCAATGAAACACATATCCCTTCTCTCTCGAAACATCAAATGGTTTTTACTTGCAGAGATCCACAAGGCCCTCAGGACTGACCTACCTGAGTAGGTGAGTGCCCTACTCACCTACTATGAGGTGCCCTCACCTTGTATTACTCTCTCTTCATTACAAAGCCTTGCTGTATCTCCCTTCTTTCTGACAACCTCACAAACCTTTTCTTGAATCAGGGGCTTTTGAACCTGTTATTCTCTTTATCTAGGAGGCTTTCTCACTCACTCTCTGGATAATTCTATCTCCAGATCTGAGCTTCAGTGACACTTCCTCTAAAAAACTTTCCCTGCTACCGCTATCTTAATCTAAATTCCTACCCCCAGTAGTGTCTCAGATCACACAGTTTCTTTCCTATTATATACAGTTATTGGTAATTATTTACTCATATATTTTAATAGGTTACATATATAAACTCATGTATTTTTGTGTATGTGTGTGTGACAGAGAAAGACAGAGAGAGGGACAGATAGACAGAAAGGAAGAGCGATGAGAAGCATCAATTCTTCATTGCTGCACCTTAGTTGTTCATTGATTGCTTTCTCATATGTGCCTTGACTGAGGGGCTACAGCAGATCGAGTGACCTCTTGCTCTAGTCAGAGACCTTAGGGTCCAAGCTGGTGAGCTTTGCTCAAACCAGATGAGCCTGCACTTAATCTGGCAATCTTGGGGTTTTGAACTTGGGTCCTCCATATCCCAGCCCGATGATCTATCTGCTACACCACTGCCTGGTCAGGCTGTAAACTCATGTATTTTTATTCCTCTCTTTTCAGGATCTGTGCACAGAAAGGTATGGTATATATTATCAAAATTAGTAAATAATGAGTAAATTAAAAGATAGGTGAAATAGATATGCTTCATTAGTCCCTAGAGAGGTCATTTATTTTAGTGCTATTTATCAAGCTTCTTATTTGACAATTCTGTCTAGCTGTCATCCAGAAAGAGAGACTTTTATCTTTAAACACTGTGCACCTATTCACTTTCCATTCCCTACCTTGCTCTTTGTCTTGAACCCAGTTCCAAAGGACATCTATTCTTAGCTTACTACTTTGAGCTTTTAAATATATTTGAGACAAGGCAGTCGTATCGGCCACCCGTTAAGTTTATAGCCTACAGAATTTCTCATAACTGCCTTTACCTTTGTCCAACCAAGATCTGAAGTCAGAGATCCCTACTCAATACTAATTTTTGTTACTAGTCTGTATTTTGAGTATATGGTTTCATATTAATGATATAGATCGTTTTCCCCCCAACTATTCTTTATATCCTTTCTGTATGCCTTGCTATACATAAAAGTTAAAGAAAGTGTTTTAGAAATCCCTGCAAGTGTGATATTATAGAGTTTTTAAAGGTAAATAAGCATCCTTTCCAGGCTTTTCACCTCTAAAGAGTGCACCATCTGCAGAGATAATTGTTCCATCATATTTAAAACAGTTTCTTTCAATGATTCAACTGGATGTTCAAATAGCATAGAGGGACTTCTACACAGAACACTAACATTAATAAGAAGAACAAAATATTAAAAACAACATTATCCTCATAACAAAAATTAGCAATAATTAAATCTAGCAAATAAGTAGGTTTGGAAGGTAGGCTATGCATTTTTAACACAATTCAAATTAATTCCCCTACCAAAAAACAAAACAAAACAAAACAAAAAAACCACCCTTTTTAACCTTTGAAATTGATGATATAGATGATGGCTGGGATAGGTCACATAATCCAGATTTGAGTTAGTCAGCCACAAAACCCCAAAAAGCATCCATCTTGCTTAAAAATTACATAGTCTTTTCTTTTGAATTGACTTCAAGAATGAAATGTTACATTTTAATTTAAATGCATACTGAGAACCATCTGTTATAGAGGATCAAGGTGACTCATTTGTCCAGATACCTGGCTCATCCAGAGAAAGTGAAAATATAGATTCAATGACAATCCCATCTGTGTTGAATATTACCTTTATTGTATTCTAAATCTATTTCATTAATTTCTTTCTTTCTTTAGAGGCTTACCTAGATTTAAAACATTCTTTGATGTCTGTGTATTTTCTCAAAAAGCTATTATATCAGGCAAAGTTCATTCTTCCTGTTTCCTTAAACTTTTATATCTGTTCATATATACATACATAATACATGGTATATATAATATATACACAACAATATTATAATATACAAAAAATTCTGATGAATTTCTAATCTTTTACTTGTCCTTCTTTTGCTTTCTGTTTTGTTTGAAAAACCACATTAGTATCTTCATGCACAGGTATTGCTTTTAGAAAAATTAAACATCAAAACTAACTTAAAAACCTAGAATATCAGTAGACTCTTAAAATAAATGAATTTAACATCTGTGTATAACAACTGACTCCTAACTCTGAAAATGACATGTATGAACAGGTCATTTGCTTGAAGCATGCATTTGAATTGCATGCACCGAGGCCAGGGAGCAGAAAAAGGTCTCTGTTGGTAACTGACACCAGCAGATCTCATAGCATATCCATTTCCACAGGACTTCGTTGGTTTCTATTTGATGTTGCACAGCCGATGAACTCTTTTGAAGTGATAGGTCTTCGTCTCCCTATGAGAAATAGTCCCTATAAGAAACTGGCTAGTCGTGCTTCCATGGAAATAGAGGGAAAGCAAAATGGTCCAAAGCAGTGATTGCCATCAATCAGAGAATAAAAATTTGGGAGAAGCTAAGATTATAATATTAAATTTGTGACTTTAAATGTATTCAATCTGTTTAATTTTTCTTGAACATTGACTTCATGCCAGATACTGCTGAAATAAAATATTTAATTCTGATCAAAATGAATGTGTATGCCAATCACATGGAGCATAGAGGCTAGCAATAAATTGTTTGCTTAATCTGTTATATATTTTATATGAACATACTTTGCTTATATGCATGTGGGCATCTCTTATATTAACAAGGTAAAATTTTTTATTTTTACTACATGACATTGATTTTCTAACACTTGAAAAATTTAACTAATTTAACCCTTCCTCAACATCATGAGGTAAGTCCTATTATCATATTCATTTTACAGATGAGGAAAATGAGCAGTAAAGATGAGCAAATTGCTCAAGATCACACAACTAATAAGGGGCAGAGCTGGGCTATGAACCTCAGCAGTCTGGCTTTAACCATTGACTCTTTTCTCTCAGAAAGTTGAGAAAAGGTGAGAGATGGAAATATTTCAGCAATGGCTCTAGACAGGGAGAGCGGACGGTTCAGTTAAAATGGAAAAAAGGATTAACTTTTTTCATAAAGATATGTAAAGAGAAAATGTAATTCAATTAAATACTTATTCACACAAAATTTTCACTAAGAAACACAAGAAAAGGCAGAAGTTGTAAAACTGAATGCCTCTTTGGTAAGTTACGTTTCCTTTGAAAGTGTTAAGAGCGATTTTCTTTTCTTTTTTTTTTTTTTTTTTTTTTTTTTTTTTTTAACAACTGATAGTCAATTTATTAAAAAGGCTGATTTAAGCATCTGCAATGGTGACTTCAACCTCAACTCCCGGCTCAATACTGATGGAAGTAATCTGTTTAACAATCTCAGAAGGGCTGTGCAGGTCAATGAGACGTTTGTGGATCCTCATCTGAAACCGATCCCAAGTCTTGGAACCCTCCCCGCAGGGAGTTTTTCTTGTGGTGATTCTCAGAGTCTTGGTGGGCATGCGCACGGGTCCTTTCACTTTGAGATTCTTTTCCTTCGCACCTCTGATCAAGTCAGCACACACTAGAGAAAGAAAACGGCCTTTCAGTTCACTCGGAACAACCGAAGGCGGCTTAAGCAATTTTAACTGCTGCTGGCTCAGCGATTTTCTTTTCTGAGTTGAAGTTACAGACTGGGTCACTTCTGCCGACCATGTTACTGCAGAAACTTTTCCCGTCAAGCTGAACAAGAATATAAAGGAAAACATTTATAAGCTAAAGTAACATTTACAGCACAGGCGAAATAGGCTTAAAATGGAAGAAAATGGTTTCATAAATACAAATTTCCAAGGAGGAACAAACATGGAGACTAGTGAGCAGGAGCTGATTGACTGTTCCACCTTGTGGCCATTCTGCATCATCAATGATTAAGCCAGGCTGGCTCTACTGTTTTATAAAACCTGGAGGATGAAGAAGCAGGAATAAAAACTTGTGACTTATATGTTAGGCATCCAGTACAAAGTCTGAGTCGTGGTTCAACTCTTTATAGAGTTTACAGAACTTCTTTGAAAGAAGAAATGTCTGCTTTCCCAGAAACTTGAATCATCATGAAGAAAATCCTAGACCTTGAATAAAGTCTGCTTCTTATGTATCTGAATATTTATTTAATATACCTCCCTTGAATATTGATGTAGCTCTCATCTTTTCAATATTGGTGTGATTAACTACTTCATAGTATAAGAGATATATTGTATATTTACCTCCATCAGCAAAATCAGGATAAAGCCTTCAACATTATGTCAGTTCTAACTGGAGAGAGTAAAATCTTTGTTTTTTAGCAAAGGAGAGAGAGGAAGAGAGGGACAGACAAAGGAAGGGAGAGAGATGAGAAGCATCAACTCAGATGTGTCACCTTAGTTGTTCATTGATTGCTTTCTCATATTTGCCTTAATAGAGTGGGGGAGGGGCTTCAGCTGAACCAGTGACCCCTTGCTTGAGCCAGCAACCTTTGGCTAAAGCCAGTGACTTTTGGCTCAAGCCAGCGATCTTGGGCTCAAACCAGCAACTATGGGGTCATGCCTATGATCCCATGCTCAAGCTGGCAACCCTGCACTCAAGCTGGTGAGCCCTCACTCAAGCCAGCAGTCTCGGGGGTTTGAACCTGGCCCTCCATGTCCCAGGTCAGCTTTTTATCCACTGAGCCATAGCCTGGTCAGGCGAGAGTGAAATCCTGATGACTACATGAGCACTAATGTGAGAATAAGGGGGCAAAAATCAGAAATGGCAAAAACTTCCCTAAGAGCACTAAAGAAGAGTCTTAAGATGACTTATTTCCACGGGAAACAAAATCAAGCTTGTCATGTTTCATAGAAAATAGGTAGCAAATGTGGCTAAATAGACATGGAAAGGCTGACTGAGAGATTTGTAACAATACCATAGCTCCCAATTACTGATTTATACTTGTCTATCAGGGGTCAGCCAGAATAATACAAGCTACTCTAAATTTTTTGAGAAGAAATTGTTATTAAAAAGATTAATTGAAGTATAATGTGTATCTATCTATAAAATGTACATATACATATCATAATTGTACAGTTCAATAAATTTTTTTAGTGTAAACATACCCAAGTCAAAGGACCCAGATTTAAAAGTAGAACATTATCAGTACCTCAAAGCCCATATTGTGCTCTATTTCTGTCATTTCTTTACCCAAGGATGTCTATATTGGCCTTACAGAATAACTGGAACAGTTGAGACACAAAGGTCATTGGGGCCACTTTTAGCCTATAGATAATCTATAAATATAAAAAACTGAGGATGTCACCATAAATAAACTCAGCTTCATGAATCACTAAATTGGGTATCTCAGAAAGAAAACTGGTTTGCCATTTGCCTAAGCCTCTGCCCACATTTGCTACCAGGAAATAATGGCTTCTTCTTTTCTGTCTTTCAAATACTTTGCCATTGACTCTCACTGGTTGAATATTTATTTAAAATAATTATAGCCTGACCTGTGGTGGCATAGTGGATAAAGCATCAACCTGGAAACGTTGAGGTTGCCAGTTCAAAACCCTGGGCTTGACTGGTCAAGGCACACATGGAGAGTTGATGCTTCCTGCTCCTCCCCCCTTCTCTCTCTCTCTCTCTCTCTAATGAATAAATAAAATAAAATAAAATAAATCTTTAAAATATAATTATAAAAAAGTAATATCTGTAGCAATTCATAAAAAGGGTATAGATAATACTGAATACCAACAAAAAATACCTGGTCTAGTCAGTTTCACCATTTTGGTTACTTAGCTTCCACAAACACTTCTGTGTATGTCTAAGTCACCAAATAACAAGGTGCACCTATTCATCATACAAATGTGTATGTTTTTAAATGTGGAAACTAAATTTTACAAATTACTCTCTCTGTTTTTGGCTGATATTTATATTTTTAAATGATCAGTCACAATTCTCAAATGATATATTATGTAACTTAATTATCAATATAATGCCATAACATCTTGTACAAACTGTTGAAGGTAAAAAGGGAAACTCTGTGTGTATGTAGATGAATAGGTGATCAACAATAGACAGCTCTGTCTAGCTACTATACTTCCTGCTCTTGCAAATATTCATTGTTACCATGAACACCTTACAAATGTCTCCCTTTTAATAGAACTACTCATTCTATTATTTTTCTCATAAAAATCCAATTATTAATGGTTCTTTACTTGTTGAGTAAACAAAACTTTCATTTTTGAAATTCTTAGATGACTGTGCCCCTGCATGTAAAACATTGCTATAGGTCTGCATTGATTTTAGCACTGGAAATAGAAGCAATAATAGGTTCTTGAAAGAATTCCTTGGGTTGTACACCTAACCAGGCAGTAATGCAGTGGATAGAGCATCAGACTGGGACGCCGAAGACCAAGGTTCCAAACTCTGAGGTCACTGGCTAGAGCACAGGCTTACCAGCTTAAGCACAGGGTCATTAGCTTGAGTGTGGGGTCATAGACATGACCTTATGGTCACTGGCTTGAGCCCAAAGGTCACTAACTTGAAGACCAAGGTTGCTGGTTTTAGTTCAAGGTTGCTGACTTGAGCAACGGGTCACTGGCTCAGCTGGAGCCACCTAGGCGAGGCACATATGAGAAAGCAATCAATGAACAATAAAAGTGCCACAACAATGAGCTTAAATGACACACTGGATGAACTGGATTTAATTGGTATCTTCAGAACATTTCACTCCAAAACAGCAGAATATACATTTCTTTCAGGGTTCATGATAGATTTTCTAAGATAAACCAAATGTTAGGACACAAAACAAGTTTCAGTAAATTTAAGAAGATTGAAATTGTATTAAGTATCTTCTCTGACCACAATGGCATGAAATTAGAAATCAACTACAATAGAAAAACTGAAAAACATTCAAACACTTGGAGGCTAAATAGCATGTTATTAAATAACAAATGAGTTATAACAAATGAGTTAACAATGAGATGAAGGAAGAAATCAAAAATTTTCTTGAAACAAATGAAAATTAACACACAATAAACCCAAATCTATGAACACAGTAAAAGGCATCCTGAGAGGAAAGTTCATAGCATTACAGGCATACCTTAAGAAGCAACAGAAAACTCAAATAAACAACCTAAGCCTGTACCTAAAATAACAACAAATAAAGCCCAGAGGAAGTAGAAGGAAGGAAATAATAAAGATCAGAGTGGAAATAAATGAAATAGGGTCTAAAAAATAATACAAAAGATCAATGAAACAAAGAGCTGGTTCTTTGAAAAAGTAAACAAGATCAAAGAACCTTTAAACAAATTCATCATGAAAAAAAAAGTTGGCCCCAAATAAAATTAGAAATGAAAGTGGAGAAGTTAAAAATGACATCACAGAAATACAAAGGATTGTAAGAAAATAGATATGCCAAACAATTGAACAACTTAGGCAGGCCTGACCTGTGGTGGCGCAGTGGATGGAGCGTCGACCTGGAGATGCTGAGGTCGCCGGTTTGAGACCCTGGGCTTGCCTGGTCAAGGCACATGTGGGAGTTGATGCTTCCAGCTCCTTCCCCCTGTCTCTCTCTCCTCTCTCTCTCCTCTCTAAAATGAATAAGTAAAATAAAATAAATTAAAAAAAAAAAGAACAACTTAGGCAAAATCGATAATTTCCTAGAAGCATAGAATCTTCCAAAACTGAATCTGGAGGAATGAGTAAACCTAAGCAGACTGATTACAACAAATGAAATGGAAAGAGTTATCAAAAGACTCCAAGCAAACAAAAGTTCTGGACCAGATGGCTTCACAGGCAAATTTTACCAAACATTCAAAGAAGAATTAACAAAAATTCTTCTTAAGCTATTCCAAAAAATTCAAAAGAAGAGATGACGTCCAAGCTCATTTTATGAGGTAAGCATTATCCTCATTCCAAAACCAAGTAAAGACACCGCAAAGAAAGAAAATTATAGGACAATATCTTCGATGAACATAGATGCTAAAATTCTAAACAAAATATTAGCAAACCAGGTCAAGCAATACATTAAAAAGATCATACTTCATGATCAAGTGGTATTTATTCTGGGGAGGTAAGGCTAGTATAATATTTGTAAATCAATAAATGTAATTTATCACATAAACAAAATGAAGGATAAAAATCACATGATCACATCAATAGATGCAAAAAAAGGCATTTGATAAAATACACCACCCATTTATGCTCAAAAGTCTGAGCAATATGGGAATACAAGGAACATATCAACATAATAAAGGCCATCTATGACAAACTAATAGCCAACGTCATACTAAATGGGCAAAAATTAAAAGTAATCTCCTTAAGATAAGAAATATGACAGAGGTGCCCCCTTTTACCATGCTTCTTCAACATAGTTCTGGAAGCCTTAGCTATAGCAATCAGATAAAAAAAAGGAATAAAAGGCATCACAATTGGAAAAAAAGAAGTAAAACTGTCATTACTTGCTGATGACATAATACTATACATAGAAAGCCCTGAAGACTTAATAAAAAAAACTACTAGACCTGGTACATGAATTCAAAAAGGTTGTAGGATATAAAATTAATATTCAAAATTTAATGGCATTTTATTTTATTTTATTTGTGGCAGAGATAGAGTCAAAGAGAGGGACAGATAGGAACAAACAGACAGGAAGGGAGAACGATTGGAAACATCAATTCTTTATTGCAGCTCCTTTGTTGTTCATTGATTGATTTCTCATATGTGCCTTGACTGGAGGACTACAGCAGACCAGGTGACCCCTTGCTGGAGCCAGCAACCTTGGGCTCAAGCTGGTGAGCCTTGCTCAAACCAGATGAGCTCACACTCAAGCTGGTGACCTCAGGGTCTTGAACCAGGGTCCTCCACATCCCAGTTTAATGCTCTGTCCACTGTGCCACTGCTTGGTCAGGCTAGTGGCATTTTAATACACCATTTTCTCTGTCAGAAAGAGAAATTAAGGATATAATCCCCTTCATTATTGCAGCAACAAAAAATAAAGTACCTAGGAATAAATTTAACTAAGGAGGTAAAAGACTTGCACTGGAAAATTATAAAACATTGAAAAAGAAATTGAGAATGATATAAACAAGTAGAAGCATATACCATGTTCATGGATAAGAAGAATTAACATCATTAAAATGTCTGTAGTTCCCAAAGTAATCTGTAGATTCAATGAAATTACTATTAAAATACCAACAGCATTCTTCACTGATCTAGAAAAAATATTCCAAAAATTTATATGGAACTAAAAAAGCAAAACAAAACAAAAACCTGAATAGTCTCAGCAATCTTGAAAATGAAGAACAAAGTGGGAGGTATCACACTTCTGATATCAAGTTATATTACGAGGTTATTTTAACCCAAACAGCTTGGTACTTACATAAGAACAGGCATACACATCAATGGAACAAACAGAGAACCAAGAAATAAACACACATCATTATGGTCAATTGATATGTGACAAAGGAGGCAAGAATATATAATGGATTAAAGATAGTCTTTTTAATAAATGATGTTGGGAATATTGAACAGATACATACAAAAAAAATGAAACTAGACCACCAACTTACACCATTCACAAAAACAAGTTCAAAATGAATAAAAGACTTAAATGTAAGTAAAAAAACCATAAATATCTTGGAAGAGAACATAGGCAGTAGTAAACTCTCCAATATCTCTCATAGCAATATTTTTGCTGATATATCTCCACAAACAAGAAAAATAAAGGACAAATTAAACAGATGAGACTATATCAAACTAAAAAGTTTTTTACAGCAAAAGACACCATTAACAAAATAAGAATACAACCCATTCAATAGGAGAACATATTTGCTGATAAGTCTGATAACCAAAATTTATAAAGAATTTCTAAAATTCAACAGCAGGAAGTAAACAATCCAATTAAAAAATGGGCAAGGGCCTGACAAGGCGGTGATGCAGTGGATAGAGCATCGAACTGGGATGCTGAGGACCCAGGTTCGAGACCTCGAGGTCGCCAGCTTGAGCGCGGGCTCATCTGGCTTGAGCAAGGCACACCAGCTTGGATCCAAGGTCGCTGGCTCGAGCAAGAGGTTAGTCGGTCTGCTGAAGGCCCACGGTCAAGGCACATATGAGAAAGCAATCAATGAACAACTAAGGTGTCACAACAAAGAACTAATGATTGATGTTTCTCATCTCTCTCTGTTCCTGTCTATCTGTCCCTATCTATCCCTCTCTCTGACTCTCTATCTCTGTAAAAAAAGATGGGCAAGGGACTGAATAGACACTTCTCCAAAGAGGACACACAGATAGTCAATAGGCATATAAAAAATGCTCACTATCACTAATCATCAGGGAAATGCAAATTAAAACCACAATGAGATCCCACCTCACACCTGTCAGAATGGATCTCATAACAAATTAACACACAATAAGTGCTGGTGAGGGTGTGGAGAATGCACTGCGGGTGGGAATGTAGACTTGTGCAGCCACTGTGGAAAACAGTCTGATGTTTCTTCAAAAAATTAAAAATGAAACTTCCTTTGGACCCAGCTCTCCCACTTTTAAGAATATATCCTAAGAATCTCAAAACATTAATTCAAAAGAAGATATGCACCCCATGTTTATTGCAGCAAGATCTGAAAACAGCTCAAGTGTCCATCAGTGGATGAGAGGATAAAAAAGTTGTGGTACATATACATAATGGAATACTACATAGCTGTAAAAAAAGAAGGAAATTTTACCTTTTGCAATGGCATGGAGGGACCTGGAGAGTATTATCCTAAGTGAAATAAGCCAAGCAGAGAAAGACAAATATCACATGATCTCATTTATTTGTGGAATATAATGAACATGGTGAACTGAGGAATGGAATAGAGGCAGAGGTGGGGTCACAGGGTGCAAAGGGACAGCTGTCAGAGGGAAGGGGGATAGGGGACAGGATCAGAAAGGTGAAGGGATTAGCCAAATTACATATACATAACACATAGATACAAACAAGAAGTCCCAGAGAGAAGGGGGTGAGAGGTAGAGAGGGCAGAGGAGGGTGTAATGGGGGGTACATTGTTGGGGGTTGAGGGTGTTATTTTGAGTGGAGCACTTGAATCCATGTTCAGAATAAATTTAAAAATTTAATAAAAATAACATAAAAATTAAAAAATATCAATGAATCCCATGGATGCATTTTATCTCACTATTTTGCTTTCAAATTGGTTATAAAAAAGTCTCAATCAAGATCATAGCAGATTGTTTTGAAGAAATTGACAAGTCAATTCCAAAATATATATATGACTTGTAAAAAAGTCTAGAACAAACAAACCATTTTTAAAAATCTGTATTTCAACTATAAAGCTGGAGTACAATAGCTCCTTCTCCTTTTTATGGTTTCAAATACCCACGGTCAACTGTAACCCAAAAATATTAAATGAGAAATTCCAGATATAAACAATTCATAAGTTTTAAGTTGCATGTCGTTCTGAGTAGCATGATGAAATCTCACATGGTCTTGCTCCATCCATCCTGCCCAGGATGTGAATCATTCTTTTGTCCGGCATATCCACACTATGTAGCTGACCTGTTCATTAGTCACTCAGCACCCTTCTCAGTTATCAGATCAACTGTCACAGTATTGTTGCACTTGTGGTCAAGAAACCCTTATTTTCTAAAGCCATTATATAATGTCGTTACAGTATCTTGTTACACTTATTCTACTTTTTATTGTTGTTAATCTCTTACTGTGCCTAATTTATAGATTAAACTATATCATAGGTATGCATGTATAAAAAGTAGCATATGTGTGGTTTGGTACTACCTGTGGTTTCAGACTTCCACTAGGGAGCTAGGAAGCGATCCCCTGGGTATAGGGGCTTAGGCACTGCTGCAGTCAAGATAGTGCCAGCTCAACAAAAATACCTAAAGACCAATGAAAAAACATAAAAATTTCAGTACTAGCTCCATAGTTTTAAAGTAAATGAATTTTTGAAAAATATGCCAAAGTAATTCAATAGGGAAAAGCATTTTAAATAAAGGTGCTAGAACTGGGTAGTCATGTGAAAAAGAAACAAAATTCTATTTATCTCTCACTATAAACAAATACTAACTTAAAGTAGATAATGTATCTAAACATGAAGGCTTTAATTATAAAAGGAGATATTTACAACCTTGAAGTAGCCAAACATTTCTTAGACACAAAGCAAAAACAATAAAAATTAAGAGAATTAGTATCAAAATATTAAAAGCTTTTGTTCTCTGAAAGATTCCTGGCTGAACTCACATAGCAGCCTTATGGACACTGGAAAATATGACATCATTGTGATCGTGGCCGACCCATGGGGCTGGGCCTGGTTGCAATGTGGAGGGACAGAAGCAGGTCCCTGTCCCTGTTGGCCTTGCCTCAGGGGCTAAGGCTGATCCTAACCCTGCCCTCGCCTGTGTCTTGGGGTCTGCTGGCCCCTCCACTGAGACGGCCCTGTGCCAGAGGGACAGTGTCTATCACAGCCTGTTCCCTAGCTATGTGCCCCAGAGGACCTGGGGAGGAGGTGAGTATGATGTCACAGCCTTCCTGGCAGCTGCCCTGGCTCAGGGGAAGTGTGAGGTGAGCTGGTGGTGACCAAGAAGATGGAGGGAAAGGGCTGCTGGCTTCCTGCACACTGACCTCGCAGAGGGGGAAAGTGCTACAAGTCCAGGTCTGACTCCTGAGGGGAAACACCAGGACTGCACCTCATGGGCCCTACGGAGACTCCAATCTCTTTCCCTGCTTCCCAATGCAGTGGCTGCTTCAATCAATCTGAGGACTTGAGGGAAAAAATAAGAAAGAAAATGCAAGCCATAAAGGAGAACATATTTGCAATACATATATATGTCAATGGAACTCTAACCAAAATATATAATTCTTAAGAAAAAAAAAGACAACAAACAAGAAAAAAATTCTTACAACTGAAAACTAACAACTCAATTTTTAAAATGAATAATATATATGAAACTTCATAAAAGAAGATAGAAGAATAGCCAATAAGGATATGAAGAGATGCTCAGCCTCATTAGTCATTAGAGAAATGTTAAATAACAATGAGATATAATTCCTGTCTACTCAAATGGCTAATATTAAACACATTGTCAAAATCAGCTGTTGAGAATTCAGAACTGGACCACTCATACTTTATATGTGCAAGTGTAAAAATGGTACCACCACTTTAAAAAAAGTTCAGCAATTTCTTATAAAATTAAAAGTACTCTTATCTTTAACTTAGAAATACCAAGCCCATGTATTACATATAAAAAATAAAACCATATTTATAAAATGCACAAATATGTTCATTGCAATTTTCCTCATAAGAGCCAAACTCTGGAAATGACCTAAATTTCAGTTGGAGAATAAATAAATATCCACACAACAGAATCCTACCCAGCAAATAAATAACTAAATAAAACAATAATATAATATAATAATAATAGACTACTGACATTTTATAATATGGATAAATCTAAAAAAAAACATTATGCTGAATATAAAAAACATGAAGCAAAAGACTACTGCATAATTTCATTTATATAAAACTCTAAGAAAGGCAAATCTAATGCATAATTGTGAAAAGCAGAGCATGTTTGCCTTGAGCCAAAGCAGAGGGTGGGGATGGGGAAGGGACATTTTGGTGGTGAGGGAAGTTGTTGGAGCATATGTTAATTGTGGCTGTGGTTACAAAGGCATATACATTTGTCTAAAGTCATTAAACTGAATATTTGAATGTGTGTTTTATTTTATACAATGTAAAACTAAATATAGTTTATTTTTAAAATGTGGTTCATGACCAAAAGCTATATTGGTGCTGATGAGGTTCAACATGATGATGGATAAGGCATTCGAGAAGTCCATAAATATAGTACTAGCAGAAGCGGAGTGGGAATAAGGCAATTCCACATCCGGAATAAGTATGCAGTAGGGCAGGGGTCCCCAAACTACGGCCCGCGGCCGCATGCGGGCCCCTGAGGCCATTTATCCGGCCCCCGCTGCACTTCTGGAAGGGGCACCTCTTTCATTGGTGGTCAGTGAGAGGAGCATAGTTCCCATTGAAATACTGGTCAGTTTGTTGATTTAAATTTACTTGTTCTTTATTTTAAATATTGTATTTGTTCTCGTTTTATTTTTTTACTTTAAAATAAGATATGTGCAGTGTGCACAGGGATTTGTTCATAGTTTTTTTTTATAGTACGGCCCTCCAACAGTCTGAGGGACAGTGAACTGGCCCCCTGTGTAAAAAGTTTGGGGACCCCTGCAGTAGGGTGAGAAAAGAAGGCTAAGCAGAAAGATTCAGAACTACACATGACCCTGTAAGAATTGGACTTAATCCATTTTTTAACAAAGTCTATCATTTACAAATGTGCTCTTATTCAACATCTACATTTTGGTAAAGTTTTTATTGAGAGTCCACGAAAATATTAGGATGAACTTTCTCAATTATTGTAAACTGATTTCATTCTGTTGAAAAGAATATGTTCCCACTTCTCTGTATTCCTACACACATCATTCATTGTCATACATAAAATGTATCTTATTGCCCAAGGAGTTTAGCTTCATTTGTTATCACACCACTTTTAATTTTACAGATTCAGTTAAGCTCTAAGTTAATGTTAATAAAGAAAAAAATTGTTAATGTGTGAAATTTTAGTAAAAATTATTTTTAAAGTTTTAGGAATGCATTTATTACTATGCATAAAAGTTACTAAAGACAGAAAATGTCACTTAAAATGTCTAGTGTATTTTATTAAAAGTTATGGGAAAAGTATGTTAAAACTGTGATACTGACTTGGGAATTCACAAAGATCCTAACATGTATCCCTGATGAATATAACGGCTGATCTGTTTTACTTTGACACTGCGTATCATTGCAGTGAAAAAATTCAACCAAACATTACTTTTTGCTCCTACAACGTGAGGGGATTTCATATAAACAAAATCTGTATTCAGCCACTTTTAATTCTTACTGACATATCTACAAAATGTATTTTTTTTTAAATTATTTATTATGTCAAAAGTTTTTTTTTGTTGTTTTTTTTTTTTACAGAGAAAGAGAGAGAGAGAGAATAAATGGGGACAGATAGGAACAGAGAGAGATGAGAATCATCAATTATCAGTTTTTTGTTACAACACCTTAGTTGTTCATTGATTGCTTTCTCATATGTGCCTTGACCATGGGGCTACAGCAGACCCAGTAACCCCTTGCTCAAGCCAGCGACCTTTGGTCTAAGCTGGTGAGCTTTGCTCAAACCAGATGAGCCCGCATTCAAGCTGGTGACCTCGGGGGCTTGAACCTGGGTCCTCCACATCCCAGTCCGACACTCTATCCACTGCTCCACTGTCTGGTCAGGTGCCAAAAGATTTTTTTTTCTACTACACATCACATGAAGTTTTGCTACTTTGGGAACCATATTTTACACTGTTTATTTTAATATTGAAATATTGTATCCTATAAAAATATACTACTAAGAGAGCTTGAAAAGGAATTTAAAAGGCATATTTATATATGATGTGTCCATATTACATTAGTAGATTCACTTCAGAAGGTAGTTTTTTCAAACAATAATATTTATCAAGCATTTTAGAATATAAAATATTAGAGTTTTGGATTATTTTATAAGTGAACTGTTCTGCTTTTTCAGAAAATTGAGGACCAGATGAATTTAAAAATCTATAAGAGCTTATATTGTTCTAGGACTGAAACGTTGACTTAAACCAGTGTAGGTTGTGGACTCACAATTTGCATCTAAGAATATTGGAAATGGGGAATAAATATAAAATAAACATCAAACCCTGCCAACACATGTAATTCTTGATATAAACATTTTTCTTCTATGCATCTTGTGCAATGCTTAGGCAGCGTATTTTGGAGGGGGGCCTTTTATCCATCCTTAGTCATACATTTATCCATCTTCTTATTGTAGACTACTCTAGGAAATCTTTTTATTTTTTTATTTTTTTATTTTAACCAAAACCTTTTCTAGACCAGTTTCAAATTTATAAAAAATATTGAGAACATTCATATACCCTGCCATCTAGTTTCTGTATTTTAAACATGTTATATTAGTATGGTACTTTCCTTATAATTAATGAACCAATATTGATACATTATTAACAAAAGTTTTTTTTGGTTTTTTTGTTTGTTTTTTTTACAGAGACAGAGAGAGTCAGAGAGAGAGATAAATGGGGACAGATAGGAATGGAGAGAGATCTATAGTTTATTCAGATTTCCTTAGTTTTTACCAATGTATTTTTTCGATTTCAGCATTCCACCCAGGACACCACATTATGTTCACATCTCCTTGGGTTCTTCTAGGCTATGACATTTTCTCACACTAGATTGTACTTTGGGGTGGTAATCTAACCAACTGAACTGTCCAGTCAGGGTACTGGCCTGTTTTTAAGGGCACTAATCTCATTTATGAGGGCTCTTCCTTCCTGACCTAATTACCTTGCAAAGGCCCATCCCCAAGTGCCATCGCTTTGGGATTAGGGTTTCAATATATAAATTTGGGAGAAGGGGTGGCAAACACTCAGTCCATTGCAGTATTATATCAATAATAAATTAACTGTGGTTATATAAGGTAATATCTTTATCTTAGAAACTAAACACTTAAGATTTTTTGAGTGAAGAGTCATGTATACAATTAATTCTTAAATTGTTCAAAGAAGAAATTTATATGTATTATATACTTAGAGAGATTATATATAATGTTTCCATAATGAGAATTATATACATTATATGTATTTACAGGTAGAAGGATAAAGGGCAAAACGTTAACAATATTTGAATCAGAGAAAGGTTATATGGATGTTCTATATACTCCTTCTATCCCTATAAATAACCTTTAATTTTCAAATTTTGAAATGAAAAGTTAAAAAGAAAAATTAGACCCACCAGGACCTCAGATATATGTTATCAATGCAACACATAATACTTATAAATTAAGTATATATATTTTCATTGATAGGCTAAATTTGACATTTTATATAAAAGTGACATTGAAGACTTGAAAAAGGCATGTTAGAATTAGAATTGAAATGTAATAATTGAAACTAAAAATTTATTGAATAAATTTAAGAGCAAATTAGATATGATAGAAGAGGGATTTAGCAAGCTGAAGGGTGGAGTATAAGAAATATTTCTAACTTTAAGATGAAGATATAAACAAAGGAAGTAAGAGAAGAAACAGTAGAGAAACTTACATGCATCTAATTGGGGTCCCAGAAAATTTTCAGAATTGATTAAAACCTTTAATCCAAAGATTTAAGGATTTGAACATAAGTAAATAAATAATTAAACTATACTTAAACACATCACAGTGACATTTAAAAAGCAGATTATAAGAGGAAAATGATAGATTTTCATTAATATTTAGATTACAGCAACATCCAAATCACCAGTGGAGGTCAAAAGACAGTGATATGTTTTATTCATTGTATTGCATGAAAATAACTGCTTATCTATAGATTTATACTCAGTAGAAATAACCATGACCCTGGCAAATTTGGCTCAGTGGTAAAGCATCAGCCCGTGTGGATGTCCTGGGTTCCATTCCAGGTCAGGGCACACAGGAGAAGTGTCCATCTGCTTCTCCACCCTTTCCCCTCCCTTTCTCGATTGGCTGGAGAGAGTTGACCTCAGGTGCTGAGGATGACTCCTTGGCCTTCATCTCAGGCGCTAAAAAAATAAAAACTGGCTCAGTTGCTCAGCAACAGAACCGCCCAAGGTGGGGAGCATTACCCCCTAGTGGGCTGTGGTAGTGGTGGGGATACCGATATGGGTACATGTGGGAGTTTGTCTCTCTGCCTCTCTTCTTCTCACTAATTAAAAAAGAAAGAAGAAATACCTTAAAACAAACAAAAAAGGAATACAGTAAAACTAGTTTTCAAACAAACAAACCAAAAAGCCTAGTACAAACTGAATTTATTACCAGAAATCCTGCATGTAAAGAGTTACTTTGTATAAGAGGAACAGGTGCAGGAAACAATAAAGAGTAAAAAGGATGAAAAAATATATGGTATAGATAAATCTAAATGAAATTTGGTTTATAAAATATTTATAAAATTGAATAAATTGAGTTGAATTAAAACATACAAAAACAACAACAACAAACATATGGGTCAAAGGGAAGTTAAATTAGAATTTTTGGTCCTTGAATTGTCTGAAGAGAGACAAAAAATTCTGATATTTCAAAGAATCTATAAAAAGCTAAACTCATAAAAAGGGCAAGTGAAGTGATGGTTGCCAGAGACAGGGGAATGGGGGAAGCAGGGAGAGGTTGGTCAAAGCATACAAATTTATACCATGAATATGTTATTATAAATTACCCAATTTATTTAAATTAAAATACCAGTTCATCCATTTCACCCACTCCCTCATGCCCCCCCCCCCCAGCAACTGTCAATCTGTTTTCTATGTCTGTGAGCTTGGCTTTTTTGTTTTAGTTTGTTTTTTAGATTCTACATATAAAAAGATCATATAATATTTGTCTTAATATGACTTATTTCACTTAGTCAAATGCCCTCATACTTCATTTATGTTGTTGCAAATGGCAAGATTTCATTCTTTTTCAATGGCTGAATCATATGAATATCATTCCATTGTGTGGATATCTATATATGTATCACGATTTCATCTATTCATCCACTGATGTCCTTTTCGTCCAACAAATTCCACTTCTAGGTCATATGATTTATGACTATGTTGACTTTATCACGTGGCTAAGGTAGTGCTTGTCAGAACTCTCCATTGTAAAGTTGTTATTCCCCACCACCGCCCTTTCTGTTACTATCCTTTTTGAAAAGCATTCACTATGCCCAATCCAACTTTAAGGAGTAGAGAGTTTTGCTCCCCTTCATGTAGGAAAAAGTGTCTACAAAAATTAGCTAAAATTCTTCTTCATGAGGTATTTTTCTCTTCTCTCCCACTTATTAACTTAGTCAATAATTTATTTATTATATATGGACTCATGGGTATTCATTCTATAGATTATAATTCAACATTATTTGGCTGCTTTAATTGATTCAGATCTGGTCATTGGTAACATTTCCAGTTGGCTCTTGCGCCCCTTTGATACACTGTCATAATTGAGGGAATTGAGTGGTTTTTTTCTTTGTAACTACTTCACTTCTTGGTGATTTATTAGAAGCTACAGGCATGTCTTATAATTTTACTGCCCCATTCCTAGAGTCAGCCTTAAACAGAAGCTCTGCTTCCTTTTCTTAGAGAACAGTATTAGAAACCAAGATCTGAGTGCTAGTTGAACCTAGAGGCCACTTGAAATAGGGGTTTAGTTTATTTTGTTCTGCCACAATATTGGTAAAGCAACACAAATATATTATCAAAAATAATCATTCATGATTTTTTGATAACACGTTGCTCTAGCCAAATGGAATATTTTTCTTTATATTTTTTGAGTTGAAAGATAATTTCTGCTCTCAATTTTTATATGGAAGCTATATATTACTTGTTTCAAAAGCAATATTGTGATTCTTCAGTGATTTTTCTCTGTCTTGATAACAAACCTTTGTTGACTTGAGTCAGCTCAACCTCTCTCTTCACTTCCGGGCCCCAGAGAGTTAATAAACAGAATGTGGAGAAAGGACAAATAGACTTTAACCTGAGTTCAGGCCTTTGGACACTCTATTCAATTGAAGCAAATCACCAAATTTTAGCTCTTATTTCTTCTGGATATTACAGAATATTTTTGTCTGAAAAATGAATTTTTCTATTTTTTGAAAGTTAATTCTGCTCAGAAAGACTTTAAGAAAAAGCAAGTAAGTTTTCTAGGAGAAGAGAGAGAAACTAGAAAAATATCATAGATCACTAAGCCAAGTGTAAGTTTGTGTGTGGTGGTGCCATCTATACTAAAATTAGAAGTATAGAGTTTTTTGTTTCTAGGTGTGAGCTACAGAAATTCCCTGTCTAGTAATAGATTATAGATTGTTTTTCCAAAGAGATTTCCTACTTAGAGAATGAAAATAATAAAAACAATCTCTAAACAGGGCTCACTATTGACTTTTATAATACTGGAACTACAAATATTTTCATATTTATTATAAAAAGGTAAATAGTATAAGAATTTGTTCTTTTTTTCATGTCTTTGTAAAATTATTCATGTTTATAAGCTAATTGGTGTACTATCAGGTATTTTATGCCTCTTTTATATGCCAAACCTGTTTATTAAAGCTTAAATCAAAAGAATATAAACTATATAAAAAAATGAGTTTCAACACCTATCTGTCGATTTTCTTCTTTTAAACTGAAGACATGGGGAAGACAGTAAAATATTATTTTTAATTTAGGTAATTTATCATTAATATTTTATTTTCAAGTGATGTTTTCTAAATGCCATTTTAAATGCTGTAGGTTATTTAAATATACCAAAAGACTACTTTCATTTTAAAGGAGTTTAATTCCTAAATAGAGATAAAATTATAGTGTCAGTATTTACCTAATTTTGTACATATCTGTATGTGTATAAGTATATGTGTATGTACACATCTGTCTATATATACTGCTCATAGAAATTAGGGGATATTTTATCACTTCATATTCATTTTGAAATATCCCCTAATTTTTGTGAGCAGTATATTTATCCATTCATTATCTATCAACTACTACATATACTATTGAAAAAATATATACACATGTGCTTCAAATTGAACTTTTTAAAACCATCCCCCAAAATACAATTGACTATAATATATTATATTTTTACTTATTGTGATGTCATCAAGGCTTCACTTACTTAATAGGATAAATTAAATTTACAGAATAAATTTTGAGATATAATGTAGCGCAGTTTTGACCTTGTCAATGTTTACTTGGTGATCCTTAGTCAGTAACTAAGTATAATTTTATCTTAGTAGCCTCAATTCTGGTATATTCTATTCTGATATCAGAGAATTGATCTAGGTGATTTTTGTGTCCCTTACAACATTAGTATTCAATGATTAGATTCCAGTTTTTAAAATTTTATTCTTTCCTACAATATAATCAATGAGCAGAGAAAAAAATGACCTTTTAGTAAATAATTGTTTCATGTCCTTTCCTATTCATGCATTATTTCAATTGCAGCTTTCTTCACAAGCAGGCATGCCTAAGTATAAAAACCAACTGAAAAATCATACCATTTAAGTGAAAAGTTTAGGTTTTTCCCTCAGTGCTTGCAACAATTTAGAAAACAGTTATCATCTTAGCCAGAAAAAAAAAAATTGTATCCTTTGCCTCACTTTATTCCATTCATGTATTCTGGGAATAGGGTTCCTTAATATTTTAGAAGCAATCTGTAGCAGATGATATCTCTTAGCTCCTCTTTTCAAGAGAGCCAACTTTATCTTCATTTTATGCAGTCAATGTTCTATTTAACTCTAAATTATTTATTATGTACCATTTGGGATATAGGGGAAGGCATACTTGAGAAATAGAGAGTTATGTAAAATAAATTAAAGCTAAATTATTATTCATGCATGTTGCACATAGGCCTTGGATTTACTTTGAAGTACCACTGAGCAGCAAACCAGAACAAAGTGCTTCTTCTAGAGTAAAATTTGTAAGCAGATGTTTGAACCTAAGAGACAGAGTCTTTCTATGCCAGCCTATTGCTTGTGGATTGCTTCAAAATCCAAAGAGTATTTTGTGTTTGATCAGGGTACACCGAGCCATTGAGTGTATTCTCATTGTAATAATGAAAAGTTATCATGGTGCTTGGAGCATAGCAGATGCTCAAAACGTTTTTGTTGAATGAGTGAATGCACACAAAATAAATACATGCTTACATCACACCATTCACCCTCCTTGGTTAGAAATTGCTTTGTAATGTTACTGCTCTTCATAGATGAAAAAGACATATTAATATCTGTATAAATCCAAAGCTTCATTAATGTGATTGTTATTTTATTTGGTAGTAGTTGTGTTCTTAACTACATTGTCAAAAATGCTATGAATTTCCTCAAGGCAAGGTGTTATGTAGTCATAGAGTTTAATTATGAAACCATCTCCTTGCTCAGCTTCATTAGTTATTAGAGAAATGCAAATCAAAACTACAATGCGATACCACCTCACCCCTGTTAGATTAGCTATTATCAACAAGACGGGTAATAGCAAATGTTGGAGAGGCTGCGGAGATAAGGGAACTCTAATCCACTGTTGGTGGGACTGTAAAGTAGTACAACCATTATGGAGGAAAGTATGGTGGTTCCTCAAAAAGCTGCAAATAGAACTACCTTATGACCCAGCAATCCCTCTACTGGGTATATACCCCAAAACCTCAGAAACATTGATACGTAAAGACACATGTAGCCCCATGTTCATTGCAGCACTGTTCACAGTGACCAAGACATGGAAACAACCAAAAAGCCCTTCAATAGAAGACTGGATAAAAAAGATGTGGCACATATACACTATGGAATACTACTCAGCCATAAGAAATGATGACATCAGATCATTTACAGCAAAATGGTGGGATCTTGATAACATTATACGGAGTGAAATAAGTAAATCAGAAAAAACAAGAACTACATGATTCCATACATTGGTGGAACATAAAAAACGAGACTAAGAGACATGGACAAGAGTGTGGTGGTTACCAGGGGTGGGGGGAGGGAGGACATGGGAGGGAGGGAGGGAGAGAGTTAGGGGGAGGGGGAGGGGTACAGAGAACTAGATAGAGGGTCACGGAGGACAATCTGACTATGGGTGAGGGGTATGCAACATAATTTAATGACAAGATAACCTAGACATGTTTTCTTTGAATATATGTACCCTGATTTATTAATGTCATCCCATTAACATTAATAAAAATTTATTAAAAAAAAAAGAAACCATCTCTTTAGCAAAATTGACTGTCATTAATTGTGTCAGAATTTCTCTGAAAACCTCTCCTTAAAAGTCAATCTAGAATTTTCCTTCCACATTCTATAAACAAAGTTATATGAATAATGTATGACAAAGAAAGTCATAATTAGAACCCTGCTTTTTCTAAGTCACCCAATGGATTGTGTAGCTTGCTGGCTATTTATTGTAAGCAGAAAGTTCTTTCTGTTGGGGGTCAGAATTAAAAGTTTATGTTATCCCCCCCTCTCTATATTTCTTTATTGAATGTGAAAGTTTGGGGTTGGCTTTTATTCTTAAATATCTATTGAAATGACTAAATTACTTCCTTATGTTCAGCTTCTTGATATTTTTTGACACTGAAATAGAATGCATTTATTTTTCATGTGATTATGGTGCTAACATGAAACTACACTACTTGGAGATCTTAAGTTCTTTTGCTCCCTCACAACTTTAATGCCCATTTATGCTTCAAGCTTAGAAGATCATAAATATAAAATTCTCCTGAGTTTCACCCAGCAATTTATGAGAATGATGACATTATCTAACAGTAGTACTGTATTTCCAGTTATGTGTCCCATGTTACTATAAATTTGAGCCTTATCCCATATTATTAGATGTATAATATTGTAAAAGTTATCTTCCTTATAACTTCCAAAAAAGTTCCCTTATTTACTGACAACTTCATAAAAGAGAATTCTTGTCCTGAACAATTCAATGATTAAAATATTAATTCACACCAAAAATGTAAACATTGCCTATGTTAAGAAATTATGAATATATAATTAAGTATAAATCAATATAGAGTCTGATTCAACTTAAGATAGAAAATATTCTAGGTTATGAAATTCTCTAGTGAATCACTTAAAATTGGAGCATAAAGACATATTAAATATATAGGGAAAATTCACAGGGAGAGAACAGTAAAAAGTAAAATAAAAATATAAACAAAAGATATTCTTCATAGTTATCATTATACAAAATATATGTATTTTTAAAATTGAATTAAATTATCATAATTAAGCTAAATAATGTGCATATAAGTGTTATCTCATTATCATTCACATGACCTTTTTTAAAATATTTTTTGACTTTTATTAATTTTTAGAGAGGAGAGAGAGTGAGAGAGAGAGAGAAAGAGAGAGAGAAGGGGGAGGGAGGAGCAGGAAGCATCAACTCCCATATGTGCCTTGACCAGGCAAACCCAGGGTTTTGAACCGGTGACCTCAGCATTCCAGGTTGATGCTTTATTCACTGCGCCACCACAGGACAGGCTTCACATGTCCTTTTCTACAAGTGATGACTGATCATCTCCTAAAGTAACATGATTCTGTATAGCTGATACCAATGTTCTCCCATAAAAGAAGAAAAATAATTTAAAAATATAGCTGTGGGTGACAACTGGAGGTCAGAGAATAAGTGTCTATTCTAATTTATTAAAATCAATTTTCAAAGGGCAAAAAGTTCTATTTAGAGAAAAGGGAATGGTGCTATGTTTACTTAGTAGTATGTGGCCCCACAGACCATTGTTTATACATTCTCCCTCAGAGTTAGTCTTTTAATTGTTTTTGAATAATGAGAAAATATTAATATAACACTTTGAATGTAGCAGAATGCAGAAAAAAACTAAGCCAAATTTGAACTCAGATAGGAAAGGTGGAGCGGAAGGGTTTTTGTAGCAGGTCAGGGAGACCAAACAATATAGTTCTATGTAGCTCAAAGCAATCTGCTTATGTAATAGGCAGCCAATTAAGATAATGCTGTTATTTAGATATTAATTAAAATTTAATCTTATGATCAGACTAATTATCTAGCTAATTTGAAAAAATGAAATAAGACATTTACAAAAAACACTAACTCATTCAATAAATTTGCTTTATATTTCATCTATTAAGAAGTTTCATCTATCTATCTTTTTTCACTTAGAAATTGAATATAATGGGGTGACACTGGTCAACAAGAGTACATAGGTCTCAGGTAAACATCTCTGTGGCATTTGAACTGTTGTTGATTGCGTTGTGCGCCTATCATCCAAAGTCAAATAATTTTCTGTCATTGTATATGTGTCTTTTTTTGTGTGTGAGAGACGAGGGGCGACAGTGAGACAGATTTCTACATCTACCTCTGGGATCCACCTGGCAAACTGTCTTGGGCTGATGTTCAAATCAACAGAGCTATTTTTAGCACCTAAAACTGATGCCCTTGGACCAACCAAGCCATCCTCGGCACCTGGGGACCAACACTTGAACCATTTGAGCCACTGGCTGCAGTAGGGAAGAGAGAAAGGGGAGAGGGACGGAGGTAAATGGTAGATTCACTTGTGTGCTCTGACTAGGAATCAAACCCAGGATGTCCATATGTCAGGCTGACGCTCTATCCACTGAGTCAACTAGCCAGGCCATATGTGTCTCTCTTTACTACTTCCCCCCACATCCCCTCCCTCTGGTAACCTCTGCATATCCATGAATCTCAGTTTTATAGCCCACCTATATGTGAAATCATATAGGTCTAGATTTTTTTTGATTTACTTAATTCACTCAGTATAATTTTCTCAAGGTCCATCCATGTTGTCGTAACTGGCACTATGTCATCATTTCTTATGGCTGAGTAGTATTCCATTGCATATGTGTACCACATCTTCTTTATTCAAGCCTCTATCAAGGGACACTTCAGTTGTCTCCATGCCGGGCCACTGTGAATAATGCTGCAATGAACATAGGGATGAATATGTCTTTGCATACCTATGTTTTCTCTCTGTTTTTTAAAGAACGTCTTTTATCTGAAGTTGAAATGCTTGCAGTAGCACAGTGTTCTAGGAAATGTATGTGATAGGAATTAAAAGGCCAGAATTTTACTCCTTCCTAATTAGCATTATGGCTTTTGGCAAGCTTCTCACCTTTTTGAGCCTCAGTTTTTTATTTATTATATGATGAACAAAGAAGAGTTAGACAATATCTAGGATCACTTCGAACTCTAACATTTTCTAGACCTATATTACCCATTAATGGATTTGGTGGTTATTTTCACATATCTTGTCCCTTCTAGTTCAGAATTTATAGCAGATATTATAGTAACATCTCTGTAATATTAAAGCAGACACCACACACACACACACAAACACACACACACACAATTAAATCAGCATAAACATTAACAGGGAAAAGATTAGAACTCACCCAATTTCCTAAGGGAATATGGTATGAAGCAATGCAAACAACTTTTTTCTGTTACTATGGTTAACAGAGACCAAATATTCCCATTTTCCAGGAAGACATATATAGGTCTCCTTTAAAGAAAAATGCACTGAATTCAATGTCATATCTGTAAGCAATATATTTATTTTATCAGTAGAAGATAAGGATCCCCTTTTACTGAAAATCAGCAATTTTGAACCCATGAGTTTCTAGTAGTATCAGGAGACACAGATGAAAAACAGAATAGAAAACTATCAATCTGGAATGGCTTACACAGCCTCTCCAGAAGCCAGGGGAACAGATTAGATCATGTCTTGACAAAATGGATGAGTTTGGCTCTCTCTCTATTCTATAACTGTGTGTGGATTTGCTGAGAACTAGAAAATATATGATTTTAGCCTTCTTCATCCTCTTGGTTTTTTATATGATTCCACCCATGTGAAAATCATCCATAAATGTTTCTGCATCTTCTAGTATTTGCATAGCTTGAATGTTGCCGATGGAACTCCAAATATTGAAATGATTGTTTCATCAATTTCTGTGTGCACTTGAAGTCTACTGGGATGAGAAATTCATGGTACATTTTTAAAATAAATTAAGTGTAGTGTTCAAAACATATTAGTAGGAAGAAGGATTTCATAATACAGGACAGCACAGAGGGCACTGCCTTCCAAAGGAAGTCTCTTTGTTTTATGAGGGAAGAAGAAGAAAAAGGTGGAGAAGGAAAAAGAGAAGAAACAAAAAACCCACATTTTTTTTGGCTGACTTGTAAAATGTTTTTTAGTGGCAATTATATATTAAGATCTAGTCTCTGGCCTACTAGCTTTCCATTAATGGTTGATTTCCTAATTATTTTCATAATTAGGTTTTAGAAACTTGAAAGTAAACAAGAATTAACTGAGTTAAGTTAAAATTAGAAAAGAGAGGAGATAGACACAATGAGAGATGTAAACTTGGAGAACAAATAGAAACTGGTGGTGAAATGGTATGTATATAATCAAGAAAAAGGTTAGTATTAATTAATTAAAGCACAGTAATCACAAGGGAGTTCACATGTAACAGAACAATAACCACTAGCACACACTGTCAAGAAGTCATTTTCAGGATCCTCATATTTATACATCACTTGATGAAAGCCAGTCCCCAATCATGGCTAGTTTAGACAAAGGTTGATAACAATAGAACATAGTTGTGAGAATGCCAGATACTAGTAGGTCATAAGGACAGACAGTATAAACTTATATGGTTCTAAGATTATGGAGAATTTCCCTTATATAGAACTTCTGAATATTTAGAATATAATGTCACATAATTTACTGATTGTGAATTATTGTATAAGGTGTCAATAATAGAATGATATGTATGAAATTTTTTGAAAATCAGTACCCTCTGAGTGGCATATACAAAAGCTTTGTAGAAATCAGAGTGTAATGGTTAATTTTCTGTGTCAATTTGACTGGGCCACAGAGTTTCCAGATATTTGGTGAATTGTTATTGTGGGTATTTCTGTAAAGGTATTTTAGGATTATTTTAACACTTAAATTGAGAGGCTAAATAAAGGCAGATTGCCCGCCCTAACGTGGGTGGGCCCTGTACAATCAGTTAAAAGCCTGAATAGAACAAAAAGGCTGACTTCCCCCCAAGTATGAGAGAATTCCTCAAGCCTGACTCCCTTCAAGCCAGTACATCATTCCTTTCTGCCTTCAGACTCAAAGCGAAATGTTGGCTCTTTCTGGGCCTAAAGATGGCTAGCCTTTGTATTAGAACTACAGTCATCCCTCGCCATATCCCGGTTTACTTTTCATGGTTTTACTGTATCGCAGATTTTTAAATTGTACATATCTAATTTTTTATTGTGGATTTTTCACTATATTGCGAGATTTTGCAGTATATTTTCATATATTTATTAATTATTTTTGCAGTACAATAAGCATTTTCTAGCCTAAAAAATTGAAAACAATATAAAAAATATTAAAACATACTAAAAGAATATCAAATTGAAATAAAATAAGTAGTGTACAGCAGATGAGTAGACAAAGACTTGCACGTATGGAAAACGCAGCTACGGCCGCTTCCGCTTGAGCTAGTTTTTGGGCCTATGCGCTCATGCCCATGTGGGAAAGGTTTATAAGAGTGTGGGGAGGGTTTATAAAGCCTTAAAATATATATAAATAATAAAATAAATATAAGGTCGCTAGTTCATGGATTTTCGCCTATTGCGCGAGGTTCTCTGAAAGCTAATCACCACGATAGAGAATGGACCACTGTATACCATTGGCTCTCCTGGTCCTGGAGACAGTGTACTCAGCCTTCAGTTACACCATCGGTGTCTCAAGCTTGCTGACTGCAGATCTTAGAACATTTTAGCTTCCAATTCCTTATAGTGAATCTCTTTTCCTTTATTATATAATTCTATTAATTCTTTTTCTCTGGCCAACTCTGACCAATACACAGAGTGTTGAGTTAACCAAAACAGACGGTCAATCTAAGTAATTGTATGCTAATTTTAAGGAAAGATAAAAATTATAAGCAAATTTTGGAAATATAGTGGCTCCTTTGGCTGTGGCAGTTTCTCAGTTTTTCCATAATTTTGATCACCTTGAAAGTTTTAGGAGTTCTGGTCAGGTATGGAATAGAATACTTCTATATTGACACCTATCTGATATATTTCTCCTGATAAGATGGAGGTTATGGATTTGAGGGAGGAAGATTCCAGAAGCTAAGTACCATTCTCACAACATTATATCAATGGTACATACTATCAACAAAATCTGACTTGCTTTTGACCTTGGTCATTTGGCTGAAGTAGTGTTTGTCACAATTCTCCACTGTAAGTTATTCTTTCCTTCCTTCCTATACTGTACTTTCTGAAAGGAAATCGCTATGTGCAGCCTACACTTAAGGAGTGGGAAGTTCTGCTCCCCTCCTTCAAGGTAGAATATATACCTAAATTATTTAGAATTTTCTGCATGGAATATTTGTATCTTCTACCTCATTTAGTGATTTAGTCAATCATTTACTCATATCAGTATTGAATCATGAAAATTAATTTAACATTTTGGGTAATAATTCAATACTGCCTTAATTATTTTGCTATATATTATGCCTACCTTTTATTTATTTGAAAGAAGTTTCTCCATTTTCTTTTCCCCATTTCTTGTTGGGAGACTAAATTTTTTCTGAAATTTTTAGTAGTTACTCTCAATTTTTACCACTCATATGTGTCTTAAAGCAATCTAAAATGAATACTCTCCCTTCTTTTTATTTAAAGAATATTAAAACATTTAATAATGTAAGTTGAAGTACATTTCCACTTTCTATATTATGTTGTCTTACATTAGAAATGTGGGTTGGGTTAGCAATAATTTCTTGTTCTTTTAAAAAATTATGGTTACCCTAGTGATTATGACATCTATAATAAAACCCACAAATTCTATTCAAACCATTATTTGACAAACCAGTATAAGTTGAGGAGGGAGAAAAAATTTAAAACATACATACACATAAAAAAATTATAAATATAAAAAAGTGAGCTCCAGCCCTATTTGGCTCAGTGGTAGAGCATTGGCCCAGGTGTGGAAGTCCCGGGTTCAATTCCTGACCAGAACACACAGGAGAAGCGCCCATCTGCTTCTCTACCCTGCCCCTTCTCCTTTCTCTCTATCTCTCTCTTCCCCTCCTGCAGCCAAGGCTCCATTGTAGCAAAAGTTGGCCCTGGTGCTGAGGATGGCTCCATAGCCTCTGCCTCAGGTGCTAGAATGGTTCTGGTTGCAATGAAGTAATGCCCCAGATGGGTGGAGCATTGCCCCCTAGTTGGAATGCCTGGTGGATCCTGGTTGGGTGTATGCAGAAGTCTGTCTTTCTGCATCCCACCTTCTCACTTCAGGGAAAAATAAAAAGAAAAATAAGTAAATAAAATAAAAAGTGAGCTCAATGTAAAGATGCAAGCAGTTTGAATAAAAATTAAGTATATTACTAAAAAGTGAAATAAGAATTTGTTTTCTTAAATGTAATAATCAAAATTATTACCCATTCTACTTTTACTTATCCTAATATCTATCATTCTGCTAACAAAATGAACAGGTGTGAGTCTCATTATATTTTGAAGGGATAGTAAAGTGGGTTTCAAGAGACCTACACTATTTCTACAGATATGGAAGATGTTTAATTGTGCAAAATGTGGAATATGTGCACCTCTGGCAGAAGCAAATTTGAAATTCTTCCCTTTTGATAGACACAGGTGCCTGACAGCTTATTGCTAACTTTTTAGAAACAATCAGAAGAATATGAGAATAATAAAACTACTGAGGTGAAAAGAAAATGTGTGAGAATTACATGGAGCTGCCAACCAGCTTAAAATGTTCAGCTCAGCAAACAACTTGATTATTAACTAAGTTTAGAAGAAAAAAAAACATACTTGAAGACTCAAGTCAGGAAGATATCAATGTTACACACATCTGGCTTGCAAGCAGTGTTTTCTTGTGGAATAGGGAACCATCTCTAGAGAGAAAACTGGGTTTTTTCAGAGGAACATAATCCAACTGCAAAGGATTAAAGAGAAGGAAATTGAGGTTGAGAAAATCTCCTAAGAATTGTTTTACAAGATACTAATTTAAATTCAGAATGAAAAAGCTTAATTTTAAAAATAAATTAGAAAATTAACAACAGAAAAAAACAAACATTTTAACAATATATTTTGTGACACACAGACTTTAAGGGGGCATTCCTAACCCCCACTTCTTTGTGATCACACTTTGTGCAATCCCCTCCCAGTGTGTCTGTGCAACACCTGTGACTTGCTTCTAACCAAATGGATGCAAACAGGTCATGTGATGTACATTACATGACTAAGTGTATTGCATATGTCTCATCCGTGTTTCTTTCTCCACTACTAACTTGGAAGAAGCAATCATACAGCTGTAAGAAAATGAAATTTGTCAACAATGTGAGAGAGCTTGGAAGCAGATTTGTCCTACTTGAGTCTCCAAATTAGAACTCATCCCTGGCTAACATCTTGATTGCAGCCTCACAGAGGATCTCACTAAACCATGCCAGAACTCCTGACCCATAAAACCCATAGGATGTAAGTAAGTATGTGTCATTTAAAGTAGCTAAATTGATGGTAATTTTGTTATTTAATAATAGAATATTAATACACCTATTTATATTACACTATTCAATTATTTATTCAATCAATATGTTCAGGCACTGTGCTGAGGGCAGGATCCAGTGTTAAACCAGGGTTTATAGTCTAATGAAGCAGACACTCACTGTATTGTATAAGATTTTGGAAGAAATACAAGGTCCTGTTGGAGCTACAGAAAGCTTTCTGGAAGAATCATATCTAATATGAAATTTGAAATATGAACATAAATTTTCTAGGTGAAAAAGCATAAAAAGAAGAATGTTTCAGAAAGAGGCAACTCATACAATGCTTAGGATGAAACTTAAAATAGATCAATCAGCCTACCAGTTTAGACTTGTGTGTGCACATGTTTATGTGCATGTATGTGTAAGTATGTGCATATTTAGTAGAGGTGGGAGTAGCAAAAGATAAGTTTGAAAAGGAAAGTAGACCAGTAAAATTACAAACCTCTGGCTAGACTCACTAAGAAAAAAAGAGAACGAACTCATATAAAAAACATCCAAAATGAAACAGATGATTATAGTGATCAGGCATTGCTGCAGCACTTAAGTTTGTGATCAATGGGTGTATCTCACTGAATAGGGTATATTTCAAATGTTCTATTATCTTGGTTAATTCTCTGTCCTGGTCATGTGTAAAAAATCATGTATCTGAAATACATATTGAAAATAATAAGAAAAATAAAACTGATCATTTACTAATGTAGGTTTAGAAGCACTGACCTGGATGATATGAGGGACTTTGATACCCTAAACAACCTCTATGGTAGAGTATGAAATGGTTACATTATTAACATTTTTTTTTGCTTTCTTGTGTTAAGGCATGTAAGGCTCTGAAACATTATTTATGAAAGGGCTCATAGTAGGTACTCCATTGTGCAAATTATATAACCCCTTCTTCAGGATTAAAGAACTTGTTCCCCCAGCTGTTGGGAATGTTGACACCAGATGTCTGGCTGCTGAATATTTCCTCCCATTGTTGGCTCTGGACTGAAAGGTGCTGCCTCACCTAATAGCATGCCTCACTTCCAGGGGCAGGAGCTGAGAGGGGGCAGTAGCAGTAGGGCGCAAGCCCTTAGTTTGTATATAAAAGGATTCTAGGGATATACATTTTCTGTTTTACAGAGATAGAGAGAGAGTCAGAAGAGGGATAGATAGGGACAGACAGACAGGAACGGAGAGAGATGAGAAGCATCAATCATCAGTTTTTTGTTGCTACACCTTAGTTGTTCATTGATTGCTTTCTCATATGTGCCTTGACTGTGGGCCTTCAGCAGACCGAGTAACCCCTGGCTAGAGCCAGCGACCTTGGGTCCAAGCTGGTGAGCTTTGCTCAAACCAGATAAGCCCGCGCTCACGCTGGCAACCTCAGGGTCTCGAACCTTGGTCCTCCGCATCCCAGTCCGACTCTCTATCCACTGCGCCACCGCCTGGTTGGCAAGCTTGCTTTCAATCTTTATGATTATGTAGGACAGTAACAGTTCACTGAGAGGCAATGGTTTCGTCTGCTATTCAGACATACACTGTGGTTTGTGAAACTCTGTTTCAAATGACCACTTGGTTACTGTCTTTAAAGAAATTAAAAATTAATCTAAGCAACAGTTATAACAAAAACAATAAAAACTGAAGTAATAATAGCATCAATTATTTCTCTGCTTAGTGAAATAACTTCATAGAATTTTTCTCATTTTTTTATCTCGGTTTTCAAGTTCAAGTGTGTTGAAGTTCTCCTGTTTCATGTCCAAACCTTTTGTAGGTTATTTCAACCCCAGTCTCTATCAGGAAAGGATATTTGTCAGTTAATGTCCTTTCTCATGAAGGTTATTTTCCTTTAGCTGCTTTTTAAACTTTATAACACTCTTCATACTTATGGGACATTTTCAGATCCACACTGTGCTGTTTCTGAATCAAATATCACCAGAAAATGTCTATTTTCAAAGACTACTCCTGCTGAAGTTGAGTCAGACTCCTGTCACATAGTGTCATTCTAAAGTTTAAGCTGCTGCAAGTTCAAAAAGATGTTTAAAAAATAGCTATACAGGACTCATATATGCAGTGCAGTTTCTATTAGGTCTTCTGAAGACCAGAACTGCTACTGAGTACCAGAACCACTTGGACTTGAACTGAGTAGCAGTGTATTTCTTTCTTGCAGGGAGAACTTCTTATAAGGTGCAGCTTCTACTTTTGCCTTTAGATTCCAAACATATCATGCATTTTATAAATGTTCTTCATTTGCCTCCACGACATACACAAGAAAACACATAGCACATCTACTTTGAACCTTGATCATCATGACACTAAAACAGAGCTTCTGTAGTAATTAAGTGACCTTGGAAACATAAAACTTTCTGTTATAAGAAACAACATTCTGGGAAATTGCCACCATGTCAAAGTTTTACTCCAGAGCACAGGGAATGGTTTCTGATGGACAATAATATTATGTTCACCCTAATACAAAATATAGACCCTATAAATTGGAGAACAGTAGCAGTAGAGCTATCCTATATATGTAAAGCAATTAAATATATTTTATATCATAAACTAGTGATCATTATTGTGGCTTCTTATACATTTTAATGGAGTAGAATTTGATGTTGGAAAAAATAATCTACATTACAATCAACTAAAAAATTATACTTCAAAGCACCATCATCATAATCACCATCCATCATTGTATAATGAGCTTTTACCATGTGCCAATTAGTGTTTAAAGTATTTTAAATTTAACTCATCTAATCTTCCTAGTAAGCCTATGATATAGGTAGGTATAGGCACAATTACCATATATATATTCATAAATACACATCTATCACATTAGAAAGAATGACTATTACTGAAACCTGTATTGATTTATATTATAAAATGAATAACCTAGACAAGTGATTCAGCATTAAAATAAGAACTACTTTCTATTGAGGGAACTTAGAAAAAAGAAAGAGGACTGTCTGTTAATCCCATGCTGCAGTGTAAGACATGTTGATGGCATATGCTTTGAGCTGCAGTACCAGCCAGACAGTAGTAGATCAAGAATTTTGTTTAAATTCTGCAAATACAATCAGAAGCATTCTAATGAAAAACATCATTAAGTTGCATGCTGTGAGATCTTCACTATAACTTTGAGTTGTGCTTAGAAATATTTAGTAAACCCTTTTTATGAGTATATGTTTTTGAATGTTATTATCCCTTGAGTTTAAAAATATGACACATTAAGTTAACAAAAGTCTGGATATATCATGATATACATTTGAGACCTTAACTATATGTATATAGATAACATGTCTTTTATAGGTGTTATTCATTTGCATCTCTCTCTCTCTCTCTCTCTCTCTCACACACACACACACACACACACACACACACACACATACACACACGGAAAGAGAAAGAGAAGAGAAAAATTCATTTGAATATACCTGTAGATACAAATTGTTCTTACAGCACGACCAACAAAAGCAATATACATAAAAATCCACATAGCATGGCTGTGTTCATCTAAAATTATTTATACAAACACACACATTTGACATGCATAAACATATTTCAGTAAAGATACAAAAAAGTAAAAACCCCAAACCCTGATAACAGCCATTATTTTTGGAGAGAGAAACTATAATAGTAATGATAAGAATGGAAAGACAGGTTTTCAATTTTATACTCTTCTACAGTATTTTGTTTTGTTTGCATATTTATATATTGCTTTTATTATTAAAATTTTAATTTAAAATTAGATAGTAATATTTTCACAATAACAAAAATACACAAAAATATGCATATTTTAAAGGTTACATGTCATATTTTAAAGTGTTGGTAGAAATCATTTTAAGTAAATTTCCTGTACAATTTGAAAATTATCTTAGTCATGAGAGTTCCAAAATGATCTAGTTGAGAGTCTTTCTCATCTTGTTTAATTCCTCCTTTTCTAGGAACATTTGCCACATGTCTGTCACTGACAGTAATGCGACTTCTAGACTTCAGCAGGAAGAAATGATTCTCATCTGCTCTCCCTTAATGATTATGAGTTCGTGGAGAGTTTCAAAGCACAGAAGGAAGGGGAAACACTCTGTTTGATAGGGATTAGTAGTAATAAGCTGTCATCCTTTAAAAGAAACACAGTACATATTTCTTTAAAGCAGCTTTGCTAATAACTAACACAGTAGTGGAAAGCAACATGATGCTACAACTTACCGTTACCTTTCAACTGGGTGACAATAGGTCTGACAGTTAAAGATAGGCCTTCCCCACTGGCCCAGTGAATTAAAAGAATTGTTTGTTGATTTATGCTATTCTATTCTACAGAATGCTTCAACTCCATGACTATTCTGTTTATATATAGCTCATCTATAGATCATTTAGTGTACAAAAGCATTTGTACATTATTCAGTTTATAAATATTCTTGTGCTTTCAAGTATCCTTTTCTTTTCCCTCTGCCATGTTGGGCAATGTGAATATTATTTTGAGGACAGAGCAAGTGATAAATTTATGAGACTGATTAGTAGAAGTTGAAATACATTTTACTAAAGTCAAAAAAAAGAAGAGTAATTAACAAGTCAAAATATAAAACTTGAACTGACTGCTGAAAATTTTTATAATAAGTTTCAGTTGGACTTACATACAAGAACAGCAAAAGCTATTTAAAAGTATAAATGATTTTTCTAGTTTTTATTTAAAAATAAATTAAATAGAATCTTGTAGACATTTAACTTCTTGTCTTTGTTAAAGGGATAAGAATAAAAAATATGTTGTATACATATCCTGTCATTCTGATCTGAGCAAATATAAGGAAGTGATTCTCCTGCCTCTAGTATAATTAACACTGTACATAGGACCAGGGTAATTTATTCTATTACATACCTGCAGCATCATTTTAGGCTTCAGATATCACATGTTTTGCAGGCTTTGGACTTGTCAGCTATGGGATCAAAGAGAAATAAAAGCATTTCTAAATGCCATAAGATTGAATGACTTCCATGTCAAAAATGACTAGTTATCGGCCCTGGCTGGCCGGTTGGCTCAGCGGTAGAGCCTCGGCCTGGCGTGTGGGGGACCCGGGTTCTGGCATGCGGGGGACCGGGGTTCGATTCCCAGCCAGGGCACATAGGAGAGGCGCCTATTTGCTTCTCCACCCCCCCCTCCTTCCTCTCTGTCTCTCTCTTCCCCTCCCGCAGCCAAGGCTCCATTGGAGCAAAGATGGCCCGGGCGCTGGAGATGGCTCCTTGGCCTCTGCCCCAGGCACTAGATTGGCTTTGGTCGTGGCAGAGCGATGCCCCAGAGGGGCAGAGCATCGCCCTCTGGTGGGCGTGCCGGGTGGATCCCGGTCGGGCGCATGCGGGAGTCTGTCTGACTGTCTCTACCCGTTTCCAGCTTCAGAAAAATACAAAAAAAAAAATGACTAGTTATCATCCCTGAAATGCCCCAAGTTGCACTTGAAGAGAACAATGTACTAATTCTGAAAAAGGAAAGTAATGGACAAATGTAATCAATAAAGTCCCTTTACTAGTAATGATACCTCATCAAACAGTCAACTGTGTGTATCTTAATAAAAATTATTAGTTCTTCTATGGTTGTATTTTTTTTAATCAAAGACAGCATAATCTATAAAACTGATATGAGTCATATTTTTCTTCTTATATCAAGAACTATTTTAAAAATAAAGTTAAATATTTAAAGAATAATTAATGTGTTCCAGATCAGTGTTTTTCAACCAGGTGGTTAACTCATCTGTGGACTGTCATGGAATTTCTGGCAGACCAGAAGTTGAAAAACACTGTTCTAGATAATGTTAATCACTTAAAATTATCCATCAGCTAAGTGGAAGGAACTACAGTATATGAAACTGTGTCAAGTTCATGAGTTGTAGAAGTAACATAAACTTTTTGAAAATCTTCTCACAGAAAAGAAATGAGCCTTAAGTTAAGCCCAGCTCTATTAAAACATACATTCATTTTTCCATGCATTGCTGTTACTTTACAATATGTCAAAAAAAAAGGGCCCTCACATTTCAAAGAGTAACATTATGTCTTTCTGGTTTTACTTGTGACATATGTTAACGAATATTTTAGCATTATTTTCTCCTTTAAATAAAATATTTATTTTAGGGACACTCAATTCAAAAGTGATCAATTTTACTCAAATATTTAAAAGAAAAAATATACCTGTAATAGAGAATTAATGTTATATTACTTATATGAGTTTGACTAGCCATATAATAGAGTTAAAATAAAAATATACTAATAAGTTTATAAAAGAATCTTTGTAAATATACTCATGTTAACCTTAGTAAATCTTAAAACCAGCTTGCCGTAATTATGATTTAATACAATCTAGTGATCAAAGTTATGAATTCTGTAACAAGTCAACAGTATATATAATCAATCCTTTTCTTTCACCTCTGACCAAGTTCTCATTACAGTTGAGGCTTGTTCCCCTTCAGCTGACACACATCGAGAGATGACATCAGAGCAAGAAAAATGGACATACGTAATAACTGCATGACTTTGCCTCAGCCCCCTCCTCTCATTCACACCAGGCTGAGGCTTGTAGTTTTGATTCTCAGATAAGGTCAAGAGGACAACCTGATCACAGGAAAGTGTATTCACCAGGAACAATAACTCTAGTTTATGAGTTACTTGCTAGCTTCAGTTCCAGTTACAAGGCCAAAAGGGCCGCAGAAGTCCAGCCAGCCTTGAAAATCACAAAGTCCCTGTTGGAGCACACCTGCTCCATAAGGGATGATTTAGGTAGTGAGATCCCCAAGGTGGAAAAAAGCATGAGGAGCCAGAGGAAGATGGTGCATGCTGCAATGTTTTATTTTTGTTTCATCTTTGCTGCTGCTGATGCTCCCCTGGTCTCTTTAGTCTCAAGTCTTAAGTCTCTTGAATTCTCTGTCCTGAAATCTCCTCAGTCTTCTGAATCCTGATGTCTCCCATCTCCTGAATCCTGATGTCTCCCATCTCCTGAATCCTGATGTCTCCCATCTCCTGAATCCTGATGTCTCCCATCTCCTGAATTATGATGTCTCCCATCTCCTCTGCCTAGCAGTGCCAGCGCTGGTAAATATAGGGCTTAGGGATAATAGCGGCATGGAGCCAATGTCACATCAACCATTACATCAGTGAAGGGATGTCAACTTGCTGAGCTAGCTGCCTATACTCAAAAAAGTAGTCTTCTGGGCTGCTGACCTAGAAACACCTGGGAACTAAGGCTAAATCAGCTAGCCCAAATATGCCTGGGAGCGGGTATTAGGGCACACAGCCCAGAGAGTTGGGGGAGCTGCTGCTGCTTGCAGTTTCTCATAAGAACCAGAGCTCACAACCTAGTCTTTACTATTAGGGTCCGTACAGTCCCTTTCTTAAGAAAAACTGCACATCTGCTTTTACCCACAAGTTACCCCCATCCCGAATTCTTCCCATCTCCTGTATAATCTGGCCAATGCACCTTCTTAGCTGTTAAGAACAGGAGTTCTTAGCTTTTTAGGACAGGAGTCCCCCATCTTTTCAGATTGCTGACTCTTAAATAAACCTATTTGCTTTTCACCAGCACCTGTCACACAAGTATTGAATTATCTTCATGGAAGGTAGCTGGACTTGTGTTCAGTAACATACGCTTTTCATAGATGCCAAGCATAGAAAGCTTTTGCTCAAAAGCATATATATTATAATATATATGTTATAACAGTGTATGATAGAAACAATAGTTTAAAATAGTAACAACTTCTGATGCTATGTTTTGGATAAAAAGTACTACTTTCTCGTTGATCTAAGAGAAAATGTATAGATCTCAGTCATTTAGAAAAAGCCAGTTCAGATGAGTGCACTTGCATCCCAGGCAGTTCAGTTTGATATTTTAACCAGTAGCAGAGATCAGACATCCCTAGAAAGCTATTGAAAACTTACTTCCAGACTTAAAAATAAAAAATGGGCATGTAGCTGCATACCAATGGTAAATACTGTACTGTTCTTGCATTAAAATACAAAGACACAAAGTTGATACAATCTAATAAAATATAAAGTGGAACAGGAAAGAACAGTCTCAGATCAACTGACCTATAATCTTCATTGCCTAATGAGGAAATTCCAGTCCTAAGAGGTAATGTGTCTTCCATGGCCACTCAGAGATGGTCAATGGAAAACCTGGGCTGGGTGTACAGAATTTCTAATTATTACATCATCACTCTTTCCACTTAAGCTAATTAGAATAACACCAATAGCTGGATTTAAGATTGAATCATGTGCCTGGCCAGGCAGTGACACAGTGGATAGAGCATCAGAGTGGGTCACTAAGGACCCAGGTTCAAAACCCTGAGGTCACCAGCTTGAGCACAGACTCATCTGGCTTGAGTGTGGGATTACCAGCTTGAGCACAAGGTTGCTAGCTTGAGCATGGGATCATAGACATGACCTCATGTTCACTGGAGTCAGCCCAAGGTCACTGGCTTGAGCAACGGGTCACTGGCTTGGTTGGAGCCCTGCAGTCAAGGCACATATGAGAAAGCAATCAATGAACTAAGGTGCAGCAATGAAGAATTGATGCTTCTCATCTCTCTCCCTTCCTGCCTGTCTGTCCCTCTCTCTGTCTATCTCTGTCTTTGTCTCTTTCTCGCTAAATTAAAAATACAAGGAGGGGGTAATTTTATAGGACTAATTCACAGAATAATATTTAATAAATATTGCAAGGCCTACTAGACTTCAAATATTGTTCTATAAACTGAAAAACAAGGAAAGTACTATATTTCCCCATGTATAAGATGCACCTTTATAAAAAATTTTGGGATCTAAAAACTGGGTGCGTCTTATACAGTGGTTGTAGATTTTTCACTTGCATTTCCTGCTTTCTTGTGCTTGTCGTCTTTGTGCTGACTGTTTTGCACTTGTTACCAGTATATTACCGTATGTTACATTTTGCCACATTCTGACCAGAAATGGCTCAGAAAAGATTTTCATACAGTGCTGAATTCAAGTTAAGAGTGATACAGTTTGCAAAAATAAATAGAAATCGTGCTGCTGAATGTTAAGTTTGGTCCTCCTCCAACTGAGAAATCAATTTGGGACTGTCTGTGGGAAGAAGAAACTCTACTGAAAATGCCATGGCAGAAGAAGTCCATGAGAGGCAATTCAACAAAATGGCCTGATGTAGAGAGGGACTTGAAGATATGGATTGAAGAGTAAAGGGCAATTAGAATTCCTGTGTCCACAAAGATGGTTCAGCATGAAGCAGGAAGAATTGCTGATGAAAAAGAAGTTACTGATTTCAAAAGAGGACACAATTGGTGCTTCAGGTTCATGAAACAAAATGGATTAAGCATGAGTATATGCATCAGACTTGCCCAAAAGATGCCTGAAGGCTATGAGCAGAAGGTCCTTGAATTTCATCGTTTTGTCATTCAATGTCTGAAGACATGTCAGTTTGAGTTGGGACAGACTGCAAATATGGATGAAGTCCCCCTTCAATTTGATGTCTCAAGTAAGAAAACTGTTGATTAAAAAGAAGGGGGTGAAAACTATAACTATGAAAACAAGTGGACATGAAAAAAGCCATTATACAGTTCTAGTTTGTTGTGCCGACAGAACCAAGCTGCCTCCTATATTGATTTTCAAATGCAAAACAATGCCAAAATAAGACATTCATCAAGGAGTGATTGTCCACATTCATGATAAGGGTTAGATGGATCAGAATAGAATGAAGATATAGTCTGAGAAAGTTTTGAGAAGGAGACCAGGTGGGCTCTTATGCAAAACTGCCTTATTGGTGCTTGAACAGTTCAGGGCACTCATAAGAAAAAACACAAAGAAGATTACTGCAGAGTGAAAAACAAAATTTGTCTTCATACCTGGAGGCTTGACATCCCAGCTCCGACCACTTGATATCAGCATTAACAAACCCTTCAAAGCTACCGTGAGAGATGAATGGAACCAATGGATGAAGTCTTCCGGGGACAATCTGACACCAGCAGGAAGAGTGAAGAAACCAACTATAGGAGTTTGTATCTGGGTGAAAAGATCCTGAGATAATAGCAAGATTGAGATCATTGTCAAGTCATTTAAGAAGTGTGGCATTTGAAATGCCAGAGATGGAACTGAAGATGAGGCAATATATGAAGACAGTGATTCATCATCAGAACTGATGAGAACAAGCTAATGGATGGGAGTTTTGACAGTGATAAAGAGTTGTGTAAATTTTGTGAATAAAACTTGAGTTCAATAACTTTATGTAGTACATTTGTTTTTTCAAATTTCAGGTCCCAAAATTAAAGTGCATCTTATACATGGGAAAATACAGGTATATCATGCTCGTTCAAAATAAAAAGTTTATATAGTTCAGATGAGGAAACAGGCAAACATATATAAAAAGCCAAATTACAATTTAATATTGTAATTTGGTACAGTTAATTATCACTTTTTGTTGCTGTTGTTTGTACTATCAGATTATTATTAGCTGACTATCTTCCCAAGTATCATAGTTACTCTGAGGGCTGCTCTTTTTTTCCTGATAATCTGTAGCAGATTATCAAGATAAATATCCACATAGGATCAGAAAATTTGGACCTCCCCTATTTATTAGCTTTTTTAAGCATTAAGAGGAAAAATAAAAACAAACAAAAATAAGCAAACAAAGAAAATAAACACACAAAGAACCTCAGATAAAAGTATAAGGTCTCAAGTCGCACAAGCTCTGGATCTGACTTCTAGAGGCCTACTTATCAGTTTCCCTTCTAGTCCTTTAATCACATAGAAGTGGAGCCACTATAAAATGAGATGCCTTGTGGGTTAATGGTCTCTAAAATGACCCCCCAATGGTCCTTGCCTCCAGATATCATCCTGTATAATTTAGCTATAACTTCCTTAGACCTCAAGCCTTAAGCAATCACTGTGCCACTTTCTGTCTGTGATATGCTATTCTAGACTTTCATACAAGTAGAGTCATATAATATGTGGTACTTTGTTGCTGTTTTCTTTTACTCAGCATAATATTTTCAAGGTTCACCAATTTTGTAGCATTTATCACTACCTCATTCCTTCTTATGGCTCAATATATATTCCATTACATGAATATTCACAATTCATTTATTCATTCACTAGCTGATGGACATTTGGATTGTTTCCTCCATTTGGTTATTATAAGTAATGTTATTAAACATTATTTTTGTAGACATATGTGTCTTGGGTATATACCTAAGAGTGTAATTGTGGCTCATATGGAAATTCTATGTTTGATCATTTGAGGGATTGCAAGATTTTTTTCAAAGTGGCAGCACCATTTTAAATTTACACCAGAAAATACATGATCTAACTTTTCCATATCTTCACTAGCACTTGTTATTATCCAACTTTTTAAATTTTAGTCATCTGAGTGTTTTAAGCAGAGTTACATTATGGTTTTGACTTGCATACTCCTGGTGACTGATGATGTTGCACATCTTTGGACAAGCTCATTGGTCATTTGTATTTCTTCTTTGGTGAGATTTCTATGCAAGTCCTTTGCCTATTTTTAGTTGAGCTATCTGTCTTTAGTTATAAAGTAGTAGGGTTCTTCACATATTCTACAGACAAGTTCCTTATCAGATGTAAGATTTATAAATACTTTTACCATTTTGGGAGTTGTCTTTTCACTTTCTTGATAGTGTCCTTTGAAACAGTTTTGATTTCAATGAAGTACAATTTATCTTTTCTTTTGTTGCTTGTGTTTTCATTATCTAAAAATTGACTGTTAAATCTGAATTTATCTAGATTAATCCCTATATACTTCTTTAGGATATTTATAGTTTAATAATTTTTATTTAGATCTTTGGACCATTTCTAGTGAATTTTTGTAGATGTTATAATGTATGGTTCCAATTTTATTGTTTCATGTGATATCCAGTTGTTCCGGCAGTTTGTTGAAAAGACTATTTTTTTTTTCCCAATTGAATGGTTTTGCACATGTGTCAAAAATCAGTCAACCAAAGACACTTTTTTTCTGAGTTCTCAATTGTATTTCATTGTTTTATGTGCATCCTATGCTAGTACTATGCTGTTCTGATTACTGTTGTTTTATATAATATGTTTTCATATGAACAAATGTGAGTCCTCCAAGTTTGTCCTTCTTTTTCCAGATTGTATGACTATTCTGGGTCCCTGCAATTTTACAAGATGTTTAGGATCAGCTTGTCAATTCCTACAGAGAAGTTGGATAAAGGGATAAAGCTTATGCTGAATCTGTAGATCACTTTGAGGAGTGCTGCCATCTTAACAATAATAAATTTTCTGACTCAAACAAAATAAAAAAAATTATGTGGATCTTATCTAAATTCAGCAATAAATTTTAGTTTTCAAAGTATAAAATTTGCACTTATTTTTTTAATCTTTTCTTAAATATTCTTTCTTATGCTATCATAAAGGAATTATTTTATAATCATATTTTTAAAATATTTGTTGCCATTGTTTTGAAATAAAAATGATTTTTGTTTTTTCATCATATGCCTATGCCCTGAAACCTTGCTAAATAAATGTAATTGACCTAATAGTTTTTTTAGTGTAGTCTATAGGATATTTCTATATACAAGATCATATCAGTTGTGAATAGAGATAGTTTTACTTCTTCCTTTCCAATATGATTTTTTTCTTGCCTAATTGACCTGCTGGAACCTCCAGTACAATGTTGAACAGAAATGATGAGAGTGGACATCTTTGTCTATTTCCTAATCTTAGAAGGAAAACATCCATTTTTCACCATTAAATATGATGTTAGCCTGACCTATGGTGGCGCAGTGGATAAAGCATGGACCTGGAATGCTGAGGTCACAGGTTTGAAACCCTGGGCTTGCCCAGTCAAAGCACATATAGGAGTTGATGCTTCCTGTTCCTCCTCCCTTCTCTTTCTCTCTTCTTACTAAAATAAATAAATAAAAATTTTAAAAATGACTTTTAAAAAATATGATCTAATTGTGAGTTTTTCATATATCAAATTTATCCGATTAAGGAAGTTCCCTTTTATCCTTCTATTCCTAGTTTAAATTTCTTTATTTTTTTTTAATCATGGAATTGTGTTAGATCATGTCAAATGCATTTTTGGTGTCTACTGAGATGATCATGAATGCATTTGGTATATTTCATGGACTGATTTTCAGATGTTAAGCCAATCTTGCATTTCTCAAGTTAAATACTATTTGGTCATGGTGTATAATTTACTTTATAATTTGCTGTGTTTAATTTGCTAGTATTTTGTGGAGGCTTTTTGCATTCTATTCATAATAGATATTGGTCTGTAGTTTCCTTGTGATGTCTTTGTCTGGCAATATTAACAGAGTGATACAGGTCTATTTGTATTATATTCCTATTTCTATTTTTTTTGGAAGTGTTTATGAAAGATTGGTATTAATTCTTTCTTAAGTGTTTGGTGGAAATCAACCCTCTTCCCCTCTTAGCATCAGGGCCTGGGCTTTTTATTATAAGTAGTTTGGGATTACTAACTAAATATCTTTACTTGTTACATAACAAGTCTATTCATTTATATTACAAATTTCTTCTTAAATCAGTGATTTCTAAAAATTTGTCAGTTTCACACACTTCAAATAATGCTTTTGCATACCTTTATTCATAGAATTTCTTTATAATCATTTTTAGTTCTCTAATGTTAGTGGTAATGTGTTCCTTTTATTTCTGATTCTAGAATTGAGTCTATTCTTTTTTTCTTGATTAATTCAGCTAAAGGTTAATCAAAATTTATTAATAATTTCATGAGACCATTTTTGGTTTCATTAATTTTCTCTATTAATTTTTGTTTTCTATTTTAATAATTTCCCCTCTGATCTTTATTATTTCCTTTCTTCTCCTTGCTTTAGGTTTAATATTTTCTTTTTTTATTCTAGGTTCTAAGGGTAGAAGTTCAAATTATTGATATGAAAGCTTTTAAAGTTTAATATAGGCATTTAGAGATATAAATTTCCCCCTAGAAAACTATTTCAGCTGCATACCATAGGTTTTGGAATATTTGTATCTTCATTTTCAAACATCTCAAAAATTTTCTTCATTTCTTTTTTTATTTCTACTTTGACTAATTGGTTATTTATGCACATTTTGTACAATTTTAACTTTTTGTGATTTCTTTTCAAACTTCTTTTTTTTAATCATAGTTTTATTTAATTTTATCCCATTATGGTCAAGAAAATAGTTTGTATTATTTTGATTCTTAAATTTATTAATGTTTGATTTATGGGGCTAGCAAATGTTCTTTTCTGGATAGTCTTTCATGTGTTTTTGAGAAGACTGTATATTCCTTGTTGTTGGGATTTTCTGTTTATTATTAAAAGTGAGGTACTGACATCTCTATTATTCAATTAACCATTTTCCCTTTATTTCTGTTTTTGCTTCATTCATTTTTGCACTCTGTTGTTAGTTCAATAAATATTTGATTATAACTGTTCTAACTTCGACCTAGAATGACCTTTATATTATTATAAAATGTCCCTCTTTATTAACATTTTTAGTCCATTCTATCGAATATTAGTATAGCATGGCAGTTATTTTTTTGTCACACTCTTTGCATATCTTTTTTCATCATTTTACTTTTAATCAATTTGTATCTTTGACTCTAAAGTGTATTTCTTGTAGATAGCATACAGTTGAACCTTGATTTTTCTCAATTCTAACAATTTCTTCTTTTTTGATAGCTTTAGTAAATCCATTCACATTTAATGTTATCACTGAACATAGTTGGATTTGTGTGAGCCATTCTGTTTTTTCTTTTCCATAGTTCTTGTGTTTCTTTTGTTTCTCTAGTCCTCTTTCACAGTTTCTTTTGCATTCAGTATTTTTATTGTAGCATTTTAATTCCTTTAATGATTTTATACTTATTCTTTGTCAGTTATTTCCTTAATTGTTAGTCTAAGACTTAACCATATACACCCTTAACTTATTAGAAACAGCTTCATATATATCAATTTAATGTCAGTGAGATATATTGGGTTGGGGAATAAGTTTGTAGCGTTTTTATATTTTCTTTTATTTTACAACGATTTGTTTGCTGTTTGGCAAAGGGTAAGTATTCATTAGATAAAACTCTTTCTGCTCTACAAAACTATGTTAATTGTATTTTTGAGTTATTTAATTTTTTATTAGTTTTGAGGCTTAGAAATGGAATACCCAGGAGGCAAAAATCAACATTTCGACACCTGCTCTGCTTTGCTTTTCATCGAGGTCAAAAAGCTGCCGAAGCAGCCCGGGACATTTGCGACGTGTATGGAGAAGGTGTCATAGGCGAGTCTACAGCACGGAAATGGTTTACAAAGTTCAAAAATGGCGACTTTGACGTCGATGACACGTCCCGCAGCGGAAGGCCTTCTGAATTCGATGAAGAACGTCTCAAATCACTTTTGAAGGAGAACGGTCACCAAACCAGTCGTGAATTGGTGGAAAAAATGAACTGCGATCATAAAACGAGGCTATTCGACTGAAAAGACCTGATTGATATGGTCAAACCATACTCCTTCATGACAATGCCAGGCCCCATGTTGCACAAGTCGTCAAAGCCGCACTCCAAGAGCTCGAATGGGAGGTCCTTCAGCATCTGTTGTATTCTCCGGACCTTGCACCGACCGATTAACATCTTTTCCGCTCCCTGTCAAACCATATGAAGGGTGTTACCTTCGATAACAAGAGGTCCTTAAAAACTGGCTCAACAACTTCTTTGACACCAGACCAGGCGATTTTTGGCGGAACGGCATCAACAAATTGGTCGAGAGGTGGGAAGAGGTTGTAAACAGCAACGGCGAATATATAATTGATTAACTTATTGATATAATTATTGTTTTTTGTTTAAATAAAAGTCTTCAGTAAAAACGCTACGAACTTATTCCCCAACCAACATAAACGTTATTTTATTCTTTCCCCCAATTTTGTAATTAGTATTATATGTAAAAATATAACTGCTACAATACTAACAGTGTGATAATTTTTACTTTATATAATTTTTTGTCTTTTAAAAGTTATATAAAAAAGAAGACAATCGTTATATTAACTTTCTTACATATCATTCTATTGCTCTTCATTTTTGGCTGTGGATTTTGAAGTCAATTCTTCCATTTAGAGTAATTTTCTAAGCCCAATATAACATTGCTTTAACCACCTCCTTTGCACTATTTCTAAGCATATATATACTTTTCTATGTTATAGGCACAACTATACATTTATATTACTTTTTAAGTTAGGAGAGGAAGGAAATGGAGAAGAAATATATATTTATACTGCCTATTACCAGAGCTCTTTGTTTTTTCATCTCAATGCCTATTACTCTTCAAGGTCACTTGCTTTTAGCCTGACAAACATCCTTTTTTTATAAGGTGAGTCTCCAACCAACCAATTCTTTTGGTATTTCTTTATCTAAGAATGTATTTCATCTTCAATTTGAAGGATAGTTTTAATGGATATAGAATATTTTGTTATCAGTTTTTCGGGGCTTTTTTTCTTCTTCTTAGATTTTGAATGTGTTAGCCCACTGCATTCTGACTTCCACTGTTTCTGATTAGACATCAGTTCCTATTGTATCAGGGTTCCTTGTAAGTGACAAGTTGTTTTTCTTTTGCCGCTTTAAAGATGTTTTTCCTGACTGACTTTCAGAATTTTTACAATGATGTGTTTACTTTTGGATCTCTTTGAATTTATTGTACTTTGAGTCACTGAATTTCCTGAATGACAATCAATGTTTTCCAATACATTTGATAAGTTTTTAACCATTATTCCTTCAAATATATTTTTTGTTCTTTCACCCTCTCCTCCTAACACATTATACATACAAATCCCATACATTTAATGGTGTCTCACATCTCTCTATGGCTATTGTCATTCTTTTTCTTCTTTTCTTCATTTTATATTGGCTTTATCACTGCAAGTTTTCAAAGTTTGCTAATTCTTTCTTGTGTTGGTTCAAATCTATGATTGAGGTTCTCTAAGGAATTTTTTATTTAAGTTATTGTATGTTTAACTTCAGTATTTTCATTTGGTTCTTCTTTATAACTTCTATATCATTATTGTTATTTTCTAATTGATGTGGCAATATTATCATATTTTATTTCTTAATTATGTTTTAATTCTTTGAAGTCTTTGAGTCTTCTTCTGTTAATTCAACATTTTTTCTTCTCTGACAGGAAGTTTATGTTGCCTGCTTTTTCTTTTTGGTGATGAAGTCATAATCTCCTGTTTCTTTGTATGTCTTCTAAATATTTTGTTGAAAACTGGAATATTAGATAACACTTTAACAAGTCTGAGTCCTGGTTTCTCCCACTCTGAAACTTATTATTTATTATTATCTACTTGTATATATATATAGTTACTAGTTAGATTATTTTAGTATAGTTTATTTCCCCCATGATGTGAGCACTAGTGTGAAGCATCTAATGTTACTTCTCAGGTAATATAGCCTTGAATATGCTCAGAGTCACCCTGGGATTATAATAGTCATGGCAGGGCTTTCTTTGACTGTCTCAGATCCCTGGCCTTATCCAACTGTTAAACTCTACTAATTGCTGATTACTCTATTGTTTTTGAAAAATGTAGTAGGGCATAAATTGCTTTACAGATTTATCAAATTAAATCCACACTCCTTTGAAGGAATAATTCCCCAAGTTAGTGACTGAGGTTTGTTCTGACCCCTGAAGGGTTCTTCACAACTGTCCCTTTTCTTCCTTCTGGAAAACTACATGTCCTGTATGTAATAGCTCCAAAACCAATGTCCTTCCAATGGTCTTTTTGCCACAGTTTCCAGTGTTTTTGAGATTTTTTTAAGCTTGACTTTTTCAACACTAGGTTGCAAAGGAAGTCATTTAGATGTACTGGGGAGGAATTTGGAGCTCTTCATTCTATGGTGTGCTTTTCCTCACAGGCAAAATCTCTGAGCCCAGGCTCTTGTGCCAAGGATAATGGTATGCTGCTCTCTGAGTGACACCCTTACTTTAGAATCTGTGTTCTTGGAGGATGGGGGGACCCCCAGGCTTCCTCAGCTTGCTTCTCTCAGCATTGAACCTCCCACCAATAAGTTGGAGCCAGAATGATTGAGATCCAGTATTCTCAGTGGTGCCCTGTCTAAGGTATAGCCTTTGTCCCTTTAGTATAGAACAAAGGAGCCCCCATCTCTATCAAACTCACCAGGAACTTAGCCTCAGCAACAGGTAGCTTAGGCAAGATGAGAACTGCTGATGTCCTGCACCTCCTGGGAACATTGCCCTCTGAATAGAAGCTGGTGGGCGAGTGAGCTCTAGATTTTCACTGTACCAGTCATGATAGCTAAGCTGGGAGAGAGAACTTGGTTCAAATACTATAGACTCTCCTAATTCCTACTCAATTTTAGTACATTCTCTTGAATCTTTGTGGGTTTTTTTTTCCAGTTTCATTGTGCTCTTAAGGTCATTTCCAGAGATTTTAAATAGTTGGGCTTTTTGTCTTTTCTTTTCTTTTCTTTTTCTTTTTAGATCAGTTTCAGTGGGAAGCAGGTCAGTGGAGCACCTCAGTCTGTCAGGGTGGAAGTAGAACCCTTATACCCTTTACTTTTACCACTTAAGACCATCAAGCTCTGCTTACATCAGGCAAAAGTAGTGCACTGTGGAGGTCATTTTTTCACTTACCATAAGCAAAAGTGTTGAAGACTCAATATTTCCAACATAATGGAGATTTTGTTGTTGTTATTGATAGTGCTGTTGTTCTTGATATGAGAGGACTGAGAGCAGTTTTTTCTCTAACTAAATATACTTTGCATTTCTCTTCCTGGCTCTAGTTGGGGACACAGCTGATAAGGAAACGGTGATTAGGGAGTTACTGAGAACCAACACTCTGTGCTTCCCATGGATTCATAATGTTTTTAAGTAACCAAATAAAATTTTCCTGAAATATTTATATTTTACACATCAGCCACATCAATACATGTTGTCAGTTCCCATTTTTAATTACTTTGCTAATGGCTTTTCATTTTAATCCTACCATAAACCTCTTTTATACTACTTGCTTATTCATAGTAGAATGGAAAGTGAGTAGCGAGAGAAAGAGAATAGAAATTATAGCTTAAAAATTTCTTTTTAAATTCGGTATTTAAGAGTATGCTACATACAAGAATACTGCCTCCACTACTCAAGGGCATAAAGTAATGTAATCAGACAGCATGAAGTCTTTGTTATCTAAATCAGTTTGTGTTTTACATAGGAAACTGTAGATGTACAGGCATTAAACTTAGCCAATGATGTGTCTTTGTTATATTCAAATAGGAAAGGTTCAGGTCTAAGTTATTTTGTAAACCACTAAAGATTTTGGGTACACTTTTCTAAATCAGAATTTCACAGTGTATAATTTTCTGTCCATTTGGAACAGAATACCCTGAAGTGTTGATTTAAAATGTCAGTTCTAGCTCCTATTCAAGTCATTATCTGTAGGAACTGAGAATATATGATACATTTTTAATAAACCCTACAAATGATTTCAATGCAACTATACCTGGGAGCCAGTCACTCTGTACTTGACTTTATGTGTGTGTGGGACCCCTTGGTATGCTTTGCTAGAGGAGTTAATGCCGTGTGACAGAATGTTGATATGAACATCAGGAAAGGGCTGCTCTGCCAGTCAGGACCTGAGGATGATGAAGCTATATTGTTTTTACTGAGCACTGGCATCTTCATTTATACAATGGAAATAACTTACAAAATGGAAATGACTTCCTGGGGCTGATGTGAATATCAAACAAGAGAAAGCAATTAAGCAAAATATCTTTGCAAAATGGGACACCCCTTGCAAACATAGGATGCTTTATATAAAGGTTTTATTCTCTCTTTACAATAACTGAGATGTATTTTACAACTTTACTAAATATAAAAGGTAAAAGAGTACTTTAGAATATTATAATTACAGAGTAAAACAAAGTAGGTGTGAGAATGTCTTCTTTCAGTTTATTTCAACTGGCGATTCAGGAGCCAGAAATGTAAATGCATCAAAATAGTTCCAAAACTTACACTCTGATGGGTATCTTAAATAAATTTAGTGACTCAGAATAAGTTATAGGTGACTTGCAATGGTGGATAATATGGATATTAATTATATTCTTGAATCGCAGGACCTATATTTAGTAACCAAAAATAGAATGATTTTCACAGCAAGCAATATTTATCAAAGTGACACTAAAATCACAATATATGAATTTATTCTTTACCTACTGAAATTTGAAGACTTTGATTAAGTCACATGATAATGCACACAGGTTGACCTAGATGTACTATATATCAAAAAGGCGACTCCGCTGATAGCTCCCCCTTGAAACATCTGTAAGTTGCCAAATTTCATAGAGCATATGTTTGGAAACAATATTGATGACAATCTGTTAATATGTGAATCACTTAACTGCCAAAAATTCTTCACCGTTCTACTAACATTGTGTTGCTATTAGAGGTCACTGGCTAATTTTATTCAAGGATAAAGGGACATTAACATTACCTAGAATTTTTCTTGTACAACATCTAAAACCTATGTAAGAATGATCAATGTAGAAATTTACAAGAATCTACATTCATGACCATAATTGGGTGGGAAGGAGAGGCTGATGCACATCTGTAGTAATACAGATAGGACAAGTATCAAGTTTCTGGCCACCAGAATCTTGTTTCTTCCTCATAAGTTTCTTGATTTGTCTAAATCTTGATGTATGCATGACACTGAAAATGATAATATGCTATCTTAGAAAAAGACCATTGAAATAAGCTATTTATAAGAGACAAACTCAAATATCTTCAGGGTAATCTAAGTAAGTAGTGAGTGGTGGTGTCTGCATGGAGAGATATTTGAAATGACATACCAGAAAGACAGAGAATATTGTCAGTGTGAACTCTTATTCACCACTCCTCTCATTTCTGAATGAAGAAAGAAAATGAGACCCATAAAAATCATTCAGGTTTTTAGTAGCGAGGTTCAGATTACAACCTAATTCTACTAACATATTCAATTTTGGTTTGATTTATAATCAAAGCTAGGAATATTTTAACTCTACTGAAATAATTTACAAATTCCCTAAACCTCAATTTTCAAGAGAGAAGATTTATATATTTTATTTTCAAGTGTCCAATTTATGGTTTTCATTCATTTAGATATTTTGGCAGAATAATTACTGAACAACCTAAAGTTGTTTGAATACTTGATTTACAGCAATAATTTATACAATACTTCATTTTTTTTACTTTCTTAACTATGCTTATTATGACATGCCATATTTTATGTCTACGAGTACACTCTCTTTTAATAAGACGTATATATCTACATACTTGTGCAGACACTTAAATTGTTTTCTGGTATATGTAGGGCCTAGGTAGCCAATAGATAAGTTTTAAGTATGGCTTACTTCTCTAAAAGTTAGTGAAATTGTTTCTTCACTATCATGATACTTAATGATTTACCAACCAACTAAATTGTGGGGTTTTATTTAAATGAATCCTTAAAGAGCAATAGAATTCCAGATGGCTGGTATATTTAATAGGCAGTATGGGAAATATAGTGGGTGAGGAGAGCTGCATCAAAAAATGTTAAACAACTTTTAAAGCTTTTTGACATCCTGGCAATACTGCTTAAACATTGCAAAATACTTTTATATGTTAACCACCACTAACAAATGGGTGAAACTCATAAGCATATGTTCTCACCTTTAAATAGGGGACACAACACACATATGTATGGTCCTAAATAAATGATAAATTTATAACCAGATGCTGTAAGGGTAGATAAAATATCCTCTCAAATAGCTAATAGCCAGCTCATTAAGGACACAGACACCTTCTGCTATTCTAATAGTTATATTGCAAATGAACAATGTAGCAAACATATTGTAGAGAAAGCAGCCGCACATTAATAGAGGAAAATTAACAATGGAGCATGGATAATTTGAGCATTTACTCTCACTGACTTTCCTCTGTACATCAGATGCAAAAGAATCAAATGCATAGTAAACCAGTATTTTATTTTATAAAATAAAAATGTTGGCCCTGGCCGGTTGGCTCAGCGGTGGAGCGTCGGCCTGGCGTGAGGGGGACCCAGGTTCGATTCCTGGCCAGGGCACATAGGAGAGGTGCGCATTTGCTTCTCCACCCCCCCCCTCCTCCTTCCTCTCTGTCTCTCTCTTCCCCTCCCGCAGCCAAGGCTCCATTGGAGCAAAGATGGCCCCGGGCACTGGGGATGGCTCCTTGGCCTCTGCCCCAGGCGCATAGAGTGGCTCTGGTCGTGGCGGAGCGACGCCCCGGAGGGGCAGAGCATCGCCCCCTGGTGGGCAGAGCGTCGCCCTCTGGTGGGCGTGCCGGGTAGATCCCGGTCGGGCGCATGCGGGAGTCTGTCTGACTGTCTCTCCCCGTTTCCAGCTTCAGAAAAATACAAAAAAAAAAAATGTTACAGTATTTTCTCTACACTTAATTATAGTTAATACTTAGCTTTTACCAATGAAAAAATATAATCATTTAGAGTACAGATGACTTTTAACAGTTAATATTTCTATGAAAGAATTAACCTTCATGAGTAATAAAAAACAGGAAAGAAAGGCAAAGGAGATACTGAATGTGTCAAGTGCCAGTGGAAAGGTTGAGCCGTTAGTTGCAATTTGAGAATAAATAATGTAGGAAGAAGCTATAGTTGAAGACCAAATAGTAAATTTCATGATGAGAATAATAGCTAAAACCATAATGGTGAATAGATAAGAAGAAAATATATAAGAAGGGAGAACTAAAGCTCTTATTTTGTCTACATTTTTGGACTCAGAATAGGAGATCCTGAAGAGGAGAAGGGACTATGGCACTAAGAGGCATCAAAATTATAAGTATAATGCTGTATTACAAATAGTTTGATTTTCAGAAGAGCTAAATATGCAACTAGGATGATGTATACCCATTCCTGAGCCACAGTTTCTTTACTGAGGGTGATAACATAGAAATACCCAAAGATTGCTTCCAGTTCAAGTGAAATTATCAGTTGGCGATTAGATGGTTGACTGTTTTAGAGCAATTTTAGTAGATTTTTTAAAAATTCATATTTTAAGGGCTTATTTAAAGAGCAGGTGGTTTGGCAATGGTTTATATTTGATGGTATTATCATTGTGAATGAGTGTTAAAATATTCTCAGCATATAAAAAGTCACATATAGTTAATATTTGTACACATTTATTTAATCTGTAGAATTTATTATTCCAGATATAAGTATAGCTATCCAATTTTTGAAATTCTCATCCTTATAGCAAACATTAAACTGAAATGTTACTATTAGTCACTAAGACATTCCTGAAACTAACTTTGATCTTAATATCAACTGGGGAAGGTCAGTGAAGATATAAAGAATAAGCTACAACCATACCAACAAAATTACCAATAAAAACTAGGAAAAGGGAGAATCATATCTTTTTAGGCAAGAAGGTCCAGTTTCTGCTCTCTGTATATGGTGACTACATTTGTTTTAAAAGAAAGACACTGAAAGTAAACATCAACTAAAAGAAAGTCTTCAGAATAATATTAATTTTAAAAAGTATTATTTTGATCAGAGTATGAGGAGAGCTAAAGAGAGAACCGAACCATAAGGAAATATAATATTTATAAACTTGTAGGGACTAATAAATTCCTAGAAAGAGATAAATCCTATATTGATAGAATAGCAACAACAGGCCCTGGCCAGCTGGCTCAGTGGTAGAGCATCGGCCTGGCGTGCAGAAGTCCCGGGGTCGATTCCCGGCCAGGGCACACAGGAGAAGCGCCCATTTGCTTCTCCACCCCTCCCCCTCTCCTTCCTCTCTGTCTCTCTCTTCCCCTCCCGCAGCCCAGGCTCCATTGGAGCAAAGATGGCCCGGGCGCTGGGGAGGGATCCTTGGTCTCTGCCCCAGGCGCTAGAGTGGCTCTGATGGCGGCAGAGCGACGCCACGGAGGGGCAGAGCATCGCCCCCTGGTGGGCAGAGCGTCGCCCCCTGGTGTGTGTTCCAGGTGGATCCGGGTCGGGCGCATGCGGGAGTCTGTCTGTCTCTCCCCGTTTCTAGCTTCAGAAAAATACAAAAGAATAGCAACAACAACAAAAAACTATACTCATAGTGGATGAATGTAACTCACTTTTATCAGAAACTGATAAGCAGTCATAAATAATATCATGATTTCACTCTATGTGATATATACCCTTATATATAATTATAGATTCCCTTACCCTAAAAAGTAGAATATAAATTTATTGGGTTGACATTGGTTAATAGGATCATATAGGTTTCAAGTGAATAAACATATTCATTAGAACAGGTGAAGTACAACATATGAAACATTACAAAATTTTATCAGGTACGAGGTCTCAAAAGAATTATTTTTTAAATTGTCACATTGGACTTTATTTTGTGACCCAAATAAATATAAATTCTTTGCAGCTATGTTTGTTTATGTGACTAATTTCTTGCCACTGAAGTAGAGTGTAAGCGATGAGTGCAAATTCTGTATCCTTTTTTTTTTTTTTTTTTTTTTTTTAGTGAGAAGAAGGCAGAGCACACTTCTGCATACACCCCACCAAGATCCATTCTGCAAGGCCACTAGGGGGCGATGCTCTGCCCATCTGATCTGGGGCCCTTGCTCTGTTGTAACTGGAGCCATTTTTTTTTACTGCCTGAGGCAGAGGCCATGGAGCCAGCCTCAGCGCCTGGAGACAACTTGCTCCAATCGAGCAGCCATGGCTGCAGGAGGAGAGAAGAACACAGAGAAAGAGAGAGAGAGAAGTGAGAGGGAAAATGAGCAGAGAGGGGGTGGGCTGTGGAGAAACAGATGGGCGCTTCCCCTGTGTGCCCCGACCAGGAATCAAACCTGGGACATCCATACACCAGGCCAGTGCTCTACCACTGAGCCAACCTCCCAAGGCTCCGGATCCCTTCTTACAAGTATGCCATATGCCTTAAATTTGCTTTCTTTTCCTTTCTTTTTTTTTTCCTTCCTGTCAGCTGGACTTGAGATGGGCATCAACCGGCTCTCACGCTGCAGACAAGGAAAGCATCTAGGAGAGAGCGGAACAACTGGGACGCGAAGAACCTGGGTACCTGAACGCCGCGGAGCAGAGCTGTCTTTCTGGCCTGGGCCAGGCAGACTATTTTATGAGAGAGAAATATACTATCTTTGTTATGGCAACTTAAAAGTGATGTTTAAAATGTTTTTGAAGGATTTAAAACCTCTGTGAAGATAGACCTTTTCTAGTTAATTCAGAGATGTCTAAATAGGATTTCAATCACTTTGACATTATAAAACATCCTACGCTTTTTCACTAACACAAGTACTCTATAGCCAGCATGTCAGAACTATCTATTGATAAATCCTTTTATCTAGACTTCATTGTTCTCTATTTTCAGCGTCTCCCTTTAATCAAGATTGTACTCAAATGTTTAATGAGAAAACTGCTGTTTCAAACAAAGCCTAGCATTTTGTATATCATGAAAATTATATGTATATGCAATAAAACTGCCCAAAGATTCTAATAAAGCATTTAGATTAATAGAAAATTTCAGGTATTTCTACCTTAAACTGATTTAAGAGTTTTCTTCTAAGTACAGAGCTAATAGACTATAACTTAGGCTTATAAAATTTATTTTTTAAAGTCATGGAAAGGCAATACACAGCATAGTGACATGGTAACTATAGTTAATAATACTGTATTGTCTATTTGAAAGTTATTAAGATTGATCTTAAAAATCCTCACCACAGGGAAAAAAAATTGTTTCTGACTATGTACAGTTACAGATGTTAACTAGACTTACTGCTGTTATTTCAACATATATATATAAATATTGAATCATTATGTTGTACACTTAAAACTGATATAATGTTATATGTCAATTATACCTCAATTTAAAAAAAAGTATCTTCTGGGCTGAACATATACTTCCACAAAAATATGTAGTTTTAAGGGTCAACTCTATGCTTGTCAGTGTTCTTTGCATTATAAACCTGCATATATCTCATAATCTCCAAGTGTTTTTTTTTAATTTATTCATTTTTTTTAGAGAGGAGAGAGAGAGTCAGAGAGAGAGAAGGGGGAGGAGCTGGAAGCATCAACTCCCATATGTGCCTTGACCAGGCAAGCCCAGGGTTTCGAACCGGTGACCTCAGCATTTCCAGGTCGACGTGATAATCTCCAAGTGTTGGTTGAATTTACTTTGTAGTGTTTCATTTATCTTTAAAAGAAAAAAAAACATACCAGGAAATTGCTGCTGAGTGTATTGCTCAGAGGAGAATACTCTGACATAGGGATGTTAAATCATGGCTGAGATCAGGGTTGTGCAGTAGCTGCTGTGGAATATGAACAAGGATCTCTCCAACCACTGGACTGTTTTTAGTAACGAATTAAGTAATGTCTGAAGTCCAGAAATAAGTTCTAAATCCTCAAACATTTTCTCAGTGTAAAAGTAATGACATTGGCCCTGGCCAGAAGCCTAGTGGATAAAGCGTTGCCTGGCATATGGTCATCCCGGGTTTGATTCCTGGACAGGGCACATAGAAGCAATCATCTGCTTCTCCCTCTTCCACTGCCCCTTCTCTCCTCTTTCTTTCCCACAGCCAGGGTTCATTTGGTTCCAGTGTGGCTCTGGTGCTGAGGATAGCTGGCTGTTCTGAGCATCAGTCCTAGGCACTAAAAATACCTCAGTGCTAGAGCATCGCCCCAGACAGTGTTGCTGGATAGATCTTGGTCAGGGTCAGTCTGTCTCACTACCTCCCCTCTTCTCAATTAAAATAAAAAAAGAAAGAAAGGAGAAGAAAAAAGAAAATTATGACATAAATCTTTTATTTGTCCAAGTATTGGGGTGTAGATAACCCATTCATGAGAAACTTCCACAATTTTTAAGTTGATTTCCCAGATCTGCTGTTGACTGTTATATTTTCTTATATGTTAAATAAAAATATTAATATTTAGTAGATTTATATAAAATATGGTCATTTTCAATTAGCAGTATATATTTTTAAAATATTTCAACCAATAGTTTTTATTAAATTAGGACAATAATTTGCAATCTATCTTAATTAACTCTTTCTTCTCTTTTCTTTTCCTCTGATATTAACACATTTCTTTTCCCTGACCTTTTTAAAAGAAATCTATTTTCTTATAAATATAAAAGGAGATCATTGTGGACAAATTTATTCAACAGTTATTTGTAAATAATATTATAGTTTTATGAAGTGGTATTAGGAATTGGGTGAGGTAAAAGAGAAGAAAAAGGATTCACTATTCACAAGGAGCTTCTAATTTTATTTGAAAGAAAAATTATAAAAAATATATAACACAGTATATAAAAGCAGTCAAATCAGGGAGCAGAGTATGTAAAGCAAATATAAATTTAAAGAAAGGAAGGATAGGTGAAGGTTGGAGGTCTTCTCTGAGTTGGTAGGACTATAGAGAATGAGTTGTTGCCTTTATTTATTTGCTTTCAAAGAGGTTTCCTTTAATGGCATTTGTGTTCTAAAACCAGTAGATAATACTCAAAACACATTTCATTTTTTTTTAAGTGAGAGGAAGAGAGATAGACTCGCATGTGCCCCAGCCGGGATCCACCCGGCAACCCCTACCCGGGGCTGATACTTGAACCAGTTGAGCCACTGGCTGCGAGAGAAGAAGTGAGAGAGAAGAGGAAGAGAGAGGGGGAGAGAAGCAGATGGTCACTTCTCCTGTGTGCTCTGATCAGGGATTGAACCCAGGACTCTGCACACCAAGCCAACATTCTATCCACTGAGCCAACCGGCAAAAGCCTCAAAATACATTTCAAAACAATCAACCCATAATACAAAGTTAATCAGACCTATCTTTTGACCTAATGTGCTATTTTATAATGAATTTGAAATTATTCCCTTGTTAATTCTTCTATTATTGTACTGAGTACCAGTCATAGTCAAGGTAGGAAAATAGAAACCAAGAAGTGATTTTTAAAAAGAATTATATACAGGAAATTAGTTAAACTGATATTAGAAAATCAAGAAAAGAAAAACCAGCAATACTGAGATGCAAAAGAGATAATAATTATAGAAAGTAACTAATACCTCTAAGACTGAGGGACCCAGACATGAGATGATCAGAGCCAGCAGTTTGAAGGAAGGACCCCACAGATCTAGAACCGAGGACTCTGAGGACTAGACCCTAAGGGGCTAATGTTAGTATTTTTGAAATTTGAAAGTGGACTACTCAGTAGCTGGGCCCAGACCTTGAGTGATGGATCCCAGCTGGTTGGTGCTGGCATTGCTCTCACGGCTGATTCTGAGAGTGTTGACAAAGCTAGAACTAGAAGCAGTGTCTGCTGCCCAGGGTGAAGAGACAATGCTGGTGCACTGCCAACAAGAACAGCAGGAAGGGGAAATACCTCTCCCTCCCTCCTGCCTTCTGCACTTGCCCTAGTGTCCCTACTGGCAGAGCCTGATGGGGAGCCAGTTGACAAGGAAGAAATGTGGTTGTCGAATACCATCCTTGGTATCAAAAAGTTGAGTACATAGGGTGAATTTGTAGCTGAGAAACAATAGTTTAAGAAACAACACAGTAATGTTTTAAGATTAGGATGAAAATGTAAATATTTCATAATAAATTTACCATTCTACTATGAAATAGAAATCCTATCCACCTAATTTTAGTGTACTGCATTTACCTTTTGTTATTGTTAAATGTACATCTCTCAATGGGAAAAAGAAAGAATTCTTGAAAGGTAAGTGAATGTAATATAATAATCACCAGTGGTTAAAGACTATTGTTGAAAGAAAGAAAATATTTTGCTTCCACTACAATTGTGTTTAGTGCAAACAATTTTAACAGATAAATTAATGTAGATGAGAAGGAATTAGAGACTATGTGTGCTAATGAATAACCACCTTGTACCAAATGAAAAAGAGAGTAAAGGAAGACTAAGTGGTGAATGATGACACTAATGAGTGGCAGCTGTGTAATATTTTTCATGATTTTCCTAGTTTTGTATATGAAACAGGAAATACCTTACTGTAATCAAGGTGGTGTCTGGATTGTAGTCATCTTAAGGCTCTTTTGGGGAGGATCTGATCTCAAGCTCTGCCACGTGTTAGGAGGAGCTCAGATCCTTGTGGTCATTAGCCAGAAATATAAGTTATAGGCTACATGGTCATCATTTAGGGCAGCTGTAAAATAATAAGAAATCTCTATATTGGTCTCTTCCTTATTCCTGACACAGAGCTCTTAAAGCCCTTGTAAATAGGGTAGCTAGGAGAATCATTTATTCTAACATCTAGTCTTTAATCCTTGTTCCTGAGACATTGAGCTCCTAAGACCTCTGTAATTACCTGAATGATAGGAGTATCTGACACTGAATTCCTAAATTTCTTAAAATTTCCTGGGTGATGAGAATGTATTTTGTTCTAATGAGGTGGCTCATTAAAACACCAAAAAGATCAAGCCATGATTTAGAAGCTTGGGACTTTCTGCCCCACCCCACTCCCATTCTCTGGAAAGGGACAGAAAAAGAAGTCAATGATAGTTATTGCCTAACTGATAAAGCCTCCGTAAGAAAACCCAATAATATGGGGTTCAGAGAGCTTCCAGGTTGGTAAACACATCCAAGTACCAGGCGCCTGATGTATTCAACTCTATGAGAACAGAGGGTCTGCACTAGGGACCCTTCCAGAACTTGTGCTAGGTATCTCTTGGTCTGGCTGTTTGTCGGTATCCTTTACCATAAACTTTACTATATAATAAACTGGTAAATGTAAGTCAGTGTTTCTCTGAGTTTTGTGAACTGTTTTAGCAAATGACTGAATTCAAATAGGGGGTCATGGAAACCCCTGATTTGTAGCCAAGTCAGATAGAATTCTGGATAACCTGGGGCCTCCTTCTTTCAATTGATGTCTGAAGTGGGCAAGGAGTTGGGAGAACGGGTGGGGAGTCGTGTGAAACTGAACCTGTAACCTGTAGGGCCTGTGCTAATTTTGGTTAGTGAAAGAATTGAAGTTGAATTGTAGACATAAAACTGGTGTCACAGAGAATTCTTTGGTGTCAAAACACATGTCCCTCTTTTCTGCACAGCTGGTGCCAAAAATGATGTAAATCAAGTAGTAAAGTGAGCCAGAGAGATCACCCAAGAGACATGCCACTCTTTCTGTAACCTGATTTCAGAAATTATAACCCATCACCTCTATTGCATTCTAGTATTTAGAAACAAGTCACTGAATACAGCCCACAGTCAAGAGGTGGGAATTATATACAAGCATATATATCAGAAGGCAGGGATCATCAGGGCACCATGATAGAAGGCTATCCCTGTTGCTTAAATTCTAAAAACACCAGGGTTGTCTGTGTTCTGTGCTGTGATGGGAACATACAAAAAGGGTTGGCATCAAATGTTTGAAGACTATGGAATCCACTATTTGAGATATTTTTGTAATACCAGTATTATATGTTTAAATAAGGTAATGTATCAAATCAGGAAGAGGTTATTTTTTGTTCGATAATGATTCTCCCTTCCCCCAAAACTATAGTTTCCTAGACATATAGTGATTGATTCAGTAAATAAATAATATCTCTGTGACAATAATGACCATTTTGCTATCTTTAGGGCTTCTTCTTTAGAGAGCAATTTGACTGCCAGAAATCACCCCTTAGTTCAAGGCAGTAAGAAATGAGATAGCACTAGCAAATACTGTTCTCTCTTGAGAGAAGGAAATCTCAGAAACTCTCTAGCAGAAACTACTCATGGTCTTTTGTAGGCCTGAGAAAGCGACTGAGATAATATTGACAGGTTTAGAAGATCATGATTTGACCATTAAGGTTAGAAATAGGAGTGCATGTCTATCTTTTAAAAAATCAGGTCTCAGCAGGTAAATGGAAAGGTTTTTGGATATATAATGAACAGTCTACCACAATTATAACCAAGGTTCTCAATGATAGCAAGTCTCCCCCACCTTGCATACTTTAAATTCAAAGAAACTGTTAGTATTCTAATTTATTGTAACCTTCTATTTTATCATTTTAAATTATTAGCTGTAGAAAATAAGTGAATCCAGATGACATTAGCTATATCGGGGCCTTAAGGCAATACATTCTATCTTTAATTTCTGAATTGTTAACTAGACTTACTTTTAGACAAAAATGTATTAAAACAGAAAATAAATTATATAATGAAAGAAACTACAGAGGTTTTGTACATGAGATGTTAATAACAAAACTTCTTTTTACAAAGAAATCTATACTTTCTAGAAAGCTGTTATCTGGCCTATTGCTCCAGTCCTTTTTTTTTTTTAATTAAAAAGTCTGCACCTAATATTTTAAAACCAGATTTAATTGTAGACAATGTCAGGAATGTAAAGTTGTTGTTTAATTGTCCTGTAATATGTGCTTTAAAAAATGTGCATTGTTGCTTACGGTTATTTTAATAATTTATAATGACAGAAAATTTAAGCTTTTTTAAAGTTAAAAAATAGCATTTTATAAACAGGCGACTGAAACAGACTTTTTGACAACTGTCAGAGGGCATAGGGACTAGGGGACTGGGTAAAAAAGGTGAAGGGAGTAAGTAAAGAAAAAAGCTCATAGACACAGACAATAGTATGGTATTTATAAGAGGGGAAGGTGAGTTGGGAGAGGTAGAAAAGAATAAAGAATGGATAAATGATTTTAGAAGAAGACTTACTTGACTAGGGGTGGTGAACACAATAAAATATACAGAAGGTGTATTAATTGTATACCTGAAACCTATATAATTTTATTAATCAATGTCACCTCAATAAATTCAATAAAAAATATAATTAAAACAATAATAACTATATTCAGAAACCAATAGTTTAATAAAGATTACATTTCAAATTCCTGGTCCAAAAATAAATTTTAGTAAATGGTATTTAAGATAATTTGATGTCAGATTTTACACAAAAATAAATATTAACATAAGAAATATGGAGAAATAGCCTAACCAGGCGGTGGCGCAGTGATAGAGCATCGGACTGGGATGCCAAGGACCCAGGTTTGAGACCCCGAGGTCGCCAGCTTGAGTGCAGGCTCATCTGGTTTGAGTAAAGCTCACCATCTTGGACCCAAGGTCGCTGGCTTGAGCAAGGGGTCACTTGGTCTGCTGTAGCCACACGGTCAAGGCACATATGAGAAAGCAATCAATGAACAACTAAGGTGTTGCAATGAAAAACTGATAATTGATGCTTCTCATTTCTCTCCATTCCTGTCTGTCTGTCCCTATCTATCCATCTCTCTGACTCTCTCTGTCTTCATAAAAAAATAGAAATATGGAGAAATAAAATTAAAACAAGTTAGAAAACACAGGAGCATTGCTATAGACCATGAATGAACAAACTTTTCTAAGACTAGAAATAAAAGATCAATAAATGCAACAATGTATAAGTCATGCAGTCTACATTGCAAAATATACACACACAAAGGAACATATTGGTAATTATATAACACCAGACTAATTTATTTAGTATAGAAAATATTTCTAACAACTAAGAAAGTAGACCAAGGAAAAGTAGAAAATGTACAGGGGACATGAGAATAGCACACAGGAAAGTGAAATCAAGTAGCCTGCCGATATACAAAAAAATTGACAATAAAAACTAGGATACTGCCTGACCTGTGGTGGCACAGTGGATCAAGCATCGACCTGGAATGCTGAGGTCGCTGGTTCAAAACCCTGGGCTTGCCTGGTCAAGGCACATATGGGAGTTGATGCTTCCTGCTCCTCCCTCTTCTCTCTCTCTCTCTCTCTTTCTCATCTCTAAGATGAATAAATAAATAAAAAAAAGAAAGACTTAAAAAAAACTAGGATACTATTTTTTAAATTTCAGATTGGCAAAGAAAAAAGTCATTTAAAATAAAACTATATAATGCATATGGATGCATTTATGCCTATAAAGTCATTATCAACTTTCAAAAATATTTAAAAAACTGATAATGATTGAACTAGAGAGGTGAGCAGAATGACTGGTGGGAAATGTTTAGCTGTAAATCCTTTGGTGTTCTTTGTAATTTGAACTGGAATAATTTATTTCCATATTAAAAAAATATTCAAGTTTAAGAGTACTCTAAAATTCTGTGACCAATTGCAATATATTTGAAAATCTCTCACTATCATGTAATTACACAAAATATCACTTAACATCTCTGTTTCTCATTCACATCAGATCAAATACCAGCTTCCAACTACCTGAGAGCTTTCTCTGAAGATTGCAGCCTGCTCTGTCTGCCTGTGGTAGACCAGATGTACCTGTAAATCGTTGCCCTATAGCAGTGGTTGGCAAACTTATTAGTCAAAAGAACCAAATATTGGCCCTGGCCGGTTTGCTCAGTGGTAGAGCATCGGCCTGGTGTGCAGAAGTCCTGGGTTCGATTCCCGGCCAGGGCACACAGGAGAGGTGCCCATCTGCTTCTCCATCCCTGCCCCTCTCCTTCCTCTTTGTCTCTCTCTTCCCCTCCCGCAGCTAAGGTTCCACTGGAGCAAAGATGGCCCGGGCGCTGGGGATGGCTCTGTGGCCTCTGCCTCAGGCACTAGAGTGGCTCTGGTCGCAACATAGCGACACCCAGGATGGGCAGAGCATCGCCCCCTGGTGGGCAGAGCATCGCCCCTGGTGGGTGTGCTGGGTGGATCCCGGTCAGGCGCATGCAGGAGTCTGTCTGACTGTCTCTCCCCATTTCCAGCTTCAGAAAAATACAAAAAAAAAAAAAAAAAAAAAAAAGCGCCAAATATCAACAGTACAATAATTGAAATTTCTTTTGAGAGCCAAATTTTTTAAACTTAAACTATAAGGTAGGTACATTGTTAACTTAATTAGGGTACCCTTAAGCTGGCCTTTGATAAAAACGTCCTCAATCTTATTGAGGTATGTTCGCTGAAGTCAACCCCTTCCAACTCTCCCTCCACACTCATGTTGTATACTTGTTTTGTCTATCTCCTTTCATTGGAAAAATACAGGTAACTTTATGCTTCGAGTAGGTCACCCGCGCACAATTTGCAATTGTGACTAGCACTAACCACTGCACATGAGGCGGCTATCTCACTCAACCCCTGCCTGAATTGTGTGCGCGCCTCCCCCATGCTGCGTCTCCCGTTGCCCAACCCACCGACACCCCCGTGCATACTTGTGCACCCACATGTGTCATTTTGTGGAAGAGCCACACTTAAGGGGCCAAAGAACTGCATGTGGCTCGCAAGTCGCAGTTTGCCCACCACTGCCCTATAGGAACAGCCTTAAATAGTGACTGATAAGACTTTGTATCTAAATAAGCTTGACCATCCCTTGAATGATACGTCTCTGAGACACATGTTTTACACTGGCTCACAGAGTTTCTCCAATGGGCTTAACTCAAATATCACGATGGAAATTATTTGGGATTGGGTCCAAGCAGATCAAAGTGTACAAGTAAGTTTTAAGAACAGAATGGCCAATACATCCAAGTGATAAACCCCTGCTGCATCATATATCCGCATATCTACTCCTGGTCACACTTACAGCATTTTGGGGAATTCCTTATGACCAACTAACCAACAAATAAACTTACCCAAGTCTTATTCAGGGAGGGATGCCTTCTTATGTTAGAGAGAATAAAAAGAGATTAGAGTTAAACTCCAGTGAAACTCAGGAATAGCGATGAAATAAAATATATTATAATTAAGAGAAGTGTTCCTGCCTGACCAGGCAGTGGTGCAGTGAATAGAGCCTCGGACTGGGATGTGGAGGACCCAGGCTCAAGATCCCGAGCTCGCCAGCTTGAGCGCAGGTTCATCTGGCTTGAGCAAAAAGTTCACCGGGTTGGACCCAAGGTCGCTGGCTTGAGTAAGGGATTACTCAGTCTGCTGAAGGCCAGCGGTCAAGGCACATATGAGAAAGCAATCAATGAACAACTAAGGTGTCAAAACAGAAAACTAATTGATTTCATCATTGATGCTTCTCATCTCTCTGCATTCCTGTCTGTCTGTCCCTGTCTATCCCTCTCTCTGACTCTCTCTCTCTGTACCTGTAAAAAACAAACAAACAAAAAAAACTGTTCTATTGGTCAGATATGTGAGTTATATTCCTGTTGACTTGATATAGAAGGTGAACAGGATGAAAATATGGAGGGCCATGAAATTCTGAGCATAACAAATGACTTGGTTAGTCTGTCAGTGGTCTGAAAAGTATAAGGAAAAACCAGAAGAAAAATGTTTTGAGAACTAAGCTTATGGGTAGATTTATGAGAGTGAGTACAAAGTGTGCAAATCTATATTATTCCTTAGTGCCCACCAGAGACACCTACCTTCAGTACAGAGGACATGCATGGTAACCAGAAAGATTCCAGTGAAGAACAACCAGTCTCTTCCCCAGTTGTCTGTCTATGATGTTTTGTGATAAACCTATGACTGGTCTATGAGTGAAGCAATAATAAGGGGAGGAATGGACTCATGGCATTGGACCTGAACAGGGCTTCTTCTCAACTGTAATATACCAGGACTGGCTCCAGCTATTTTTGTTAGGTTATTAAATTATGAATCATGGTAGAATTCCTTGTATCAACAAAGTTTTTTAATATAGCCTTTATTCTTAACATCTAGTATGAGGCTGGCACTTCCCAATCTATGTTGATATTTATTAATCATTTTTTTCAGCTCTTTGGTAAAATTTATGAATAAACACACAAACAACTTCTATTCCAATGGCAGGAATAGTAATTTCTGCCAGTGAGATGCTCATACTTGACCTCAGCTATAGATTTAAAAACAATAAGAAAAATAACCCAGTGGTCAAGGAAAAGTTCTTGAGAAATCAGAAGATATTCTGAAGAAAGTGATAATGAAAACACAAGTAGAAAAATGTGTGGGATGTAGTTAAAATAGAAGTTATAGAAAAACTTATAACTTTCAATGTCTATATTTCTAAGAAAAGATTTATAATAAATTATCAAAATTTATAACTAAGAAACTAGATAAAGAAAAACAAATTGATCCTAGAGTAAGTAGGAGAAATCAGTGAAATACAAAGCATATAAAATTAACAGAGGCAATATCAGGTTCTTTAGGAAGATTAATAAAATTGATAAGCATCTAGCAAAGCAAATGGAAAAATAAGATAAATAACAGAAAATGTCATAACAGAAATAAAGAATGTGATATCATTACAGAACCTACAATGACTAAAAGGGAATATTATAAATAACATTATATTAAAACACTTCAAAACTTAAATGAAAAGGAATGTTTTTAAAAATTAAGTTATCAAAATGACTTAAAATGAGTCAAAACAGCACTCTATCTATAAAAGTAATTAAATTCATAGTTAAAAACCCAACCTCAATAAAAGCTTCAGAGACAGAGATTTCCATTGGTAAATTTGCCAGATATTTAAGAAAAAAAATATTCCAATCTTATAAACCCCCTTTTAAAAAATAAAAAGAGGAGAACTTTCCCAACATATTATATGATGCCAGTACAAGTCTAACACTAAAATCTGATCAAAGCATTACAAGAAAATTACAGACCTATGGTCTTCAGAAACATAGAAAAAGCCTTTTCAAAATATTAGAAAATCAAATACAGAGTTATATAAAAGGAAAATGCATTGTGATAAACTGGGGAATGGGAAATTATCTCAGGAATGCAAAATTGCTTTAGTAATTGAAAACCAATAATATAATTCAACACATTAACAGAATAAAGGGGAAACTCATAATCAGCTCAATAGATACTGAGAAAGACTGACAAAATTTAACATCCAGCATTAGAAACAGTACTCAGAACACTCAGAAAATAAGACTATTTCCTAATTTGAGAGAGGACAACCACAAAAAACCTACAGCTCTTATTTTTCTTACTGGTAAGACATTGAGTGATTATTCTGTAAAATCAGGAGCTATGCAAAGCTGTCCACTCCAACTTCTTATAAATACTATACTGAGGGTTTTAGACAGTGAAGTACAGGTATACTACTGAGAATGAAAGAATAAACCTTTCTTCTTTACAGAGAATATATTTGCTTACCTAGAAAGTTCTAAGGACTCTGAAAGAAAACCTAGACTTAATAAGTAAAATAAGCATAATCACAGGATATGAAGTCAATAAACAATAATTAATTGCATTTCTTTATATTAGAAATTAAAATGTTAAAATGATACTTTTATAATAGCATTATAAAATATGATATTTCAGAGAATATATTTAATGAACTATTCAATATCTTGAGTCTAAAAACCACAAAATGTTACTGAGAGAAATGAAAGACAATTTAAATAAATATATAACTATACCACATTTATAGATTGGAAGATTCAATATTATTAAGAAGTTGGTACTCCCCAAATTCATCTTTAGACTCATTGTAATACCAATCAAAATCCCACCACGCATTTTTGTACAAACTGACAAGCTGATTTGAAAATTTATATAGAAAAAGCTAAGAACTATATGATTTCATACATAGGTGGGATATAAAAATGAGACTCATGGACATAGATAAAAGTGGAATGCAGAGGACCCAGGTTTAAATCCCTGAGATCACCTGTTTGAGTGTGGGCTCATCCAACTTGAGCACGGGCTCACCAGCTTGAGTGCAGGGTCACTGGCTTGAGCATGAGATCATAGACATGACCCCATGGTCTCCGGTTTGAGCCCAAAGGTCGCTGGCTTGAACCCAAGGTTGCTGGCTTGAGCAAGGGGTCACTTGGTCTGCTGTAGCCTCCTGGTCAAGGCACATATGAGAAAGCAATCAATGAACAACTAAGGTGCCATAATGAAGAACTGATGCTTCTCATCTCTCTCCCTTCCTGTCTGTCTGTACCTATCTGTCCTTCTCTCTGACTCTGTCTCTGTCAAAAATAAATAAATAAATGAAAAATAAAATAAAGTAAAATTGAAGGAGAAATAAAATGTTTCCTAGTCAACAAAGGCTTAAAGAATTTATTACAACCAAACCAGTAAAGCAGGAAATATTAAGGGTCCTGCTATAAATAGAGCAAAGGATAAAAAAAAATTAAGAAATAGAGGATTGTAAGTTTAAAGAATAAAATGGCAATAAATAAATACATACCAATAATAACCTTAAATGTAAATGGATTAAATGTTTCAATCAAAAAACATAGGGTAGTTACATGAATAATAAAAAAAAGACCCATATATATGCTATCCACAAGAGACCCACCTCAGAACAAGATACACATTGACTGAAATTGAAGAGATGAAAAAAATATATTTTATGCAAATGGAAATTTTTAAAAGCTGGGGTAGTAATACTTATATCTATATAGATAGGCCTGGTTTTTTATTCATACCTATATACATTTATTAGTATAACCAATATTATAAAAATTTAAAATAATAAGTGTACTCCTCTTTGGCTTTCTAGATTATAATTGTTTGGTGGGAAAGATGATGAAGGGAAATAAAAAAGATTAAGAGGACCAACAGCCAGGAGAAATTTAACACCAACATGATTAAATCATCAGTATGCTGAAAACAACATCTCCCCTTCTTTCTATTACTTATCAATCGAAAGGCAGAGAAAGATAAATGGCAATGTGAAAAAGATATGATTTTCTCTAAATAATAACTCTTTTCTGTCCCGTGGCACCTTCTATTTGACTTCTGTTCAAAGGTCTCAGAATTTTATATCTCCAGATAAGCTCTAGTTTATAAATTCAGAAAATAAGGTACGGTGAAACTTGTTTAAAGACCATGGAAACCAATGGAACTCAGGGCTATAAATCCTTGATCATGTCTATTCAAGTTAATAACGCTTGTCCATCTCAGAAATTGTGGCCATGTGCTCTTAAACAGTCAGTGATGTCTAAAATGCTTACATTCTTCAAAGTTACCTTTTAAATGTTAATTTATAAGAAGCAGAGCTGTGCTGGATTATCATTTGCAATATGTCAATTTCTTACTTTAAAGTAGGGAATGATGTTTTTAAACAGTAAAAACTCAGCCTTATTTATTTATTTATTTATTTATGCAATCATTTAGCTTTCAAAATGCATCAATATATACCTCAAAGACAGAAAAATCAAATTATAATCTTGGCATGCTTTTCAAATATAAATGCTTTCTTACATTTCTAATCATTTGGCATAGATTTTAATGATATAATTTAAAATTATAATACATTTCCCCAATATAGGGAAATGTTCATTTTTAATATGAAATCAAGTTAAAAAAAAACTTCCTCAGTGTTTCACCCTTAGACAAATAATAAACAATTATGCAATAGTGTTACCAATCCTTTCATTTATATTTCAAAAATATATATGTATTCACCCCAATTTTAATGAATTATTTGTTGACTCCCTTTTCTAATCTCCAAAATAAATATCCAACCGCTTTCCACAAAGTGATTGCCATAAAATTAAAAGCCTAATGTAGAAAGCTGAGACTTTTTATTATTAAAACATTTACTATTTTCTTTTAGCATTATTGGTTCAAAAACAACTGAAATTATTAACAGATACCTAACAATATGTCAAATACTTAACAAGGTCTTCTCAGTAGTCAAACAAAAATAGACTGTTAATCTTACAGTATGATAAATTCAATACTAATCTTATATAAATGTAAGTTGTCTTACGGGTGGCTGTATGAAAAATGCTTTTTTATAGTAGCTCAGACTTTGTATTAAAGATAGGTGTATGAAATTTGGAAATAGAGTGTAATAATTTAGTTTCTACACATAATATTTGTGCTTGAAATTTATCAGCATCCTCAAGAAAGAATAGCCATTCAGAAAAATATATAAACTAGTCTTTTGATTACTACTATGGGGAGGTAACAGTCAATTGGTACAAATAAAACTTGTGGGGTTTTGCCTTGCATTTAGACACAATATCATATGTCAAATATAACATGTTAATTTAAATTCCTTTGACAAATGATAAAGTGCTTAAGTGATTATGTATATTAATACATCTATCTAACTTGTTTGCTGTTCTGTGTTTCACCCTCATCCATAACACATTTTGACAAGCAATCCCGTTCTAGCAGGAAATTTGAGAAGCTAAACTAGTTTTATTTTAATAGCAGCAAAAGTGAATGTGAAGGATACAATGTCCTTTCCAAGTTGTCTGAAACTGGAAGGCCTAGTGCTAAACTTGATGATTTGGCATCCTCGAATCGTACATAATAAATTACATTTGAGTACAGTACATCCCCAGACATTTTTCATAGTCCCTTCTAACCTTTCTTCTCTTGGGACTCTGTTTTAATTGAGCTAAAATATTCTCTTACAAAATATAACAGTTTTCTTCTAAAGCACAGTGTCAGGTAGCTTTTAATGAAAACAGCAGATGGACAAGCATTCAGTGAAGTGTATGTTCAAGGTTGATGTTTTCTCTTGTTCAAGGAAAAAGAAAAGAAGAAAGTTCAAAAAGAAAATGCAGCATTTTGAAGTTATCTCTATTTGTGATACAGCATCCTATAGTTTTTCCTAAAGGATTATTCTAAAAAACCATTTTTAGATGTAATCAGAATAACTTAATGCAGTTCTCTCAAGCCAGTACTTTGATAAGACTACTCAAGAAATAGAAGTGAGCATCTACAAGTCACCTGTGCTGTACGAGACATTCTGAAGAATACAGAGAAATAGAGGTCACTGTTTTAGCATCATAATATTTCTTTTGATTAAAAATTACCTCTCCAAGTAGGCCTAGTATACAACTAACAATTATTTGTTCCATTAGGGTTATTTAAATTTCCTCAACTAACCATGTTAAGAGATATATGTCAGCCATATTTCTAATAATACTGAAAGGAATTTTATTGTATTGTGCCCTGTTTATAACTAATTAAAAGAAATAGTTATATATTTCAATTCAATAATTAAATTAAAAATATACTTTTCACAGTTTACATGATAATGTTATTATGTGGCTACAAACTATCTTTGTTTCTTAATCACCATTTTCACAAAGGAGCATTGGCTGAAAGTATTGACTTCTTATTTAAGATGATACTGGAAATGGTTCCCTTCTCTACCATGTCAGCAAGATGAGGGGATAGTTAAGGCTTTTTTTCTTCCAGGTACAACTTCATAACTTCAAGCATTTCTCTTATATTCATCTCTATGCTATCTGCTTCCTTCTAGAGCATGCAATAAGATATATTCTGTACAGAATAAATTACTATGTTTACAGGGCTCACACACAATAGTGAAATGCATTATACTGGCTTACCAATCTCTTTCCACTTTCTAGGTAGCATCAAATACTTAGGTGGAAGCAAAGATAAAGTTTCCTCGGATTTTTTCCCCCATATTCTACTTTTTCTCCATAGATAGTTAAAAACTGAATAGGAGAAAAGAAGGGAACATGGAAAGTAGAGCACAGTTCATGTAGAAATGAGGTCTGAATTTCTATTCACTTACTTACGTTTCTGTCTTTGTTATTGCTTATAGCTTATTTATTTACACATCTAAAATCAGATAAAGCCTGACCTGTGGTGGCGCAGTGGATAAAGTGTCGACCTGGAAACACTGAGGTCGCCGGTTCAAAAACCTGGGCTTGCCTGGTCAAGGCATATAGGGGAGTTGATGCTTCCTGCTCCTCCTTTCTGTCTGTCTATCTGTCTGTCTGTCTGTCTCTCTCTCCTCTCTAAAATGAATAAATAAAAAATATTTAAAATCAGATAAAGTAAAATTGATATAGCATGCTCAACTGACTTATTTTGTAAATAGCAGGTAAAGTATATATAATATTTATAAGCTGGAGATAAACTGAATTTCCATTTAAAAAGAATAATTGCTTCAACTGCTTTCTTAGAGACTAGCACCAGAAGCACCAGAAGTCGGCTGTGGCTAATTTACTAAAAATGGATTGCTGTATATGGAACTGTAAGAAGTGGTTCACAGAAAAGGAGACTCTGAAGGACTGGGACCTAGAAACAACAAGAAGCAGGACTGACTATTCGAGGCGGAGGATTCCAGAGCAGGAAATAAAGATCAGTCTTTTCAAGGAAGAACTCAGAATACATAAACATTCCAATACTTTCAGGTAAGTTAGTTTGTTTTTCAATGACTTTCAATATTAAAGTTCATGGAAGCTTGTCCCATAGGTCATGTGTCCAACCCTTGATCAAGAGAATTTGGAGTAACTTCATCAATGCTGTGTCCAAAGATTTGATTTCCCCAAACACATTCAGAAGATGAGAATAAATGTTCCAGTGGCAGACAGATTTCTATAATGATAATTATTAACAGATTTATGAGTAAAATTCATACTTTCACATTTATTATTAATAGAAAATACTAATGGACTTGTATTAGTTTATTATAGAGATGACTCTTGTCAGTAAATTAATTTAGCTAATGAGTTATATAATAGATATAATATATATATATATTTCACAGCTTTCCAAACATTTTTATATATAAATTATCTCATTTGCTCTATGCTATACAGTAGACACTATTTTAATATTTTATACAGAGAAAAAGTAGATTCAAAGAAAGTAAGGAAATACTTATTAAACAGATTAAAAAGGCAGAGACAGAAACTGAAATCTATTTTTGCTTTTGTTTTAAATTTTATGTGCTTCAATGTTTATGGGTTTATTAATCACATTATAAGAACGAGTTATCTTATAATTAATAAAAATTAAATTATTTATTGATTTTAGGAAGAGAGGAGGGTGGAGAGAGAGAGAGAAAGAGAGAGAGAGACATCAATCTGTTCCTGTATGTGCCCTGACTGGGAATCAAACTGGCAACGTCTGCACTTTGGTACAACAGTCTAACCATCCGAGCTATTTGGCCATGGCTCAGTATTTTTACATATAATAATCACTTCTATATTTTCTATAAAAACAACTGTTTTTAATAAGAAATAATTTTACTTTCCCAGAAAAGAATGATTTTGCATAATTTTCTAGCCTCCATATGAATATTTACTTAGGTGGTATATAGCACATATTATACTGTTATCATAACATCCAAAATTTGTATATTCTCTCTCCAATAAAGGAAGTTTCTTTTCTATTTATTTGTATTATTATGCCATTACATACCTTTTAAAAATATAACTTAACTTCTCTCTCTCTCCATGTTATATTCCTATAATTTTTAATCAAATGTGTTCTTGAAATTAATTAATATTTTTTAATGAGTGACAGTACTTCCATTATCTATATTTGTCTTCCCATATTTTAGTTTAGGGTGTGAGTGTGTGGATGTGTGGATGTTTGTGTTGATGTGTTCTCATTTTTACAGTACTGATACTAACAAACCATACAATTTGCATACTCTTCCATTTGCTCATGCTTTTGTTCATTTATTCTTTCTCTTGTTCTCAAACTTTAACTCTTTGTTTCTCTTCATTTATTTAAGTATTATGGGTGGGAAATTTCAAAAGTGCTTTCATAAATTTCACCTGATGAGATTTAACCTAACTGATACAGTATACGTTGAAGCTTGGAGCTATGCTCCGAAGTGTTCATGCTCCAGTCTCACTGAGAATAAAACAAGTGGGAACTACCATGATTCTGGAATCTGGGCGGTGCTTTCTCTCTTCCTTGACTTCTTATTTCAATATTTGTCTGTAAGAACATATTGACCTCTCTCTTGGAATGATAGTTTTCATTGTTTTTGTTTGTTTGTATATTGTTTTGTTTGTGGTCATTTAAATAGTTTTCTAAGATATAAAACCATATAGAAATATATATAAATGGTACCTATTATAACCATTCAAATACAATTGATACCAAAATTTATACATGTGTTTGGAGTCTCTTAAAAATATTACTAAAGTGTTATATACACTTCAAATAACTGTCCCACTTCATTCTTCTATGTGTATGCATATATATGTGTATTCACATATTTATATATATTACATTTTACATATATTATACATAACATGCATGTATATACATACATATAGTAGTGGAATTCAGCTGGTGAGCACCAGTTCTGCAGAACCGATATCTAATTTTTCGTTGACTTTAGAAAACCAGTTGTTAAAATGGCACTTGTAATCAGGGTTCTCTCTAAGGTAGGCCCAATGAAAATCACAAATTTACATTCCTTACTCTTTTTTTTATTGATTTTGATATATTGTGTTTACATAGATTCTTGTGTTGCCCTGAATGCATCCCCCCTCCCCCATATTCCCCTCAACATCTCCCTTGCCCTCCACCCCATAGAGCCCTCCCCACTTCCCTTCAGGTTTATCCCATCCTATCATCCCCTTTCCCTCTGTCCTCTTTTCCTCTGGTCCCGTTGATCCCTCCTCTGTCTCAATTCCGTTCCTCAGTTTATATTGTTCCTTGGATTCCTCAAATGAGTGAGGTCATATGATATTTTTCTTTTTCTGCCTGGCTTATTTTATTCAACATAATAGTTTCCAGGTCCCTCCATGTTGTCGTAAAAGGTAAAGGAAGCCAAGTGTCCTTACTCTTTTTTAACATTTATCTGCACAACAGCATATTCTACGTGTCAGTATGTTCATTCCATCCACAGGTGAAAAAATTTTGATGGAATTATGCTTTTAATATTTATTTATTCATTTCATAAAACTCATTATACCTTTAATAAAATACTACATTTTAATTCCCTCGCGTTTGTTACTTCAGTAAACAAACATATAATGTTAAAGAGAAAAAGTGCCAACCAACCAGAGGGTGACAAGCTGCCATTGGAAATATCGTGAATAGCAGTTTTAATGTTTTTTTGTCAGGTATTATTTAATACTTTTTCATTAATATTTTAAAACTCTCAAAACATAATCTAGTTTTGTGTGCTTCTTTTATTGTTCTTATTTAAATATTAATTGCATAAAATAATAAACTACCTTTCATTATATCATTTTTTTATATTTAAAATGGTAATTAGGTCAGAGAACTAGTTAAATTATTTGAATCCCATCACTGCATTCATTCATATATATGTTTTAATTATGCATACATGCTCTTCCTTTTTTGGAATATTATATATATATTTGAGCACTTTAGAGGTGCTAATTTTAATGTAGTATAGAAATATCCCTCTGTTCCACAAAAGAATGGCATCTAGATTACATTTTTCAAATGCATCAGCAAAAAGCCATTGGTAGTTCAGCCACTGGAAGTTCAGATAGACTCTGTTTGCAGTTTACTTTCTCAAGTCAGTAGCTAGGTATATTGTTACAGAATGAAATCAGATTACAAGTTCTTTTTCTATAACACAAGGTTCCTGGAGATAATATTTACATCTACATATTTCTATAGTCTTCTTTGTCTGACATGGTGGACTTGAAAATTTTAATCATTGAAATAAATAACTATATGATTGCTTAGTGAAAATAGTCCATTTTGGTTTTGTCTTTCTTCATAGAGTTAAGCTTTTGCTATTTGAGGACTCTTGTTACTCTTAGAGTAAACCTAGTAAGTGGAGACACATTTTTATTTATAAAATATTGCAACTAAATCCTTTCCTCTCAGTCTTTATGCCAACCGTGAAATATTACAGCACATTTCATTTCTAAATACTCCAGATGGTCTTTAACATATATGATCAAACTCTGGTTATAATACAGTATTCAGTCATTTTTTTTTTGCCTGTTTGACCAAGTCTTCCACCCTCTAATTAAAATTTTCATATATTCTACAAATCTGATTAAACATAAATTTACTATAAAAACCAAATTAAAGCACTAATATCACAAATGTAAATTAACTTTCTCTGCCTAAAATTTTAAAAGAGAAGAGCTTTTCTTGGTATCTGCCTTCATAACATTGAGGATGTTTTCTTTTTATTACTAATTTTGTACAAGAATTGCACATTGTAGTTTTATTGTTCCTTTTTTATCTCATTTTCTTATTATCAACCCTTCTATGTCCTTCTTTAGCTATTAAGGGGTTAGTATTTCCATGTCAGAGTTCCTGGGCAGTCTGAGCCTAGAGATATTAGTATCTTCTTAATTTATTTTCCATGTCCTTGGTGTTGAGAATTAAAACAAATATTGGAGAAACAGGTAAGAGTTAAGTTATAGGTGGTAAATTTTGACATAATATGCAGAGTCTCTGGCTTGAGATTTAAAGGTCTTACCACTGAAGTATCTTACAACTAATGTTCTTCAAATTTACTTTTAAAAATGACTGATTGATTACCTCCTTTTCCCCAATTGATTTTATTATTCTTAGCAACACAATCTTGAAACTGATTAGGTGAAGTTCCAACACCTTTCTGTTAAAAATTGTTTACCATTTCAGAAAAGGTTATTCTACTTACACAACCGCACCAAAAATTTAATGTTACAGAAATGCTTTAATAACTTTATAACAATCTATTCATTTTCTATTGGCTTTCCTAAAATTAGTATATAAATTTTGTTGTTATTTTTTATTGACTTTTGCATTTACCTAAACTATTGGAAGCATCAGTGAAGTGTTTACTCCTAACAATAATTGAATAAATTCTGATTTCTTTTTTCTGAATCTTCACTTCTACCTCATATAAAATGTATTGCTAAATGATTATTATAGTTAATAATACTTTTTTTTGATTTTTCTGAAGCTGGAAACGGGGAGAGACAGTCAGACAGACTCCCACATGTGCCCCACCGGGATCCACCGGCACGCCCACCAGAGGCTATGCTCTGCTCATCATGGGACGTCGCTCTGCTGCAACCAGAGCCACTTTAGCACCTGGGGCAGAGGCCAAGGAGCCATCCCCAGTGCCCGGGGCCATCTTTTGCTCCATTGGAGCCTTGGCTGAGGGAGGGGAAGAGAGAGACAGAGAGGAAGGAGGGGGGGTGGAGAAGCAAATGGGCACTTCTCCTATGTGCCCTGGCCGGGAATTGAACCCGGGTCCCCCGCACGCCAGGCCGACGCTCTACTGCTGAGCCAACCGGCCAGGGCCTAGTTAATAATACTTTAAAAGTTGCTAAGAGAGTAGATCTTAAATGTTTTTAACACAAAAAAAGAAATAGTAATTATGTGATGTAATGTAGGTGTTAGCTAATGCTAGGATAGCAATCATTTTGCAATATATAATTGTATCTAATCAACATTTTGCATATCTTAAACATATACAATATTATATATCAATTATATCTAAAGAATGCTGGAAAATATAGATATAATTAAATAGAAAGCAAAAATATATAGCTAGGAACAAAGACAGATAATAACAAAGTGTCATATTCAGTGGGTCAGGTGTAGGAAGAAAAAGCAATTAGGAAAGATATGAGAAAAGAACACCTGGTATGACCATGGATTCTCAACCAGAGTTGTTAGCTATTTCCCAGAGGGATTGATATTTTAGAGGAAATACATAGTGCTCCTGGTATTTAGTACCTGGGGTTCAATGATGAAATATCTGCTGTGATGTCTGGAACAGTTCTACAAAATGAAGAGTTAGTCAGCCCAAAATGGGATTGGATGCCTTCTAGGGCATTTGATACACAAAGATGACAGAAGGAGAAAAGAAAGGAGTTTGTATTGTATTCTGTAAAGGAACGGTATGCATCCTCATTAACTTTCTCCAAGTGTTTATAGAGGTGAAAGAGAATATTCTTTAATGCTTGTAGGTCACTCTAAATAAAAATACATGATGTCTTATTAATTTGATGAACTATAGAGACCATAGTACCATCCTATATCTGTAGAAAGATACCATAGTGGCACAGCCAGCATTGAGAAGGCAAAGGTCACCTCCAATTTCCCATGACATCAGGTTTCTATAATCTTGAGTTCTCAGAAAGTAAGTTGGAGCATAAGGCAGTGTGTCCCCTCTCAGGAGGCTCCTATATGAGAGTAAGAGACCATGCCTTTGGTGCTGTGGGGTTGAACTGCCTATAAAGATGGTGTGGAGCTACATGCCTAGTGGGACCCATTCCAAGCAGCCCAGCTGATGCCTAAAGATCATTTCATGTGCCACTTAAAAGAGTTCGTATTAGAGCATTCTTGCCCAGAGCCAGGAATAGTTATCCACCATTGAGTGCCTTCTAGTATTCAAAATAAAATGGGTTATTGAATTTTCCCTTCCATTTTCATCAAAGTAAACCTAACCTTCCTAACCTTCTTAATGAGTCCTTCCACCTTGTCATTTCTGAGTAATAGCACAAGAGAACTCTGTGGAAATAGAAGTAAGACTAGCACATGTAGAAGAAATAATGCTTAAAAAGAGAAAAATAAGCCCTGGCTGGTTGGGTCAGTGGTAGCACATCATCCTGGTATGTGGGTGTCCTGGGTTCAATTCCCAGCCAAGACACACAGGAGAAGAACCCCTCTGCTGCTCCACCCCTCCCCCTCTCCTTTCTCGCTATCTCTCTCTTCCCCTCCTGCAGCCAAGGTTCCATTGGAGCAAAGTTGGTTGGCCCAGGTGCTAGAATGGTTCTGGTTGCAACAGGAGCAATGCCCCCAGATGGGCAAAGCATCACCCCCTAGCAGGCATACCAGGTAGATCCCGGTCAAGTGCATGTGAGAGTCTGTCTCTTTGCCTTCCAGCTTCTCACTTCAAAAAAAAAAAAAAAAAAGAAATTATGATTAGAGATTAAACAAAAGTATTGGGACTTGATTGAATGTTTACCCCAAAGAAACTACATAAAAGCATGTTTTAAGTGTTCTGCTGCTACAGAGGAATATGAGGAGCTCATAAAGAAAATTAAGATAAAATTGTATTTAAAAAATGAAATTATTTGTTTCCTATCTTGGTTTTTTCATGGTTAAGTAATTGATAAACTATTGATTAAACACACACTATGTTCAAGGTCCTATTCTAGATCTTCCAAGGTAGGATTGAGAGAAATGCAGATCCATGAGGCAGTGACGTCTTAAAGGGAAAGCCTTGGAAAGGTGAGTTTTATCCTTGTTCTGCTGGCTATGTCATGTGGCTTGGATATAATCCTCAAAGTTCCTGTGTCTCATTTTATTCCCTTATAATTTAAAAAATAGGATTCAGATACTCTCTGATTGGGTTGTTGTAAGACTCTAATGAGATTCAGTAAACTACCAAGTGTACTAAATATGTAAGGGATTATTATGCTATTTGATCTGAAGGAATGTAAAACATAGTACTAATCTCTTAGCACAGAAAAGAATCTTAGAAAAGTTCTAACCCAACTCCATTTAAGAAAGAAGAAAATAAATTGTGGCAAATCTTATATTACATATATTAGACATATAACATATATGAGAAAATTCTATCTTACACTATTTTTTAAATGATTACCATTTGTGGTTATAGATTCTATCTACTTCTAAGAAATTTTTAGGAAAAAGAAATAGTATAATAACTTACCCCAAGGATACTTCAAAATTTTTACCTTCATATTAGTGTATTTTCAAAATAAATTCATGTTCAATGGTACTAACATAATGCAATATGCAATAAATATTGTTTCACCATAGTAAAGTTCAATATGCACAGGTGCAAATATACATACCTTTATGATTCTCTTTTAAGCCTACCATTCACACATAACAATCATTGCTACTCTTAACACTGAAATTTCATCAGTTTTTTGTATTACCTTACTCCTTAAAAATGACCCTATAAAGAAGGATAGCCTTTTTATTGTTAATATTATCATTATAAGTCTCATTTTAAAGAGAAAACAGAAGTTTAGTGATGTTTATTATCTTATACTAGCTAACAAAACATATATAAAGAGCCAGGTTTGAAATTCAGCTCCAAAGCCACTCTTTTTAACTGCTATACAATTCTATCTCTCTTCAATTTTCTTGCAGCTTGAATCTATTTTGTTTTTAAATATATCAAAGCATGCCACTTTCCAGCAAACTGGAAAAGGTGTACAAGTAACTGCAAATATAAATATATATTCAAGGAAAGTAACAGAATTCTGATAAACCACTGCCAATATCACCAAATTCTAAATGCTGTCATTTCAGCCAACAAATCCTAATATAGATGGTCTATCCTTTAGAAGAAGAGAAAACCACTGAAATATGGAAATAAGTGATATTAACATTGTGTTTGTCTCATTTATTGATATGAATCATAAAATGCTAATATCCAAAACACAGAAACTGTAAGGAACAAGTAATGGATATACTATAATCCCATTTCAGTTGTACAGATTGTATATTACCAGTACCTTGCTTCATTTAACTGAAATTTATATTTAAAATAAGGTCGTTAGGATTCAGTTCCTGTCAGTTACTGCACCATTTCCTTTATTTCCCCCTCAGAGATTGAAAACGTTACACAAAATAAAGTTATCTTCAGATTCTGCTAGAGTATATATAAAATGGCAGGTAGCAAGCCAATATATTATTCATCAAGTTCTTAAATAATTATGCTTTTTCATTGATCTTTACACAATTCTCTTCAAAACTGCTTTGAAATTAAAGGGTATGGTTTGAAAATGTTTTCCAGAAAGTAAAGATAAACAATTCTAGTTACAAAATAGATGTACATCTACTGTTCTCTGGGAATAGGTTTTGTAATGTGTTCAATTTTATGAATAATTTAAAACTTTCATTCCTTTGTTTCTCTTTGTAGAGATTTTTTCCCCCTTTGCATAGACACAAAGATGACCTTGATTTACTTTCCATAAATCCTCCACACATTTTAGGGATTGTCTTTGAATCATATGTCTCATTTTGCTTCTCTACATAATATTTTTACAAATTAAATGATGTGCCAACTTGAAAACCCTGAACGAAGCACCATGTATGATTTACTGGTGTTCCTTCTTAGAGCTTTACTACAGCCAGCCAAAATCAAAGACTAGTGGGTTTGATTCTAACTTAGATTATAAACAAATGCCATCTCTTTCTATAGTGTCTATCAGAGTTTATTGCAGTAAGATACTTTTGGAATTATACTGTTTTCTGAGGACCATTTTTCCTTAAATTTTGGTTTTTCCTGTAAGCCCAGCAAAATGTAGGCATCTCATGAAAAGAAATTGAATCTAAATATGTTGCTTTGCTTTAGATATTATTTTGATCCTGAATCATTCTTTCTGAGGCTACCTATTTTTTCTCTGAGGTAATTAATATAATTTATCATACACAAACTACAGTTTGAGTCATAACTTTCATAACCCCAACTTCACAACTTTGCCCTATTCAAGACTTATTTTCAAATATTTATAAAAACCTGTGCTACCTTGTAAAATTTTAACAATTTTTCAATTCTTAATTTCCTCCTAATTAAGACTTAGAGAGTAGTGTCAATACTAAGTCTCATTTTGGGATATGAAATAATATGTTTCAGAGTTGATTGTATATGTAAATTATAGCAATTATATTATTTGCCTGATTTCTTGGTAGTACTATTTTACAGTGTTGTTTCAATAAGATAAAAATATTTGTCTATGATAGAAACTGCAGATATTATTTTCTCACTAATTAGTGTATAAATTTGAGAAGACATAAAAGCTACCCTGCTCTCTAGTGAGATTCAATGTGGTAATTTAAGTAGCAAGATAAATCAATAAGAAAAAAATGATGTAGGGATAATATGTGTCACATAAAATATGCTGCAGATGAAGAATCTCAATGTCATTTAAACTGAGCTAAATAATCTGAACGTCAATTAAAAACTGATCTGGTTGTTACTATAATTCTTACATATAGCTTAACACTGTACCTTATACATAAGGAATATTCAATATATTTGTTGAGTGGATTTTGCAATAGTTAAAAAGTTTGCTTTGGAAGCAATTCTCTAACTCCACATTTAAAGAAGCTGCAGACTTTAAGAGTGACATCAGAGAAACGGTGCCATGCAGAGTGCTCCCAATACCTCTCCCTGAAACTTCAACAAATTCAACAATTAGAGACAGAAAAACAATCTCAGGAGCATCTGAAATGCACATACATCAAACAAAGGTACAACTGGGTGAAAAGGTGGCTGAATATATAATCTCCTCTGAAGGAAATAAGACAGAGAATGGAGTATTCCGCTTTCCTCACTGACCTGAGCAAGGGCTGCTTTCACTTGGAACTGAGAGAAAGCGAGGGCTGGGGTCATGGAAAAAGCTGGGCTAGGGCAGAGATGTTCAAGCTGAGGAGAGAGTGGGCCTGCAGCTCAGCCCATGTGGAGCTAACACCAGCGGCAGACCCCAGCAGAGGTGGGCGAGCAGTTGTCTTGTTTACTCCTGGTATCCCAGTTGGCAAGCATGGGCAGTGTGCAAGTGGACCCACCTGGTGATTTGGGCATGGTTGCCCACGTTCCCGAATGGAGGGGCTGGGTCAGAGACTGTTAGTAGTGACCATTTGTGTGGGCTGTGACTAGAGTTTCTAAATAATCCCAGCTTCCCAAACAATAGCATGAAATGTGGCTTTCCCACACCCAGACCTATCTGGGCGTGGCATCTCCACCAGTCATACAGGCTAACAAAGCACACTCCTGGGGAAGGGAACTGCGGAAGTGGGGGGGGGGAGGGAGCACAGGCAGCTTGCAGACAGCCTCTGGAGAGCAGACCTGCAGAGTGTGGGGCATACTAGACATGCCAGGAGGCTCATAGAAAGACACCTGAAAGCCAGTTGGCTCCCAGCCCTGCCTGATTACACTGGAGGCTCTGGCTGGCAAAGCCTTACCCAGAACCCTGTGTTGAGTGGGGATAGAGGGGGGATTTGGCAGCTCTTAGAGCCTCTTTTTCTCCAGGCAGCAGCTGGGGCAACTTCACAGCTGGGTTGCAGGCTGCTGGTTCAGGAAGGAGAGATTTGGGGAGAGGCTATGGGGAAATAGACTCTCCCATTGTCAAAGCCTGCAAACACTAACAAGCCCTGCCTACTAACCGGACTGAGGCCTAGTTTATGTCATCACCATAGTGACACAACAGCAAATCTCTGCCTAAGAGTGGCACAGGAACAGAATGTGGGGTACAGCAACACCAGTCAAAAACAGAGAGAAGAAAGAAAAAGGAAGAAGATGATTTCTCAAAACCAGGAAAAAGCTACAGTCTTTATAACTTTTTCCATTATTTTCTTGTATTTTTTATCTTTCTTTTCCCTTCTACCTTGGTCATTTTATCCTCTTTCCGTTTTATTCTTTTTATTTTGAATGTTATTACCCATAGGTGTTACATTTTCCATTCTTTTTTTTTCTATGAGTGTTACATTCCAAAAAACTTAACTCATTTTTTTCCCTCTCTCTCTTTTTGTTTTTTTTTTCTCTTTCACATTTCTCTCATTCGAATCTCACCCAAAAACAAATTATTTTATTCTGGATTCAAATTTTCTTCTTTTTGGCATTTTGTGTGCTTTTTACTTTGCTTTTTATCTCTTTAGCATTTTCCCCAACTCTGGCTCTACATTCTATAGTTTTTATGCCCCTTAACGAAATAGAATTTCCATTTTTCATTGAATTTTTTCTTTAATTCTTTTTCTTTTTTTTTCTTTTCTCTTACACTATTTCATTCGACCATCATTTACAAACAAATTATTTTATTTTTGATCTGAATTTTTTCCCTGTGGCAATTTGTGGGTTTTTGCCTCATTTTTTCTTCTTTGTCACTCCCTCCCAACCCAGGACCTCCATTCTATGTATTTTTGTTCCACTTAGCACAATAGAATTTTCAGTTTTTCACTGCATTTTTTCAAGAAAAATTTTTTATTAACTCTTATTAGTGTATTAATAATACCACTCTCAAATGCCATTAAAGAAAAAGAAATCAAATATCATGGATACAAAAGACAGTGATGTAGCTCAGATAGATGAGGAAAAATCTATAGAAAAATTTTCAATAGCTTAGAAATCCTGGAGTTAAGTGACAGAGAATTTAAAATTGAAGTGCTAAAAATATGGAGGGATATACAAGAAAGCACAGAAAGGCAATTTTGAGAGCTCAAAAAAACAATTCAATGAACAGAAAGAATATTTCACCAAGGAAACTGAAACTATGAAAATGAATCAAACAGAGATAAAAACTCAATTCATGAACTGAAAAATGAGGTAACAAGCTTAGCTAATAGAACAGGCCAGATAGAGGAGAGAAATAGTGACATAGAATACAAGCAACTAGAGATACTACAGAGAGAAAAGGAGAGAGACTCATGAGTTTAAAAGAAATGAGATAGCCCTACAGAAATTGTCTGACTCCATCAGAAAGAGTAACATAAGAATAATGGGTATATAAGAAGGAGAAAAGAGAGAAAAGAGAGAGAAAATGGAATGAAGAACATACTCAAACAAATAATAGATGAGAACTTCTCAAGCCTGTGGAAAAAAACTAAAACCTCAAATTCAAGAAGCAAACAGAACACTGAGTTATCTTAATCCTAACAAACCTACTCCAAGGCACATTATAATGAAATTGACACAAACCAATGACAAAGAAAAAATTCTCAAGGCAGCCAGGGAAAAGAAGAATACAACATATAAAGGAAGACCCATTAGATTATCAACAGATTTCTCAGAAAAAAACTCTACAAGCTAGAAGAGAGTGGACCCCAATATTTAAAGTTCTGAAAGAGAGAAAATTCCAGCCAAGAATACTATACCCATCAAAGCTATCCTTCAAATATGAAGGAGAAATAAAAACATTCACAGCTACAGAAAAGATGAGTGAATTTATCACCAGAAAACCCCCACTTCAGGAAATAGTAAAGGGGGTTTTCTGACCAGACACAAAGAACAATACAAAACAAAACTACAAGTAAAAGCTCCATCAAGATCACAATAAAAACAAGATTAATCTGTGACAAAGACAAAAAAAGGGAGAGGACAAAGATTAACAGTAGCAGAGGATGGAGTGCAGAAGCACACATGAGATAATGTACTAAATTGAATATGATATGTATGCTTTCCATTACATAATGGTAACTACCCCTTAAAAAATACACAGAGGTACATGGCTTGAAAAAAAAGTAACAGAGAAAGGAAGTATGGATTACAACCAAACAAAAACAAATGATAGGAAAATAAAAGAGGAGAACCAAACAAGATACAAAACTATCAGAAAACAATATGTAAAATGGCAATAGGAAACCCTCAAATGTCAATAATTACACTAAATGTAAATGGATTGAACTCACCAATAAAAAGACACAGAGTAGTAGAATGGATTAAAAGAGAAAATCCAACTGTATGCTGCCTACAAGAAACACATCTAAGCTACAAGGATAAAAACAAATTCAAAATTAAAGGAATTGGAAAACAATACTCCAAGCAAATAACATCCATAAAAATGCAGGTGAACAATGCTGCCATAAACATGGGGGTATATTTCTCCTTCTGGAACAGTGCTATGGTATTCTTGGGGTATATTCCTAAAAGTGGGATAACTAGGTCAAAAGGCAGTTTGATTTTTAATTTTTTGAGGAATCTCCATATTGTTTTCCACAGTGGCTGCACCAGTCTGCATTTCCACTAGCAGTGCAAGAGGGTTCCCTTTTCTCCACATCCTTGCCAGCACTTATTCTGTGTTGTTTTGTTGATGAGCGCCATTCTAACTGGTGTGAGGTGAAATCTCATTGTGGGTTTGTTTGTTTTTTTCAGTATTTTTCTGAAGCCGAAACGGGGAGAGACAGACAGACTCCGGCATGCGCCCGACCGGAATCCACCCAGCACGCCCACCAGGGGGCGATGATCTGCCCTCCAAGGGGCGATGCTCTGCCCCTCTGGGGCGTCGCTCTGCCGTGACCAAAGCCACTCTAGCGCCTGGAACAGAGGCCAAGGAACCATCCCCAGCACCCGGGCCATCTTTGCTCCAATGGAGCCTCGGCTGCGGGAGGGGAAGAGAGAGACAGAGAGGAAGGAGAGGGGGAGGGGTGGAGAGGCAGATGGGCGCTTCTCCTGTGTGCCCTGGCCGGGAATCAAACCCGGGACTTTTGCACGCCAGGCTGACACTCTACCACTGAGCCAACCAGCCAGGGCCTTCATTGTGGTTTTAATTTGCATTTCTCTAATCATTAGTGATGTTGAGCATTTTTTCATATGCCTATTGGCCATCTGTATGTCCTCTTTGGAGAAGTGTCTATTCATTTCTTTTGCCCATTTTTTTTTAAATAATTTTATTTTTTAATGGGGTGACATCAATAAATCAGGATACATATATTCAAAGATAACAAGTCCAGGGTATCTTGTCGTTCAATTATGATGCATACCCATCACCCAAAGTCAGATTGTCCTCTGTCACCTTCTATCTTGTTTTCTTTGTGCCCCTCCCTCTCCCCCTTTCCCTCTCCCATTCCCCCCTCCCCCCTGTAACCACCACACTCTTATCAATGTCTCTTAGTTTCACTTTTATGTCCCACCTACGTATGGAATAATGCAGTTCCTGGTTTTTCCTGATTTACTTATTTCGCTTCGTATCATGTTATCAAGATCCCACCATTTTTCTGTAAATGTTCCGATGTCATCATTTCTTATGGGTGAGTAGTATTCCATAGTGTATATGTGGCACATCTTCTTTATCCAGTCATCTATTGATGGGCTTTTTGGTTGTTTCCATGTCCTGGCCACTGTGAACAATGCTGCAATAAACATGGGGCTGCATGTGTCTTTACGTATCAATGTTTCTGAGTTTTTGGGGTATATACCCAGTAGAGGGATTGCTGGGTCATAAGGTAGTTCTATTTTCAGTTTTTTGAGGAACCACCATACTTTCTTCCATAATGGTTGTACTACTTTACATTCCCACCAACAGTGTATGAGGGTTCCTTTTTCTCCACAGCCTCTCCAACATTTGCTATTACCTGTCTTGGTAATAATAGCTAATCGAACAGGTGTGAGGTGGTATCTCATTGCTGTTTTGATTTGCATTTCTCTAATAGGTAAAGAAGATGAGCATCCTTTCATATATCTGTTGGCCATTTGTATTACTTCCTGGGAGAAGTGTCTATTCATATCCTCTTCCCATTTTTTTATTGGATTGTTTGTTTGTTTGTTGTTGAGTTTTATGAGTTCTTTGTATATTTTGGATATTAGGCCCTTATCTGAGCTGTTGTTTGAAAATATCATTTCCCATTTAGTTGGCTTTCTGTTTATTTTTTTATCAGTTTCTCTTGCTGAGCAAAAACTTCTTAGTCTGATGTAGTCCCATTCATTAATTTTTGCCTTCACTTCTCTTGCCTGTGGAGTCAAATTCATAAAATGCTCTTTAAAACCCAGGTCCATGAGTTGAGTACCTATGTCTTCTTCTATGTACTTAATTGTTTCAGGTCTTATGTTTAGATCTTTGATCCATTTTGAGTTAATTTTTGTACAGGGGGAGAGACTGTAGTCCAGTTTCATTCTTTTGCATGTGGCTTTCCAGTTTTCCCAGCACCATTTATTGAAGAGGCTTTCTTTTCTCCATTGTGTGTTGTTGGCCCCTTTATCAAAAATTATTTGACTATATATATGTGGTTTTATTTCTGGACTTTCTATTCTGTTCCATTGGTCTGAGTGTCTATTTTTCTGCCAATACCATGCTGTTTTGATTGTCGTGGCCCTATAATATAGTTTGAAGTCAGGAATTGTAATGCCCCCAGCTTCATTCTTTTTCTTTAGGATTGCTTTGGCTATTCGAGGTTTTTTATAGTTCCATATAAATCTGATGATTTTTTGCTCTATTTCTTTAAAAAACGTCATTGGAAGTTTGATGGGAATTGCATTAAATTTGTATATTGCTTTGGGTAATATAGCCATCTTGATTATATTTATTCTTCCTAGCCAAGAACAAGGTATATTCTTCCATCTCATTATATCTTTTTCAATTTCCCTTAACAATGGTTTATAGTTTTCATTATATAAGTCCTTTACATTCTTTGTTATGTTTATTCCTAAGTATTTTATTTTTTTTGTTGCAATTGTGAAGGGGATTAATCTTTTGAGTTCCTTCTCAGTTGTTTCATTGTTGGCATATAGAAAGGCTATTGACTTCTGTATGTTAATTTTGTATCCTGAGACCTTACTGTATTGGCTTATTGTTTCTAGTAGTCTTTTTGTGGATTCTTTGGGGTTTTCGATGTATAGGATCATATCATCTGCAAAAAGTGATACCTTTACTTCTTATTTTCCGATATGGATGCCTTTCATTTCTTTGTCTTGTCTGATTGCTCTGGCGAGAACCTCTAGTACCACATTAAATAAGAGTGGAGAGAGTGGACAACCCTGTCTTGTTCCTGATTTAAGGGGGAAAGCCTTCAGTTTAGTGCCATTTAATATGATGTTAGCTGATGGTTTATCATATATGGCCTTTATCATGTTGAGATATTTTCCTTCTATACCCATTTTGTTGAGAGTCTTAAACATAAAATTGTGTTGTATTTTATCGAAAGCCTTTTCTGCATCTATTGATAAGATCATGTGGTTTTTGTTCTTTGTTTTGTTGATATGGTGTATTACGTTAACCGTTTTACGTATGTTGAACCATCCTTGAGATTCTGGGATGAATCCCACTTGATCATGATGTATTATTTTTTTAATATGTTGTTGTATTCGATTTGCTAGTATTTTGTTTAGTATTTTAGCATCTGTATTCATTAGAGATATTGGTCTGTAGTTTTCTTTTTTTGTGCCATCCTTGCCTGGTTTTGGTATGAGGGTTATGTTGGCCTCATAAAATGTGTTTGGAAGTATTGCTTCTTCTTCAATTTTTTGGAAGACTTTCAGTAGAATAGGAACCAAGTCTTCTTTGAATGTTTGATAAAATTCACTGGTATAGCCGTCAGGGCCTTTACTTTTATTTTTGGGGAGGTTTTTAATGGTTTTTTCTATTTCTTCTCTACTGATAGGTCTGTTTAGGCTTTCTGCTTCTTCTTGACTCAGTCTAGGAAGGTTGTATTTTTCAAGGAATTTATCCATTTCTTCTAGGTTGTTGAATTTAGTGGCATAAAGTTTTTCATAGTATTCTACAATAATTCTTTGTATACCTATGGTGTCCGTGGTGATTTCTCCTCTTTCATTTTGGATTTTGTTTATATGAGTTCTTTCTCTTTTTTCCTTGGTAAGTCTTGCCAAGGGTTTGTCAATTTTGTTGATCTTTTCAAAGAACCAGCTCCTTGTTCTATTAATTTTTTCTATAGTTTTTCTGTTCTCTAATTCATTTATTTCTGCTCTGATTTTTATTATCTCCTTTCTTCGGCTGCTTTTGGGTTGTCTTTGTTCTTCTTTTTCTAGTTCCTTAAGGTGTGAAGTTAAGTGGTTCACTTGGGCTCTCTCTTGTTTGTTCATATATGCCTGAAGTGATATGAACTTCCCTCTTATCACTGCTTTTGCTGCATCCCATAGATTCTGATATGTCATATTGTCATTTTCATTAGTCTGTATATATCTTTTGATCTCTGCACTTATTTCTTCTTTGACCCATTCATTTTTTAAAAGTATGTTGTTTAGTTTCCACATTTTTGTGGGATTTTTTCCCTCTTTTTTGCTGTTGAATTCTAGTTTCAAGGCTTTATGATCAGAAAATATGCTTGGTACAACTTCAATTTTTCTGAATTTGCTGATGTTGTTTTTGTGGCCCAACATATGGTCAATTCTTGAGAATGATCCATGTACACTGGAGAAAAATGTATACTCAGTCACTTTGGGATGAAATGTCCTGTAGATGTCTATCATATCCAGGTGCTCTAGTGTTTTGTTTAAGGCCACTATGTCTTTGTTGATTCTCTGTTTGGATGACCGATCTAGAGCCGTCAGCGGTGTATTGAGGTCTCCAAGTATGATTGTATTTTTGTCAGTTTTTGTTTTAAGGTCAATAAGTAGCTGTCTTATATATTTTGGTGCTCCTTGGTTTGGTGCATATATATTAAGAATTCTTATGTCTTCTTAATTCAGCGTCCCCTTAGCCATTATGAAATGGCCATTTTTATCTCTGAGTACTTTTCCTGTCTTGTAGTCAGCATTGTTAGATATGAGTATTGCTACACCTGCTTTTTTTTGGATGTTATTTGCTTGGAGTATTGTTTTCCAGCCTTTCACTTTGAATTTGTTTTTATCCTTGTTACTTAGATGAGTTTCCTGTAGGCAGCATATAGTTGGATTTTCTTTTTTAATCCATTCTGCTACTCTGTGCCTTTTTATTGGTGAGTTTAATCCGTTTACATTTAGTGTAATTATTGATACTTGTGAGTTCCCTATTGCCATTTTATATCTTGCTTTCTGTTAGTTTTGTGTCTTGTTTGATCCTTCTCTTTCGTTTTTCTATCTTTTGTTTTTATTTGGTTGTATTCCATACATCTTTCCTCTGTTGCTATCTTTTTTATCTCATGTGCTACTGTGGTGGTTTTTTCAATGGTGGTTACCTTTGAGTAATGAAAAGGATCCCTACCCTGTTCATTGTAGCAAACTATTTTGTGAGTACTTTTGCACTCCATCGTCCTTTGCTACTGTTAATCTCCATCTTCTCCCCCTCTTTCTTTTTGTTGTTGTCACAGTTTAAATTTGGTTTTATTGTGTTCTTCTTGGAGCTTTTACTTGTGGCTCTGTTTTTTTTTTTGTTGTTGTTCTTTGTATCTGATTGGAGAACCCCCTTTAGTAATTCCTGGAGTGGGGGTTTTCTGATGATAAATTCCCTCATCTTTTCTGTATCTGTGAATGTTTCTATTTCTCCTTCATATTTGAAGGATAGCTTTGATGGGTATAGTATTCGTGGCTGAAAGTTTCTCTCTTTCAGGACTTTAAATATTGGGGTCCACTCTCTTCTAGCTTGTACAGTTTCTGCTGAGAAATCTGATGATAATCTAATGGGCCTTCCTTTATATGTTGTATTCTTCTTTTCCCTGGCTGCCTTGAGAATTTTTTCTGTGCTGTTGGTTTGTGTCAATTTCATTATGATATGCCTTGGAGTAGGTTTGTTGGGGTTAAGAAAACTCGGTGTTCTGTTTGCTTCTTGAATTTGAGGCTTTAGTTCTTTCCACAGGCTTGGGAAGTTCTCATCTATTATTTGTTTGAGTATGTTCTCCATTCCATTTTCTCTCTCTTCTCCCTCTGATATACCTATTATTCTTATGTTATTCTTTTTGATGGAGTCAGATAATTCTTGTAGGGCTATCTCATTTTTTTTAATTTTTGAGTCTCTTTCTTCTTCTCTCTGTTGTGCTTCAAGTTGCTTGTCTTCTATTTCACTAATCCTCTCTTCTATCTGACCTGTTCTATTAGCTTAGCTTGTTACTTCGTTTTTCAGCTCGTGAATTGAGTTTTTCATCTCTGTTTGATTTGTTTTTATAGTTTCAATTTCTTTGGACATATATTCTTTGTGTTCATTGAGTTGTTTTCTGAGCTCCCTAAATTGCCTTTCTGTGTTTTTTGGTATATCTCGGAGGATTTTTAGTATTTCTATCTTGAATTCTCTGTCATTTAGCTCCAAGGTTTCCAATATATTAAATTTTTTCTCCATAGATTTTTCCTCATCTAGCTGTGTTACCTCTCTTTCTTTCGTATCCATGATATTCGATTTTCTCTTCCTTAATGGCATCTGAGGGTGGTTTTGTTGATAGTATTAATGAGATTTAATAAAGAATAAAAAGTTAAAAAAAATAAAAAATCAAAAAGAGTTGTTTTTTTTAAAAAAAGTTAATAATGAAATAAAGAAAAATAAAATAATAATTTTTAAAAAAAGGAAATTATTCCCCCCGTCCTTTTTTCCTCTCCTCTCCCCTTATTCTTGAGAAAATCTTGTGGTGAACTGTGAATTATAACAAACAATGCCTGTGATGGGGGTCCTGAATTGGGGAAAAGTAATAAAGGGGCAAAAAAAAAAGAAAAAAAAAGGAAAAAAAAGGGGGGCGGTATGGACCCACAGAAAGCAAATAAGGAAAAAATTTGGGTCAAGGATAAAATGATTTGCTTTTAGGTGTTGGTTGTCTAAGAGTTATGATGAGAGGAATAAGAGGAGAATAGAAAAATGGGGGCAAAAATTAAAAAAATACTATTGTATTTAGTGGAACAAGAACTAGATAAAATGGAGAGCCAGGGATGGGAGCACTGCTAGTGAGTTAAAAAGGTGAAGTAAAACCCCCCCAAAATGCCACAAACATAAGTTTGAGTCCTAGATAAGATAATTTGTTTGTTATTGAGGTTTGAATGAGAGGAGATGTAAAGGAGAAAGGAAGAAACTAATATAGAGGGAGAAAAGAAAGAGAGAGAGAGAAAAAAATAGGGAACCACTAAAAGAAGAAAAAAGAAAGGAGAGAGAGAGAGTTAAGGGTTTTGGAGTGCAACCCTCATAGAGAGAAAGGAAGAGGAGAAAAAAGATAATGGGAGATGTAACACTTATGGGTAGTGTAGTTCAAGGAGAGGAGAGAGTAAGACCGGCAGAGAGTTAATCGGCCAAATTGGAGGAGGAAAAAAAGTATCAAGAATGAAGATAAGAGAAACAAACGAACAAATATAATAAAATGGGATAGGTTATAAAGTCTGCAGATTATTCTTGATTTGGAGAGGTTATCTTCTTGCTTTTTCTTTTCTCTCCCTCTTCCTGGTCGGTGACTCTGTACCCCAGGTTCTGCCCCTTTGGCACGCTCAGGTAGAGGTTTGCAGTTGATAAGTCTCTATGGCAATGTCATGTATTGTGCTTTAGTCTCGTTGGCAGTCAAGGCTCATTAGCATTCATAGGCTCTGACAGTGAGAGAGTCCGTGTTCCTGGAGCCTTTCTCCTAGTCTTTCCTTCCTCAATTAGTAGCCTGATAATCCAGCTATGGGGTTGCTGCTGCCTCTGCCTGGATAGTAAGAGGCTCAAAGAGCTGGCAACTCCCCACTCTATTCCCACTCAGCACAGGGCTCTGGGTAAGGCTCAGTCAGTCAGAGCTGCTAGCATAATCAGGCGGGCTTTCCACCCACTCAAAGACCTCTGGCTCTGCCACTCTGTCTGGTAACACAGGCGGGCGCCCACTTCCGGGGCGCTTGGAGTAAACTCTCATTCACTATCTGCGCACGCAGACCAGGATATCCGGCCAGTAGTCTCACGCTCTGAGTGAAACCCCCAACCGCATGGAAATTTGCAGCGCTGGAATTCGCTCTCGCTCCGTCCCCGTGCGTGGCTTTTGCAAGGCGCTGGGGCGGCTCGAGATTCCGCTTTTGCCCACACAAAGGCCCCTGACTCTGCCCCTCTGTGCGATAACATGGGTGCGCGCTGCCTAGGCACTCGGAGGAATCGCTCACTACCTATCTGCGCGCACACCAGGATATGAGGCCGGCCGCGTTTCCCTGAGTGAAACCCTCACCAGCACGGAAAATTTCCACCGTTGGAATTAGTTCTCGCTCCCTCCCATGCGCGGCTTTCCCAGGGCGCTGGGGCTGCCCAGAGATCCCACTTTCAGCCCACAGAAAGGCCTCCGACCCTGCCTCTCTGTGGGGTAACACGGACACCCACTTCTGGGGCTTAGGAAGAGATCTCTCGCCCACTAACTGCGCACCAACCAGGAGAACGGGTAAAATGGCTGCCCCGCTTGTCTTTCTTTGTTTGGGTTTGGCGCGAGTGTTAGCTTGTATTGCCCGGCTTGCCACAGGATCAGTTTTTCCTCCGCTAGGATCTCCGTGCCACAGCCTGGTTCGGCCGTTTGTGCGTGGCCTGGATGTATTCACCCCCTTTGCCCGCCTCAGTTTCTATATTCACATTTACCAGAGAAAGCCGCCCTGTTTAGGTTAGTGAGGAAGGCGGAGCATTTCTTACTCCCTATTTCCTTCAGGATTTGGTTATATATTTAGCCAATTTTTCACTCGACCATACCTTCGGGTGAATTGTGAAGCATCTGGAGGCTCCAAGTATAGGTTTTTCTGTTTCTGGTTGAAGATCTTGTTGAGTTTTGGGGGAGATTTATCGGTATCGCTTCCTACTCCGCCATTACTCTGACGTCATCTTTTTTGCCCATTTTTGATTGGACTGTTTGTCTTTCTGGTGTTGAGATTTACAAGTTCTTTATAAATTTTGGTTATTAACCCCTTATCAGATGTACTGTCAAATGTGTTCTCCCATTGTGTAGTTTGTCTTTTTATTCTGTTCTTATTGTCTTTAGCTGTGCAAAATCTTTTTAGTTTGATATAGTCCCATTTGTTTATCCTGTCTTTTATTTCATTTGCCCATGGAGATAAATCAGCAAATATATCGCTGTGAGAGATGTTGGAGAGCTTATGGCCTATGTTTTCTTCTAAGATGTTTATGGTTTCACGGCTTACATTTAAGTCTTTTATCCATTTTGAGTTTATTTTTGTGAATGGTGTAAGTTGGTGGTCTAGTTTCATTTTTTTTTTTGCAGGTAGCTGTCCAATTTTCCCAACACCATTTATTAAAGAGGCTGTCTTTATTCCATTATGGCAACATTGTTCACAATAGCGAAAATCTGGAAACAGCCCAAGTTTCCATCAGAGGACGAGTGGGTTATAAAGCTTTGGTATAATATATACTGTGGAATACTACTCAGCCATAAGAAATGATGACATCAGATCATTTACAGTAACATGGATGGACCTTGATAACATTATATGGAGTGAAATAAGTAAATCAGAAAAAACTAAGAACTATATGAACCCATACATACATGGGACATAAAAATAAGTCTCAGAGACATGGACAAGAATGTGATGGTAACAGGGGTGGGGAAGGGGGATGGGGACGGAGCAAGGAAGGAAGAGAGGGGTTGGGGGGAAGGGAAGGGCACAAAGAAAACCAGATAAAAGGTGATGGAAGACAATTTGACTTTGGATGAGGGGTATACAACATAATCTAATGTCAAAATAATCTGGAGATATTTTCTCAGAACATATGTACCCTGATTTATCAATGTCACTGCATTAAAATTAATAAAAATAAGAAAAAAAGCAAGTGTAGCAATACTCATATCTAACAATGCTGACTACAAGACAACAAAGGTAATCAGAGAAAAAAAACGGTCACTTCATAATGATAAAGGGGACACTGAATAAAGAAGACATAACACTTCTTAATATGTATGCATCAAATCAAGGAGCACCGAAATATATAAGACAGCTACTGACTGACCTAAAAACAAAAACCAACAAAAATACAATCATACTTGGAGACAACAATACACCACTGATGGCTCTAGATCATTCATTCAAACAGAAAATCAATAAAGAAATATTGACCTTATATGAAACACTGGAACAATTGGATATGATAGACATCTACAGGACATTTTGTCCCAAAGTGCCATAGTATACATTTTTCTCTAGTGTACATGGAGCATTCTCAAGAATTGACCATATGTTGGGCCACAAAAATAACATCAACAAATTCAGAAAGATTGAAATTATACCAAACATATTTTCTGATCATAAAGCCTTGAAACTAGAATTGAACTGAAAAAAGAGGTAAACAAACCCACAGAAATGTGGAAACTAAACAACATACTTTTAAAAAATGACTTGGTCAAAGAAGAAATAAGCACAGAGATCAAAGGTACATACAGGCAAACGAAAATAACAATACAACATATCAGAATCTCTGGAATGCAGCAAAAGCAGTAATAAGAGGGAAATTCATATCACTACATGCCTGTGTGAACAAACAAGAGAGTTCCCAAGTACATCACTTAACTTCACATCTTAAGGAACTAGAAAAAGAACAAAGCCAACCTAAAACCAGCAGAAGAAAGAAAATAATAAAAATAAGAGCAGAAATAAATAAAATAGAGAACAGAAAAACTATAGAAAAAATTAATAGAACAAGGAGCTGGTTTTATTGACAAAGTTGACAAACCCTTGTCAAGACTCACTAAGGAAAAAAGAGAAAGAACTCATATAAATAAAGTCTAAAATTAAAGAGGAGAAATCACCACAGATATCATAGATATACAAAGAATTATTGTAGAATACTATGAAAAACTATATGCTGCCAAATTTAACAATTTAGAAGAAATGGATAAATTCCTAGAACAATACAATCTTCCTAGACTGAGTCATGAAGAAGCAGAAAGCCTAAACAGACCTATAAGCAGGGAGGAAATAGAAACAACTATTAAAAACCTCCCCCCCAAAAAAGTCCAGGGCCAGATGGCTATACTAGTGAATTCTATCAAACATTTAAAGAAGACTTGGTTCCTATTCTACTGAAAGTCTTCCAAAAAATTGAAGAAGCAATACTGCCAAACACATTTTATGAGGCCAACATAACCCTCATACCAAAAGCCAGCAAGGACAACACAAAAAAAGAAAACTACAGGCCAATATCTCTAATGAATACAGATGCTAAAATACTAAACAAAATACTAGCAAATCAAATACAACAACACATTAAAAAAAATAATTCATTATGATCAAGTGGGATTCATCCTAGAATCACAAGGATGTTTCAACATATGTAAAACGGTTAACATAATACACCATATCAACAAAACAAAGAACACAAATTATATGATCTTACCAATAGATGCAGAAAAGGCATTTGGTAAAATACAACTTCATTTTATGTTTAAAACACTTAACAAAATGGGTATAGAAGAAAAATATCTCAACGTCAAAAGGCCATCTATGATAAACCATCAGCTAACATCATATTAAATGGCATAAAACTGAGGACTTTTCCCCTAAAATCAGGAACAAGACAAAGTTGTCCACTCACTCCACTCTTATTCAACATAGTGGTGGAAGTTCTTGCCAAAGCAATCAGACAAGAGAAAGAAATAAAAGGCATTCATATTGGGAAAGAAGAAGTAAAGGTTTCACTTTTTGCAAATGATATGATCCTGTACATCGAAAACCCCAAAGACTCCACAAAAAGACTACTAGAAACAATAAACCAATACAGTAAGGTTACAGGATACAAAATTAATATACAAAAGTCCATTGCCTTCCTATATGCCAACAATAAAACATCAAAAAATGAGCTCAAAAAAAAAAAAAAAAAAAAAAAAACCAATCCCCTGCATGGTTGCAACAACAACAAAAATACCTAGGAGTAAACATAACAAAGAATGTAAAGGACCTATATAATGAAAACTACAAAGCATTGTTAAGGGAAATAAAAAAATATATAATGAAATGGGAAAATATTCCTTATTCTTGGATAGAAAGAATAAATATTGTCAAAATGACTATATTACCCAAAGCGGTATACAAATTTAATGTAATTCCCATTAAAATCCCAATGTTATTTTTTAAAGGAATGGAACAAAAAATCATCAGGTTTATATGGAAGTATAAAAAACCCCAAATAGCCAGAGCAATCCTAAGGAAAAAGAATGAAGCTGGGGGCATTACAATACCTGACTTCAAATTTTATTACAGAGGCACGATAATCAAAACAGCATGGTATTGGCAGAAAATAGACACACAGACCAATGGAACAGAATAAAAAGCCCAGAAATAAAACCACATGTATATGGTCAAATAATTTTTGATAAAGAGGCCAACACAAACAATGGAGAAAAGAAAGCCTCTTCAACAAATGGTGCTGGGAAAACTGGAAAGCCACATGCAAAAGAATGAAATTCGACCACAGTTTGTCCCCTTGTACTAAAATTAATTCAAAATGAATCAAAGACCTAAATATAAGACCTGAAACAATAAAGTACATAGAAGAAAACATAGGTACTAAACTCATGGACCTTGGTTACAAAGAGCACTTTATGAATTTGACTCCAAAGGCAAGGGAAGTGAAGGCAAAGATAAATGAATGGGACTACATCAGACTAAGAAGCTTTTGCACAGCAAAAGAAACTAACAACAAAACAGACAGCCAACTAAATGGGAGATGATATATTCAAACAACAGCACAGATAAGGGCCTAATATCCAAAATATACAAAGAACTCATAAAACTCAACAACAAACAAGCAAACAATATAATAAAAAAATGAGAAGAAGACATGAACAGACACTTCTCCGAGGAAGAAATGCAAATGGCCAACAGATATATGAAAAGATACTCATTTTCATTAGCTATTAGAGAAATGCAGATCAGAACTACAATGAGATACCACCTCACACCTGTTAGATTAGTTGTTATCAACCAGACAGGTAATAACAAATGTTGGAGAGGCTGTGGAGAAAAAGGAATCCTCTTCCACTGTTGGTGGGAATGGAAATTAGTACAACCATTATGGAAGAAAGTACAGTGGTACCTCAAAAAACTAAAAATAGAACTACCATATGACCCAGCAATCCCTCTACTGGGTATATACCCCCAAAACTCAAAAACATTGGTACGTAGAGATACATGCAGCCCCATGTTCATTGCAGTATTGTTCACAGTGCCCAAGACATGGAAACAACCAAAAAGTCCTTCAATAGATGACTGGTTAAAGAAGATGTGTTACATATATACTATGGGATACTACTCAGTCATAAGAAATGATGACATTGGATCATTTACAACATCATGGATGGATCTGGATAGCATTATACGGAGTGAAATAATTAAATCAGATAAAACTAAGAACTATATGATTCCATACATAGGTGGGACATAAAAATGAGACTCAGGGACATGCACAAGAGTGTGGAGGTTACGGGGGCGGGGGAGGGGAGAGGCACAAAGAAAACCAGATAGAAGGGGAAGGAAGTATATATGACTTTGGGTGATGGGTATGCAACATAATCAAATGTCAAAATTACCTGGAGATGTTTTCTCTGAACCTCTGTACCCTGATTGATTAATGTCACCCCATTAAAATTAATAAGAAAAGGAAGCTGCATATTAATGTTTTTCTTATAATTTCTGAGTATTCAATTCTTAACTCTTCTCTAATCTGTTGGTGCTATTTAAAGGCACTTTATTTTATTTTATTTTTTTTTATTTTTTACAGGGACAGAGAGAGAGAGAGTCAGAGAGGACAGACAGGAACAGAGAGAAATGAGAAGTATCAATCATTAGTTTTTCGTTTTGATACCTTAGTTGTTCATTGATTGCTTTGTCATATGTGCCTTGACTGCGGGGCTTCAGCAGACCGAGTAACCAGCAACTTTGGGTCCAAGCTGGTGAGCTTTTTGCTCAAACCAGATGAGCCCGCGCTCAAGCTGGCAATCTCTGGGTCCTTCCGCATCCCAGTCCGACGCTCTATCTACTGTGCCACCACCTGGTCAGGCTGTTGGTGCTATTTAATTGCTTCTCTACCCCCCTCTTCTCTCTTTCTCTCCAACCCCCTCTCTCTCCCCTACCCCAGCCCTGGCTCTAATCACTCATGTCAAATTGGCCCTGAGTTGCTGAGGATGGCTCCATGGCCTCACCTCAGGCACTAAAATAGCAACGAAGCAGCAGTTTCAGATGGGCAGACCATTGCCTCAGTAGGGGGCTTTCCAGGTGGATCCTGATCAGGGCTCATGTGGGAGTCTGTCTCTCTGCCTCCCTTCCTCTCACTTAATATAAAAACCAACCAAACAAACAAAAAACAAACGAGAAACTGCAATTTTTTTCTCAAAACTTTACTTTTTTCTTATGTGAAATGGCTATTTCCATAAAATTTTTAAAAAGCCTTTTCTCTTTACTTATGGTACTCATCGTGTATCATAAACAACAATTTATCATTTCTAATTCCAGTACCTCTTTCTACATACTTCTTCCTAACTTTCAAATTGTTAAAAAATCAATGCAAATATAATGGCAAAATTTAAAAGCTATTTAATATATTTGATTATAAAATGATGAGAAAAATAAACATGTAACACTAATCAAATGAATTAAGAAATTGGGCTTCCATTTTTTAAATAAATATTTAATTTTATAATTGTTTAATATTTACATAAAAGTACAATAGTCCAGAGTTCCCAAATATCCCTCCCCACTTTCCTGTATTGTTAATATCTTCTATTACCATGGTGTATTTGACACACCACAAAACCAGTTTTGGAACATTACTTTTAACTAAACTCCAGATGTAATTTGGATTTCACTAGTTTTTCCACTAACGTCCCTTTTTACTTTCTAGAATTCTATGTAACATCAAAGATCCCATCCAGAACACTACCATTTTTTTAGTTGTCATGTCTCCTTAGTCTCATCTCATCTGAGACAGTTTCTCAGTCTTTGTTTTTCTTACAACAATGACAGTTTTAAGAAATACTAGTCAATTATTTCATTTAATACCTCTCAATTTGGGGTCCTGTGATGTTTTCCTCATGGTTAGAGTGGAGTTATGGATTTTGAGAAAGAATATATTAGAGATAAAACGCCGTCTTATCCCATCATATCAGTGGTGCATGGTACTAAGATGAGTTATTTCTGGCAATGTTAACTTTGATCGCTTTGTTAACACAGGTTTCTCCACTGTGATGGTGCTGCTCCTTTCCATACTCTTATTCTCAGAAGTATGCTACTAACTGTAGCTGACACTGAAGGAGGCAGGGGTGGTTTAAATTCTAAATACTGGAAGGAAACAGTATTAAGTCAATAATTTGGAATTGTCCTGTAAGAAATATTTCTCTCTTCTCCATTTACTTGGTCTCTTGGTTTTCATGAAACAAAATGCCAAACTAGCAAAGGAAGAAGAGAGAGCAGAACATTTCCAGACCACTTCCCTTTGAGGAAGGAAAAGACTTTAGAAAATGTACATCTTCTGTCCTTTGAAATTCTGAACAGGTACAAAAAATTATAAACTGGATTCCAGTGTTTTATAATAATAGCTCATAGGAAACAGCAAAACAGTGGTCAGGACATTGAGATCACCATCACAGTTCTTCAACATTCATACACAAACTAACTATGGCCTTTAAGTATTTTTATAGAAAGATAAAAAAACTTACATGTCAAAATACTTCAAAAATATTCTATTTTCAGATCAATTTCTCTGAAAAATGTCAACATTCACTCATCCATCATCTTCCAGTAATAACCTGGTATGCACCTTAATGCACACTGTTGAGTGTTATTAGTACTCCATCTTCCCTCCACAAACCTTTGCTAACACAGACTATTTTACTTTCCTTATCTATTCCAACCTCCACATCCTTTGGAGAATTTGATTCAGTGTCCTATCCCAAATTCCAAAATGTAATCTGACAGTATCTCAAAATCAAGGGTTACACATATTAGACAGAGGATATCAAACACTGTTTCCAATGTGTATATTTCTATATTTCTAGATCTGTTGTAGAAGCAAATAGGGAAAAGCTTTTTGTTCTTTAAGGCCTACTTTTATTTATTTATTTATTTATTTATTTATTTATTTATTTATTTTTACAGAGACAGAGAGTCAGAGAGAGGGACAGATAGGGACAGACAGATAAGAATGAAGAGAGATGAGAAGCATTACTCATTAGTTTTTCGTTGAGACATCTTAGTTGTTCATTGATTGCTTTCTCATATGTGCCTTGACCATGGGGCTACAGCAGACTGAGTAACCCTTTGCTCAAGCCAGTGACCTTGGGTTCAAGCTGGTGAGCTTTTGCTCAAACAAGATGAACCCGCGCTCAAGCTGGCGACCTCAGGGTCTCAAACCTGGGTCCTCCACATCCCAGTCCAACACTCTATCCACTGTGTCAGTCAAGACCTACATTTAAAAAAAAATTTTGTTGCAGATAATTAGTAGTAGTAAACAGATAATCAATTACGCAATAAAATCCCTCATTTTACAGACCAGGAGTTCTGTTTCAATGAGGGACCATATCTAGAAAAGACTCAGTAGAGTTAAGATTAAAAAACATCTTCCTCTTCTTACAACCCACAATTAAGCAAAATCACTGTGTCTAAAAAAGACTTTTATTATACCAAGTAATTTGAGCACTACAGTAAGACAATGTTTTATCAGCCACCATGAGAATTTGTCCAATTAGTGAAGTAGAAGAAAATAACTCATAATGTACTTTGTTAATGTTTGTGAAAGTTTTCTAATTGTCTTTTAGTTCAAAAGAACTAGGAATTAAACTAAATGGTGGCTAATGGTCTAAAAGGGTGTCTCCCTTTACAAAGTGAGAAAATATAATAGTTGTAAGATATCTGCCTAGAGAAAAACAAATTCAGTATAATAATTATTTGATACTCAGCCCGTTGCTTCAAGTCAGGTTCAGCAGCTTTGGCAGCTCCATTAGTTTTCTCACTACATTTTTATTATACAATAAAGTACATTTTATTTGCATATTTCCTTAATCTTCCTTGTTGCAGTGGTGTTCTTTTCTTTCTTTTATCAAGTATTCACATTCACTCAATAGAAGAAGACATCAGAAAACTCAAGTTCTTAACCTCAAAAATCCTCAGCAAGAATTAAGGTTATGCATTAATCCTAAAAGACACAAATTGATTTTTTTAAGTTCCTCAGTCACCAGGTGAAACAGAAAATATATTGATAACAAATGCATAATGATTTAGGCTCTCATCCTACATTATGCTTTGGGCATTCTTCTACAGAATTATACAAATTAAAAATTTTATTCCTATTTATTCAACAGTCACAAAAATTATTACTCAACCAAATGGCAGTTCAAACTTGTGATTTAGGCTTATCCTTTAAGTTCCCTTCTGCCTTGTTCCTTCCAATCATGTTTTTAACTCATGGTCGTTTTTTTTTTTAATTTGTTTGTATGTTTTTTGTTTTTGTTTTTTGTGAGTGTATTAATTAAGCTTTAAGACTATCTTCACATCTTTATGGGCATTGTATAGATTTCAATGTTAGAAATACTGAACAGGATTCTACACATAATGGAAACAAAATGACCCATCCATGTGCCACTGAGTGAGCCAAGGGACAATTTAAAGCCAGAGCACTGTGTCTCTTTAGAAGAAAGAAGGCACTATATAAAAGAATGAAGGGATGAGGACTAAATGCCAGTCCTTTCAAAAATTACTATGGTCGTGGTCGGTTCCATTGAAAGCCCATGCCCTTGTTGAATTGTCTGCATTTGACTATAGTAGAGTTGAAGATAAAGAGAAGGATGAAGGAAAGTTGAGGGAATGGGTTCCAAAAAGAAAACACCATATAGGCAATTTGGCATAAAAATCTTCCAGTCTTCACCCTGGCCGGTTGGCTCAGCGGTAGAGCGTCGGCCTAGCGTGCGGAGGACCAGGGTTCGATTCCCGGCCAGGGCACATAGGAGAAGCGCCCATTTGCTTCTCCACCCCTCCGCCGCGCCTTCCTCTCTGTCTCTCTCTTCCCCTCCCGCAGCCAAGGCTCCATTGGAGCAAAGATGGCCCGGGCGCTGGGGATGGCTCTGTGGCCTCTGCCCCAGGCGCTAGAGTGGCTCTGGTCGCAACATGGCGACATCCAGGAGGGTCGCAACATGGCGACGCCCAGGACGGGCAGAGCATCGCCCCCTGGTGAGCAGAGCGTTGCCCCTGGTGGGCGTGCCGGGTGGATCCTGGTCGGGCGCATGCGGGAGTCTGTCTGACTGTCTCTCCCTGTTTCCAGCTTCAGAAAAATGCAAAAAATAAAAAAAAAATTAAAAAAAAAAATCTTCCAGTCTTGTCTTAGTTGATCTAATTAAAATTAATGGAAGAGTCATAAAAAGGCAATATGTGTTCCACTCAGTAGAGATGTTTGCTAACAATCAATTATCAAAAATCTGTTTTATCAGCCCCAGTAGGCCTATGGACTGCATCCTTTAGTCCTTTGTCTAAAATAGTTCTCACCCTACACTAAAGGGTGAAGGTGAGGAGTATTCCCTGGGTGATTATTCATCTAACAAAGCACTTCACTTTGCATGTTAGGTAGGTAAAAACAAGGTTATAATCTTAACAGTGTCCACCATTTGCTCTGGCCAGTGGCTCAGAGCTTCATTTTGGCATCACCAAGTGAACTGAAACAAAAAGCCAAATGAATTACAGTATCTGACTGCATTTTAAACATGACATGCTATCCTATGTGGAAACTGTTTAATTTAAACTGCTCTCTCAATGTTATCTTCAAGGAATGCATAAATCTATTTTCCTCTTATGCTTGAAATTGATTAATGTTGAAATACAGTCATTCATCTTTAAGACTGACTATACTTAGAAAGTGAAAGCTTTTTAAGTTAAGATTCAAAACTTAATGGGGGGTGTTTTCTGCTCTGAGGGTGTATCCAATTTTCCTGGTTATAGCTTTATCATCATCAAAACTGTCTGTACTTGAGTGGATATTGTATGGAGAAAGTTAGCTACTTGCATCGAATCTGCCTTCAAGAACTGGCTAATATAAACAGTAGAAATTGTGCACATAAACAAATTACTATGATAATTCAAATGACACACTCTTTGCATGTCAGTCATTTCAAAATGAGTCTTAAGAATACTCATTTGTATCATTCATAGACTTTTCTGAAACTTGGCATATTTTCTCCCATTTTAGTTATCAGCACATATTCCCACTGTATCACCATGCTAGAAAACTGAGAATAATTTTGTACTTTTCTTCTCTCTCCCCTCTTATATTCAATTATTAATTGTACATTATTGATTCTACTTCCTAGAAATCCTTTCAACCAATCTCATCTAAACTCCCACTCCATTGCCTTAGTTTCTGCCCCTATAAACACTGAAGTGCTTCATTATCTCCTCACTTTCTCTAGTGCCCTACATTCAACCCACCCACAATATGACCAGAGCAAAGTTTGTAAAATAAAGAACTAATTATTTAACTTCTCAGCTCAAAATTCTCCAATGGTGTGCCGTTACCTAGACAGTCAAATCCAAGCACCTTTCTTTCCAGCTTCCCTCTCTTTCTATTACCTTTTCACATGCACCAAGCACATCAGGCAGAATAAACTTTCTGCAGTTTCTTAAATGGTTCACACATTTTTTTTTTGTACTTTTCTGAAGCTGGAAACAGGGAGAGACAGTCAGACAGACTCCCGCATGCACCCAACCGGGATCCACCCGGCACGCCCACCAGGGGCAACGCTCTTCCCACCAGGGGGCGATGCTATGCCCCTCCGGGGTGTTGCTCTGCCGTGACCAGAGCCACTCTAGCACCTGGGGCAGAGGCCAAGGAGCCATCCCCAGCGCCCGGGCCATCTTTGCTCCAATGGAGCCTTGGCTGCAGGAGGGGAAGAGAGAGACAGAGAGGAAGGAGGGGGGGGGGGGTGGAGAAGCAAATGGGCGCTTCTCCTATGTGCCCTGGCCGGGAACCGAACCCGGGTCCCCCGCACGCCAGGCCGACGCTCTACTGCTGAGCCAACCGGCCAGGGCACACATTTTTTTTATTTAATGATTTTTCTGAGAGAGAGAGGGAGAGAGAGAGAGAGAGAGAGAGAGGGAGGGAGAGAGAGAGGGAAGAGAGAAAGTAAGAAGCATCAACTCATAGTTGTTTCACTTTAGTTTTGCATTGATTGCTTCTCATACATGCCTTGACAGGGATGGGGGCAGGGGGGCTCAAGCTGAGTGAGTGAATCCTATATCAAGCCAGTGACCTTGGGCTTCAAGACAGTGATCTTTGGGCTCAAACCAGTGACTCCACACTCAAGGGAATGAGTCTGTACTCAAGCCCATGGCCTCAGGGTTTTGAACTGGCAACCTCAGTGTTTAGGGTTGAAGCTTTATCTACTGCACCACCATCAGTCAGGCGTTCCACACATTACTTTTTCTCCCTCTCATCTTTATACCTTCTCTGTTGCCTAAACTATCTTACTTCTCATTGTCATTTTGCCAGTAAATGTACCCCACTAACACAGACTTTCATTCCATAATTCTTTGTTCAATACAGAATTCAAATGTTTCCCCTTCCAAAAGCATTCCATGATAACTCCAGGAGACCCTTTTTGTACTCCTTTATTGAAATTTTCCTACCTTTGCTTCATCACATACTATGTTGTGGTAATTAGATGTTCTCATGTCTGTCTTCTGCTTTGTTCTACTTATCTATGTATCTGTAGCACATTATTGATACTTAATTAATGTGTGATGGTTAGATAAATGGGTGAATGAACAGATTGATGAGGTTTACCTGGCTATGTAATATGAAATACTGTTGGTTAAATATTCTGATTAACAGGATATTTGATAAACAACAGAATATAATATAACACATAAAGTATTATTTATTTACAAATCTGTTAGCATGGAATTATTAAATAATACTTAAATATTAATTCAATAGATACTAGTAAATAATCAAAGAACTCTCCATCACACCTGCACAGTATCTGAATGCTTAGTCTATATTCATGTCTATTTAATTCCATTTTAGACCATAAACATCACTAAGACAAGATAATGCTTTGCTATTGAAAAAGTATTTCTTGAATAAAAAAATGTGTCTTTTTTATTTTGTGATAAAATATAACCCCAGCTCAAAAATCTACTTAATGTTGTCAATCTGCACATCCTTTTCTAGTAAAAATTCCTGTTTTTACTGGGGAAATGAAAGCTCTACTTATATACCTTTCTAATTACGTATGGAAGGTTGCAATGTTGATCAGAGAGGGACCAGACAGAAGGTATTAAGTATCTGAAAAGTAAATCAGGCTGCATGTGAGGAAAGAGAGATAACAAAAACATTAGATTAGAACCAAAAATAATAAGCACCCCCTTAACACAATTCCTGGTTACCATTAGATTACTGAAAATGATCTGTATGCTGGAGTAGAAGAGCTGGCTTGGCTATACTTTCTATTCTTGTCTTTCTATATTCTAAATATTGTCTCAAAAACAGTTCTTTATTTTCAGGTTTCAAGGGAAAAAGAAAGAAAGAAAGAAAGAAAGAAAGAAAGAAAGAAAGAAAGAAAGACGAAAAGAAAGGAGAAAGAGAAGAAAAGAAAGAAGAAAAGAAAGAAGAAAAGAAAGAAAGAAATACAGAGGGAGGGAGGAAGGAAGGAAGGCCTTAGATTAATAGAATTTACAAACCAGTATTTTTTTTAAATGGTGATGAAATGGTACCAGATAGAATGATACTGACTTTTAATTTTTCCAAGCAAAAGCATTTTTTAAAAAAACCTTTCATCTATTACCATCATCAATTTCTTAAAAATGGTATAATGCACAAAAGGATTTAATACAGAATGGGTTAGTGAAGATGACTGCACTAAACAAATTTATTAAAAAAAAACAAAACAAGTATACTATTGTGGATGAAGGAGGACATCACGATGGGATAAACCCTAGCCTAAATAAATACTGGTGTCTAGGTCCCACAATTCTAATGATAAAATATATTTTTGCCTTTAAAGGAGGATAAGTTACAGATAAATAAATTACCCAAAATGACAGAGGCAAATTTTTAAAAAAATCAAAATGCAGAAGTCATGTTCTTAAGTTTATTAATGGTGATGGTTTGTTAAGTGTCAAACAAATATCTTCCAATAGATGGATTTCAAACACAACGTGGAATGACCTTGAGAACACTATACTGAGTGAAATAAGTAAATCAAAAAGAACTGTATGATTTGACACATATGTGAGATATAAAACTGAGACTCATGGACATAGATCAAACTAAAGGGGTTACCAGGGAGAGGGGAATGTGAGACAGGGGGTGGGTAGAAGGGAGTAGAGACAAATATACAGTGATGGAAAAAGATTTGACTTTGGGTGATGGGTATACAATAAAATCAACTGTTCAAATACTATAGAAATGTTTACTTGAAACCTATGTACTCTTATTGATCAATGTCACTTTGTTAAATATAATTTTCTAAATATAATAAAAAAAGAAAGATGTACAACAAACTAATACTGTAAGGTTAACAACATTTATGAATATGAATTTTGCTTTTAAGAACTCCATAATCAGCACTGTAAACTAGCTTGATCAGTTACCCCTTTCAGTTCATTGTTGTTCACTGACCTTGGGACACATTTATTCAACTCCTACATTTTAGTTTGTATGAATTCCTACTTCTCCAGGTAGCACTTAACTTCACCTTCCTTTTCTTTTTCTTTCTTTTTTTTTGTGACAGAGACAGAGAGAGACAGAAAGAGGGACAGATAGGGACAGACAGACAGGAAGGGAGAGAGATGAGAAGCATCAATTCTTTGTTGCGACATCTTAGTTGTTCATTGATTGCTTTCTCATATGTGCCTTGATGGGGGAAGGGGGAACAGCAGAGCAAATAACCCCTTGCTCAAGCCAGCGACCTTGGGCTCAAGCTGGTGTGCCTTGCTCAAACCAGATGAGCCCATGCTCAAGCTGGTGACCTTGGGGTCTTGAACCTGGGTCCACCGTGTCCTAGCCTGACACTCTATCCATTGGGCCACTAACTGGTCAGGCTTCACCTCCCTCTTCTTAAAGATATTAAAGCTACTTTTCTTTCCCTTTCAGTGAGACATCCAAACAAACTTACTGGTCTTATGATAATTCAAGTCTCAACCAGTGGTGAAATTCAGCCAGTTCATACCAGTTTGGCGAATCAATACCTAATTTTCTGTTAAGTTTGGTGCACCACTTGTTAAAATGGCACTTGTAATCAGGGTTCTTTCTAAGGTGGGTGGCTGCTCAGGCTGCCCTGTGCATGTGGCAATCACAAGTTTACATCCTTACTATTTTTTAACGTTCATCTGTGCAACAGCATATTCTAAATGCCCATAGTAATGTTAATTACATTCATATGTGAAAAAAATTGCAAATGAGGATGCCAATCAAGAAGCTATATGGCAATATCTTAAATAAAAGTTTTACTGTTTTTTGTCAGGTATTATTTAATATTTTTATTAATATTTTAAAACTTTCTTATAACATAATCTAGCTTTATGTACCTTTTTATTGTTCTTATTTAAGTATTAAATGAATGAAATAATAAACTACCATTTGGTATATATATTTTTTATACTTAAAACTGTCATTAGGGCAGAGAACCAGTAGTTAAATTATTTGAATCCCTCCCCCCCCACTGATCTCAGCTAACAAAGTTATTGAGAAATAACAACTTCTCTGATTTCCATTAGTAATCCAAATACTTTGTAATGGCAAAGATAGAGTCTACTTAATGTAATGTAAATGAGCCTTCCACTAATACCTATAATATTAATAGATACATACTTTTTGAAAGATGGTAACTACTAGTATTGTGCTAAATAAAAACATTACCTATTAAAACTTCAGTTTAAATGTTTACTTACAATTTTTCTATAAATTTTATATCACTGCAAACTAATATATTTGTTACATATTTATTATGTTGCTCTAAGATAAGCATTATCACAATGGGAAGAAAAATCACATGCTTGATATATTCAATCAGTAGATACTATACTACTAAAAGTGTTCTTTGGTTAACATTAGCTTTACTTAGTTCCTGAAGTTACCTACCTCCATCACATGTGCGTGCATACACACACACACGCACGCACGCACACACACACACACACCCCTTAATCAATCCATCTAGATCTACAAAAAACACCAAACTAACAAAAAGCAAACAAACAATCTTTGAAATTAGAATGGATAGCTTCAATATGTGGATGAGTCATCTAACTTGGGTAAGCTTCTGAAACTTAGCTGAGAATATCAACTATATTTCTTTACAGGGTTGCTTTGCAGTTTGGAGATAACATGTATTTCAGAATTACAAAGTACTTCCATCTTTCGTTCAGCTATGGGAATTTCAAATCCTTTTTATGGATTCACTGGAGAGAAAACTCTTGAGAACTAAACATTTGTTTGATCCTCATTGTTTCTTTATTGTACAATGGAAAATTCATTGTTTAAATATGGTGCAATAAAAAATAAATTAAAATATTGAGCCCTGGCCGGTTGGCTCAGTGGTAGAGCGTCAGCCTGGTGTGCAAGGGGTCCCAGGTTCGATTGCCCGCCAGGGCACACAGGAGAAGCGCCCATCTGCTTCTCCACCCCTCCCCCCCTCCTTCCTCTCTGTCTCTCTCTTCCCCTCCCGCAGCCAAGGCTCCATTGGAGCAAAGATGGCCTGGGCGCTGGGGATGGCTCCTTGGTCTCTGCCCCAGGCGCTAGAGTGGCTCTGGTTGCGGCAGAGCGACGCCCCGGGGAGGCAGAGCATCGCCTCCTGGTGGGCAGAGCATCGCCCCTGGTGGGCATGCCGGGTGGATCCCGGTCGGGCATATGTGGGAGTCTGTCTGACTGTCTCTCCCCAATTCCAGCTTTGGAAAAATACAAAAAAAGAAAAAAATAAATTAAAATATTGAATTATTGAAATAAATTGATAAATTCTAAGTAATTGTGAATAGTATTTTTTTGAGTTATGATAGGAAAAAAGGATGAGTAATTCCAGAGAGAGTATATTGCTTGGTAAAGTAGCAGCAGGTGGGGTGACATGAGGTTAGTGAAAATATTTTTATAGTCTGAAGTCAGGATACCTTAGCTTTGACGACTAACCAATCTGATTTTATCTATTCTTGACCTGAATTCATCTCTGGAAACAGATTCACACTAACTGAACTCAAGAATTTAAAACCAGAATGCCACATTTCTCTATTTCACAGAATTATTCTTGCTGAGATGAAAGTCCCTAGGGTCTTCCTTTTTTAATAGGTACTGATGGCACCTTTTTGCAAGTCTAGGGAGAGTTGTCAAGTTAGAATCTGGATATCAGTTTGTTAATTTAATACAATGGCTTTAATCTATGTCTGTAAAAGGCTCTGGATGGTGGAATTCTGAAGTCAATAGGTTTTTTTCTCAATAAGCAAATTTCATGAAAAACTAAATGATGATTGAAAGATTGCCTAATAAGTATGTGATTAGACTAAGTGGTCTGTGTGATCCAATGCCATAAAAACTTTGAACCATATAAAGAAAGTTTATACTTTTTTATTCTGTCCTAAAGTCATTAACTGCCACCTGGACCAGACAGATGGTGTGTTCTTGAGCAATGTGTTCTTGCCCTGTGGGTATTTTTAGCTAGTGCTTGCCCCTTCCTATGAGTCCATGACTGATCAACCTCCCTTCTGTCTATTATAGCCCTTTAATAATGTACATTAATATCTTTAATCAGAGTACGAGTACATCTTACAGCCTAGGACTTGTGCAACAATATTTGTTCTTAAATGTTGATTTTAAACTCTTACAGGACAGTTCTCTTTCTTTCACTCTAAATTTTTGGTGTAATCCTGGAACCTTTATCTTCTGAAAAAAGCAGTTTTAGAAGGTGACATGATGAGCATGATGAGTCAGAAAAATATCTTTACATTTAGGTGGAAATCCTCAGCAGGAAAGAGAAGTGAAGGGAAGTGGAGACAAAGAGGAGGGCACCAGAGAGTTCTAATCATGGAAGCTGTCAGATTTGGATGTGCAATTTTCTCCCATCCAAGTACTAATCAGGCCCAACCCTGCTTAGCTTCTGAGATCAGACGAGATCGGGCGCATTCAGGGTGGTATGGCCGTAGAAGGATGTGCAATTTTCTATAGCACAGATCTACAGAAATCATACCACAATTTCCAGCTCATGATAACAAACTCCTAATTAACTTGGATCGCAGTCTTTCCACTGTAATAGTACACATGCAGGAACATGAAAGATTCAGATTTCTTTGACCTTGGTCAAATGTGTCATCCTTTGTAGTCAGCTTATAGACTAAAATCCCATCAGGGTAATTCAATAGGGGAATTTGAGCAGCAGATGGAACCATACTGCTCCTTTTTTCTTCCCCTTTTCATGGAAAAAATGAACACGTCTAGATCGCACACACCACAGGAAATCCCCCAATCACAAAATTCAATAAAAGAATTTTCCTGTAGGGCTTTCTGAATAAGAAATAAGTCATCTGAATGACTTGTTTGAGTTTTCTTTCCATTTGTAACACTTTTGGCTCTTTTGATCATCACTGTCTACTTCTGCAGTGGTTCAATACTTACAAGATGCCAGAGGAATAGAAATTTCAAGTCCTGCAGTGTATTTTCCTAAAAGAGATGAGTTCTCAGATTGCCTAGAAAAATAATCATAACTCTCCACTGTTAATAGTAAAAAAAAAATTCCATCAAAAATATACTTCTGTGATGTAATACGATGCCTTCTGTAGACACACAATATGGCTATCATCATTTCTCAACAGGACCAACCTTCTGAACCACCAATACAGTGACATCATAATGGGTATTAGGTGGCTTTATTTCATACTCCCTCTAAATTTTCCATTGTTATTTTTGAAATTGAAGAAGGACTACACTCTTCAGTGAAAGAAGATATGTATTTATTTTCTGAGAGTTACTGCTCACAATTTTTATTATTATTTTCATTAGTTTACCCATCATTCTGTCCATGTAAGAAGCACCTCGTGTGATATGAATTCTGCCAAAACTATTTTGCAAAACATCAACCATCTTCCTCATGAAGTTGCTTGAAATCCTAGCCCTGTCCTGGCTTCTACAGTTACTGTCAAGCCTTTCTTGAGCTGCCTCTTGGATTGTTAAGTAGAATAAAAAGAAAGAAAAGGAACTGCTTTGTTCTACTATCTTTATGCTACCTATTTAGAGTAGAATCTAAAATATATATATTTTTAAAATCTCCTCTAGAGAAGGCAGGCAGTTCTAACCCATAGAACTTAGATTAAGTAATATATGCCTATATATCATCAAACTAACAGACTAGGATATCCAGAACAACAGTCTCCCTGCTTTAACCAATCTCATGGATAAAGGTTACAGATATGATCCTCCCCAGACTGCTACATAAACTTGAAGTTAAGCTCAATGCTCTCACCTACTTATAATTTCAGCACTTTCTCACTCTGAAAAGCAAACTCAAGTCAGTGAACATGACTCTATTATAAGGATAACATTTAATCCACTATAATTTATTAGACAGCTAATCTTTTAAACACTTGAACACCTGACACCTTACAATTAATCTCCATGTGTCCCCGTACCACAGTTAAAACTTACGAGTTAAACCTATAGCAAGAATTATTATTTACAAAGCATGTGATAAAGATTTTATGACATAAGAGGCCTGACTTATAACTTAAAAAAAATCCTTCAAGGTCTGTAGTAAATTTTGCGTCTGCTTTACTTGGTTGAGTAGTAGAGTAGGAAATAGAGAACTATTATATAGGAACAGAGAAGAAAATAGGTGAGAGAGAAAGAATTATCAGTCTGTCTATAACACAATGATGGATCTATGCATTTGAGAAAGAGCAGGAGACAGGGGAGCAAAAATTATTCAGTAATCAAGTATTTCCTTTTCAACGTTTGATAATTTGCTATGGTTTTCATTTTTTTTGTCTGCACTGGGATAATGCTTCATGAATACTATCCCCCTGGGTTTCTCTACAAATGCAAGATGTGTTTCTTTTAAAATGATTCTCCAGAGCCTCGTTTTGAAATAAACAGTTCATTGCTTATAAGGTTTCTATAGAGCAAGTTCTCTTTCAACAGATATATGACTCAAGAAATGGAACTGTATAAAAACTGTTTCTATATGCTCATCTCCCAAAACCATAGAATCTCTAACTTGGTTCTTTGTCTCAGGTGAGTCCTGAGGCTCTTCCCCCCCCACCCCCCTTTTAGAAAATAGCACACTCAGTATGCAAATTATTTGGCTCCCAAATGCAAATGGCTGCTGAACTATAATATTTTATAGTCTTTTCACATCACTGCATAATAAAGTAACCCAGCACATAAATCATATGGCAAAGTCCTTTGTGCCATAGGTGAGTTCTCAGACTCTTTAACTACCTAGAAAATTGACTATAACACATGATATCTCCAAATTTGGCCTTTAAATCCAGTTTTTAAACTCTCTGCTTTCTACATCTGAAGAACTCAACCCCTCTCTTTACCCCCCCCCCACCCTCCTAGGGCAAATTAATGTGCTTGCTCAATCCCTGGAAGGTTAAAGCAAGAAACATTGATTCCTAATATTTATTTTTATCACTACCGTGTTCAGTACTTTTCACTATGTTATTCACTTTTTAAGTGTTTTGCTAGTATAATGCAAAAACCAGTTAATACTCCCAATACTTCAGTAACCCATTATTATTCACCACTTTCTCAGACATTAAAAATGATTTAAAGAAGTTAAAATTTGCTTTCCTCATAGACAAGAGAGAAAATAGTAAACCTAGTTTAAGAATAATGAACTACTGCTCCTACTTATAGCCCAGACTTAAACACATAAATAACCTATACATTCAAAAAATGCTGTTTTCCAAATATGTTCCAAAACCTGACCTGAGAATTGTATCATGCAAATACCAAGGCATAAAACAAAACAAACAATCAAAATGGCCAAGATAAAAGGTCATTTGGTCATTGACCTTGAGCATCTCCAATTTGCTCAGTTGCTCTATAGTAGAATTCACTGGAAAAACAAAACAAAACATGTAGTCAAGATCAATAACAGGAATACAAGTGCTTCCTAACTCCAGTACATTCCAGCATCGCACACAGAAATCTGACAGGGCTGGATATCAGACTGCAGGACAAGGTCTCCTTGGGTTGTGCATGATTAGGGAAGCACTGATCCTTCCCTGTTGTAATTAAAAACCAGGATTCAACAGCAATATGACGAGTTAATAACAAGCTCCAGCCTGACCAGGTAGTGGTGCAGTGGATGGAGTGTTGGACTGGGACGCAGAGGACCCAGGTTTGAAACCCTGCAGTCCCCAGCTTGAGCACGGGCTCACCTGGTTTGAGGAAGGCACCAGCTAGAGCCCAAGGTCTTTGGCTTGAGCAAGGGGTCATTTGCTCTGCTGTATTTCCCCTGCCCCACATCAAGGCACATATGAGAAAGTAATCAATGAACAACTAAGGTGCCGCAACAAAGAATTGATGCTTCTTGTCTCTCTCTCTTCCTGTCTCTCTCTCTCTCTCTCTCTCTCTCTCTCTCTATATATATATATATATATATATATATATATATATATATATATATCTGTCACACACAAAAATAATAATAATATGGCTCCAATCTTTTCTTGCCAGCTCAACACTGACAGCTCGGGCAGGGGTCACCTGTGTGACATAGCAAGTGAGCAGCAGGATGCACCGAACGCTCAGGATTGGTTAGGCAGCAACTCCACTCTGGCATGTTTATTATAGTTAACCAGGTTTGATTTCTTTAAACAGTAAATCATAGCTAAAATGAAAGTTCCAAAGGACCATTTATTTTCATTGTGAACCCTACCTACTGAGTCAGTCTTGGATTCTTTCAATTCACTGCCCTGATGCCGAATAGTGAACTACAAATGTCATATCCCATTCCATCAGAAATTTGTATCATCTAAACCCCTAAGAGCTGTGAGACCAGTCACTAAAATTGAAGCAAAATCCTAGAAGATGATTAGGAATAGCCAGGAGACCAACCCTCAGAAGCAAGTCGTGTTCTTCCAAAGCAAGCTGGGGGGTCCTTTGATAAGCACAGCCCAACAGATTCATGATGCCCAGTCCAGAAAGTGCAACATGGCGGCCATCCCCAGCAGCTGGCTGCACAGAGGTACCCTCCCAAATCTCCCTAAAGACCAGACACTCAGCTTCTGCCCTAGATCCATTATGAAGAGGTTATTTTGCAAATACTGGGGGCTATAATTCAAAGATGTTTACCAGGAGTCTGGGAGGCCCCAGGACTATAATAGTTTTATTAGCAGACTCTGGAATGGCCACTGACTTTCTATCTGACATGTCAGTCCTGAGTATCAGGCACAATATCACCCCGGAGTAACCAAGAGGGCCCCCACTTGTCAAAGATATATATACTGAATTCAGGGCAGTTCAGGTGACAGTTATCTTGGAAGACTTCCAGTGCAAGAAAACTTAGTATGCATTCTCTTCTAAGCTCCCATAATCTCAGGTGCTGTTTTCAGGACAGAAACCGTTTAACTCCACAAGCCCTGGTGGCTCAAATCCTAAAAATTCCAAAAACGAAAGCTTGTCTTCAGGCCTGGCCTTTGGCCAGCTCCTGGGAAAATTCTGCATGATGAAAGTGATTTTGTCTTTGCTTGAGGCATTGAGGCCATGCTGTACCAGTCTGACCACAGAAGTTTACCCTAACAATATGTTTGGGTCTTTTTTTTTTTTTTTGACAAATGTCTATTTTTGCTCTGGGTTGTTCGTGTGTTATCTGCAGGAGTCTGAGTAGCCCTGGGAGGCAAACCCCCCCCCCCCCAAATTCCTTAGACATCAAGGCTTGAGCTTCCCTGGTGGCAACATTTTGAATGTGTTGTCACATACCATATAGTGTGACTTAACTGGGAGAAGACATCTGGAAGCTTGTACCTCATTTCTTCTGGACTTTACCTTTTGTACTTGAACCTTTGCTAGTTTTAATCTGTATCCTTTTACCACAATATCTGTGACTGTGAGTGTAACAGTTTTTCCAAGTCAAGTGATTTTTTTTTCTAGAGAATTATTGGGCCTGAGAGTGATCTTGGAGACCCTGACAAACCTTTCTGTTAGACAAGAGCCATTTGAGTTACTCAGAGGTCATACCATCTCTGCCAACACATTATAGGCCCATGACCTTGTGGCAGTTGAGTACACAGATCTACAGCTACAACCCAGGTGAGGATGGGCAGCACAGACTGTTCAACACAAAGTCTTTTGATTGGGAACTGCTATATGCTGAGTGGAATTCAAGTCAGTGGGTGCAGCCTCAGATGGGTGGGTCAAAAACAGCCAGCCAGTCCACAGCAGTGCTTTCCGGGTGGGTGTGTGCCCGTTCCTCGGCATAGGCTGTGTAACAGTGAAATGTGCACCACTCTGACCCTGTCTTGCTCCAGCCACTGTGTTGAATATAGACATACTGATCATTAGAGAAATTCTGCTTGCAGCTTGAGTTTGTTCTTTTTCTTTAAGAGCAGCCCCCTTGCCAGAGGGTGTCTCTCCTAAGGAGATGGGGAAATATGTACAAAAATGATGATTATTTATAAAGATTTGCACTAGTCTCAAGATCACACTCAGCCTATGTCAAGGGACTGGGAGCAAAGATATTTAGAGAGTTCACAATCATCCTTAGATCCCTGTTGGTGCCCAGGTATCTGTGATAATCAGTCACCTCTTGCCCTTCCCATTCTCTCTTTCCTTGACATAAAAGAAGTCTGTATTCTGGGCTCTCTTAAGATGAATTTGAGGACCCACTAAGGCCCCCATTTGGCACCTTCTTGATCAATAAACCTTTCCTTACTTCACACTCTGACATTTCAAATATTGGCCATTTGAAGTGTCGAGCACATAGACTTTGAAACTATAATAGGCGCTATTCAGATTTAACAATCACCTGAGGAAGTTTGGGTACAAAAAAAATATATGGAGGCTCTGGGCAGGTGGCTCAGTAGATAAAGCATCAACCCAGTGAACCAAGGTCGCAGATTCAATCCCCAGTCAGGGCACATATGAGAAGCAATTAATTGGTGAACAACTAAATGGAACAACTAAGTGGAATGAGTTAATACTTCTCTCTCTCTCTCTCTCTCTCTCTCTCTCACTTCCTGTCTCTCTCTCTCACTTCCTGTCTCTCTCTCTCCCTTCCTCTTTCTCTCAGATTAATGGAAGACATTTTTTTAATATATGGAAAAGTTTATATGAATCAGGTCCCTATACACATTTGTGGCACTCCAGGATTTTCTTACCACCCTCCAATTCTTGAGCCTCTTGGAGACAGGTAGGGGAGATGGGCTCCTGCAAGAAAAGGCTGCCCTCAGGATAATATTAAGCAAGAAATACTGCCAGCCTCCCAGCAAAAGCAAGGGCAATACAGATGAATTTTTTCTTTGATTCGGCTGTTCTAGGGCTCTCTCTATAGATATAAAAATAGATTTAGATAGAGATACATGGAATACATACATTGGTTTACAGTTATGTGTGAAACACAGAGTTTATTCTTGTATTATTATTCATTGATCATTGTATTACTTTCTAAATGAACAACATTAACCTAGTTTTGCCCACTCCTCTATATAATACATATGGAATAGATACATGCAGGTATATGTGGAGTAGAAATATATTACTCACACATTTTGGGACTTCCCAGCATCATAATGCCTAAATCATGAAGAGTTATCTGAGGCCACAATTCTGGATAACCCAACAGGGAAGTGCTATTACTCCCAATAAACTACATGATTTTGAGGTTTGATGGAATTAGTTGCCTCCTGATCTAACCAGGAACCACTCCATCAAACTGACCACTTGTTATCCTGAACTCATATGGAAGGGGTGGATTTCATCCCTTTCTTCTGAATGGACATGTCTTCCTTTAATATCCCCACTGTCTTATGTACTGAAGAATTGCAACCATCCTGTGGTGTCCTAAGGGTGGAGACCCCCATTCTCTCATACTGTAAGGTCATTAAGCTGGACAATTAGAAAAGCATGGTCCCATTCCTGCTGGGGTCAAGGACTATGATAAAATATCAATATGATGAGGCAGAACTTTGGCTCCATTTCTATCCTCCAGCTCGGCTCTGTGGTGATTGGGGGTTAGGGGTCCAAACTTTGTGGTTGCAGTTCAATAATGTTGTAGGTAGAGGCAGAATTAGCCACATCACTAATCGTGGATGGTAAAGGAACACTTACTCCTCCTACTGGCCCCATATGGAAAGTGGAGCAGAAGTCTGGTCCTCGACCTTAATTGCTGTAAGCACCAGCCATGGCGGGTTTCATGGTCAGGGAAGTCAACTCCTTTCATGGGAGGCTGGCCTGCAGATAACCAGTGGTGGACAAGTCAAGCCTTTCTTCATAGCAGGCAATAACAGTGCGTACGGTTTTACAAGTTTAATTGGACACTGTCCCTGTCCTAGGAAAGCTTGCGGATCCACAGGGTGAAAACTGGTGGCCCTGAGAGAGTCGCAGCATCTGGGAAGGGTATTCACTGCGGATAGCCACTAAGTGAAACCACTCAGTTTCAAATTTAGTAGTTACTTCATTTCAGTTTAGCTTTAGCACAATCGCAGTGCCTTAGGAACTTAGTCTAGTATTTTATTCTCTGGATTTTATTTAACATTTCTTCCTTAATATAAAAGACTTTTAAAATTATCCTAAGTAGCCCAATATATATATTTTAGTTGATAATTAATCCATTAATATAGTTACTATTGAAGGTTTGTTAAATAGCTCCCACAGCTCTGGGTTGGTTGGGCAAGAGACAAAAAAAAATCAAGTGCTTACTCTACTCCTAATACTTTTGACCCTAGACTAGACTGACTAATCACTTAATCTCCCAACATCCAGATTGCCTTATTTATAAAATGAGAAAAGTAGAAGTGCTTACTCATCAGAATGCCGAAACATGTCTAGAGTGATGAATATTTCTATTTAACCAACTTGAAATATGTAAATTACAACACACAAAAACTTAAGAGTGTTTTCCAATATGTATCTTTGCCTGAGGAATTTTCATTCCTCTCCTAAACATGAGCAGATTCATTTAATGTCTAAGTCTTACTTCCTTTCTGACAAGAATCCCTTCAACCTAGCATTAAGTCATGTGGTATTTCTGTGTTTATGTAATCTTATTTTCCGCAATAAAGCTATAAGCTTCTGATGCTTCACAATGCTCTCTGAGACCCAATGCATGACTAAGATCATGGTAGAAACTCCTTAATATTTGGTGAGCTGAAGAATATCACCAGTAGCCAACTAGGAGGACAGCACCACATACTTCCTCACACTTAACTCTCAGTCACATTAGCACATAGGAAACTACCAAGTGCTCAGTCTTTCACTGCTTGAGCCCAAACATGGCTCCTTTATTTCAGCTGGGTGGCTGATGTCAGCAGGATCATAATCACACCCCTCTGCACCAAACATCAGGTGATTAATAGAAACCGTTTTTGAAGAGAAAAAACATCCTATTTCACTTTGTCTCCAAAATTTCCCAGCAGGTATACAGACCTCTTACTACATAAAGAGTTTAAAAGAAGGCCCCCTTTTTCAAAAACAATTATCGCATAAGGATACTGTTTGTTACCCCCCAGTAGTTTGATGAATAAACTGATAGAAGTGAACATTCTCTAAGTAAGTTTTCACTTGTTTCTCAGCTCTAAAAAAATACAATGTCCCTGTAGATAACGATGACAGAAGAAAATAGATCCATCCCCTGTGGCCATTAGATTTTCAGCTTTTGTTTCAACTGTTAAATAAGCCTTCTGAACACTTTTTCTAGTTAGAGGTGTCGCCATGGCTAATGCACTACTTAGTCTATAGAATATTCAATGTGGTAATGGCTTGTTGTTTTTTTCCTATTGAAACAATACCAACTCAGACCAATATACTTTACCTATCAATTCTCCTGTTCTTATAGAGCAAAGTTACACACCTGCACCTGAAAAAAGTCCAGTGTTTACCTAGCTTTGCTAAAGATGCAAAATTATAAGTATTAGATTGGTTAGTATCTGTGAATATGAGACATATAACAGCAAAACACATCAAGTAAGAGGAGAGACATCCTAGAGAGAGGGAAAAGTCAAGACTACCCATGGTTCATATTGTCTTACTCACTGCGCTCAAGGTTTCTATCTTTCTGACCCTTCTTAATCTATTTACTCAATTTATATATTAGACCATTTACTCAGTAGGTTAGGTGTTCACTGAAAGAAGATCCCAAGTGGCCTTATTCCTTATAAACTCAAGAAGCTTTCAATTTGTGTGGATAAAATAAAGCTATATGGTGGCTTGAAGTTCGAAGATCCTCTCCAATTAATCTTAAACATCCTGCTCAAAAGAATTGTCATCGGCTACACATATCTCACTCACACCAAATCAGATTATATGACAATTCCCATCCTTGCTCTTCATGTCACAGAAATAGTGTTACTGATTAGGCTTTGCTGCCCTCTGCTGGCCTATTGGGGACCAGCTGCTCTTTAAACAAAAATCAAAATGATCCTCTCTTGTTGAGTCTTGGATTTCAGCTAAAAGAAAGAAAAAAGTTTATACATAGTCTTTATTAAAATAAACATTAAAAACCGTTATTTAAAAGCATGGATAAAATAAAGTGAAAAACAAAATTTATTCTTCCTTAAGCATAAATGGAATTTTGTAATCTGCATTTAATAATTAAATTTATCTAAAATTCTTCAGTAGTTTGCAATAGCAATAGAGAGGGACAGTTTGCAGCCTTTCTGTACTGATAAATAGTCAATGGCAATGAATATGTTTCTCAAACATTAGAGCAAATATAAAAAAAATCATTTTCTGTTCCCATGTCTACAAAACTTTTACCACTTTTCTCCTTGCACTACTAAGTTCTGGAAACATAAGATGGGGCAGAGATTTTATAATTCTAACAACTCCAAAATGTATGAGGATGCTGCATTTATTTGTAAGCATAATACTTCAGTAAAATTGGCATAATGAAGTTCAGAATCCTTGTAGAACCCTGTAAGATTTAGGCACACAACAACAACAAAAAATCTTCTTATTTGATATTCCACATATACATTAAACTAAAAATAAAGACTAAAGTAAGAGGCAACAAGCATTTATCTAATATATAAAATAATAGCTATTAAGGAAGCACTGATTCGGGCAGAAACCCAAGTAATGTTTCAATTCGGGGATGAAGTCTTTAGGATTTTATGAAAAAGAGAAGGGAAATAGTTACCTGAATAGAAGAAAAAACCTCTATTAGTGTTATAAGCCAATACAATAATTTTTATAAGTGCAAATAAGCTAAGTTATTCTTTAGCAGTACATGATGGGATTAATTAAAAATGTCTTTATTCAGTCTGGTAGTCAGGATATCTGCTTTCCTGTTAGATTTACAAACAGTTACTTGAAATACAATATTGGTTTGGCCCAGTCCAAAAGTTATTTTGCCTTGTTCAAACATTCCAAAGTTTTGAAGAGTAAGAGATGTCTCTAGAATGGATGTCCTAGCTCTATTTTTATGTCAAATTTTTACATATAAAAGGTATAATATTCCTCTTCTGTCATTTTGTTATTGTCCAGAACCTTTTTCCTAAAGTTGGAGAATCACAATTATGAAACATGATTGGATGAATTTCCACATACTCCATGCTCCATAAGTGACTCTTAAGCATATATGGCCATAACACATTTTTTACATGAATAAAAACTGATAGAAAGTAGGTATTTTCTAAAAGTGTTGATTTTTAGTCACCTTTGAAGAAGGCCCCAACATATGACAATTTGGCATAGGAATTATTGTGAACTGAAGGCAACTGAGACCTTGCCTTCTTACTCAGAAGAAACCTTTCTTCTCCCTTAATTACCTAAAAGATTCTAAATTAGGAGCCTTGCCCATAACAAGAGTTATGACCAGAAATAACTATGCATGGGGCAGGACAAATTACTGAACATCTGCCTTCCTTACTGTCCTGTGACTTTCTCTCCTCCCCTCTGAAGCCTGAAGACAGCTTACTTCATTCCTTGGCTCAGGATGCCATATATGCTTCATTTTACTTTTATCTATGTATGTGGGGTTCCCATACATACATATGTAATTTGGTTATTTTCTTTTGTTAATCTGTCTTTAAGTAGATTTAATTATTAGACCAGCCAAAAGAACCAAGAAAGTCAGAGCAGAAATTTTTCCTCCCTCACACTTTAATACACTAAATTGTTTCATATAAATAAGAGAGTAAGTCATAAAACTCCTAACTGGTTGAGTTATCAAACTACAGAAAATTGCTTTTTATCACATGCAGACTATTAAAAGCAGTTGTTTTTTTCTAAAGCCCAATAGGTTGGAACAAATACTAAATGAACAGAAGCAGCTGTTTGTGTGTTCTGTATATGAGCTCAAATGTATGAGTGTAAGCAGGAATGAGATTCACGATAACTTTCCCTAAGAGAGGCTAAAATAGAAAGAGAACATCATTATTATTATCAGCACTATCAATGTAATTATAATCTATTAAGTGTATCTTACATATCAAATAAAGAACTCAATGGTTCACCTTTACAATTTTATTTAATTCTCAAAACACTAATAGTTATTATCACCTACACTTTACAGATGGGAAATGTATAGCTCAGAAAATGTAGGTTCCTTGCCCTAGACTGTACCATAAGAGTCAGAGAAGAGTCTCCAACCCAAAGTTGTCTCCAATGTTCATGTGTTTCTTATTAATAGCTCTATATATTTAAAATGTCTTATTTTCACCAGTACAAAATAGCAAATATTGAAAAGAAGTTGAATTATTAATACCTTAAGAAATACTTCTTTCTTGTGTGTATATCATGTGTAAATCTTAAAGAGTGAACACATACAAGGTCAAATTGGATAATTAATTTTAATTATATTATTCTTGTGCACTTTGCCAAATAGCTCTCATAAATATGTAAAGCCGTTTGTTACTTTGGGAACACCAATGTTTTTTAAGCAACAACCAGAGCTATCCTTCAGTTCAGTTGAGCCACTTAGTTCAAGTAGCTTTGATTCTTAAAGGTCACATTTTTGGGATCGTTATTTCCATGCAAAAAGAAATCAGCTTTGAAATACTGCAAAAGTCTGAAATATTATTGTCTTACTAAAAAGGACATTATTTAGGATGATTTTAAAAATCTATTCTGAAAGAAAGATTCAAAACAAACAAAATCATATACACACACATTCAAATTAAATTCTTGCATTTTTTTCCGATGGATAAGCAAGCACATCAAGTATAATGACAAGTATCAACTGGAGCCCAAATCCATAAAAGCCCATGTTCTCTGAGATTTCTTGAAAAAAATAAAAGTAATACTGTTTATTGTTGGACTATGTCAAAGACCAAAAAAAACAACAACAAACAAACAAACAAACAAAAAATTCAGAAAGAGTTTACTGGATGGGACCAGAAGTTCTGGTGAGAACTTATTAAGTTTGAAAATACAATTAAAAGCAAAGAAAAGTGGGCTTTCCCTGACAGCTTGTCTTGGAAGGCTCCCTCTAAGTCAGCACACGTTAAGTTACTTACTAAAATTCTGTGGCACCCCCAAAATATCTCTTTTACCAATCTGTATAACTTTGATTCACTTACCCTAGACGGCTATGTGTTGGCTGTTGTCATTTTTTTATTTGACAATCTAAGGGAAAAGAGGTCAGTGCTCCTGACTACATTGTCAGGTATTGCATGTTTTAAACATTCTTGTGGCTCAGCCATTGAAAAGTGCTGCTCTACCTGCTCTGGAAAGACTATGAAAAATTGCTCTACGATGTAACTAATCAAGATATTTTGCTTCATCTCCCTTTTGTCAGCACACAAAACTTTATGTCAGGAAAGTTTTCAGAGGTAATCAATCCTAAGAGAAAAAATGAGTAAGAAAAAGAATATCATGAATAAATTCTTCATTAGACTATTTAAATTCTGGTTTTTAACATTGCCATATTCTCACAGGCAACATTTCCTCATCCTGTTTTATAGTAATTGATAACAAAACAACCATGATTAAATCAACCCATCACACAAAATCATGTTTTACTACTTGTTCAATCACTAACCTATTTACTACCAGTTTTCCATGACCTGGAAATATCCAAAGTTTTTCTGTGTCCCCATTAACTTCAGCTAATCAAGGTTATCCTCTCCTTATTATTCACTTTTAAAAAGTCATTTCTAAGTCATGAATCATGTTGAGGAAAAAAGTGATGGCTGAAATCTGTCTTTATTGGAAAATTCACAGTGATGAATGACAGTAACCCTTACCTACAATATAGAAGTGTTGCTTCAGAAAATATGAGACTTGAATTGAATTAACCTTTAGCCTTATGTATGCTAACTTTTAGTATCTATTGTATTTTCAGACAGGCTCTTTGCTAAACACTACAGAATCACAGATGCATTCCTCACAAGTCATGCTATGAAGAACAAAGCTATATAAGGTGTTTTATTTCACCTAGTTAATAACAGGCAATGCCAGGTCTTGAGTCTGGCAGCAGTAACTCCAGAGTGTAATCACTCTATTCCTCTGCAATTATTACAAATTCTCCCTTGTAGCTGTGTATTCTCAGGGGATGGAATAGTGTTTTACTTAGAATAGGTGGTATGTGTGTATGTGTGTGTGTGTGTTTAACTAAGGACTTCTGTAATTCATTCCTATTCTATACAAAAGCCCACATTTTCCATAATATAATTCATTTCTTTAATTTTAAATTTTCTAATTTGCTAATCTGACTTTAAAAACTAGCTACTGTGACAGAGTGATAGATGTAAATTCATCTGTAAAGGATCATAATTTATTCAGGCCAGTTAGGTAGCATACAACAAAATCTACTTAAAACTGGCTTAAGAAAAGAGGCAAATACATTGGTCTGTATAACCAAACTATGGAAATGTCATGATGGAATAGAAGACAACCAGGAATTCAAACTCTATAAGAGTTTCTCCCCAATATCTGTCCCTTCGTTCCTCTTGCTGAGGTTATCTTTTCAATGACGTAGGGTTGGTCCAAAGAACCTCTGTGCCCCAAAGCTTACTCCTTTGTAACTAGAAAAAACGAAACTCCTCACCAGTAGATCTAAGTTTAAAAAGCCTGATAGACTCCCTTCTACCCCCATTGGTTCAATGTGGGTTTCGTAACCACCCAGAAAGACAGAGTGATATGATCAATCTGGTTTGGGTCATCGTTCACTGCCTTACAAAGGAGACAAGCTGGATTCAATGACTTTAAGTTTAAAACAATAAATTTGCTTAATTAGCTTACAACAAAAAACACTGCATAAATCATTTGCTGTGACTTTAATCACCCTATCTTTTGTACTTAGATTTAAATGGTTTCTAACTATCCTTTCATCTCTTGCATATTACTTCTTAAAGTGTTAAAGACTTATATTGGAGCATTTCATTGACTGAAACAGATCACATATTTTTTTCATGTTGGCTTTAAAGAGAAGAGGGAGAGGAACGATCTCTCACTAAGAATTTCTTAGTGGAAGATGTGGACTATTGGCCCAATACCTCTTTATAACAACATATATAGAGTTTTCACAATAAGAGCAAATAAATAAACTACTTCATGTGATTAAGACTAGTTTATTTCATTAGGCATTATATTAGTTCTTCAATATTTTCAACTTATTTACGTTAAGTTAAATATATGTGCAGCTAACAATTACGATTGATTTAATCCATTCTGATGGCTGACATAACAAACAACGCTTACTGTGTGATCCTGGCATAATTGAATCTGGGTGAATTCTCTTTGTCAAACAATGATACTCACTCACAATAGGGTAATGTGTAGTAACTGCACAGTGAGTACTTTAAATATTTTATATGAAAAATTACAGAAAATAATGTGCAAGACCAGAGTTTTGCCCATTTATTATTCTTGAATTCTGCAAAGAGATGCCAGCTATAAAAAGACATCTCAGCTGTGAGTAAAGAGAAAATTATAAAGAGAACATTTCTGGGTTCTGTGAAGTAGCCCTTTGTAGAAGGCAGTGATATGAGTCCCTCAAGTTTCATCCTCAGATTAGAAGTAGAGAAAACTATTGGCTAACCAGAAGCTTACTGAGATTATAGAGAGAGCCTCTGGTGTTTCCAACATAGAGGTTGCAATATAAAGAAAGTCACTGCACACGCTCAGCCTGAACTCTAAGAATATATCAGAATCAAGGGTTCATAAGTGCTTCCATGCAAGAGATGAAGACAACGTGGGGAAATTAGCTTCCTCCTGGCTCAAGAAGACAGGGATGAGACTCCAACAAGAGAATTTGTTGAGAATGGGCAGCCAGGAAGCTAGTACTGAGGGGCTCTGGTCACCAGAAAACAGTCCACAATCAAGATACGAGAAGACCAGTGGGGAATCTTGGAGAGCACAAGTGACCTATGAGAAAAGGAATTGGCTCTAACCTTCTGCCAGACACAGGAAGTCCAAACCTCTGAAGCAAACATGTTGCTAAAAGTCAGCAGGCATCAAGTGGTTATTTCTAATTCACCTAAACACAAGTACTGGGCAACTTGGTTGGCTGGGAAATAAATTGTTCAGTGGGCTTGCCTTCAAAAGATTGTAAACAAATGCTAAATCCTTGCTGTTGGTGAAATGGGCACTAAAAGTTAGATGTGTGGTGCAAATTCTAATTTGTGTTCAGGAAAGTTATTTATTTCAGCCTGAGTCAAATTTTTGAAAAGGATGTGATAGATGATGGTTTATTTTTCTAATCTATGCATAGATTCCTTAGGTTTATACTCCAGATCACTAGTATGTAGAATTTCACTTTAATAATTTTGTTTGATTTTATCAGATGGAGTTATTTGTAAAGTGTAAGAAAATTTCAACTCCCTCAGTTTGATTTTCATGGCTCCCTCTGAGTCTCCTTTCACACAGAAAATTAGGACAGCTGAACAAACCATCCTTCTAAAAAACAAACCAAGCATGACCAGTACTCTGGCCTTTCTAGGGGGATGTGTGAGCTGTCTTACCAGGATTCCATGAAAAAATTAAGCCCAATGTCCTAATGCATTCATTTTATGTAATAAATTACCATCTCTCCTAAGAATCTAAAACACTAGGTGTGTACAGCCTCTAGCAAAACTCAGAAAAAGTTACTCATGCATTTTTGTATATGCTGTGGTCAGGATGAGAAGCCCAGATTGAAAATACACACCTCTGCTGTGTGCTGAGCATCTCAAGATGTCTTTTCTCTTGGCTAAGAAGATTGTTTGAACACTCTTGTTTCTTTGAATCACTATCTGTCTCTCCTCTGCCTCTCTTAGCATTTTGTACTGTTTATATTTTATTAAACAGAGCTAAATTTTCATCTGCATTACTAAATCACAAGCTCCATCAGGGAAAGAACCAATCATTCCTCAGTAGCCTGCAAAGAAGCTATCAAAGTTGCCCTAAAAAAAAAAAAAAAAAAAAAAAAAGATAGTTCACTTTGAATCTCTCCAATTCATGTTTCAGAATGTCAACAAAAAAGTAACAAAATAATGGTGATGTTTGCTCACTGATTTGTAAGTTTTTTCTGCCTGCTTGCACAAATGTGGTCTATCAGAGAATCTAGTACCACCACCAGGAAGAGAAAATTCAGACAAGCTGATAGGAAGGACCAATATGAGTTCCATGGAAATACAGAAGTGCTGAGGTTAAAATAAGGGTTAACATTTGAAGACCTTTTTTTTTTTACAAAACATAAGCATTTATAAAATTACCAGTTTTTAGTATCTTCACTTTGGTTAAATCTCTCACGAGTGAGAAGAAAGATGGAAACAGCAGGGCTCAGCTGCTATAGATTTAGCACATTGGATGAAAGAAAAGGTCTGCAGAGAAAGTCTCCAATGCAGGGGTCCACAAACTTTTTACACAGGGGGCCAGTTCACTGTCCCTCAGACTGTTGGAGGGCCGGATTATAAAAAATACTATGAACAAATCCCTATGCACACTGCACATATCTTATTTTAAAGTAAAAAAAACAAAACGGGAACAAATACAATATTTAAAATGAAGAACAAGTAAATTTAAATCAACAAACTGACCAGTATTTCAATGGGAACTATGGGCCTGCTTTTGGCTAATGAGATGGTCAATGTGCTCCTCTCATTGACTACCAATGAAAGAGGTGCCCCTTCTGGAAGTGCAGCAGGGGCCGGATAAATGGCCTCAGGGGACCGCATGCGGCCCGCAGGCCGTAGTTTGGGGACCCCTGCTCCAATGTCTGCTTTATGTTCCTAAACCATCTAGAACCATCAGTAGGTATGAACCCATTGCTATACAAAATGAAAACTTTTTTTATTAGACTAAATTCACTTTTTATTTTTTCTTTCAATAAAATGAAACTTTTGCGATTAAGTGTAATTCAAAAATAGGATTCAACACATATATCACTGAGGCAACAAAGCAAAAGGGAAATAAGAAAATTCAATTCTGGTTCCAACTTAGCCATCAAAAAATTGTGCCTATTTGGAAAAAAGTATCACTTGCTCTCTCTGAGGCTCACTTTCCCCCTCAGTTAAGTAAGCATCATGAGATGATTTTCCTCTCTCAGCTCATCACAAGAATTCTATAACCCTGTGAAATCCTATGGTACCCTCAGAAAAGCCACTTACACTGTCCCACTTTTTACAGGCAATGTGTATCTAAAGCAAAACCAAAGAATTCATGTCTCAGAGTGAAAAGAAGGGCAGAATGGTACCTGTCTTGGCAGAATTTGTCTCCCGTCATACGAGCACACTGCATAATACACCTGCATCTGATGGGATCACACTTGCAGATGAGAAAAAAGAAAATATTGCACCTGACATGTGATGAATGCTCTATACACTGGTTTACACGTTGAATATAGAAAAAGACCTTGGCAACAATATGATTATGCTGAAATGCATGGTAACATCACAAGTCAGTATTCAGCCTACTTGGGTTTTGAGAAATGCATAGGTGTGAGATTTTGTTCTGGAGGAACAGACATATAGAGAGTAGCATAAAAATGGGTACATGACAGGGCAAGTCAATTATTAAAGAAATAAACTATGTATATCAGAGTAGGCATATCTATAACATGTAATATGACATATATATTAAATTATTTACATATGAGCTATAATATATAGATAGGATTTTATAGTCATGTGCATTGATATAGTATATATGACATGAGAAATATATAACAAATTTTATAATCTTATGTGTAATTAAATACATATTTATGAGTAAATTTTATATAATATATATACCTTTATATGTAATATAAATTTTTATTCTGAAAACATCAGAAAACTCAAGAAATAGAGACGTAAGTTCACAGAATGAATTCTCTTGTCTTTCATTTATTTTGAGAGTTGTTACAATGCTACAAGTAAACAGCAATTTTCTCCTAGGAATAAAGCTAATTTCTAAACAAGTAAAACTATATTGCAAATAATATTATTATATGATGACCCAAATTTCTTCAAAAGATTAATGTGGAATAACTTTTTAGTTTACCCTAGGAATGACAACACTGCTATTTTAAAAGTCTTCTAATACATTTAATTTGTGAGATTAAATTTATTTTTAAAAATGTATTTACACATGGTTTTTAGAAGGAAACTTACATCTATATTTAGGATCTATATATAATACCATAGTAATATATGAGCTAAATAATCATATTTTAAATTCTTGATTCTTTTCCCGTTTTTTAATTCTCTTCTTCTCTGACTTGAAGTTTGACAAATGTAATTATTTTTAAGTTTCCCTCCTACATTCATTTATTTCATTACATCATTCATTTAGTCAATACTGAACATCTTATATGATATTATATACCAAGACACTGGGAAAGGAAGGAGGAGAAGGAGGGACGGGGAACAAAGAGAGAGAGGAACAAGAGAAGAAAGTGGAATGAGAAGCCTCCCTCATCCTCCTGCAGCCTGTAGGAATCCCTTAGGGACCCTCTCGCCCTGTCTCTCTGTCCTGTGGTAGCTTTCTCTAACCTTACAACTTTGCTTTCTTTTTTTTTTTTCCATTTTTCCAGAGGTGGAAACGGGGAAGCAGTCAGACTCTGCATGCGCCTGACCGGGATCCACCTGGCATGCCCACCAGGGGGCGATGTTCTGCCCCTCTGGGGCATCGCTCTGTTGCATCCAGAGCCATTCTAGTGCCTGAGGCAGAGGCCACAGAGCCATCCTCAGCACCAAGGGCCAACTTTGCTCCAATGGAGCCTTGGCTGCGGGAGGGGAAGAGAGAGACAGAGAGGAAGGAGAGGGGTAGGGGTGGAGAAGCAGATGGGCGCTTCTCCTGTGTGCCCTGGCCGGGAATCGAACCCGGGACTCCTGCACGCCAGGCCGATGCTCTACCGCTCAGCCAACTGGCCAGGGCCAACAACTTTGCTTTCTAGGCAGATCATTCCTAAGATTATTTCTGCAGTCCTGAAAGCTCTATAAGCTCTTAACATTTTTCTAGACCTAAAACTTCAACTGAATGAGCCCATCAACTCCTTAAATTTGCCCATGCTAGAACATCATCAGCTTTTCCTCCCCTTTTCTCAATGTAACCCCTGCTCTCATTGACACCACAATTCTCCATTACCCAGGTTCCAAATCGAGAATTTGTCAATGATTTTTCACTCTTTCTTATTACAATGACTAGTTGGCCACAAAATATCTATCCTACTTCTACAATATTTCATACTTCTTCTTTCTCCACTTCTATTACCCAAAATATAAACCTTTATTTCTCTTGTCTGGGTTATTTGAACCCCTCCATAACTGATTTTCTCATCTCTTAGCTCTCCACACTGACTCAGTATACAACCTGCCAGATTCTTTCCCCAGAATATTACTTTAATGTTTTGGTAAATTGCATTACTTTGCCTCTAAAATCTTCAGCCCCCTATTTAATAGGAATATGTGATGATTAAAATTAGATAATGCATGTAAAGTGCTTAGTGGGGTGTCTACCACACAGCAAGTATTCCATTATAATTAACTATTTGTATATGTCATTGCCTGGGGGGGGAAAGTGTCAAATTATTCAGCTGTCCACTTAGCCATTCCTTTTTAATGCCTGTATTGCACAATAATTAAGAACTCTGCAGCTAAACTGCCTAGATTCAAATCCTATGAATTCCAACTGTTACTCTTGAGTAAATTGCTTAACCTCTTCATGCCTCCATATCTTAATCTATATAATTGTGATGACAATATTAGCATCTACTTTAGAATATTATTATTATGATTAAATAATTGATGCATACAAAGCAAGTATAGGACTGATGTTAAATATTCAATTAATATCAGTGTTATTAATAGCTATTCAGAGTCTACCATGATCCTTCTCCAACTTATCCATCAAGCCTTGTCTCTCACTCTTCCTTTTTATAAACTCTCTGTTCCATCCCATCTTGTGCATGCTTATTGTGTTTTTCTACTGGCGTATTCAAGCTCTCCACTTCAGCTGTCTTTGGTCCTGTCCCTTCTAGATGAAAGTTCTTAAAACCACACATTTTCCATATTTATATATCTTAAATATCTTTCACACAGGAAGGATTTAGCAAATATTTGTAGAAAAATGTATCACTATTGTCATACCCTAAGCATTTCAGCGTGCCACTCTGTTAGTTTCTGGTGCTGCTAAACAATTGAATCTTGAATTGATTTATATGTGGTAATAATCAGATACAGCAATAGATGTATAATCTATCAACAGCCCTATTTTGAACAATTTATTTGTCATTGGTTTATGAATAAATGATAGCATTTATTCATGAATCTGGTAAATAATTTACTACTTACAAAGCTTCAGATTGAACTAACTTTTGCTCGAACTGTTCTTACAGAAATTTCAATATTTTTCTTGGCCTATGAGACTCACCATACCTGCTCTTAAAGTTGAGTAAATCAATTTAAAAGCAATAGGATGGCCTGGGTTTTGGTTTAGATTGCTTTTTGCGAGTGTATATTTCTTTTCTTTCATTTTATGTAATTTTTTTAAGTTAAAAATGCTGTGGCCAAAAAGAAAAAGATCTCTTCTAGGTTTTACATACTTGCTTATATTAATATCCTAGTTCTGACATTACAAAGTGTCACAAACTACATAGCTTCAGAAAAACAGAAATGTATTATCTCTTAGTTCTTGAGACTATACATCCAAAATTTAACATGTTGGCAGTGAAGGGGACCAAAGTTTTGCCATCCAAAAATATAACCTTTTTGATACCAACTTTAAGCTGGATATTAAGAAACAAAAGATAGGCCTGACCTGTGGTAGCGCGGTGGATAAAGCATCGACCTGGAAATGCTGAGGTCGCCGGTTCGAAACTGTGGGCTTGCCTGGTCAAGGCACATATGGAAGTTGATGCTTCCTGCTCCTCCCCCCTTCTCTCTCTTTCTCACTCTCTCTCTCTCTCCTTTCTAAAATGAATAAAAAATAAAAATAAATAAATAAAAAAGAAACAAAAAATAAAGAAAAAACCTGCAACCTTCCTCTTTCCTACCTAAAGGAATTCAAATGTAAAAACCTGCTTTATGAAAAAAAGCATCACTTTGGCATGTTCACCATAGCACATAAAAACTAGCAAAGCCTGTTTTTTAAACTTACTTTTATGCCCAATTGTTTCTGGGCTGCCCAGCAAGAGTTCATTTACCATATTTGCTCTTTGGTCTACATCAGGGGTTGGGAAAATTTTTGGCTGAGAGAGCCATGAACACCACATATATTTTAAAATGTAATTCCATGAGAGCCATACAACTACCCGTGTACGTTACACATTATCCAATAAAAATTTGGTGTCGACCCGGAGGACAGCTGTGATTGGCTCCAGCCACCTGCAACCATGAACATGAGCGGTAGGAAATGAATGGATTGTAATACATGAGAATGTTTTATATTTTTAACATTATTATTATTTTTTATTAAAGATTCATCTGTGAGCCAGATGCATCCATCAAAAGAGCTACATCTGGCTCACAAGCCATAGGTTCCCGACCCCTGGTCTACCTGATAATTACCTACTTTCATCTGAATTACCAGATCCTTGTCCCCCTTGCTTTTGGCCAAAATAGCCTATAAACCTCCACAGTCCAATGAGTCTTGGATCTCATTTATTACAACCAACCTGACATGTACACTCATACTAAACTTGGTACATCTTCTTTGGTTAATCTGTCTCAGTTAATGTGATTACTAGTCCAGCTAGAACTTAGATGGTGGGAAAAAAGTTATTTTTTGTAACCCCACAGCAGAACCATGCTTTTCCCAAAACCTGCAGGGAAAAATTCTTCCTTGCCTCTTTCTATCTTCTAGTGATAGCTGTCAAGCCTTGGTGTTCTTTGACTTGAAGCTGCATCACTCCAGTCTCTGCCTCCATTATCACTTGGTTGTTCTTCACACATATCTGCATCTTCACATGGTGTTTTCTACTTTTTATTTTTACTTTAAATAATTTCTTTTTTATTTACAGTTGACCTACAATATTATATTAGTTTCAGATGTATAACCCAGTGATTAGACATTATATAACTTACTAAGTAATCACCCTGATAAATCTAGTAACCATCTGACACCATACGTAGTTGTTACAATATTATTGACTGTATTCTCTATGCTGTACTTTAATTCCATATAACCATTTTATAATTAACAATTTATACTTCTTAATTCCTTTACCTTTTTCACCTATCACTCCAACTCCCCTCTCATCTGACAACCGTCAAAATGATCTCTGTATCTATGAGTCTGTTTCTATTATGTTCTGTTCATTTATTGTGATTTTTAGATTCCACATATAAGTGAAATCACATGGCATTTGTCTTCCTCTGTGTGACTTATTTCACTCAGTACATATCCTCTAGATCCATCCATGTTGTTGAAGATGGCAAGATCTCATTTTCTTTTTATGGCTAAGTTGCATTTCATCGTATATGTGCACTACTCCTTCGTTACTCATTGATCTATTGATGAAAACTTACGTTGCTTCCATATCTTTGGCTATTGTCAATAATTCTGCAAAGTATATATGTATGTATATGTCTTTTTGATTTAGTGTTTTGGATTTCTTCAAATAAATATCCGGAAGCAAAATTGCTGGGTCCCCCTTTATTTCTTGTTCTATAACATTTTGAAGTCTATTTGTCTGGTATAAGTATACATCACATTTACAAACTTATTTGACCAACACTGTAACACTAGTATCCTGAGAATCAAAAAATATATATATTACAGGTGTTTTTATAAACATTTGTAAATGCACTGATAAAATAGTTTGAAATCATGGCTAGGTCCTGGTGAACATGTTCTCTCCTCTAAACAAGGCACCCTATTATCCCCTGCTCATTTTACATACTGAATCCTGTGCCACTGCTAATCCTAAACCCTCATGTAGGGCAGGTAAAATATATTATGCTCACTTTGTTAAAGATGGTGCTGCCTACATGGAAGCCCATCACCCAGGTGATATTAATGTGTGTTGGGGGCAGGCTGTGGGCAGGTAGGATCCTTGTAACCTGGGGCTTGGTTTTAGGACTAAGCCTTTCCCACTTTTTTTGATGTGGAGTGGTACAATCCCATCATACGTCAGATAAGTGACATTGTATTAGAGGCTTCCCTATTTTGTATATTGGATTAAAGCAGGGGTCTCAAACTCGCGGCTGTGCAGCCGGCCCACCAATTTTGTGCGGCCCGCAGACTAATCAAACTTTGTGGATTAATCTGCGGGCCAGTCTGCGGGCTGCGCAAAATTGGTGGGCAGGCCCATGCGACCCGCGGGCCACAAGTTTGAGACCCTTGGATTAAAGGTTCTGATTTCTGCACTATAAAGTGGGGCAGAGCGGGAGCTTGCTCTTGAGGTTCCTGAGATTAGCATTAGAGAGGAGAGCAGAGAAAGGCCACGTGGAGGAGGCCAGGAGAAGCAGCCAAGATGGTGGAGTGCTGAATGAGAAGCCAGTTTGTGCAGTTTGTGCAGGGATAAGGAAGGAGATGAGGAACAGAGGTGAATAAGTCTGGTGAGCTAGAAACCTTTGATTCTAGGAAAACTCAGATATGTCAGTATCTTTGTGAGCACTGAATGAGTGGGTTTTGGAGCCCAGTGTGTGTTTTTACTTGCCCGCCGGGTGCAAGCTAGGATTAAAAATGATGGCCCACCAGTTTTTGGCTCTGTTGTTTCTTTACTGACTGTCCGAATCCAATGTGAACCTGCATGGGCTCAGCGGCTGTGATGGTGGCTGTGGATACTGGCCACATACCTCATCTTTCAGGGTGGAGACAGTTGAGACTGTTTTTAAACAAATCTGATGAGCATGGGGTCACTTTTTCATTCTGGCCTGACCCCACTTTTCCATGGAATATTTAATGCAGTGACAGACTCATCTGAAATATGCATCTGCTGAGAGGGGCCCCGGGGTCTGGTGTTGCTGAGCCTTGAGTGCACAACAGCCTCACCTCCAGCTCCTTAGATGGGTGGAGGGCTTCATACAGGGCCACGTTTGCTCTGCTCACCTCCAAGCTCCTGCTCAAGACAGCCACAGAGCTGGTGACCTGAAACACATGCTTTCTGAAATTACAGTGAAAAGTCTGCAAAATAAACCTGGTTAGGAAAGTCAACAGACTGGCCCTGCTCCTCAGGGCATAACACACTCCCAGGAGGGGTGTGAACCTTCAGTCAGCACCCTGTCTCATGCTCTGTCTCCTGATTCTGAGATGTGCTGTGAGGTGACCTGAGATGTGTTGCTGAAGCCCTGGTGGAGTGGTGGCTGCTGGCTCCTCCCCAGCCTGGAGGCAGAGAAGTAGCCCTTTGGCCTGAGCCCGGTGGAGATGACTGAAGGCCAGCACTGCAGCTGTACCTGGAGGCCGCAGTGAACAGGGTCTCGGTCAGGAACAGGGCTGGGGGTGGGGGCTGCTGGCCCGGGCCTGGGCCATATGGACTTCAGGAGCTCACATAAATATTAAACTCAAGGCATTTGGGCTCCTGAGATCTCTAATCTACCTAAATGCAGAGCTTCCAAAAAGAACCTCAGAAAGAACTTCACCATAAATCTTTTTCCCCTTTCCAGGGAATTTAACCCTCTAATTCTCTTTAAGATGAGAAGTCAGAACCACACCTAAACACTGTCTCTGTTTTATTTCTATTTAGTGCTTCAGACAGTTTTTAACCACCTTTTCTTTGTTGTTGTTGTTGTTGAGTTGACAGGAATTCTGTATACATTTTGAACATTAACCCCTTATCCAATATATGGTTTGCAAAGATTTTTTTCCCATTCCATAGGCCACATACAACTTTTTTCCAAAGAGAATAGAAAAACAGCTGACAGACACATGAAAAGACGCTGCACATCAGGAATCTTCAGGGAAATGAAAATTAAAACTACAGTGAGATATGACCTACCTCTCTTGTTAGAATGACTACCACCAAAAAGATCAGAGACAATAGACGATGGCAAGCAGGTGGTGAAAAAGAAACCCTCATACTTTATTGATGGGGAGGTAAACTGGTTCAATCACTATAGAAAACAATATTAAATTTCCTCAAAAAACTAAAAAGAGATTTATCATACCACCCAGCAATTCTACTTCTGGGTACACATCTAAGGGAAATGAAAACAGTATTTTGACAAGATATCTGCACTCCCATGTTCATTGCAGCATTATTCACCATAGCCAAGATATGAAAATAACCCAAATGCCTATCTATGGGTGAATAGATAAAAAATATGTACTACATATACCAATTGGAATATTATTCAGCCACGAAAAAGGATGATATCTTCCCATTTGTCACAACATGAATGAATCTTGAACACATGTAAGGCCAGGAGCCACCATTGTGGGCATTCACATGCAGGTTCTCATTAGATTTGGACAGTTGGTATTGAAATATCAGAGCCAAGAACTGGTGGGCCATCAACTTTAATCCTAGCTTGCACCCAGAAAGCAAATAAAAACACACACTAGGCTCCAAAACCCACTCATTCAGCGTTCACAAAGCTACTGACTTATCCGAGTTTTATAGAATCAAAGTTTCTAGCTCACCAGCCCCATTCATCTCTGTTCCCCATCTCCTCTCTGTATAAACTCTGCACAAACTGGCTTTTCCCTCAGCACTCTGCCATCCTGGTTGCCTCTCCTGACCTCCTTGATGTGGCCTTTCTCTGCTCTCTCCTCTGATGCTAATCTCAGGAACCAAGAGAGCAAGCTCCCGGTCTGCCCCACTTTATAGTGTAGATTTAAAACCTTTAATCCAATATACAAACAAGGAAGTCTCTGATACAAAGTCACTTATCTGAGGCATAATGGAATTCCTCATGAGAGTGAACCACCCTACATCAAAAAGGGTGGGAGAGGCTTAGTCCTAAAACCAAGCCCCAGGCTACAAGGATTCTGCTTGCCCACAGCCTATCCCCACACCCAATGCAAACTATAAGCGAGCAAATATATATCATATTTACAAACTTATTTGACTAACAACACACTATGCTAAGCCACATAAATCAGACACAGAAAGTCAAGTACTACATGATATTACTTATATGTGGAATCTAAAGAAGTTAAACCTGTAAAAAACAGAGACCACTGAAATGTTACCAGGGGATAGGGTGTGTATGTGATAAGAGTGATGGGGTTAAAGGGTACAAACTTGTAATAAAAAATAAGCTATAGAGATATAATGCACAGAAAAACAAATACAGACAACAATATTGTACTATAATTATGTAATATAATAGATGACACTATATCAGCGGTCATGTAAAGCCAGAAGCCACGGCCAGGGCCACCATCACAGCCTCCCGGCCCATGCAGGTTCACATTGGATTCGGACAGTCGGTAAAGAAACAACGGAGCCAAAAACTGATGGGCTGTCATCTTTAATCCTAGCTTGCACCCAGCGGGCAAGTAAAAACACACACTGGGCTCCAAGGCCCACTCACATTCAGTGCTCACAAAGCCACTGACTTATCCGAGTTTCCTAGAACCAAAGGTTTCTAGCTCACCAGACTTATTCACCTCTGTTCCCCATCTCCTTCCTTATCCCAGATACAAACTCTGCAAAAACTGGCATCTCACTCAGCACTCTGCCATCTTGGCTGCTTTTCCTGGCCTCCTCCACGTGGCCTCCTTCCACTGCTGGCTCTACTCTCTCTGTTCTCTCATGCTAATCTCAGGAACCAAGAGCACAAGCTCCCGTTTTGTCCCCATTTTATAGTGTAGAAATCCAAACCTCTAATCCAATATACGAAATAGGGAAGTCTCTAATACAAAGTCACTTCTCTGAGGCATGATTGGATTGTACCACCCCACATCAAAAAGGGTGGGAAAGGCTTAATCCCAAAACCAAGCCCCAGGCTACAAGGATTCTCAACACACATTAATATCACCTGGGTGACGGCCTCCATCTTTAACAAAGTGAGCATAATACATTTTATCTGCCCAACAATCCACCCCTATGCTCACTTTACTACCCACAATCTATACCACTGGCATCCCTGTGCAAGGAAATTAGGCACATTACACAAATTACAACAGCATAAATCATACAGTTTCAACAATCACAAAGGTACACTTCACCAGTCTCTGAGCACTTTGCCAAAAGTGCAAAATGTCCTCGGCCTTCTTTCTAGCCATGGGAAAAGCTTCCCGGGGCAGGGGAGTGCTTCCAGCAAAGCCACCCCCCACCCCCATCAGGGTATTTCACATTGTCCAAAATCCATAATCCGTAAATCCATCCAACAAAGGAGCCAATGCCCACTCCGGTCGTAGTCCAGGAAATCAGTCCACGCACATGGGGCGTCAGCCACCCCCCTCATTCCTGCTGTCCTCGCAGGTCTTACACTGTCCCAAAGAGGGGCACATGGCAATGGCAGTCAGCATTTCCATCTCTGCTCCGGAGAGCGTGTCCAGCCCTATGTCCCAAAATCGCAGACCTACCAGGGCCATAGTAGGTGCTCCTTCCAGCTGGGCTTCTATCTTCTGGAGACTGCAGATCACAACTCCAGCCCGATTCTCCTCATCCTTCAAAGAGGAACTGAAAACACCAGCTCCCGCTGCCAGGCTCAAGCCCCTGGCTGCCGCCGCCTTCTGCTCCGCAGAAATTGCAGCTCCGGACCCGGCCTCAGCTTCAGCCTCAGCCCCGGCCCTGGCCTCCTGCCGCTGCTGGCTCTCTACAGCATCCAGGGCAAGCTGTAACTCACGAAACTGTGAATCCTCCTCCAGTAGCTGCTCCATTTCCAGGCGAATCTCGCAAACCTGGTCGGCCTCCTCCTCCAGCGCTTCCTCCAGCTCCAGGGTCAGCATCTGTTTCTCCCACATTTGCTCCAGCTCCTTCCGCTGCTCGGTTGGCAGGTCCCGGGCAGCCTCTTCCACAGAGCTCTCAGTTTCCTCACGCATGGCTGTAAAAGTCAGCCAGCCTACAATCCCCAAAAGGACAGCCATGGGGAACCCTAACACTAGCCAGTCCTCTACTCCACCACTCAAAGGCTCCTTGCCGATCTGTATCGAATCCTGCCACAGACTATGCCAAATGTAAAGCCAGTAGCCATGGCCAGGGCCACCCTCAGAGCAGCCTCCCGGCCCATGCAGGTTCGCATTCGATTCAGACAGTCGGTAAAGAAACAACGGAGCTAAAAACTGGTGGGCCATAGTCTTTAATTCTAGCTTGCACCCAGCGGGCAAGTAAAAAATACACACTGGGCTCCAAAACCCAGTCACATTCAGTGCTCACAAAGCCACTGACTTATCCGAGTTTCCTAGAACCAAAGGTTTCTAGCTCACCAGACTTATTCACCTCTGTTCCCCATCTCCTTCCTTATCCCAAATACAAACTCTACACAAACTAGCATCTCACTCAGCACTCCACCATCTTGGCTGCTTTTCCTGGCCTCCTCCACGTGGCCTTTCTCTGCTCTCCTCTGCTCTCTCTTCTAATGATAATCTCAGGAACCAAGAGCACAAGCTCCCGTTTTGTCCCCATTTTATAGTGTAGAAATCCAAACCTCTAATCCAATATACGAAATAGGGAAGTCTCTAATACAAAGTCACTTCTCTGAGGCATGATTGGATTGTACCACCCCACATCAAAAAGGGTGGGAAAGGCTTAATCCCAAAACCAAGCCCCAGGCTACAAGGATTCTCAACACACATTAATATCACCTGGGTGACGGCCTCCATCTTTAACAAAGTGAGCATAATACATTTTATCTGCCCAACAGGTCATATTACAAAAGAGCTTTTTATGTAGTATTAATGAAAGAAGGAGCAAATAAATACAGGTAGTTCTTATAGACCAATAAATTAAGTTAAATTTTCTTTGGACAGGTCAAGTTTTAGTGGTCAGAAAGGCCATGAGAAACAGAGGGACACCCACTGTAAAGCCAGTTGCCGTGCCACCATCACAGCCACCTGGCCCATGCAGGTTCACATTGGATTTGGACAGACAGTAATGAAACAACGGAGCCAAGAACTGGTGGGCCATCACTTTTAATCCTAGCTTGCACCAGCCGGGCAAGTAAAAACACACACTGGGCTCCAAAACCCACTCATTCAGTGCTCACAAAGCCACTGATTTATCCAAGGTTCCTAGAATCAAAGGTTTCTAGCTCACCAGCCTTTTCACCTCTGTTCCCCATCTCTTTCTCTCTGCACAAACTCTGCCCAAACTGGCTTCTCCTTTAGCACTCCACCATCTTGGCTGCCTCTCTCCTCTCCTCCACGTGGCCTTTCTCTGCTCTCCTCTCTAATGCTAATCTCAGGAACAGAGAGAGCAAGCTCCTGGTCTGCCCCACTATTTATAGTGCAGAAATCAGAACCTTTTAATCCAATATACAAAATAGGGAAGTCTCTGATACAAAGTCACTTAACTGAGGCATAATGGGATTCCTCATGAGAGTGCATCACCCCACATCAAAAAGCGTGGGAAAGCTTAATCCCAAAACCAACCCCCAGGCTACAAGGATCCTGCCTGCCCACAGCCCGCCCCCAAAACACATTAATATCATGGGGGGGGGGCGGACTTCCACATGGGCAGCGCCATTTTTAACAAAGTGAGCATAATATATTTTATCTGCCCAACACCCACTCTTCCATTCTGTGTTATTTTTATCATCATAGCTTTCATAATCAGCTGCATAAAGAATCACAAGAAAAGCACAGTCATTTTAGAAAAAAAAGCTATTTAAAAGCTTTTTAATTAAATTTATTAGGGTGACATTTGTTAATAAAATGATATGTTTCAGGTGTACACATTTATCATATATTAAGGAAAGAATTCCTCCTGCACCAGGAAGCTTTCATCCAGTTGGAGAGATGAATCAAGGATATTTTGCACTTTGGGCAAAGTGTTCTGAGAGACATTGTGAAGGGCACCTTTGTAACTGTTGGAATTGTATGACTTGTACTGTTACTGTAATTTGTATAATGTACCTCATTCCTTGAACAGGAATGCCTGTGGTGTGGATTGCAAAGCAAGCAAAAGGAGTGGAATGCTGGCAAAATAAGTTTGTAAAATATAAATTTTATGTTTGCTCACTTATAGTTTGCAACGGGGGCTGGGCAGTGCCAGGAATATGTGGGTCTGTGAAATTGCAAATTACCTTCCTGCTTGGGAAAGGCCATTGTTTTTCTAATGTTTGCTGGAGGAGAGGTTTTTGTGCCAGAAAGTTTTGAAGGGGAAGCAAGGAGGAATGCAGGGAGAAGGGCGCCTGCAGGGGATTGCTTCCTATAGTGCTCTGAAAGGGTGCTTGGGGCCACTTGCTACACAGAGAAAGAAAGAGAGAAGTTATCTGAAAACTCTTTCCTCTTTTCTTTGCTTAAAAGTTTTTAAGACCTTAATTTATAAATTCCAATGCTTATTCTCTGACCTCACCTAAACTCACCCTCCTATCCTGAAGTCATGAGAGTGACATATACCTCAAGACAAAGGGGTCACGAACCGCTTGCATGAAAACCTGTATTCTCTAAAAGGAATATAACCTGTAAGAAAATCACCTTTGGGGAGCACATGTCTTTGGAGTTACGAGCCCTGCGTGCTATGCTGGCTTTTTAATAAATTCCCCTTTCCTCTGATAAAGTTATCTGAGTGTTTACCCTTTATTGGGTCGCCTTCCTGCAAGAGTAACATTTGTTTATTGTATTATATGTTCACCACCTCAAGTCAGTTCTCCTTCCCTCACCAAAAAAAGAAAGCCTTTTAATTGTTACTGTTGGTCAAATAAGTTTGTGAATATGATATGTTTGCTCGCTTATAGTTTTTGGGTGTGGGGGGACCGCTATAAGCAGGCCGGGTCGATATAGCCTGGGGCTTAGTTTTAAAACTAAGCTTTTCCCCATACCCTTGACTGATTGCATGATGTGGGGTGGTGCACTCTCATGAGGAATCCCATCATGCCTCAGATAAGTGACTTTGTATCAGAGACTTCCTTGTTTGTATATTGATTAAAGGTGTTGATTTCTATACTATAAAGTGGGGCAGACCAGCTTGCTCTCTTGATTCCTGCTATCACCATTGCAGGGGCCTCCCTGATCCCTTGCCCTTCATGGGAAAAGCAGGTTTTCTGCTTTTCCCTTGTTTTCTCTTGTGGCCTGCGTGTCTTGGTGAGACACTAATAAACAGAATGGCCCACCATCCTCTGACTCTGCCATTTCTTTACCATCTGTCCGAATCTAATGTGAACCTGCATGGGCCAGGCAGCTGTGATGGTGGCCGTGGCTACTGGCTTTACATTTGGCATATTGTTGGGCAGATAAAATATATTATGCTCACTTTGTTAAAGATGGCGCTGCTCACATGGAAGCCCGTCACCCAGGTGATATTAATGTGTGTTTGGGGTGGGCTGTGGGCAGGCAGGATCCTTGTAGCCTGGGGTTTGGTTTTAGGGCTAAGCCTTTCCCACCCTTTTTGATGTGGGGTGGTGCAATCCCATTATGCCTCAGATAAGTGACTTTGTATTAGAGACTTCCCTATTTTGTATATTGGATTAAAGATTTTTATTTCTGCACTATAAAGTGGGGCAGACTGGGAGCTAGCTCTCTCGGTTTCTGAGATTAGCATTAGAGAGCAGAGAGCAGAAAAAGGTCATGTGGAGGAGGCCTGGAAAAGCAGCCAAGGTGGCAGAGTGTTAAAGAAGAAGCCAGTTTGTGCAGAGTTTGTGCAGAGAGAAGGAGATGGGGAACAGAGGTCAATAAGGCTGGTGAGCTAGAAACCTTTGATTCTAGGAACCTTGGATAAGTCAGTAGCTTTGTGAGCACTGAATGAGTGCGTTTTGGAGCCCAGTGTGTGTTTTTACTTGCCCGCCGGGTGCAAGCTAGGATTAAAGCTAATGGCCCACCAGTTCTTGGTTCCATTGTTTCATTACCATCTGTCTGAATCCAATGGAACCTGCATGGCCAGGCAGCTGTGATGGTGGCCCTGGATACTGGCTTCACACGTACCTGTGGCAGGATTCGATACAGATGAGTATGGAGCCACCACCACCTTTGAGTGGTGAAGTAGAGGACTGGCTGCTGTTATGGTTCCCCATGGCTGTCCTTTTGGGGGCCATAGGCTGGCTGACTTTTACAACCATGTGTGAGGAAACTGAGAGCTCTCTGGAAGATGCTGCCCAGGGCCTGCAAACCGAGCAGTGGAAGGAGCTGGAGAAAACATGAGAGAAACAGATTCTGACTCTGGAACTAGAAGAAGCACTGGAGGAGGAGGCCAACCAGGTTTACGAGATTCACCTGGAAATGGAGCAGCCACTGGAGAAGGAATCACAGGTTCGTGAGTTGGAGATTGCCCTGGATGTTGTGGAGAGCCAGCAGCAGTGGGAGGCCAGGGCTGAGGTTGCGGCCAGGTTTGCAAGGCCCATGGAGCAGACGGCAGCAGCGGCCCAGCGCTCGAGCCCGGCAGCCGGAGCTGGTATTTTCAGTTCCTCTTTGGAAAATGAGGAGAATCGGGCTGGAGTTGCAATCCGCAGTCTCCAGAAGATGAGAACCCAGCCGCAAGGAGTACTTGCTATGCCCCTGGTAGGTCTGCGATTTTGGGACATAGGGTGAATGCCATTATGCTCTCTGGAGCAGAGATGGAAATGCTGACTGCCATTGCCATGTGTTACTCCTTGGGAAAGTGTAAGACCTGCCAGGATGGCAGGAATGAGGGGGGTGGCTGAGGCCCCATGTGCGTGGACTGATTCCTGGACTATGACCGAAGTGGTCTTTGTCTCCTTTGTTGGATGAACTTACAAATTTTGGACAATGTAAAATACCCTGATAGGGGTGGGGGGCACCTTTGCTGGAAGCACTCCCCTGCCCCAGGAAGCTTTTCCCATGGCTAGAAATAAGGCCGAGGACATTTTACGCTTTTAGCAAAGTGCTCAGAGACTGGTGAAATGTACCTTTGTAATAGTTGAAATTGTATGATTTGTCATGTTGTTGTAATTTGTGTAATGTGCTTAATTTCCTTGTGCAGGAATACCTGTACTTTAGATTGTGAAGCGAGCAAAAGGGGTGGGATGTTGGTCAAATAAGTTCTTAAATATGATATATATGTTTGCTTGTTTATAGTTTGTATTGGGTGTGGGGGACAGGCTGTAAGCAGGCCAGGTTGTTATAGCCTGAGGCTTAGTTTTAAGACTAAGCTTTTCCCCACACCCTTGACTGTTGCATGATGTGAGATGGTGCACTCTCATGAGGAATTCCATTATGCCTCAGATAAGTGACTTTGTATCAGAGACTTCCTTTTTGTATATTGGATTAAAGGTTTTAATTTCTCTATACTATAAAGTGGGGCAGACAGGGAGCTTGCTCTCTCTCGATTCCTGAGATTAGCATTAGAAAGGAGAGCAGAGAGCAGGGAGACCAGAGAAGGGCCACATGGAGGCAAAGAGAGGCTGCCAAGATGGCGGAATGCTGAGGGAGAAGCCAGTTTGTACAGAGAGTAAGAGATAGGGAACAGAGGTGAATAAGGCTGGTGAGCTAGAAACCTTTGATTCTAGTAAACTTGAATAAGTCAGTAGCTTTGTGAGCACTGAATGAGTGGGTTTTGGAGCCCAGTGTGTGCTTTTACTTGCCCGTCGGGTGTAAGCTAGGATTAAAGATGATGGCCCATCAGCTTTTGGCTCCATTGTTTCTTTACCAACTATCCGAATCCAATGCGAACCTTCGTGGGCCAGGCTGCTGTGATGGTGGCCGTGGCTACTGGCTTTACAGTTATCTTTTCATTGTGAAAGCTTCTTAATATAGAAGGTTTTATTCCTAAGTTAATTCTGTTTTAGCCCAGATGAACTAACTGCAGGCAGCTCTCACAACCCCAAGGTCAGGGTGGACCAAAGAGAAAGAGGTGAAGTTACAGGATATCAAAGGAAGGTCCCACAGAGCAATGCCAAGAGCTCTAAAGAGCCAGAGCCTTTGAACTGCTACTGGTACATCTGAGGGGACCTGCAGGGCTAGCGGAAGGAAGCCGGAGGCTGGGACAGTTGTGGTGGCAGAAACTCTGTGGGCAGCGACAGTAAAACAAAAGAGAAATATCTTCTCCCACTCCTTCTCTTTCCAGTAGCCCTCCAATTCTGTGTCTTAACCCAACAGAAAAGCAGCCAACAAGAGAATGTGGAAAATGCAGTTTGCAGACAGAATCTCAGTCCCAGCATCTCAGAACACATTAAAATGAGTAGAATTGAAACTGAGACAGAATAGATACGTGACTATTACACAAATCAACCAAAAAAATGAGAGCTAGCCTTCTTCCCAGTGTATTTATTATGTACAGGGAAGAAAACACAAAAGCCAAGTTCACCTGCCTCAACTATATGTGGTTCTAGCTCCTGGCACACGACTCTCTAGTTACTGGGCCAGTAAACTAGTACATACAGTTACTTGAATTAATCTCACAGTTTAAGATCCAAATGAGACAGCATGTGAGCAAGGAGTTTATGCATGCCACATAACAATTTCAACCACTTAAATATGTTGACCGATTTTACATTGCTAGTAAGATGTGGAGTAAAGGCAATTTGATCCTGGAAAGATAAGGACTTACAGGAATTTGGGTTTTCCAGACTCTAAGCACATTGGTAAATTCATTTCTCTATTACCCTTCTCTCTTTATTTCATAATCCAATAGTATAAAATGGCTATACCACACAGACTGTCAAATGTATATAGATCCTTTTATGTCTGTGTACCATAAACACACACTTTTGATTCATTAAGTTGAAAGAATAAATTCAAAGTCCTCTGTTTGTATTGATAGAAAAGTGTTTATCTAACAATTTCAACCCTGGCAGGTATGCCATAATCAATGAGAAGCAATCAGACAGGCAAATCCAAAGGCAGTCCAGCTTTTAGAACATCAATAGATCCATCTCCCACAGCGCTATTTAATGTTGGTTTTTCAAACTACATGGAACACAAAAAATACGTAGATAATTCAGTATTTTTTAAATGACAGGATACGTTTTTATTTCCTAAGAAACCATTTCTAAACACTGAGTATTTTTTATGTGTTGTTAAAAACACAGATCGCAACATGGCGACGCCCAGGATGGGCAGAGCATCGCCCCCTGGTGGGCAGAGCGTCGCCCCATGGTGGGCGTGCGGGGTGGATCCCAGTCGGGCGCATGCAGGAGTCTGTCTGACTGTCTCTCCCTGTTTCCAGCTTCAGAAATATGCAAAAACAAAACAAAACAAAAAAAAACCATACAGATCAATGCTGATACAAGACTTCGAAAATATATTGGGTTAAAAATATATTCAAAATAGTTCCTTCCCATATAATATTAATGGGTAATATAAAGAGAGTTGACAAATCTCTATCACTTAGCCAACCAGGCACAAGGAGATTAACAGTAAATACTGGCAAACAAGTAGATAAGTAAAGTTGACAATTGCTCTTTTTCATAGTCTCCAAATACTTTTCAGAACTCTATAAAAACTGCTGCAGTCTGAAAAGATTAAAAGTCATGACTATCTTTTTCTACAATTATGAGAGCTGTTGAGACTATTAAGTCAAGAGACTGAGAAGAAACACTCCATAGCTGATGTTTGGACTTTTAGATAAATGAAACACAGAAAACTTGCATCCAGTCTGTGTAACGACTACTCTCCTATTTTCTTAATAGGTATCTTAGAAAGAGGATCAAGTGTTAGACTTGATGAGAATGAAAGACACACACACAAACACACACACGGCAATTAAAAGCAATGCAAGAGGACTGAGAAAATTTAGTATTCTTAACAATCAAAGCTTACTGAGAGAGTTATAATAAAACCCTGATTTTTTTTAGAATTGAAAAGGACACTGAGGTTCATTTTGTTCAACTCCTTCATTTATAGAAAACTACATTAGACTGAGGCTCCGCATGACTAGCTCACATTGATGAAGTAATTTTATAGACCAAAACAAGCAATAATTGCAGGTTTTAACTACTAGTCTTATAGTAATCGTTTTTAAAATCAATCTCTGATTTACCACTGGATTAGGAAGATTTCTCCAGGGAAACAATCAATGGTAAATAGATAGAGATATAAAATACGGCCATACAGTGATAGATAAGAGGAGCTTTATTATAGGAATTGGCTGGCACAGTTATGGAGGTTGAGAAGTCCCACAGTCTGCCATCTGCAGGCTGGAAGTCCAGTGGTGTAATTCCATCTGAGCTTGAGCACCTGAGAACCATAGGCATGAACAGTGTAAGTTCAAGTCCAAAAGACTAAGAATTGGGGGTCCATGGTGTAAGTCCTGGCCAATGTCAGAAGACCAGGAAAGCAGGAATACCCATGTGTACGGGCAGAAGAAGATGCATGGCTCAGCTCAAGCCCAAAAGCAAATTTGCACTTCCTCCACCTTTTTGTTCTGTTTAAGCCCCCAGTGAACTGATGGTGAAAGCAATTTTTCTTTACTCAGTCTGCCAATTCAAATGCCAATCTCTTCCTGAGACACCGCCATAAACACATCCAGAAATAATGTTTCTACAGTCAAGTTCACACATGAAATTAACCATCACAACCACCAAACACTTCTTTTTATATAGAATATGGAGATAACCACACCCGCATTCCTACCTATTCTAAATCTTTCCCCCCTAATATATCCATTCATACAGATGACCAAGTCAAAATGTGTACTGTTCCAATATTCTAGAAAAATATAAATAAAACAAATCAAAATAAAATAGGCTAATCAAAGTAACTCTTCTGGCAAAATTTTATAATTTTATTAACATAAATACAATATCTACACAATCTGCCCATTCATTTTCTTCACTGTGCACCCTGGCACTGGGGTTGATGACTCTGGTGGTCAGCTGAGCCACTCTTTCCACAACGGCTTTGTGATGCTTTGAGGAGACGTGTGAGCAATGTCAGCAAAGTAAGATTTGTTGCACATCAGCAGCACTTCAAGCTCCTTGATGCTGTGGACCAGGAAATTCCGAAAGCTACTGGCCAGCATGTGCTTTGTTTTCCTGTTGCTTCCATAACCAATGTTCATATCTGGCCCTTGAATCTTCTGAGCACAATATTGTCAAGGCCTCTGGATTTCCTCCAGTTCTGCTTAATTTTGACAAATCAGTCTGACTGGTGCCTGCTTAACTTCTTGGTCCTGTTTTTCACAGTTGTGGGTTTCATGATTGTCTGAGTGCAGCCATGGTGCTGAATGGGAGGTGGCTGCCACTTCTGTGGGCAGAACAGAGGAAGAGAGGGTTCAAAGTGTCTCTAAGCATAGTTTCCTGCACTTTCTCCACCAATGAGAAACTTAAATAGTCTTCATTATAAAAGATTTGTGTGAGAAGAACATCCACCCCTTTTATAGAAAAGTAACTATAGCATAAGATAATTGGGCACACTTGTATCCAAACTGAGTTCTAAGAACAGTGGGGGACATAGAAAAGAAAGGAAGAAAGGATACTTAAAAATAGAGAAGTCATCAAAAGATTCAAGGTAGCTCTCTGGAGAAAAATCATGATGTATTTTTTTCATCAGTTTCACAGAGGAGAGAGCCTAACAGAATCTTTAGAGTGGATTATAAATACGAGCTGACTATCCTGGTTTGAAAAAGCTCTCTAAATTAATCTAATATGCCCAAATTGGATGGAGGCCACAGTTGGAATAGAATACTATTTCTTTCATTCAGACAGATGTCCAGAATATGCATTGCATCAAACTGCATGACATCTTGTAAAGAAGGAAACTAAAGTGTCAGAAACCACCTTAAACCCTTTATGCCATTAACTCATTTAAATGCCTTATACTGGTGCAGGAGGGTACAGGGGGGGGTAAAGGTGATGGACAGAGACTTGACTTTGGGATAGTGAACACACACAGAAGTATAAATGCTTTTAGTCTACTCACAAAATCCCCAGAAATGATAAGCGAATCTCATTAGAGAAGTTTTTCATTTCTCACCTTTGAATTTCTTCTACAGTGGTTTAAGAATATCTTATTTATTTATTTATTTATTTATTTATTTATTTATTGTTAAAGATGAACATGCCATTTTCCTAAAAAATATTTATAAAAATTGGTTACTGTATTTAAACCAACAATTAGTGAAATACATAGGTATATTTTTCTAACATCACATCAGAGACATAAAGTCATATACATTTCCTAACATGTGACAGCCCAGCCCCAGACTATCCTGGTACTTCTGTTCCAAATTATAATGTACAAATTGTATGAACCCTGTAAATTACTCAATGTAACTATGGTACTACTCACAGAGCTTTCAAGCAGAGGAACTCTGCCTCTGGTTTTAAAATTCTGGTTATATGCTTTATTTTATTTACTAAAAAGAAAAGAACAAAATAAAGACAAAACAGAACACGAAACAGTCCTGTACTACTGCAACTCACCCAGGGTTAATTAGAATGTTCTCCCTTGGTCCTCTGAGGTGTCAGGTTGTGATAAACAAAATACATTTCAAGCCGCAAACAGCAAATATTAATATGCCCTTTGCAAAGGGTTTGGTTTTAAATGAAGTCAACCATCTTCAGATGTTTGCTACAAATCATCCACATATAGATGTCATTAAAAGTACAACCTGCTTGATACATCTAGTTATTGTGTTTACAGCCTAAAGAATATAAAACATAAAAGGAGAACATTTCCTTCTCAGGGTCAGGCTACAGTCATTTATTTTATTCTTTACCATTGTGGTTTTTTGTTTTGTTTTGATTTTTGCACATTATTTTTCACAGGAGGTTGTCAATGGCTGCCTCTCTATTTGCTTTGTTGATATGAACAGAGCAAGACAAATTTTAAACCAAAGAGTTACTTTAATATAATGAATAATTAAAAGTATACTATAAATATGTATTGGTATTATTGGAATCAGAATGCTAAAGAGAACATATAAAAGGAAATAAAATCCCTAGTTACTTAAAGTTCCTAAAGAGAATTAGCCATTCTTTTGGAAAAGAATCTAAGCTAGTATTTCTGAAGGTAAAAACATATAATCCTGCACCACTTGCTTCTAAGAGACTGCCATGTAGGAGGCACATCAAATGATTTTAAAATACAAAAACATGTTGTTTAAATTCTGGGATCAAGAACAACCTTAAACATTGGTAGAAACATTGTATATCATTAATTATTTAATGGTAGGTTTGTGCCAAATATCAAAATTGAAAGGCAGTTAAAGTACTTTATCAAGACAGAGTCTCACATGAATAATAAAATTTTGAACTAGTCGAGCAACTAACTCTTCACCACTGCGTTAGAAGTTGTTCTGCAGGTAGTGGGCAAATACAGAATAATGGCTGGAGACCCTGGTGGAAGGAACAGAGAATTGGAGAGGAAGATTGCACACCACTGTCCTAGCAGCAATGTGGAACACACAGCAAGTGGTCTAGGAAGAGAAGCAAACCCGAGTCCAACAATTCTGGAAACAAAACCGCAGCAGAAACCAAAGCAGCTTGAGTGAGAAACGTCAAGGGTTTGCAGAGACAGACAGGAGTGTGGCTTCTTTGCACTATTTTTTGCTGTTCATCTGTGGCTTGGGATATGGATATATATATATATATATGAAAGAGCTTGTGAGGGCCCCTTGAAATAATTCAGGAAGGAAAAACCACATGCAATCATACCAGCTTCCCAAAAGTCCAAAAATGAGGTTGTAGGTAAATAGAATCATCTCCTCAGAAACAGTTCTCCAACATCTAGAGACTGTTAAAGGAAGAAGGAAGACAGAGATCCTGGATGTCTGAAATGGCCTATTCCTGAATGAGTCTTTGTGTCTGATCAGGTGTGGTCCTTAGGTGATTTTACCTTATATGGGAACTGACAGTGAGCTCTACCCCTTGAGGAGTGCGAATTTGGTGCGGGCCTCATCACCTTTAACAGTGAGGATGTCAAATCATCCTGTGTAGAGAGCCAGTGCATCTGAATGTGTCCAGCCTACGTGCAGCTGAGAGCAGAGGAAGGGCCCTGCCCGGCCTTGAGTGAACCGGCAGGGCAAGGTCACTAACACAACTCGAAGGCTGTTCATGGTATTGACGCTAGAAGCGGAGCAGCAAGCACACAGTGCTACCACAGGCTCAGGATGTCCTGATGTGCTTGTAGGATAGAGCTTTATATAGTTATCAACTCCACCCCCAGCACAATACCCTCTTGTTTAAGCATATAAAATAAACAGGTTTTCCGGGCTCAGGGTCATTGTGTCTTCATCAAAACACAATGTCCCACCTGGCCCAAACTGTATCTATGTCTCTGTGTTTTCATTAATCCTCCTTCGCCCCCACTCAGGTCCTCACTTTCCCACCCAGGTCACAGCAATCCTGCCTCACAGGACAATAGGGTCTGTGCAATTCTGGATGAGATATGACATATTATGCTCTGATAAAAATAGGATAAAAATATTAAAATGCATTTCATGTTAAAGTATCAGAATTATTTCTTGAGGTTTCTGTGTGAGCTAGCATACGTCTATGCACAGATGATAGGAAAGTATAAAATATGCTGTGCTTCTTTATATACTGAGGAGCGGAATTGCTGGCTCCTTCTGAAGAATTTGTATATTCAGCTCTACTACATGACAGGAAACTGTTCTTCAAATCTATTATATGATACTATCTCATGTCTCCCTCCCCCACTGGCACTGCACAAGAGATTTGATTTCCTCGCTTCTCTGCTTACACTTGGAATTATCAGACTTCTTTGGATTTGCTAAATGAATGGTGTTAGTTTTCAGTTGTTTAATTTGTGTTTGTGTGATTTCTGAAATGTTGAGCATTTTTCCATGTCAATATTGACAATAATGTTTTGTGAATTTTTTGCTTTCATTCATTGCCCATTTCTTTCCTTAATGATATGTAGGAGTTTTAAAAGTATATATTCTTGATACCAATCACCTATCAGATGTATGAGCTGGAAATATTTTCTCTCACAATCTGGGTTTTAAAAATCTTTTCACTTTGCATATTGTATCTTTTGTCATGTAGATCTTACCATTTAATTTAGTAATCCATCTTTTATATTTGCTCAGGTTGTGTTAATTTTCTAGCTGGGTATTAAAATCCATTACTAAACAACCTCTAGGTTCTTTTTAAGTATTTTAATTGTACGTTTTTATAGTAAGGTCTTCTGCATTTATTTTGTGCACAATTTGAGCATATATTTTGAGATATGATTTTAGTTCTTCTGTGGATAGCCAATTGTCACTGCAATACATACTGAATGACCTATTCTTTCTCCAATATATATTACTGTTTCTACCACTAAGTTATCACGTACATGAGCTTTTTCTTGGATTCATTGTGAACATGTGGCATTAAAAAGATTATATTGGCCCTGGCCGGTTGGCTCAGCGGTAGAGCGTCGGCCTGGCATGCAGGAGTCCCGGGTTCGATTCCCAGCCAGGGCACACAGGAGAAGCGCCCATGTGTGCCCTGCTTCTCCACCCCTCCCCCTCTCCTTCCTTTCTGTCTCTCTCTTCCCCTCCCGCAGCCGAGGCTTCATTGCAGCAAAGATGGCCCAGGCACTGGGGATGGCTCTGTGACCTCTGCCTCAGGCGCTAGAATGGCTCTGGATACATCAGAGCAACGCCCTGGATGGGCAGAGCATCGCCCCCTGGTGGATCCTGGTCGGGCAAATGCTGGAGTCTGTCTGAAGCCTCCCTGTTTCCAGTTTCGGAAAAATGAAAAAAAAAAAAAAAAAAAAAAAGGTCCTGGCCGGTTGGCTCAGCGGTAGAGCGTCGGCCTGGCGTGCGGGGGACCCGGGTTCGATTCCCGGCCAGGGCACATAGGAGAAGCGCTCATTTGCTTCTCCACCCCCACCCCCTCCTTCCTCTCTGTCTCTCTCTTCCCCTCCCGCAGCCAAGGCTCCATTGGAGCAAAGATGGCCCAGGTGCTGGGGATGGCTCCTTGACCTCTGCCCCAGGCGCTAGAGTGGCTCTGGTCGCAGCAGAGCGACGCCCCAGAGGGGCAGAGCATTGCCCCCTGGTGGGCAGAGCTTTGCCCCTGGTGGGCGTGCCGGGTGGATCCTGGTGGGGCGCATGCGGGAGTCTGTCTGACTGTCTCTCCCCATTTCCAGCTTCAGAAAAAAAAAAAAAAAAAGATTATATTATAACCTAGCTAACAGCAGCAGCAGGACCTTACCCCCATTAGTCTGGTGAAGCCTAAGTTTCCCAGTTTTGTCCTCTTTGTACTGAATTGCATTGGGATCTGTTACAGTAATATAGTATTATAGTAATTAAATATATAGAAATATAGACGATATATAGAAATAAGTTAGGATATAATATTAAAAGCCATTAAGGCAAGTGAATAAGGCTAAGCCCTCCGGGTGGGAACTACTCTAGTGTATACAGATACGATATGCAAGTACATGCCTTTTGCTCAGGGCTTAGTGTGTTTGTGAAGTTATATATAGATAAAAAGTGGCTTGATGTGACAACTCTGTAGATTTACATAAAAAGAGCTCGCAGCTAGGAACTCCTTAAAAGTGGCTTGATGTGATAATCCCGTAGATTAACACCTGTTAGAAAGCATATGCCAGAAAGGGTACTAAAGCCGAGGGGCCCCCAGCTGTAGTTAGTCATCCAGACTCCAAGGTTGAACTTGGAACATCTCCACACGGCTCTGACCAAGGACAGCCTAGAGGAGCACGCCAACAGGCCCCATTAAGCTGTACCCAAGCACACCATAGGATTTGTGAGTAATAACTGCCTGTGTGATTCTTACAACTAACTTGTGTGTCAGTAGAGCCTTTGCTCTGTTGGCAATTGGTCTCAGCACCAATAAGTAGAATCCTCATAAAGCCATATAACCGCCTCAAGAATAGTCTCAAAGAAGCTGCCAGCCCTGTTGTTAAGCAGGAGTGTTCCACTGCACAGGAAAGCTCAATCAGGAACACCTGATCGATGTAGAGCTCGGGCTCTACTGGGACAGGATCCTCAGAGTCTCACTGATGCTATGAAAAACTCTGAATGGTTCTATATTACTATATTATCATCAGAAAACTAAGATGCTTATAGAAATAATGGGGTAGTAGTAAATAAAAATTACAAAGGAGAATTTTATGGGCCTAACTTTGTTCCAGTTTGTGATCATTTGAGCCACTATAGTAATAATCTTTATTAAGATTGTAAATAATGGAAATAAATCGAGCTTTTCAAATGCTATTCATTCATTATTATATTGAAAAGCAATAACTAATATAAATTATACAACAGGTTTTAGCTATGCAAAACATGAATATATGTTAAAGGATATGTTTTAGATTTTATTCATTTAAAACAGTGTTATACATTATTGGTCAATAATAGTTAACATTATTTAGTTAATAATGCTAGTTAATAACAACAGTCAATATTAATACACATAGGTACTTTGCTTTTTCTACTAGGATTGTCTTTATATAATGTATAGATTGCATACTGTTTCCCATGTAAGTAAGTAAATAAGAGTAAACCCAATAAACTACATGTAAGGCAAAGATTTCTGCAAAAGTAGAAACTGGTTATCACCAATGGATTCTCATTAAAGCTAGGTGGAAAGAAGGCTTAATATTGTATTTCAAAATAATGAATTAGACAAACGTTTTAAAGAGGTAAATTAATTGCTCAGAATTATTCCCTCATTTCTTTTTTTTTATTTTTTTATTTTTTTTTAATTTTTTTTTATATTTTATTTATTAATTTTTAGAGAGAGAGGAGAGAGAGAGAGAGAAGGGGAGGGAGGAGCAGGAAGCATCAACTCCCATATGTGCCTTGACCGGGCAAGCCCAAGGTTTCGAACCAGCAACCTCAGTGTTCCAGGTCGACGCTTTATCCCACTGCGCCACCACAGGTCAGGCTCCCTCATTTCTTAAGACATTAATTCTGTAGATTATTATAAAATTATAATGACACTAGTAATGCATTCTTAATATTTTAATTATGCTAAGAGAGTGAACCAACATTATACAATAATGTCATGGGCTTTATAATGCTGAACAATCATATTATATATATAAAATGTACATGTCAGAAGGAAGACACTACATTAAAAAAACATGCAGATCCTGGTAGTTTGGATGTGCTAAAGAAAAGCCATAAAGTGCTTCCTTTAAGTGAAAATGTATGTATGTATGTATGTATGTATGTACGTACGCATGAAAAAAACAAAGACTGTGTAGAGTTTGGTACTCTCTATGGTTTCAGGCATCCATTGGGGGTCCTAGAATACATACCCTGTAGATAAGGGGAGGCTTATATACATTAATATTTGGTAACTATTGTATTTGTGTAATGTATGCCTGCTGTTTAAAAGGTTTAAAATACTCAATGGGATAAGAGCTTTAGTAATTCAATAAATTTAATTTAATTACATTTTATTCATACTTAAATGTTTAAGAAAATTATTTTTAAAGTTCTATGAAATAAAGGTGCTTTATAAACTGAGTATTAAGCTAAATACAGAGTAGTGCAGACTCATCAACATATAGACCCTCATATTTTTAAGAGTAAATTAACAAATATTGCCAATTTACATTTCTACAGCTAATTTAATGGTTTTCAAATCACACACACACACAAAATGTATTCATTAAGTCAAATGAAAAAAACTATTAGGTAGAACAAGAAATTATTATGTTATTTCCCCCCACCCACCGGATCCTACTTGCCTGAATAATCCATATTAGCAGCCTGGTATATGCACTTTCACAAGTTTTCCTTCCTCATCCACAAACACCCCCAAATATATATTCCCACATAATTGTTTGTTTTCAGAATTGACTCATACCATACTCTATGTAATTTTTCCTGTAATATAACTTTTCATGTTTCATTTTAAATAACTATTTCCACATATCTGTAGATTGATATCAAACATTCATTTAAAATATAAGTTTTCTAATTGTGTATATCCATAAACACACAGAAATGTGATATAAATAAAATGATATCATCATGGTACTTTAAATTTAGAGAAATTAAGCACTTATTCTTTGTTTCCTGCCTTCTTTCCCTACTTTCTTTCCTTGAACCCAAATATTTTCTTCCACCTGCCATCCATCCTATGATGACATATATTAACAGCCTATATAGATCATAAAATGAGTTCATGTTTTGAGTGAGGTAGAATTGAAATAAAGTACAAGTTATTATAAAACAAACATATTGCAATTAGTTATAGTGATTTTAGTTATCACAATTTATTTAAAAGTTTAGTTCTTATAATTAAGGCTGTGGAATTCGTTAAAATAACCTGAGACATAAAATAAAACATTCTTTTTCTATGCCAATTTGAGTTTCTGAGTCAATAGAGAGCAAACATCCAGTCAGCATTCCCATTGGGTCCAGGCTACTTTTACTTGAGTACAATAAAAAGGTAAAAAATATATTCAGGTAAACCTATTATTTTAATTAAAAAATATTCCCTAAATTTAAAAAAAAGCAGGCATGTGAAAACACATTTGAATAAAAATGTTTTCTAAATTTGTTTGAAATATAAACACTTAAACTGCTATGACAGACATGTTAACGTGCACCCTTTTCTGGAAGGAGAAAGACAGTTTACTTTTAATTCTTAGCTTAACAGGCACCGAGAGAACACCAGGAAATTGATCTTGGTTTAGACACTAAATTTTGAAACTACTTACACATCACCTCATTTTAAAGCCACATGGGGCCAAAGAGATAATCTAGTTTAACTGTTTTTTCATTTAATAGGAAAATTAAGGTACAGAGAGGTTAAAACAGCTTGCCTAAGGTTTCACAGCTAATTAAAGGCAAAGCTGGGATTCAAATTCAGGTTTTTGTTCAAAACTTTTTGTTTGTTTTCTCTATATTATATTTTCTCTTTTTAATTTAGAAATTAAATTTAATGGGGTGACATTGATCAATAAGAACACATAGGTTTCTGGTAAACATCTCTAGAGCATTTGAACTATGTATTTTCTTTATAATACTTAATCAAAACCTTAGTGAAAATAAAGGACCTTTAAGAATATATACTCAATTCTGTAGTCCATTAGAAATGAAGGTTCCTTCAGATCTGTGGTCAATGATGACAGAATTCTTTGGAGATGGTTAGCTTCACAGTTGTGAGAGGAGGTGATGACTGCCCTGCCAGCTCTTCACAATATAGATTTTAGGTGAGAATTTCCAGTGATGTGTGAGTCAATTACAGTACTCAAACTTGTAACCCACTATTTTTTTTTTTCTAAAGCTGGAAACTGGGAGAGACAGTCAGACAGACTCCCGCATGCGCCCAACCGGGATCCACCCGGCATGCCCACCAGGGGCGACGCTCTGCCCACGGGGGAGGGGGATGCTCTGCCCCTCCGGGGCGTCGCTCTACCTCGACCAGAGCCACTCTAGCGCCTGGAGCAGAGGCCAAGGAGCCATCCCCAGCGCCCGGGCCATTTTTGCTCCAATGGAGCCTCGGCTGCGGGAGGGGAAGAGAGAGACAGAGAGGAAGGGGGGGGTGGAGAAACAGATGGGCGCTTCTCCTATGTGCCCTGGCCGGGAATCGAACCTGGGTCCCCCGCACACCAGGCTGACACTCTACCGCTGAGCCAACCGGCCAGGGCCTAACCCACTATTCTTGAAAGTCTAGAGAAGTCAGTAAATTTTTTCAGTCCAGAAGTAAGTTTTCCCTACTTCTTTGAGTTTCTGAATCAATAGAGAGCAAACATCCAGTCAGCACATAGAAAACCACATGCACAAACATAAACATACACAGGAAGATGTTAGAATTTGTATTCACTAATTTTACTTTTGATACTTCAATCCATTGCAGAATGATCTACACCAGTGGTTCGCAAACTCATTAGTCAACAGAGCCAAATATAAATAGTACGATTGAAATTTCTTTTGAGAGCCAATTTTTTAAACTTATACTATGTAGGTAGGTACATTGCTATTAACTTAATTAGGGTACTCCTAAGCAGGCTAAAGACATCCTCAAAATTATTTTGCCACCAACACAAAATAATTATAATTCTTAAATTGATGACAAAAATACCTGTAGGATTTGCAGCTGGTTGGAAAAATACAGGTAACTTTATGCTTCAAGTAGGTACTTTTGTCATCAGTGTGCAATTTGTGAACACGACTAGCATTAACCACTGCACATGAGACAGCTGACCGACTGGCTCACTTAACTCGTGCATGAATTGCGCGTGCCTCCCCCGCGCTGATATCCCACAGCCTGCCTGCGCTGACTCCTGTCACCCAACCAACCAACACCCCTGCGTGCACCTGCACGCTCACACGTGGTATTTTGTGGAAGAGCCACACTCAAGGGGCCAAAGAGCTACATGTGGCTTGCAAGGCACAGTTTGCCAACCATTGATCTACACCAAAAATATTAGCATGAATTTTTCCTATTTAGAAATATTAAAAGTATGCTTTAGCCAACTGTATAGTTAAAAAAGCAGTCCCCACATAAGACCACCATCACTTCTGAAATTATTTGCAAGTTTGAGGGTCTCCAAGACCACCTTTGATTCACTAGAAGAGCTCATAGAACTTTCTAAAATCTTTTATTCTCATATTTATAGTTTATTACAGGGAAAGAATAAAAACTAAAAACAGCAAAGATAAGAAACATGTAGGGCAGAGTTCAAGAAGGACACCCAAGGCAGAATTTCTACTCTCATCCTCCCATGGAGTTATAGACAAGTTTCTTTCCTCTCCACAAAGTGTGACAATACAATCAGCATATTGATAACCAAAAAAGCTAAACCAAACCTCACTGTTTAGAGTTGTTGTCAGGGCTCCACATGTTGACATGATTGACTGATCACCCAAGAAGCTCATCTGTCAGTTGTCCCTCTAGAGGCCAACTGCTACCACAGGACTCAACATCTCCACACTAAGTCAAATTGTTGGTCTTTCTAATGTGGCCAACAGTGATTCAAGGCCCCAAGGCAAACAGACATTCCCATCAGGCATTACATCCTAAAGGCATGGTTAGAGATTACCTTCTAAAAGCCCAAGGCAAAAACAAGACTTCTTTCTCTGACAAGGTTAAATTCTGTATTATGAAGAACTTCTGTTGAAAAAGCTCTAAGAAAATATAATTCCATAACTCTCAATGTCTTGCCCATAAGATAGTTTCTGTTTACTTGTATGTTATCACTGATGACTCAAATTTGCATAGAAAAAAATTAAAGAAAAATACTATTCTTAGTTTTTCAAGACAGAAAGAATTTTTATATTGATATATCTTATTATTAGACTATTTGATTCCCATAATTCCACACAGAGACATTAGGAAGAAAACATTATAACTAGGAGGGTGAGGGGTTACCGTGTAAAGGACTGAAATAAAAACTAGAGGGGCAGCAAGATGGCAATGGAGTAGGCAGATGTACCAACTTCTACCTACCAGAACCAAAGTGGATTACAACTTAATTTTAAGAACCATCTTCTGGAAAAAACAACTTTGGACTAAACTAAGAGGACTCTTTAACCAAGGGACACTGAAGAGCCACAATGAGATTGGTAGGAAAAGCGGAAACACAGAGACGGCAGCCCAGCTCCTGGGAGCAAATCGCAGCAAAGAGGTACTTGTGTGGCAGGAAATAAGTTTACCGGAGAGGGGAGGGTCCTGGGTCCCAGGAACAAAGCCCCAAACTGCAACCCCAAAGCCAAGAAAAAGTGTATGGACAGTATTTATCTGTGAAACAAGTCAGGATACTGTTTATGAGAAAGAGACAGATTTCTCATACCCAGGTTTCTTCTTAAAAGGACCGCACAGAAAACCTCTTTAACAACCACTTACCTGAGAGCTGAGAGGACTGGAGTAGCAGGAAGAGAGTGTAATCTAGTAGGCACAGGGAGAAACACTTGGAGGGACAGCCACCCTAACCCCTGGGCTGAGTCATTCCCCAAATTTAAAGTGAATATTTCCCCTGGAACCAGAAATACCAGAAAAGGGAAGCAGGATACCAGTGGGGCAAAGGCTGAGGCCAGCCAGGGCTTGTAGCCCTGGCACGTGAACATAGCTCAGCCCATGGAGGAGAGGCAGAATTGCAGTGTACGCCACAGTGGGCCAGTACCAGCAACACCCATACCTGAACGCCCGAGGCAGCCACAGAAGTGGTGGCAGTCCTGCAGACAGACCATGACTAAGACTCTTGTGGACACATCCTTTGTGTACATAGACAAAATGGGAAGGTGGAGAAATGCAACCCAAGTGAATCAAGAGAAATTTCCAGAAAAGAACTTGAATGAGTCAAATAACCAAATTACTGGATGCAAAGTTTAAAATAATGATTGTTACAATGCTGAAAGATCTTAGATCAACAACAGATGCACATATTGAGCACCTAAATAGATAGCAAGTATAAAAAAAGACGTTAAAATAATAAAAAGAATCAGTCAGATATGAAAAATACAATATCAGAAATGAAGACTACAATGGAAGAAATTAAAAGCAGGATGGATGAAGCTGAGGATCAAATCAGCGAGTTAGAGAACAAGATAAACAAAGGAATGGAAACAGAGCAGCAAAGAAAAAAAGAGACTCAAAAAGTCTGAGGAAACTCCAAAAGAGCTCTGTGACAACATGAAGAGAAATAACATCCACATCATAAGAACTCCTGAACAAGAACAGAAAGAATAAGGAATAGAGATCTTGTTCAAAGAAATCATAGCTGAAAACTTCCCTAAACAGCTGCAGGAAAAAGTCACACAGGTTCAAGAAGCACACAGAATTCCATTAAAGAGAAACCCAAAGAAATCTACACCTAGACACATCATAATTAAAATAACAAAGCTAAGAGATAAAGAAAGAATACTATTACCTACAGAGGAGCCCACATAAGGATGACATCTGACTTCTCAATAGAAACATTTGAGGCCAGAAGGGAATGGCAAGAAATATTCAAAGTAATGAAGAAGAAGAGGCTACAACCAAGACTTCTTTATCTAGCAAGGCTATTGTTTAAAATTGAAGGAGAAATAAAAAGCTTCCCAGACAAAAAAGAAAAAAAAACATCAAGGAATTCATTACAACCAAATCAATGCTGCAAGAAATGTTAAGGGGCCTGTTGTAAACAGAACAGAGGGGGGAAAATATAGTAAAAGAGAAATGTAGCTTTAAAGAACAAAATGGCAATAAACAACTATATATCAATAGTAACCTTTAATGTAAATGGTTAAATGATCCAATCAAAAGACATAAGGTAGCTGCGTGGATAAGAAAACAGGACCCACACATGTGCTGTCTACAAGAGACACACCTCAAAACAAAAGATGCACACAGATTGAAAGTAAAAGTTTGGAAAAGAATATTTCATGCAAATGGAAATGAAAAAAAAAAGCTGGGGTAGCAATACTTATATCTGAAAAAATAGACTTTAAAACAAATGCTATAGTAAGAGATAAAAAGGTCACAACATAATGATAAAGAGAGCAATCCAACAGGAAGAGATAACCATTATAAATATCTATGCACCTAATATAGGAGCACCCAAATATATAAAGCAGACATTGATGAATATAAAGGGTGAGATCAACAGCAACACTATAATAGTAGGGGATTTCAATACCCCACTAACATCACTAGATAGATCCTCAAGAAAGAAAATTAACAAAGAAACAGCAGACTTAAAGGACACACTTGCTCAACTGGATTTAATAGATATGTTTAGAATCTTTGACCCTAAAGCAGCAGAATATACACTCTTTTCAAGTGCTCATGTACATTCTCTAGGATAGATCACATGTTAGAGCACAAAAGGGGTCTCAACAAATTTTAAAAGATTGAAATAATATTAAGCATCTTCTCTGATCACAATGTCATGAAATTAGAAATCAACCACAACAGAAAAACAGAAAATACTCAAACACTTGGAAACAAAATAGCATGTTATTAAATAACAAATGGGTTAACAATGTGATCAAAGAAAAAATAAAATAAATTCCTAGAAACAAATGATAATGAGCATACAACAACTAAAAATTTATGGAACACAGCAAAAGCAGTACTGAGAGGGAAGTGCATAGCATTACAGGCATACTTTAAGAAGCTAGAAAAACCTCAAATAAACAACTTAACCCTTCATCTAAAAGAACTAGAAAAAGAACATCAAGTAAAGCCCAGAGGTAGTAGAAGGAAGAAAATAATAAAGATCAGAGCAGAAATAAATGACACAGAGGCTAAAAAGAAATACAAAGGATCAATAAAATCAAGAGCTCATTCTTTGAAAAGGTAAACAAGATCAATGAACCTTTAACGAGACTCACCAAAAAAAAAAAGAGAGAGAGAGAACTAAAATAAATAAAGTTAGAAATGAGAGTGGAGAAATAACAACTGACACAACAGAAATACAAAGGATTGTAAGAAAATATTATGAAGAACTGTATGCCAAAAAATTAAACAACCTAGGTGAAATGGACAAATTTCTTGAGACATATAATCTTTCAAAAATCAATCTGGAAGAATCAGAAAGCCTAAACAGACTGGAACAGATGGCTTCACAAGTAAATTCTAACAAATATTCAAAGAGGAATTAACTCCTATCCTTCTCAAGCTATTACAAAAAAATTCAAGAGGAAAGAAGACTTCCAAGCTCCTGTTATGAGGCGAGCATAATTCTGATTCCAAAACCAGGCAAAGACAACATAAAGAAAGAAAACTATAGGCCAATATCCCTGATGAATTTAGATGCTAAAATCCTCAACAAAATATTAGCAAACCGGATCCAGCAATATATGAAAAAAATCATACACCACAATCAAGTGGGATTTATTCTGAGGAAGCAAGGCTTGTACAATATTTGCAAATCAATCAATGTGATTCATCATATAAACAAAAGGAAGGATAAAAATCACATGATAATATCAATGGATGAATAAAAAGCATTTGATAAAACCCAGCAGCCATTTATGATCAAAACTTTCAGCAAAGTGGAAATACAGGGAACATATCTCAACATGATAAAGGCAATCTATGACACACCCACAGCTAACATCATACTCAATGGGCAAAAATCCCCTTAAACCAGGAAAAAGGCAGGGATGCCCCCTTTCACCACTCTTATTCAACATCATTCTGGAAGTACTAGCTACAGCAATCAGACAAGAAGAAATAAAAGCCATCTAAATTGGAAAAAAGAAGTAAAACTATCATTATTTACAGATGATATATTATTGTATATAGAAAACCCTAAAGTGTCAGTCAAAAAACTACTGGATCTGAAGAATGAATTCAGCAAGATGGCAGGATATAAAATTAGTATTCAGAAATTAGAGGCATTTTTATACACCAACAATGTACAGTCAGAAAGAGAAATTAAGGAAACAATCCCCTTCACTATTGCAACAACAACAACAAAAAAGTATCTAGTAGTAAATTTAACCGAGGGGATTAAAGACTTGTACTCGCAAAATTATAAAACATTGATAAAAGAAATCAAAGAAGATACAGTCAAGTGGAAGCATATGCCCTGTACATGGAAAGGAAGAATAAACATCATTAAAATGTCCATATTACCCAAAGCAATTTATAAATTCAATGCAATATCAATTAAAATACCAATGACATACTTCAAAGATATAGAACACATATTCCAGAAATTTATATGGAACCAAAAAAGAACACGAATAGTTTCAGCAATCTTGAAAAGGAAGAATAAAGTGGAAGATATCACACTTCCTGATATTAAGTTATACTTACAAGGCCATTGTGCTCAAAACAGACTGGTATTGGCATAAGAACCCACATATATATCAATGGAACAGAACAGAGAACCCAGAAATAAACCACACCTTATGGAGAACTGATATTTGACAAAGGAGGTAAGAGCATACAACGGAGTAAAGACAGCCTCTTTAACAAATGGTGTTGGGAAAATTGGACAGCTACCTGCAAAAAAAAATGAAACTAGATCACCAACTTACACCATTCACAAAAATAAACTCAAAATGGATAAAAGACTTAAATGTAAGCCGTGAAACCATAAGCATCTTAGAAGAAAACATAGTCAGTAAACTCTCCAATATCTCTTGTAGCAATATATTTGCTGATTTATCTCCAAGGGCAAGTGGAATAAAAGATAGGATAAACAAATGAGACTAATGTGCTATCTTGAGATATGAATTTATTTGTTCTGTAACCGAGTTCAGAAGTCAAGTCAACTCATATATCAAACTGCCGATACTGGACCTACGTGCCAACGTGCCAACGTGCCAACTAGTGGCAGCTTCTCGAATCATGACTCATATCTTGGAATTTTGTTGGATCTTGAACAAAAATACAAACCGAGTCACAGCTCGTATCTTAAAAGAAAAACGTATGTTTGTCTGTTCGTATCTCAAGGTACCACTGTATATCAAACTTAAAAGCTTTTGTACAGCTAAATATAATAAGGAGAAAATAAAAAGACAAACTATGCAATGGGAGAACATATTCGATAATACATCTGATAAGGGTTAGTAACCGAGGCTTGACCTGTGGTGGCGCAGTGGATAAAGTGTCAACCTGGAATGCTGAGGTCGCCACTTCAAAACCCTGGGATTACCTGGTCAAGGCACATATGGGAGTTGATGCTTCCTGCTCCTCCCCTTTTCTCTCTCTCTCTCTCTCTCTCTCTCTCCTCCTTCTCTCCTCTCTAAAATGAATAAATAAAGTCTTAAAAAAAAGAAAAAAAACATTTAAAAAAAGGGGTTAATAACTAAAATTTATAAAGAACTCTTAAAACTCTACACCAGCAAGATAAACAATCCAATCAAAAAATGGGCAAAAGAAATGAATAGACACTTCTCCAAAGAGGACATACAGATGGCCAATAAGCATATGAAAAAATGCTCAACATCACTAATCATCAGAGAAATGCAAATTAAAACCACAATGAGATATCACCTCACACCAGTCAGAATGGCGCTCATCAACAAAACAACACAGAATAAGTGCTGGTGAGGATGTGGAGAAAAGGGAACCCTCCTACACTGCTGGTAGGAATGCAGACTGGTGCAGTCACTGTGGAAAACAGTATGGAGATTCCTCAAAAAATTAAAAATGTAACTGCCTTTTGACCCAGCCATCCCACTTTTAGGAATATGTCCCAAGAACACCATATCACTGATTCAAAAGGAGAAATGCACCCCATGTTTATGGCAGCATTGTTCACAATAGTGAAGATCTGAAAAGAGTCCAAGTGTCTGTCAGTGGATGAGTGGATTAAAAAGCTTTGGTACATATCTACAATGGAATACTATTGGGCCATGAAAAAGAAGGAAATCTTAACTTTTGTGACAACATGGATGGACCTGGAAACTATTATGTTAAGTGAAATAAGCCAGGCAGAAAAAGAAAAATATCATATGACCTCACTCATTTGAGGAATCCAAGGAACAATGTGAACTGAGGAACGGAATGGAGACAGGGAGTGATCAAAGGAACCAGAGGAAAAGAGGACAGAGGGAAAGGGGATGATAGAATGGGGTAAACCTGAAGGGAAGGATGGAGGGTGCTATGGGGAGGGGTTTCTGGGAGATGTTGAAGGGAATATGGGGGAGGGGGTATGCATTTGGGGTGAGACTAGAATCTATGTAAACACAATAAATTAAAATCAATAAAAATAAATAAATTATAGATTAGTTTTAACTGTTCTAGAATTTCATGTATACAGAATAATTTGGTAAGTATGCACATTTGTTTATCCACTTAATAAATCTAGTACCTAGTATAAAAAAATAAATAAAAACTGAAAATCAGAGTAATTTTATAAATAACATTATTTATAATAGTTTATGTTTTAAAAATAAGTAAAAATTTACAAAGATGTCTGTTTCCTAGGGAAGTAGGATGAAGAAATAAGCAGTAATTGCAAAAGCCAAGGTTTATCTCTTGGCAGTAAAAATTGCCAATACTAATCTGTAGAAAAGGAGATAACCAGCAAATTGTCTAAGACCATATCCATCCTTTTTGTCTTATTTCCTACTTGAACAGTAGTGTAAATTAGAACTAGAATTACATTTAAAAAAATAGCAATGCAATTTTTTTTGACCCATAGATGTTTACACATAAAAGAAAAAGAAACTAGTTTATTTTTATCTTTTATGCACTTAAATTTTCATTGAGGACATTGCAGTAACATAGTCCATTGAATCTGCTATGCCCTTGTATTGAGGAAGCACAAGAAATATACTATCAAAATAGAAAAAAATAGTTATTATGCAAAACATTTGAATAGTGCAAATCTCTTTAAAATATTTTTACAATAATTATAATATTGTTTTCTAAGGAGATTTAGAGTACTTGCTCAGAAAATGTCTTCCAAATATATCCCTAAAACTATAAGAAAGATTCCAAACTAATATGCAACTACTGTAAATACATGACATTTTAATTACTAATTGATTTAATTATTATCTTAATTGTTTTTAGAACTTGAAAGGAAAATATATAATATCATGGCCCACTGGAAAGGGGCTAGCTACCCAAATAATACCATAGATCCAGCACATAGCGATACAAAGATATTGCTTCTTAACAACTACAGGTAACAGATAATGTGATTCACGGAAAAAAAGTTCTAAGATTAAGTCTCAAAATAAATGAGAACTGAGATAATTTTTTGAATGCTAATATTAACTTTATCTCATTAAAGGCTCAAAGTCTCAGGGAATATTTTGCTTTCAATTAAATTCTTTTTTTCTGTCTCACACACATTGTATAGTTTTATTGTTTTTGTTGCTTGCTTTTTACCAGAATGTTAACTTACCAAAGGTAGTAGGAAAGGAAAATAGCAGCTTTATCCTTTGAGAGTGGGGCTTGTCCATCTCCCAGATAGACCCAAACCCACCCAATGCAAGCACTAACCCAGATTTTCCTCATAACAGATTAATCTCTTTGACTAGACAAGTAGTAGTCAACCTGGTCCCTACGGCCCACTAGTGGGCATTCCAGCTTTCATGGTGGGCAGTAGCGAAGCAACCAAAGTATAAATAAAAAGATAGATTTAACTATAGTAAGTTTTTTTATAAAGATTTATTCTGCCAAACTTAGCAAAAATCCGACATAAAGTACTTGGTAAGTAATTATTATTATATGCTTTAACTTGCTGTAACTCTGCTTTATAAATTTTATAAAGTAAACTTACTTCCCTACTTTATAAATCACCATTACTGTGGAACCGGTGGGCGGTTAGAAAATTTTACTACTAACAGATACAAAAGTGGGTGGTAGGTATAAAAAGGTTGACTACCCCTGGATTAGACTTTCATTACTTTTTATATACCCAGACCTATTTATTCCTTATTTCCCTGCTTTGTCCTGTAATTTTTTTCTGAACTATTCAACTATCTTGCTTAAACAGAAATAACATAGACAGACAATAAGTATTAATGTTTTTAAAACTTAAACTTTAAGTATGTGTAGCAAAATATTTTCCTGTTTGTATATATACTCCATTACTTGAGTGTAGGCAAAGTCACTTAGAGCAGTGGTCCCCAACCTTTTTGGCCCATGGACCAGTTTAATGTCAGAAAATATTTTCACGGACCGGCCTTTAGAGTGGGACTGATAAATGCACAAAATAAAATTATGTGACTGGAGTAAAAACTGTGGTATTTTAAAATATAATTGTCGAACTTATGATACAAGTGTCAAGAGTGAGTCTTAGATGGATGTAACAGAGGGAATCTGGTCTTTTTTAAAAATAAAACATGGTTCAGACTTAAATATAAATAAAACGGAAATAATGTAAGTTATTTATTCTTTCCCTGCGGACCGATACCAAATGGCCCACGGACCAGTACCGGTCCGCAGCCCGGGGCTTGGGGACCACTGACTTAGAGGACAGAGCATAAGATTCAGATTTAAATCTACATTCAATACTTACTGGTTTAATTTTAAAAATTCTGAAAATTTTGAAAATTTTGAAATGTAATTTCTTAGTCTCCATTTCTCCTGTCATAAAGATATTACTAACTTGTAATTTCATGGTAAGAATTAAAGGAAGTAACACAGGCTTTTATTTGTTATAATGTTCTTGTACTAGAATGAAAGGCAGGGCTTAAAAAAAGGCAAACTGGAAGAGAATCTGCTTTGTTTCTTGACTAATATGCTTCCTAGATTAAGAAAAATATGAATGGTCATTACTGATCTGTACTCAGAATTGCCCCTTTCCATTGTACACTAAGCTTTTGATACAAACTGCTTTCCACAGGCTAAGTTCCTTCTGAATTCTCTCCTCAGAGCTCTACAGAGAGCCCATGCAAGCTACACCATCTCAGCCCTGCCCTGGTGTGTTTGAATTGTGGGAGTAAAATTTTCCTGCAGATGTTCAGTGGCCTCTATCTAGAGGCCTCTAGTTTTCATGCCCCACCAGTCAGCAAGGCATATCTTGACATGTTGGCCATAAAAAAGGATATCTTACCTTTTGTAACTGCATGGTTGAACCTAGAGATTATTATGCTAAGTGAAATAAGCCAATCAAAGAAAGACAAATACTGTATGATTTCACTTATGTTATATATAATCTAATGAACAAAAGAAACTAAAAAACAAAACAGAAACAAACTCAGAGATACAGAGAACAGACCAACAGCTGTCAGAGGGGAGGAGTGTTAAGGAGCTGGGTGAAAAAGGTAAAGGTATTAAGAAAAAAATGAAGACACAAACAACAGTATTGGTAAGGCAGGGATAAAAGAGGGTAAAAGGGAGACAAATAATGACAGTGATGAAAGAAGACTTGACTTTTGGTGTGAACACATAATACAATATATAGATGATGTATTACAGAAGTGTACACTTGAAACTTTTATAATTTTAATAACAAATGTCACCCCAATAAATTCATTAAAGTTTTTTTTTTAATTTCTAAAACTCAACCTAGGTTTTATATTACTGTTATTTGTCTTAAATGCCCTTCTCAATAATATCATCAGGGTCAAAAACTGTTACTTTATTTTTATCTGCAACTTCTAGTAAACTGCTTTGCTTAATGTAGATTCCAAATAACCTTTCCTAGAAAGACATACAATGGTAATATATTTCTACCCCTTGACCATCCCTTAAACTTACTCTTGCTTAGCACATTCTAGGCCTTTGCTACCTTACTTTTTATATCTGTCTGAGTTTTGATTCTCACTTGGATCTCAATAGTTCATATTACTTTTATTCAAAAACACCCTGGGAGTATAATCTTAGATTAAAGGGACTTGATCAATGTCATTGATTGATAAGATAAAGACAATTTAGAATGCAGTTGAGCACGAGTGTAGGAATAGTAGACATCTAAACTAGGAATGCCTTGGTAGAGAGGTTAGAGCAGATCAATACTCAGGGCTAGTGGTACAACATGGCCTAGGAAGGTCCTAACACAAGTGACATCTCTATGGAGCAAAAAAAAAAAAAAAAAAAATCCCAACTCTGTGGAGATGAAATTTCTTCAGGACCACAACCCACTCCAAAAGTTCTACTCCACCTGTGATCCTAAAATCCAAACTTTTGCTCTTGATCATTCAATCAGTTATCACCAACAACATGATATAGATATAATTTTTATAGTTAATATATAGATTTTTAAAAGTGAAATATAAACTTGGACGGTAGGCATATTTTCAATACAAAAGTCAGCCTGTGTTCATTAATACCTGTCTTTAAGCAAATGCCCCTCACTGCTCCTTGTATACTTCTGCAACGAGACATTTTCTCTTACTTTTACTCACAGATTCCTTACTTTATCAAACCCAGATTGACTCTACCTTCTATTATTCAATAACCAAAGGCATTTTCTTCTGTTAATTCTCAGATTTGCCTTTGATTTCCACATAATTATTGCTATGAAGCAAAGAATTATAGTAACTTAAAATCCAAATTGAATTTTTTTATCTGTTTCTCTTAGGAAGAAAAAAATAAAATAATACACAAAAGTATTAAGTACAATGCTTTATTAGTAATACTATATTCCATGTAAAATTATATTTATGCTTCAATCAATTTATAATTAAAGCAACAGAGAAATAATGATACTCACTTTTTACTTGAAAAATCAAGGAAAAGATCCAATTTAAAAGAAAATAAAAGAGAACAGACATTTTTTAAATTATGAAATGCTATATTTACTATGCTTGTTAAAATGAAAACAACTGCCATTGAATTTTTGGAATATAATTATATATATTAATATCTCCAACCAAAATAAACAGTAAACATGCTTTAAAAGCCTCATAGAATAGTGCTTAAGAGTAATTAAATTTAAATTATATAAATAAAAGCTATTAAGGGAATTTATAGATTAAATTTAGATCTCAAATATGAAGATGTTCTATGTTAAAATCCAAGTTATTGGGGCCCTGACCAGTTGGCTTAGTGGTAGAGCATCAGCTGGGTATGTGGATATCCCAGGTTTAGTGCCTGGTCAGGGCACACAGGAGAAGTGACCATCTGCTTCTCCTCCCTCCCCCTTTCCTCTTCTCTCTCTCTTTCTCTCTTCCCTTCTCATAGCCATGGCTCAATTGATTACAGCGAGTTGGCCTCAGGTGCTGAGGATATCTGGAGCCTTCACCTCAGGTACTAAAATTAGCTAGGTTGCTGAGAAACCAGCAACCAGCCCTGGAGGGTCAGAGCATTGCCAGGAGGAGGCTTGCCAGGTAGATCCTGGTTGGGGTACATGTGGAGTCTGTCTCTCTTTCTCCCCTCCTCTTAGTTAAAAAGAATATTCAAGTTATTAAAAACTTAGATATTAAGTTTCCAAATTAGTAGTTGTATCTCAATACATTTACTTGCCATAGTAAAAAATCATCAAGCCAAAATTCAAATCATTTTATGACTAAAAACTCTCATTAAACTGGATATAGAACATACCTCAACATAATAAAGATCATATATGACAAGCCAACAGTTGGCTTGTGAAAGAGTGAAAGAGTGAAAACGTTTCCTCTAAGATCAACAACAAGATAAGAGTGCCTACTCTTACCACTTCCAGTTAAGATAGTACTAGAAGTTCTATCCAGAGCAATTAGGCAAGAAAAAAAAAAAAAAGAAATCCAAATTTAAAGGAAGAATTAAAATGGTCTCTGTTAGTAGATGGCATGATCTTAAATAGAGAAAATCCTAAAGATTCCATCAAAAACTATTAGAACTGATTAAAGAATTCAGTAAAGTGGCAGGAGAGAAAAAAAAATCAACACACAGAAATCAGTTGCATTTTAATACACTAATAAAGAATTCTATTAAATGTAAATTTTTAAAAGTACCATTTAGAGTAGCATCAAAAACAAAGTACTTAGGAATAAATTTTTCAAGAAGGTAAAAGTTCACACATTGAAAACTGTAAGATGCTAATGAGAGACATTAAAGAATACACAAATAAATGGAAAACTATCCCATGTTCATAGATCGGAAGTGTTAATATTTAAAAGTGTTCATGCCACTCAAAGTCATCTATAGATTCACTGCAATATCTATCAAAATTCCAGTGGATATTTCAGAGAAACAGAACAGTTTTAAAATTTGTAATGTACTGTAAAAGATCCTAAACAGCCAAAGCAATTTTGAGCAATTTTGTGAAAGAGTGAAAACTTTTCCTCTTGTTATACAAAATGAAAAAATTTCTTGATTTCAAAGGATATTAAAAAGCTATACTGCCCTGGCCAGTTGGCTTAGTGGTAGAGCATCAGCCTGGCATGCAGGAATCCCGGGTTCGATTCCCGGCCAGGGCACACAGGAGAAGCGCCCATCTGCTTCTCCATCCCTCCCTCTCTCCTTCCTCTCTGTCTCTCTCTTCCCCTACCATAGCCAAGGCTCCATTGGAGCAAAGTTGGCCTGGGCGCTGAGGATGGCTCAGTGGCCTCTGCCTCAGGCGCTAGAATGGCTCTGGTTGCAGTGGAGCAATGCCCCAGATGGGCAGAGCATTGCCCCCTGGTGGGCATGACAGGTGGATCCCAGTCAGGTGCATGCAGGAGTCTGTCTGACTGCCTCCCCGTTTCCAACTTCAAAAAAAAAAAAGGCTATACTAAGAAAAACAGTACTGATATAAATACAGACACACATACCAATGGAACAGAAGAGAAAGCACAGAAATAAACAGAAGCATATATGGTTACCTAATGTTGACAGTTGGGAGGTGACATTTTAAGAGATGAATGGAAAAGAGTGTCAGCCAGAAATTATTTCATCAAAATTATACTTAAAGAATGAAAGAAAAATCAAGTCATTCCTGGGTTAAAATAAAAACCTAGAAAATCTATGCTTGCAGAACTATCTGACAAGAAATACTAAAATGAGTCCTCAGGCTTGAATGAAAAAACAACAGATAGTAACTATATCTGCATAAAGAATAAAATCCTTCTCCATCAATAAATATAAAAAAAAATCTTACATTTTTGTATTTAACCCATTTCTTCCTCTATAAGATTTAAAACACAAATGTTATAAAGCAATAATTTTAAATATCTGTTGAAGGGCTCATAATGTTCAAAAATATGATTTGTATAGCAATTATAGCTCAAAGGAAAAGAGAGAGAACAGAGTAAGATTAAAACAAAGTTTCTATATAATTTAGAAATTAAGTTGGTATTAATTCAAATTGATTGCCTGGAGTTAAGAAGTTAATTTTAATCCCCAGAGCAAACACTAAGAAAACTGAAATATATAAATTTTAAAAAGGAATTAAATGTACATTTCTAAAATATCTATATAACATAAGGGAAAACAGTATTAAAGAGGGGAGATTTAAAACAGTAAACAAAGACCAAATTAGCAGACAAAGCCTACAGTATTAGTAATTATATTAAGTAGATCTTTTCAAAATCTTTAATCAAAAGCAGAGATTGGCTAAATGGATTAAAAACATGATAAAAATATATGTTACATAGCCTGACCTGTGGTGGTGCAGTAGATAAAGTGTCAACCTGAATGCTGAGGTCCTTGGTTTGAAATCTTGGGCTTGCCCAGTCAAGGCACATATGAGAAGCAAGTATTGAGTTCATGCTTCCTATTCCATCCCCCTTCCCACCCTTTTCTCTCTCTCTCCTCTCTCTCTCTCTAATACACATACACACACACACACACACACACATCTATATATGTTGTATATAAGGGACAAACTTTACATGCAAAGAAAAAAAGTTAAAAGTAAAAGGCTGGGTATAGAAATATGATGCAAACAGTAAACAAAAGTGAGAAATATGGTCTATTTTAATATCAGGCAAAACAGACTTTAAGACAAAAATTTTTATTAAGGACAAGCAGCACATTTTATAATGATAATAAGATTAACCAATCAATCAGGAAGATATAACAATTATAAACATAAATGCATATAACACAAACTACATCAACCAAAAACTGACTAAATTAAAGATAAAATAGATAATTAAAAATAACAGGTGGAGACATTAATAGCCCACTTTCAGTAACAGAGAGAACAATTAGAAAAAAAGATCAAGGAAATAAAAGGTCTGAACAACGCCATAAACTGACTAGAGCAAATAGACATATATAGAACATTCCAAACAATAGCAGCAAAATACCCATTTCACACATATGCAAATGAAATATTCCCCAGAATAAACCATATATGTTAAGTCATAAAAGAAGCCTCAATAAATTTAAAATGATTTAAATCACACAAATTATATTGTTCAATTAACACAGAATTAATTAGAAATCAAATAACAGAAAGAGTTAAAAAACTCACAGATACGTGAAAACTTACAAACTATTTTAAAATAGCATATAGCATATAGGTTAAAGAATATATTACAAGGTAAATTAGAAAAAACTTTGAGATGAGTAAAATAAAATAACATACCCAGACATAGTAGACAGCTAAATCAAGGCTTAAGAGTAAAATGTGTAGCTATAACTGCCTGTAGTATTGTGGGGGTTTTTTAATCTCAAATTAATGTCTTAATCTACTACCTTGGGTGACTATAGAAAAGCAACTAAACCCAAAGCAAGTAGAGAAAAGGAAATAAAAAGTTTAGAGTGGAAATAAATGAAATAGAGAGTAAAAATCAATGGAAGAAATATTCTCAAATCATGGACATATATATAATATACATATTATAAAATTTTTAAATTCTACAATAAAAAAGACAAAAAATTAAATTTAAAAATGGAGTAAATGATTTTAGTAGGTATTTGTCTACAGAAGATATATAAATAATCAGTACCTGCATAAAAGAGATGGTCAACATTATTATTTGTCTCTGAAGAAATGTAAATCAAAACCACAATGATATATTATTCATATCTACTAGGATGTCTAAAATAAAAATGACAGTAACAAATAATGGTAAAAATGTGGAGAAATTGGAATCATTATTTTCTAGTAAAAATATATAAAATAGTAGTCATTTTGGAAAACATTTTGGCACATTTGGAACTTTCTCAAAATTACCATATTATCAAGTAATTACACACTCAAAGGAAACCAAAGCATTTGTTTGCACAAAACTCTATATGGAGAGTCCTTGGGTTACACAGTCTTGACATACAACGTTTAGAGTGTACATTGCTAATTCCCATAAAAACTTAAAAATTTGAGACATGGTTTTGGTTTACACCGTTAGCGTCATACTTACAGACTATGTGGGCAATCTAGTTTGGTTGTGCATGGTGGAAGAATACACAGTATTAATTTTCTGTAGCTTAGTTGTGTTTTAATGTTCTAGTCTATGATTACATAAATGTGTTAGGATAGGTAAGTGACTAAGGCTACGGTGTGTTTCAACTTACATCAAAATTCTGGTTCCATCATGGTCACAGGAACAGTACTTGCCATAACCTGAGGACCCCCTGTATACAAATGTTCATAACAGCATTATTCATAATAGTAAAAATAAGGAAAAAAAACAAATGTTAAACTGTTGAATGAATGAATAAAACATGATATATCCACATTATTTGGTAATAAAAAGTAATTAAGTACTGATATATACTATAATAAGGATGAACCTTGAAAACATGTTAAGTGTGAAAATCAGTCACAAAATATTACATGTTGTATAAATCTATTTAAATGAAATATCCAGAATAGGCAAATTCTTAGATTACAGAAGTATAGATAAAAGAACAATATCCCTTCACCAAGTCAATTTTATATTAGAGTTTTCATCTTTGCATGTTTAGAACAACTCCTACATGTTTATCCAAAAGAAAATTTACATTACCATGAAAAAATTTTTTGTGAATCTCCACAGAGACTTTTCTCATAATCAGCAAAAACTAGAATGAATATGCAAACAGTAGTACAACCACATATGAGATATTACTTGCCAATAAAAAGAAACAAACTACTAATACACATTTCAAAATGGATGAAGCTGAAACACAGTGACAATGAAAGTAAAGGTCCTAAAGGCTTTGTACTAAGTTTTCATTTATATGGCATTCTGGAAAAGGCATGATTAAGGGGAAAAAAAATACATCAGTGTCACTAGTGGTGGTAATGGTTAGGTACAACAGAAAAGAAGAAAAATTTCTGAAGTATAATTCTTTTCTATCTTGATTGCAGTGGTGATTATATAATTGTATTCATCAGTACTCTCAAAACTACACTAAAAAGTGTGAATACAGTATAGTTTACTAAATGTATCAGTGGATGAGATAGATAAGAAAATCTCCATAGATGAACTGGATAAATGGTTGGTTGGAGGGAGGGAGGGAGGGAGGCATGGGTAGATGGGTGAAGGGATGGGTAGAGGGATGGGTGGAGGGATGGGTAGAAGGATGGGTGGAGGGATGAGTGGAGGGATGGGTGGAGGGGTGGGTGGAGGGATGAGTGGAGGGGTGAGTGGAGAGATGGGTGGGTGTGTAGATAGGTGGATGAATGAATGGACACACAGACAAATAAAAAGTGAGCAATTTAAAAAAAAGTGAGCAATTTTTATGCTTCTTTACTTTTTTCACATATCTTGTATCCATACATATATCTGGTATCAATGTTTCTGAAAGATATTAACAATACAATTGGCCCATCCCTATCTCTATATTCCTAATTACATTCATCTCCTGTCCAAAGACAAGTGCCTCTGAAGAAAGTAGTAAGGCACCTGTTTCCTGAGAATTGATACCTTAGGGATGATAGAAAGAATTCATGAACTGTGGATATCTAAGTGGATCACCTTCAATAAATGGAGAATGGTATAAGAGGACAAATACTAAAGACACACTTGGTTGCATGGTAACCCTATCTGTAACTTTGCTTTTTGTAATAAACCTAAGTGTCTACATGAAGCTGCACCCTGGGGATAGAGAGAAGGAAGTTGAGTTATTACTGCTTTATATTCTTTGGGGGGATATCATTTATACCTCTCTTCATCCATATTTTTAGAACCACCTTTCTAATCAATAATTTATAGCCACAACCTGATATTAATACCACCTGCCTGTCTTATCTTTGGATGTGGGCTAGCACGGTATACCCATTTGTCTCATTCTCTAGCTCTATGTGCAAAATAATAACCTCCATACCTGAAAGGAACAAAAAAAAGATCTGTAGGTCTTAATGCTAACTGATAAGAAAAGGAATGTAATTTCCAAAGGCTTTGCAAAGCAATGGATAGTAAAATGAAATAAAAATAAGTTCAAAATAACAGCATTCTTACCAAGACCCTACTTGGAGGAGACTCTGAGCTGAACACTCATTCATCATCACTGTACTCATCAGCTTATGAAAAATTATAGCATTAAAAAGACCCACTGTCTCATAACTATAAAGTCAGAAAGTTAATTTGTAAATCATGGAAAATAATGGCAAGTAGCAGCAATGGGAAACTTTGCAAGACCTTAACCTTCTTTTTACCCATTCTAAACGGCCTGGGAGAAACAGTGTGATTTGAATCAACAAAACATTTTTATTGTAAGTGGTTTCAAATGAGTTTTCTAATATGTAGAGTCTTCTGGTCCTTAGGTAAGAAATTTTCTTTTAAGCAGATAAGCTTAATTTAAGCAAAATTTGGAAGCTGAAATTAGTAATTTTCACCTTTCTCCTAAGTATACTTTTTAGAATTACTTCTTTTGTAAGAGCTAAAATATAAAGCTTATTCAAAATAAAATTGAAAATTTTTCTCCCCAAATAAAAGATTTTTAGTCAACTAGGTTTTCATTAAGTAGTAATTTGATTCAGCATTTCCAAAAATCTCTTTTGCAGTTTTTATATATCCTTATACAATTTTCAACTTAGTTTTTCTTTTATTCTTTTAATGTCTGAATCATTTTTAGGCATTCTTTAAACCAGCTCTGTATTCTGAAGAGTAGGAAAAGCACTGCATACCTAAAGATGATGATGTAATTAAGCATTTATTGCTTTATGTGGGGAGAAAAGCCAGTTATAACTACTCATTCAGAGATTAATATAATTTAAATTTTTGTTCCAATTTTTTCATTGTAAAATACTGTAAGATAAAATTTACCACCTTAACCATTTTTAAGTGTACAGTTTAGTGGTATTAAATACACTTACTGTATTAGGTTATGCCACCATCACCAATGTCCATCTCCATAACTATTTATCTTGCAAAGCAAACTCTATACATATTAGAAAATTACCTCACATTATTCACTCCTGCAGAAATTAGCATTCTACTTTCTGTCTCTGTGATTACCGATTACCCTAAATACCTCATATATGTGGAATCATATATTATGTCTTTTTGCAACTAGCTTATTTTGCTTAGCATTATGTCTTCAAGGTTTATTTATGCTGTAGCGTATATTAGAAACAATAAGACTTTATTAAAAACTTCTTGCAGAGATGTTAGTCTGACAGTGATATTTCCCTGCCTCTGGACGTCAACAGAGTTTTGATATAATAAGTCATTCGGTTTGATCAGGAAAAAACAGGATGCATAGGCAAGGTAAATTTTCCTTTACCTGTTTTCTGAAGTAGGTTGCCTATATTAGGACTAAAATTCTACAGGATCATGTGTAGCAAAGAAAATGAACAGTTTAGGTAAATCCAGGAGAGTATATCTGATGAGCTGAAGTTCAGCAAGAAAATTAAATATTTTAGATTAGAAGGTTTCAACTCTTTTTTTTTTTTAATTTTTCTGAAGCTGGAAACCTGGAGGCAGTCAGACAGACTCCTGCATGCGCCCGACTGGGATCCACCCGGCACGCCCACCAGGGGGCGATGCTCTGCCCATCCGGGGCGTCGCTCTGTTGCGACCAGAGCCACTTTAGCGCCTGGGGCAGAGGCCAAGGAGCCATCCCCAGCGCCCGGGCCATCTTTTGCTCTAATGGAGCCTCGGCTGCGGGAGGGGAAGAGAGAGACAGAGAGGAAGGAGAGGGGGAGAGGTGGAGAAGCAGATGGGCGCCTCTCCTGTGTGCCCTGGCCGGGAATCGAACCCGGGTCCCCCGCAAGCCAGGCCGACGCTCTACCGCTGAGCCAACCGGCCAGGGCAGTTGCAACTCTTAAAGTTAACAATTTAAAAAGTAATTTTAAGTTTCTAGAATTTTTTTTTTTTTTTTTCTGAAGCTGGAAACAGGGAGAGACAGTCAGACAGACTCCCGCATGCGCCCGACCGGGATCCACCCGGCACGCCCACCAGGGGCGGTGCTCTGCCCCCCAGGGGGCGATGCTCTGCCCATCCTAGGCGTCGCCATATTGCGACCAGAGCCACTCTAGCGCCTGGGGCAGAGGCCAAGGAGCCATCCCCAGCGCCCGGGCCATCTTTGCTCCAATGGAGCCTCGGCTGCGGGAGGGGAAGAGAGAGACAGAGAGGAAAGTGCGGCGGAGGGGTGGAGAAGCAAATGGGCGCTTCTCCTGTGTGCCCTGGCCGGGAATCGAACCCGGGTCCTCCACACGCTAGGCCGACGCTCTACCACTGAGCCAACCGGCCAGGGCCAGTTTCTAGAATTGTTGCTGCACTCTGGTGCCTCATAGGTTCTTCCTGTATAATCCCCTCTCTGTGAAAAAGTACAGTCCTAAGAAACACGTGTCACAGGAGCCTGGCATCTCCAGGAGCATTCCAAAGCATGTCATTCTGGAATCACTGGATCTAAGGATGGAAATTCATCCTGTGCTCGTTTACTCTGGCTCTCAATTGAAATAACTTTGATAGGCATGGGTAACTGAGCCAGTGATTCTTCCTGACAAGGGGATTGACTCGATCAGTTTAGTCTAGTTATCTTACCAGATTTACTTTGTCCCTGATCCCCTATTTTCTCAGTGGAGAAATATAATATATAAAATGGAGCATATAATTGATCCATTCCCTGTTGAAACTCCAAGGCTTTAAGCCTTCTCATGACTAATAGCCTTAGAGAACTCCAAAATCATTTAGGAAACATTTTTTCTTAAACATCAATACCTGACATCCAGCCTACACATTATGATTTTATTGGTCAGAAGAAAGAGCCTGGTTTTTATTGGGGGGGGGGGAGGTTGTTTCCTGTTTTTGTTTTTGTTTTGTTTTTGTGTGAGAGAGAGATAGGAAGGGAGAGAGAGGGTGAGAAGCATCAACTCGTAGTTGTTTTCACTGTAGTTTACTGAGTTTCTCATGTGTGCCTCGACTGGGGTGTGCTGGTGCCTTGCTCAATCCAGTGACCTTAGGCTTTTTATGCCAGTGACGTTTGAGTTTAAACTGGCAAGCTTTGGGATCATGTGGATGATTCCCCCGGTCAAGCCAGCGACTCCATGCTGATGAGCCCGTGCTCAGAGCCAGTAGTAGCCTTAGAGTTTTGAACTGGTGACCACAGCATTCTGGGTTGATGCTTTATCCATTGCATCACCACAGGTCAGGCTGGTTTTTATGTTTTTCAAAAGCACCTTAAAAGATTCCAATTTGAAACAATTGTTTAGAACTGCTGTTCTAGAGGAGAGATTCTAAAATATTAATATATAGTAATGTCATCTAGCCTGACCAGGCGGTGGCGCAGTGGATAGAGCATCGGACTGGGATGCAAAGGACCCAGGTTCGAGACCCCGAGGTCGCCAGCTTGAGCGCAGGCTCATCGGTTTGAGTAAAGCTCACCAGCTTAGACCCAAGGTTGCTGGCTTGAGCAAGGGGTTACTCGGTCTGCTGTAGCCCCACAGTCAAGGCACATATGAGAAAGCAGTCAATGAACAACTAAAGTGCCACAACAAAAAAAACTGATGATTGATGCTTCTCATCTCTCTCTGTTCCTATCTGTCCCTATCTATCCTCCCTCTGACTCTCACTCTGCATCTGTAAAAAAAAATAAAATAAAAAGTCATCTAAGGATATTATTAAAAAGGACATTCTAATTCAGTAGGTTTGAGACATGTCCTGAGATTTTGAATTTTTAAAAGAACTCTCTGGCTATATTGATGTTGCCCTTTCATGGACGACAATTTAAATTGAAAGGTTCTAGAAGTATTGTTTCTGCCAGCTGATAGAAACAACAACTAGGTATGTCATCTCTCTAAGCTATATATAGTTAAACTCTTGTCTGTATTTATTGAAGACTGATGTGAGGAAGAGTGTAGTAGTACTTTAACTAGGAGTAAGGTAGAACCAGCATGAAAACATGCTCATCCATGAAGTCTAAGTGATTGCTGATTGCCCCTGATACCTCTACCACCGCTGTGCCATGCAGGAAAGGTACAGTCTTTGACATGAAGCCTTTCAAAAAAATGTCTGAAAAAAAGGATCTAGAACTAAGGACCTCACCTTCACTTTAGCCAAAGCAGATTTCTATAATACTAACTTTTCAATTCAGCTAGCTATGATCAAGCATACCATTCAGCTCTACTCTGCACTTTGCCATTCTAAACCACTATATATTTTTACATTATAAGGAGACACTAAGATACAGACAGAAAGTGATACTTGAAAATAAGAGAATTTGTCAAACTGAATTATATATAGCATGAAAAAATATAAAACGGCCTGACCAGGCAGTGGCACAGTGGATAGAGTGTCGGACTGGGACACAAAGGACCCAGGTTCGAGACCCCAAGGTTATATATAGGCTTGAGCACAGGCTCATCCAGCTTGAGAGTAGGGTCACTGGTTTGAGCATGGAATCATAGACATGACCCCATGGTTGCTGGATTGAAGTCCAAGGTTGCTGGCTTGAGCTAGAGATCACTTGCTCTGCTGTAGCCCCCAGCCAAGGCACATACAAGAAAGTAGTCATTGAACAAGTAAAGTGCTGCAAGGAGGAATTGATTCTTCTTGTCTCTCTCTCTTCCTGTCTGTCCCTATCTGTCCCTCTCTCTGACTCTTTCTCTGTCTCTGTCAAAAATAAATAAATAAATAAAAAGAAAAGAAAATACATATAACAGGTCAATACAGCTCTGTTTCTAAAAGGCCCTGGTCTGTCAGGGGTGTGCATATATATATATATATATATATATATATATATATATATATGTAATTGCACAAACACCAATATTCATTGCAACAAGATTTTAAATTCATTGCTTATCGGACATGAATATTAAAAAATTGAATTTGATACCAACTGCTATTAGGTGAACTTGATGCCAAAAGTAGTAGGGCATTGACATAATGCATCAGTTCAAGTGAAAATAATAATTAAATTTTTTACCCAATTTATAAAGGTAAAATATTTGTTTTATTATTCTCTGACTCTACCTCATAGAATCAAGTGAGCTATCTTTTACTATGACTGTTCATTTGTTTTTGTTTTTTTTAATTTTTTTTACATCTTCCTTGCCCTGTTCATTTGTTTTTGATATATTTTCTTTTAAAATGAAAAATTAACTCAGATCCTTAAATAAAAATATCCCTATAGCTTGTTTTGAAGAGCACATAATCAAAATTTAAAGACTCTTTAAAAAGTATTAAAGTTTAATTCCTTCCATTTTCTTAGATTGTATATACTCTATAAGCCAATGATAAAAGCCAACCATTAAATGCCTAGTTAGAATTTCAAAGACCTATGGATAAATACTTGCTTAAAACCAGTTAATGTTAATATTTTTACTAGAGTGTATGACTCTGTAATGAAGTTAATGCTCCAGATACCTCTAAAATGCTGTAATTTTTTCAGCACTGGGTTCCTTCCTCTTTTTTAGCGTATGTCTAAAGCTTACATAAGAGTCAGATATTTCCTCAAAAGGATAACCAAACAAAGAGAAAATGTTCTGGGCCTATAATGCACCTATTCTCTTTAGGTACCCTATAGAAAAAAAATACAAGGTAGTTTTGATTAGTAAGATTTTCTTTCTTATCTAATTCTCCAAAATAGCCTCTTAACCCCTGTCTTTACTTCTAGATGTGCCTCACCCCCTATGCCACCCCACACTACCTTCCCATAAGCTGCTGTTTACACAGCGGGAAAATGTATTGGTTAAAAATCTTATGTCACCCTGTCCGATAGCTCAGTTGGTTAGCGTATCATCTGGATACACCAAGGTTGTGGGTTCAATCCCTGGTCAGGGCATGAACAAGAATCAACCAGTTGATGCATAAATAAGTGGAACAACAAATTAATGTTTCTCTCTCTCTCTCTCTCAAATAAATAAGTAAATTTTAAAAAATTTAAAAGATTATATGTAATAGTATAGCATATGAAGTTTCTGTGGCAATAATTTGATATCTACATTTCTTTCTTGTGACAATTTCTAGCATAGATTTCAGTAAAAATTAATGCAAATGGCTAAACTGAGATTAAATATTCCCCGAGGTAAGACAAAGGCAGTTGATGAACAAACAAACAAAAATAATGTTTTTGTTCTCTTCTACATGCAGGTGAAGATAAGTAAAGTAATTTGGACATAAGAAAAAATTTTTCTAAGAGGAAAAAGACTTTTGGAGCATTAGATTTTTTTTTTCCTCTGGAGGAGGGTCATACTGTCATCACCTACTTTTTTTCTGGATAAGTCATTCTTTTCATTGGGAGATCTAGTTTGTACACAAATCTTTTCTTGAAGATAATATCCTAACCACCATAGAATATTTCTGGAATTCGGCTCAGAAAATGCTTCCAAACATAATGATAAGGGTTAGTTTGCCACTGTAGATCACTTAGAACAGTGTAAACGGCTGGAGCATAGTAGACAAGTATAGAATGAAATCAAACATTAAAGCTATTTTCGGTAGGACGAAACTTGCTCTCAGTTTCTTGGAGAGCAGCTATTGATTTTACACTAATTCTTAGATTTTCAGTGAGATCAAGTAGGCCATGGATGATAGCAAGTTGCAAATCTCCTCTTCCTACCTCCCCTTCTGCCCCATTCCTTCCTTTTCCTCCACCCATCCACCAACAAACCAAGCAGTGGCACCAATGGGTCTTATCAACTGAGAATAAAGAATATTGCTCAGGGATGAATAGCTGAAAAAAGGACCTTTCTCCTAGGTTTCCCAACAGCAGGAAACTATGGAGGTGGAAGGGAGAATATATGGAGAATAGAGCCAGCAGAGGCACAGAGTGGACACTAGCAGACGGGATTGGCAGTAAACTAAGTACACAGCAGCTAGGAAACCTTCCCACTTCCTCCTACCTTCCTACACTCCATGTAAACAATCTTCACTCTTGTAGGTGATGGGTGAAATAAACTGCTTGCAAAACTTAGGAGATCAGGGAACATGTAGATACTCCAGTACTTTCAGCCTTTTATATAGTGCATTTTCACCAATGAAATAACAGTTGGTTTTGCATCTCATTTGCATAATCAAACAACTTTCTTTGACTTGTCATTTGCTTTTCTCATGTTCTTGTGTAATAAAAAAAAACAAATGCTTGTTTTTATTGCTTCATATTCATTTTGAAATAACCCGTTTCATGAGCAGTATAGAAACTCCTTAGTGTTTCCTAATGAGGAGGAGGTGTGGAGAAAGAAATATTAAATCATGAAAGTAGCAGATAGTGATGACACCTCAATTTTTCTAAATAGTTTATCTAGAGAAACTAAATTTTAAACCAGGAGTGACTGGAAAGTCACTGTATATGATACCTGTATATGATAGATCTGTATGGGTCACTGTTCCAGGCAGGTGAGAGTTCCAGGCCAGGAGGCAAAAGTGTAGTCAATAGAATGTCCCACTTATCTTTTCTGCTCAAAAACCATAGCATGTCATGCTCCTGCTTAAACCTCTCCAGTGGCTTCCTTTTGTATTTGCAGTAAACTCCAAATGCTGCCATAGCATATGAGGCTCCAAAACTCTGACTTCTTCTCATCTTATATTCATGCAGCTATCTAATTTGCTTCCTGATATTCCAATGAACTAAGCTGTTTTCCACCCCAGGCCTTCAGCACTTTTCACTCCCTCCACCATGAATACCCTTTCCCCAGGTCTCTGCATGACTGAGGCCTCATCCTGAATATCTCAGCTCAAAATACATCCACTTGAGTAAGCCTTTCCTAACTACCAAAAGTCATTCCTGATGAACTCATTCTACCTTATTTTTATTATATACTATATAACATGTTCAGAAAAATCTCTTATGTGATTTTTTGGTAACTTGTGTATTGTCTTTCCCCAACTGTAATATAAAGTCATGAGATAAAGCAACTCATTTTGTTCCCCACTTTTCCTAGCACCTACAACAGGATTCAGGAGATTGAAAATGTTCACTAAGTATTTATGGAATGAATGATTCAAAGCTAGTAATTTTTATTAACACACAAAGGTCAATGACACACACAGATCAGGTTGAGATGATGGGGGGAAATTTTGCAATAGAGAGAGTCGAGTTTATGAAATGAAGAAGAAATCTAATTTTATAATATGGTCAGAGGGTGATTTTATAGGTCAGGTCAATAGTCTGATCGATTGATTGACTGATTGACTCAATGGACTAAATTAATGCCTCTACCCTGTTACCTATTCCTCTTTGTCTCTAACATTGTAATTCCCTCACAGTCTGACTCTGAGATCAACCATGACTTCTTACAGTCCAAGAGATGTTATTAATCATCATGCAAGCAAAGGCTTGATAAGAATATGTGTGTATTTTCAATCAGTTAGACTTGTCTGCTTTGTACATCTGCCTCTCCCTGAGCAGATACTAAAACCTAGTGGAAGAATTTCAGACATGTTGAAAAATAACCGAGACCGTTATGTACCAGTCAATAGCCAGCCAATCTTCCAACGTATGCAGATCTCTTACCAAGTCAGCAACCCACAGCTAATGACCAAAATATAAATAAGGCTAAAACCAGAAGGGGTACACAGCTTATCTGAACACTCAAGAATTTGGGGTTTATTTGTCATGTATGATTATTGTAATGAGAAAAAACTGGGGCAAAAGTTAAGTGAGTGAAAAGCAAATTACCTTTCAAATGTCAATGACTGTCACATCCACAGCTCTAAATCCATCTCTAGGTCAGTTATTCCTCTTAAATGTAAGATACGTAAGTAATACTGCTTATTTTTATGTTGATAATAATAACAGCAGAAAAATTTGCTGAGCACCTGTTTTTTCCATGCACTGGTATGTATTTTCTATGAAATATTTCATTTAATGTTTATAGCAATTGTTTCTATATGGGCAATTTGAGGCTTATATAGGGTGAGTACTTATTTACATATCCCATAGCTAGTAAATAGCAGGAGAGCTAGGACTCAGACCCAGGAAATGCAGTTTCACAGTTTGTATTCATACTCACAGGACTTTTCTGTCCCTATAGTCATACCCATTGGCCAGAATGTCCTGAGGATAGCTCAGAGACAACAGGTACAACATGATCGAGCTCTATCCTCTCTAGTCTTCAACAAGACTACTTTTCCTGCTATAATATTTACCTTTTCAGTAAAAAATCAAAGTAAAAATATGGCCAATCTTAGAAAACTATCTCACCCCAATTGCCTCTACATCAGTTAGTAGCAAGGTCCTTTTTACTTTATTGCATAAGTATCTCAGCTATTTTCTTTCCTTTTCAACATGTCTGCTGTCCTGCCCTGTATAATAGAATCTTACCATATCTTAAAACATTCTGACTAATAATTTTGTCTCCAATCTGACCTGCTTTTCATTCTCCTCTCTTATGCTAGAATATGCTTTCCAACATCCAACTCTCACCCTTTCTACTCAAGACTCATCAATGGCTCCTCACAGCCTTTTATATCTATATTCAAACTCCTTATCAAGATCTACAAGACCCTTCATTACTTGGTCTATACCATAGCTTCAGTTGTGTCTCTCCATGTTTCCTTAAAAGCACTTCAATTCAGCCATCCCGAATTACTTCAGTTCTCTGAATATACTATGCTGTGTGTGTGTATGTGTGCATGTGTGTGTAGCACAATTTGTTTAATTTACTAATCCCCCATATTTGGAACTTCTTTCTTCTAACTTGCTGATCATCTTGTACTTATTCTTCAAGAGTATTCATGCTTTACTGCCTCTTGGAATCCTTCCTGGAAATTTATTCGCCATAATCTTAACTCTATCATCCCATCACTGAAGGCAATTAGGATGGACATAACTGTGTATGTCCCTACTGTGGGTTTTATCACACAGTAATGTCATTTTTGGTTGTCTTGTCTGCCTCTATACACCAAATTAAGATTCAAGTGCAAACATGTGTCTTGTTAATTGTGGTGTTCTCAGTATCTGGCACAAGGAAGATTTTCAATTAATACAGTCCAGATGAAAGAGTGAATACATGCACAAAGCACTTTATTTATTTTTCTACTCAGCCTAAGAACAAAACTCATTTGGTTGATGAAATTTTATGAAGGAATTCTTGAAAGGAAAAAAGGAAGCATTTAAATGTAAATGATAACTAGATATAGAGCAAGATTCTAAGGAAAACTTACCTTATCCTTTTATAAGATGGTTACCTTCATTAATAAAAAATATTTATGAATAATTCTTAGATTAAGAGTTTATGATAATCATATACATTATTATTTATAAGCCAAAAAAGGAATATAAAATTAAACAGACTTGTCTGGCATATAATATACAATTACTGTATTTCTCTTTCTTCATTATTCATAAATATTCTTTGCAACAGTATAGTACAATAAACTCTTCCCCTTCACATGGAACCACATACAAACTTTGATTATGTTTTGTTTACTCAGTAGTCAGTCTTCATTCAACAATGTATGAAACATTTTTTTATTGACAACATCATATATTATTAGAAAACAAAAGCAGTTGAACTGTCCTCTGAAAAGTCCATGGAGAAAATAATAAAAGAATTATAGTCAACTTTCTTTAATCTGGCATAATGGTATTCTATAACATAAAACTAAAATGTTCAAATTAGGCATTCACTGTGAGCCTTCACCAAGTATAGTCTCTTTGGTAGCTTTGCCCATTATGGAGAACAAAATCCAACCATTTCTTTATGAGAAAAACTAAAAACCACTTCAATACATTTAGTCCAAATACTAGTCACTTTACTACTATACTCAGTAAAATAGTTTACTGAATTCAAACTAGTGTGGAAGGAAGAATAAAGCTTTTAAAGACATTTTTCTGGAAAATAAAGCATATTTTTAGGAGACTACATATCTACATCTGTATAATATCCTAGATATAGAAAAAGAATGCTTTTTATTTTTGCTTCATTTATAAACATCACCATGCAATTCTGTGAATCTTATAATAAATTGGGTCAAATAGCATAAGACATTAGTGCCTCAAAAGTTATCAATGTAACAGTTGACTTTGGATGTGAAGGCAGTGCTTGATCTTTCACAAGTAATATGTACCTTTTATCAGTGCCTTTTAAGGTCTTGATTAAGAGTAATAAGTTAATTTTATGCATAAATGTAGGGTCAGTAGGAGACATATTTTGAGAAGAGGACAAACTATTTTGTACCCTTCAAATTATACTTTGTAAGCTTGTTCTAATTAAGGCAAACTGTACATAAATATCACTGAAGTTCAAATGCTATTTATATTGGATCCACCAAGTAGCCAATATTGAGGAAAAATATTCAAATTATTATATTCAATAAATTCTAGACTTGCAGAAAATATTATAATATAATGTGACTTTATATATACTGCTCAAAAAATTAGGGGATATTTCAAAATGAATATGAAGTGATAAAAAAAGAAGCATTTAAATTTTTTATTAAATGAAAATCAAAAGCAAATGACAAGTCAAAGAAAGTTGTTCAATTATGCAAATGAGATGCAAAACCAACTTTTATTTCATTGGTGAAAATGCACTGTACAAAAGGTTGAAAGTACTGTAGTATCTGCACACTTCCTGATTCCCTAATTTTTGTGAGCAGTGTACATACTCACTGTCTAGATCTATAATTTGGAACAATTAATATCTTAAATTACTCCAAATATACAAAGAAAATGAATCTAATTGTTATATCAATATCACCAGGGATTTCAGCAACCTGACTACCATACACTTCATTTCTTAATCTTTTTTAATTTTAATTTTATGTATTTATTATTATTTTTCTTCAGGTGAGAGGTGAGATAGTGAGGCAGACTCCTGCAAGCAATTCAACTGGGATCCACCTGGCAACCCCATCTGGGGCTGATGTTCCAATCAATCGAGCTATTTTTAGCACCTGAGGCTGATGCACCCAAACAAACTGAACTATCCTCAGAACCCGGGGGGCCACTCTTGAACCAGTTGAGCCACTGGCTGTGGGAGGGGAAGAAGGAGAGAAGGGGGAGATGAAGTGGAGGGAGAAGCAGATGGTCACTTTTCCTTTGTGCCCTGACAGAGAATCAAACCCAGGACATCCATATGTCAGGCTGATGCTCTATCCACTGAGCCACTGGCCAGGGTCCACTTTATTTCTTATACTTAGTAAATATGGGTACTACTGTAGCCTTAATGTTTAAATTAGAACAAGTGTTTCAGTGAGATCCTTATGTTGTAAAAATGAGATTCTTCTTTAACTCACTGTATAATGATCTCAGTGTTTCAGACTTCATAAAGTAAAAAAACTCCTTGCTTGATCAAATAAATAAGATTTTAGTATTGTCACCTATGGGAAAAAATAACTGTCCATACTTTATGCAAGTTGGGTTCCCTGAACATAATCTTTAATTCTAAGATTGGGTCAGTATTTTGAAAATTTAAAATCTACAACTCCAGATTTATTAAACATGTTCAATGTTTTGATTCAACCAATGAATAATATACTAGTGTAGGATAAATAGTAAAAGCCATGAATAATCTATGCACTGACTAATTCAATGAGTGAAAATTACATCAGTAAGATATGTACTTTGTCATGTTAGGGAAGGCTTTTAATTGTTATGAAAATTTCTTTAAAATGAATATTTTAGGCTCATCTCTTGGCATATTTACTTTCTTAGATCTGAGGTACATTCTTTGAGGCCAGATTGGCACCAATCTGTGGATCAGCCTTCAGGAAGTCAGTGATGTAGAAAGTGCTAATCAAGGCTGGAAAGTCAGAGCCCACGATATAAAGGACCAAGCACATCTGCTGTGATGACTAATTTAATGTACATGTAAAGTATTTATCGCAGTGCCTGGCCACAAGTCGATACTCAATTGATGTTAATTACTAGTACCATTGTTGTTCTTATTTAAGATCAAAACTTATAGTGTATTTTGATTACATCTTCATGACAAAGTAAAATGGAATATGTTGAATTGTATCAATAAATTTCCCATATACTGCATCTTTTTTTGGGGGGGAGAGGCAAACAAATTTCAGTCATTTTAGTCTATAATTTGTATTTTAAAAATCTGGTATCCGGAGATAACGTCAGAGTAATGGCGGAGTAGGAAGCGATACCGATAAATCTCCCCCAAAACTCAACAAGATCTTCAACCAGAAACAGAAAAACCTATACTTGGAGCCTCCAGATGCTTCACAATACACCCGAAGGTATGGTCGAGTGAAAAATTGGCTAAATATATAACCAAATCCTGAAGGAAATAGGGAGTAAGAAATGCTCCGCCTTCCTCACTAACCCAAACAGGGCGGCTTTCTCTGGTAACTGTGAATATAGAAACTGAGGCGGGCAAAGGGGGTGAATACATCCAGGCCGCGCACAAAAGGCCGAACCAGGCTGTGGCACGGAGATCCTAGTGGAGGAAAAACTGTTCCTGTGGCAAGCCGGGCAATACAAGCTAACACTTGCGCCAAACCCAAACAAAGAAAGACAAGCGGGGCAGCCATTTTACCCGTTCTCCTGGTTGGTGTGCAGTTAGTGGGCGAGAGATCTCTTCCTAAGCCCCAGAAGTGGGTGTCCGTGTTGCCCCACAGAGAGGCAGGGTCAGAGGCCTTTCTGTGGGCCGAAAGCAGAATCTCTGGGCAGCCCCAGCGCCCTGGGAAAGCCGCGCAAGGGAGGGAGCGAGAACTAATTCCAACGGTGGAAATTTTCCGTGCTGGTGAGGGTTTCACTCAGGGAAACGCGGCCGGCCTCATATCCTGGTGTGCGCGCGCAGATAGGTAGTGAGCGATTCCTCCGAGTGCCTCGGCAGGGCGCGCCCGTGTTATCGCACAGAGGGGCAGAGTCAGGGGCCTTTGTGTGGGCAAAAGCGGAATCTCGGGCCGCCCCAGCACCTTGCAAAAGCCGCGCACGGGGACGGAGCGAGAGCGAATTCCAGCGCTGCAAATTTCCATGCGGTTGGGGGTTTCACTCAGAGCCTGAGACTACTGGCCGGATATCCTGGTCTGCGCCCGCAGATAGTGAATGAGAGTTTCCTCCAAGCACCCTGGAAGTGGGTGCCCGCCTGTGTTACCGGAGAGAGTGGCAGAGCCAGAGATCTTTGAGTGGGCAGAAAGCCCGCCTGATTATGCTAGCAGCTCTGACTGACTGAGCCTTACCCAGAGCCCTGTGCTGAGTGGAAATAGAGTGGGGAGTTGCCAGCTCTTTGAACCTCTTACTATCCAGGCAGAGGCAGCAACAACCCCATAGCTGGATTATCAGGCTACTAATTGAGGAAGGAAAGACTAGGAGAAAGGCTCCAGGAACACGGACTCTCTCACTGTCGGAGCCTATGAAAGCTAATGAGCCTTGACTCCCAACGAGACTAAAGCACAATACATGACATTGCCATAGAGACTTATCAACTGCAAACCTCTACCTGAGCGTGCCAAAGGGGCAGAACCTGGGGTACAGAGTCACCGACCAGGAAGAGGGAGAGAAAAGAAAAAACAAGAAGATAACCTCTCAAAATCAAGAATAATCTGCAGACTTTATAACCTATCCCATTTTATTATATTTGTTCGTTTGTTTCTCTTATCTTCATTCTTGATACTTTTTTTCCTCCTCCAATTTGGCCGATTAACTCTCTGCCGGTCTTACTCTCTCCTCTCCTTGAACTACACTACCCATAAGTGTTACATCTCCCATTATCTTTTTTCTCCTCTTCCTTTCTCTCTATGAGGGTTGCACTCCAAAACCCTTAACTCTCTCTCTCTCCTTTCTTTTTTCTTCTTTTAGTGGTTCCCTGTTTTTTTCTCTCTCTCTCTTTCTTTTCTCCCTCTATATTAGTTTCTTCCTTTCTCCTTTACATCTCCTCTCATTCAAACCTCAATAACAAACAAATTATCTTATCTAGGACTCAAACTTATGTTTGTGGCATTTTGGGGGCTTCTTACTTCACCTTTTTAACTCACTAGCAGTGCTCCCATCCCTGGCTCTCCATTTTATCTAGTTCTTGTTCCACTAAATACAATAGTATTTTTTTAATTTGTGCCCCCATTTTTCTGTTCTCCTCTTATTCCTCTCATCATAACTCTTAGACAACCAACACCTAAAAGCAAATCATTTTATTCTTGACCCAAATTTTTTCCTTATTTGCCTTCTGTGGGTCCATACCGCCCCCCCTTTTTTTTTCCTTTTTTTTTTTTTTTTTTTTTGCCCCTTTATTACTTTTCCCCAATTCAGGACCTCCATCACAGGCATTGTTTGTTATAATTCACAGTTCACCACAAGATTTTCTCAAGAAAAAGGGGAGAGGAGAGGAAAAAAGGAGGGGGGGAATAATTTCCTTTTTTTAAAAATTATTATTTTATTTTTCTTTATTTCATTATTAATTTTTTTTAAAAAAAACAACTCTTTTCGATTTTTTATTTTTTTTAACTTTTTATTCTTTATTAAATCTCATTAATACTATCAACAAAACCACCCTCAGATGCCATTAAGGAAGAGAAAATCGAATATCATGGATACAAAAGAAAGAGAGGTAACACAGCTAGATGAGGAAAAATCTATGGAGAAAAAATTTAATATATTAAAAACCTTGGAGCTAAATGACAGAGAATTCAAGATAGAAATCCTAAAAATCCTCCGAGATATACAAGAAAACACAGAAAGGCAATTTAGGGAGCTCAGAAAACAACTCAATGAACACAAAGAATATATGTCCAAAGAAATTGAAACTATAAAAACAAATCAAACAGAGATGAAAAACTCAATTCACGAGCTGAAAAATGAAGTAACAAGCTTAGCTAATAGAACAGGTCAGATAGAAGAGAGGATTAGTGAAATAGAAGACAAGCAACTTGAGGCACAACAGAGAGAAGAAGAAAGAGACTCAAAAATTAAAAAAAATGAGATAGCCCTACAAGAATTATCTGACTCCATCAAAAAGAATAACATAAGAATAATAGGTATATCAGAGGGAGAAGAGAGAGAAAATGGAATGGAGAACATACTCAAACAAATAATAGATGAGAACTTCCCAAGCCTGTGGAAAGAACTAAAGCCTCAAATTCAAGAAGCAAACAGAACACCGAGTTTTCTTAACCCCAACAAACCTACTCCAAGGCATATCATAATGAAATTGACACAAACCAACAGCAAAGAAAAAATTCTCAAGGCAGCCAGGGAAAAGAAGAATACAACATATAAAGGAAGGCCCATTAGATTATCATCAGATTTCTCAGCAGAAACTCTACAAGCTAGAAGAGAGTGGACCCCAATATTTGAAGTCCTGAAAGAGAGAAACTTTGAGCCACGAATACTATACCCATCAAAGCTATCCTTCAAATATGAAGGAGAAATAAAAACATTCACAGATACAGAAAAGATGAGGAAATTTATCATCAGAAAACCCCCACTCCAGGAATTACTAAAGGGGGTTCTCCAATCAGATACAAAGAACAAAAAAAAAAACAGAGCCACAAGTAAAAGCTCCAAGAAGAACACAATAAAACCAAATTTAAACTGTGACAACAACAAAAAGAAAGAGGGGGAGAAGATGGAGATTAACAGTAGCAAAGGACGATGGAGTGCAAAAGTACTCACAAAATAGTTTGCTACAATGAACAGGGTAGGGACCCTTTTCATTACTCAAAGGTAACCACCATTGAACAAACCACCACAGAAGCACATGAGATAAAAAAGATAGCAACAGAGGAAAGATGTATGGAATACAACCAAATAAAAACAAAAGATAGAAAAACGAAAGAGAAGGATCAAACAAGACACAAAACTAACAGAAAGCAAGATATAAAATGGCAATAGGGAACTCACAAGTATCAATAATTACACTAAATGTAAACGGATTAAACTCACCAATAAAAAGGCACAGAGTAGCAGAATGGATTAAAAAAGAAAATCCAACTATATGCTGCCTACAGGAAACTCATCTAAGTAACAAGGATAAAAACAAATTCAAAGTGAAAGGCTGGAAAACAATACTCCAAGCAAATAACATCCAAAAAAAAGCAGGTGTAGCAATACTCATATCGGATAATGCTGACTACAAGACAGGAAAAGTACTCAGAGATAAAAATGGCCATTTCATAATGGCTAAGGGGACACTGAATCAAGAAGACATAACAATTCTTAATATATATGCACCAAACCAAGGAGCACCAAAATATATAAGACAGCTACTTATTGACCTTAAAACAAAAACTGACAAAAATACAATCATACTTGGAGACCTCAATACACCGCTGACGGCTCTAGATCGGTCATCCAAACAGAGAATCAACAAAGACATAGTGGCCTTAAACAAAACACTAGAGCACCTGGATATGATAGACATCTACAGGACATTTCATCCCAAAGTGACTGAGTATACATTTTTCTCCAGTGTACATGGATCATTCTCAAGAATTGACCATATGTTGGGCCACAAAAACAACATCAGCAAATTCAGAAAAATTGAAGTTGTACCAAGCACATTTTCTGATCATAAAGCCTTGAAACTAGAATTCAACTGCAAAAAAGAGGAAAAAAAATCCCACAAAAATGTGGAAACTAAACAACATACTTTTAAAAAATGAATGGGTCAAAGAAGAAATAAGTGCAGAGATCAAAAGATTTATACAGACTAATGAAAATGACAATATGACATATCAGAATCTATGGGATGCAGCAAAAGCAGTGATAAGAGGGAAGTTCATATCACTTCAGGCATATATGAACAAACAAGAGAGAGCCCAAGTGAACCACTTAACTTCCCACCTTAAGGAACTAGAAAAAGAAGAACAAAGACAACCCAAAACCAGCCGAAGAAAGGAGATAATAAAAATCAGAGCAGAAATAAATGAATTAGAGAACAGAAAAACTATAGAAAAAATTAATAGAACAAGGAGCTGGTTCTTTGAAAAGATCAATAAAATTGACAAACCCTTGGCAAGACTTACCAAGGAAAAAAGAGAAAGAACTCATATAAACAAAATCCAAAATGAAAGAGGGGAAATCACCACGGACACCGTAGGTATACAAAGAATTATTGTAGAATACTATGAAAAACTTTATGCCACTAAATTCAACAACCTAGAAGAAATGGATAAATTCCTAGAACAATACAACCTTCCTAGACTGAGTCAAGAAGAAGCAGAAAGCCTAAACAGACCTATCAGTAGAGAAGAAATAGAAAAAACCATTAAAAACCTCCCCAAAAATAAAAGTCCAGGCCCTGACGGCTATACCAGCGAATTTTATCAAACATTCAAAGAAGACTTGGTTCCTATTCTACTCAAAGTCTTCCAAAAAATTGAAGAAGCAATACTTCCAAACACATTTTATGAGGCCAACATAACCCTCATACCAAAACCAGGCAAGGATGGCACAAAAAAAGAAAACTACAGACCAATATCTCTAATGAATACAGATGCTAAAATACTAAACAAAATACTAGCAAATCGAATACAACAACATATTAAAAAAATAATACATCATGATCAAGTGGGATTCATCCCAGAATCTCAAGGATGGTTCAACATACGTAAAACGGTTAACGTAATACACCATATCAACAAAACAAAGAACAAAAACCACATGATCTTATCAATAGATGCAGAAAAGGCTTTCGATAAAATACAACACAATTTTATGTTTAAGACTCTAAACAAAATGGGTATAGAAGGAAAATATCTCAACATGATAAAGGCCATATATGATAAACCATCAGCTAACATCATATTAAATGGCACTAAACTGAAGGCTTTCCCCCTTAAATCAGGAACAAGACAGGGTTGTCCACTCTCTCCACTCTTATTTAATGTGGTACTAGAGGTTCTCGCCACAGCAATCAGACAAGACAAAGAAATAAAAGGCATCCATATCGGAAAAGAAGAAGTAAAGGTATCACTTTTTGCAGATGATATGATCCTATACATCGAAAACCCCAAAGAATCCACAAAAAGACTACTAGAAACAATAAGCCAATACAGTAAGGTCGCAGGATACAAAATTAACATTCAGAAGTCAATAGCCTTTCTATATGCCAACAATGAAACAACTGAGAAGGAACTCAAAAGAATAATCCCCTTCACGATTGCAACAAAAAAAATAAAATACTTAGGAATAAACATAACAAAGAATGTAAAGGACTTATATAATGAAAACTATAAACCATTGTTAAGGGAAATTGAAAAAGATATAATGAGATGGAAGAATATACCTTGTTCTTGGCTAGGAAGAATAAATATAATCAAGATGGCTATATTACCCAAAGCAATATACAAATTCAATGCAATTCCCATCAAACTTCCAATGACGTTTTTTAAAGAAATAGAGCAAAAAATCATCAGATTTATATGGAACTATAAAAAACCCCGAATAGCCAAAGCAATCCTAAAGAAAAAGAATGAAGCTGGGGGCATTACAATACCTGACTTCAAACTCTATTATAGGGCCACAACAATCAAAACAGCATGGTATTGGCAGAAAAATAGACACTCAGATCAATGGAACAGAATAGAAAGTCCAGAAATAAAACCACATATATATAGTCAAATAATTTTTGATAAAGGGGCCAACAACACACAATGGAGAAAAGAAAGCCTCTTCAATAAATGGTGCTGGGAAAACTGGAAAGCCACATGCAAAAGAATGAAACTGGACTACAGTTTGTCCCCCTGTACTAAAATTAACTCAAAATGGATCAAAGATCTAAACATAAGACCTGAAACAATTAAGTACATAGAAGAAGACATAGGTACTCAACTCATGGACCTGGGTTTTAAAGAGCATTTTATGAATTTGACTCCACAGGCAAGAGAAGTGAAGGCAAAAATTAATGAATGGGACTACATCAGACTAAGAAGTTTTTGCTCAGCAAGAGAAACTGATAAAAAAATAAACAGAAAGCCAACTAAATGGGAAATGATATTTTCAAACAACAGCTCAGATAAGGGCCTAATATCCAAAATATACAAAGAACTCATAAAACTCAACAACAAACAAACAAACAATCCCATAAAAAAATGGGAAGAGGATATGAACAGACACTTCTCCCAGGAAGAAATACAAATGGCCAACAGATATATGAAAAGATGCTCATCTTCTTTAGCTATTAGAGAAATGCAAATCAAAACAGCAATGAGATACCACCTCACACCTGTTCGATTAGCTATTATTAGCAAGACAGGTAATAGCAAATGTTGGAGAGGCTGTGGAGAAAAAGGAACCCTCATACACTGTTGGTGGGAATGTAAAGTAGTACAACCATTATGGAAGAAAGTATGATGGTTCCTCAAAAAACTGAAAATAGAACTACCTTATGACCCAGCAATCCCTCTACTGGGTATATACCCCAAAAACTCAGAAACATTGATACGTAAAGACACATGCAGCCCCATGTTTATTGCAGCATTGTTCACAGTGGCCAGGACATGGAAACAACCAAAAAGCCCGTCAATAGATGACTGGATAAAGAAGATGTGGCACATATACACTATGGAATACTACTCAGCCATAAGAAATGATGACATCGGAACATTTACAGCAAAATGGTGGGATCTAGATAACATGATACGAAGCGAAATAAGTAAATCAGAAAAAACCAGGAACTGCATTATTCCATACGTAGGTGGGACATAAAAGTGAAACTAAGAGACATTGATAAGAGTGTGGTGGTTACGGGGGGAGGGGGGAATGGGAGAGGGAAAGGGGGAGGGGGAGGGGCACAAAGAAAACAAGATAGAAGGTGACAGAGGACAATCTGACTTTGGGTGACGGGTATGCATCATAATTGAACGACAAGATACCCTGGTCTTGTTATCTTTGAATATATGTATCCAGATTTATTGATGTCACCCCATTAAAAAAATAAAATTATTTAAAAAAAAAATCTGGTATCCAAATATTTAATCAAATGTCCTTTCATTTACATAGAATTTTCCATAAAATGTGTACACAGAGCTAAATTTTGCTAACTGGATCATATTTCCATCAGAAAGTACAGGAATAGTGAAAGAAAAATTTAAGTTTTAAAATATATTGCACTTGATTTTAAAAATCTCAGATCTGCCACTTGACAGTTTCATGGCCTTAACCAATTTGAAACTCAGTTTCTTCATTTAAATATATATCTCACACAATTGTTAGTGAATTTAATTATATTATGCATATAAATCATGTATCTGAAATATATCATGTACATATAAAGAAAGGTCAGTTCTCCTTATCTTTGCTCCCTTTTAATTCACAATATAAGCCAGTAACTTAGAAGTTGTTTACTGTGTCAGTGAAATGATTTTATATGTAGTCACCAAAACTTCTAATGATTTAGAGTTTCTATTTAAAAACAGCACTTTATTTTGTACTCTCAACATGTGTCTTCAAAATTGAGTGTTACCTTACAGTTTATGTTTATGTTGCTGGGAGCTATGTCTAAGTGAGAGGCTGGCAGAGCACATGGAGTGTATATTCTAGTGCACTGAAAACCCAGAATGTAAATTAAGGAGAGATACCTATTTTATATTAAAATAAGAATAATTTGGGATTTAAAGTATGGCAGATTTATTTGTGGTTAAGAATGAGGGCTCTAAAATAAAACTTCCTGTGGTTAAATCTCAACTCTTTCACTTGTTATTTGTAGCTTGTGGTGAGCCCAGTAATGGATAATGATAGTAGTTACCAAATAGGATAAACATTAAATGAGACAATGCAATAGCATGCTTATTATAATCCTCAATAAATATTACAGTGACACTCTCAGAGCATAACAATACCTTTGTTTTTCTTATAAATAATAAGTGCTAGCATCAGTAAAATACATATTTTGAGGCCTGACCTGTGGTGGCACAGTGGATAAAGCGCCGACCTGGAAATGCTGAGGTCACTGGTTCGAAACCCTGGGCTTGCCTGGTCAAGGCACATATGGGAGTTGACGCTTCCTGCTCCTCCCCTCCTTCTCTCTCTCCTCTCTCTCTCTTTTTTCTAAAATGAGTAAATAAAAAAAAAATACATATTTTGAGTTCTCTCGTTCTCTCAAAATACTGGGTATTAATTACCCTAGGATAAGTTTATATTTCCCAGGCATACTGATCAGTTGTCATTCTCATTCAATTACCCCTTGTTCTCTCCCCAATCTTTCTAGATCTTCCCCATGCCATGTCTAGTAAAACTGTTCTAATGTAAATTTGTCTTCCTATATGTTGGGATACAGCTGTGTTAGGCTTGCTCACTTGTATTTTGCATGATTAATATGTGAGCATGTGGCAGAGCTATGTGTGCATCGCCTTTTGTGCATAGGCTTGTCTGCCGTTGTGAGACTATTACACAGGAATGGCCCGCTGCTTTCTGGTTCTGCAGTTTCTTTACCATGTGAACCTGCCTGGCCATCACCACCGGCATTACACTATACATTCAAATGTTCAAAGAATGCTACTTCCACCCCTTTGCCTTAAAATTTGGCTTTCTGAAACACTATTAAACCTCTACTATATTGACACACAAAAAATGGCTTTTCCTGCTGTAACTTCCTTTTGTTCTATCAGCCATTCTTCATTTCAGGCATTGGAGCCAAAATTACTGTGGATCATATAGCTGTTTGTCACTTCAAGACTATTGTTCTTCCTCTTTGATACAGAAAACTCCCCCTTTTTTTTTCAAGATTCATGACATCACTCACTATCCAACCTGCCATGTGCAGATCTTCTAGCCATGTGGCCACCAGTCCTCTGACTGTTTCTTTCTGTCTGCACAGAAGCTTCTAAGACCAGGTGTAAATAATTCAACAATTTGATCCTGGATATTCTTCTCTCTCTCTCATCTCAAAGTCTTTACGATTCATTCACATAGGACCCAGAAAGAGCAAGTCAAGTTGAAACAGGCAACTTTGTTCAATTATTTCGGCTCCTCATGGGCCTCCCATCTCAGAGCACAGCTCTCTCTCACCTAATGAGCTTCATTTATCCCTCAACACTCTACTCTAAGTGAAAAATGCTTACATTAGTTTTTAAAATCCATCAATTTTAATGGAAACTACTATGACACATTCTATCTCAATTCAGGATACCCAAGCAAGTTTTACAGTTAGAAAAAAAATTAATTGAATAATGAGAAAATAAATATAAAGAATAACTAAAAGTTAATAAATACAATATGCACTATTTGATACAATATATATATTTTAAAGAGGTGTTTGCCAAAGGAGGGAGTCTTGATAGCAGATGGTGGGGGATAGAAGAGGTTGTAAGAGAATCACCTTTTGTAGATGAATTATTCTTTCTGTGCCATATTCAAATATGCATTTTTACTTTTTTAGGGTTTATGATTACTTTATACTCAAACCTTGCTTAAAAATTAAGGTGCAGTATATAGCACAAGAACAACTTTTGGACCAAATTATGCCTAAATGAAGGGGGTGCTTTGCAACACATGGATAGAGCATGTTCATTCAACAAACAGATGATAGAAGATGCTGCCCTTCCACTCCTCTTGCTTTATGTAGTTATACAAATTCAGAATGGTGGGTTCATCCAAAAATGATTCACAGTTCACATTTGTTTTTTGTATTATTTTCTGAATAAAACCCATGTGCCAAATAAGTTACTGAGTGTGTCTGTCTGAAACTGTAATAAAAAAATATCACATTCTATGTCACATTTATTAAGTAGTGTTTTGAGAAAAAGTTGTTACATAAATGAATGGCAAAAAAAGTAATTAATCTAACAGTTTTATGTGCTCCGAGTATATATAATTCAGTGTTCTTGGTCTCAACTCTTACACATTATAAGACCCTCCCTACTGTTTTTGTCTTTCTTTGTATTACTCTTCCTCTTATTCCTTCCGCTCTGGCCACCCTGACATTCTTTTGTTCTTCCAATATGCTAAACATGCTTGTCTCAAGGACTTTGCAATGGCTCTTATCTCCTCTGACAACGATCTTTACTCCATGTTAGCATGAGTCATTCTTTACTTCATTGTCTATCTTCAACAATAAAATGCAAGCTTCGTTAAGACAAAGACTTTGTTTTTATCACAGCTCTATCTCCATTGCCCTGACACACAATAAATGCTCAAGCAATATTTTATGTTATTAAACTAATGAATGAATGAATTACACATCTTTTTTTACAAAGCTATTAAGCAAAGAGCAGTCATGATCCTAGAAGAAGGGTGTAATGACAAATTTCTGCTTTTTTGTTTCAGTTTTGTTTTACTTACCTTCTTGCATATTGGTGCTTGAGAATAGTTGGGAAGAAATGAGCAAATTTGAATGAGTAATCAAGGAACTTTCAAATGTACAAATCTCAGAAAAAGCATAAATAATTCACAAACATTTTCTATATTCTTATGAGGATTATGTGGTTTACAAAATATTATCTACTGGGAATTGCTTTTGCTGCAAATTAAATCTTTGCATACTTAACTTATTGACAAACCCCAATACTCATCTGTATTTCTGTAAAAAGGAAAATTAAAAACCTTTTTGAAGTCATTTTTTGGAACTCTATCACTTTTTAAAATATTCATTTGGCTTTTCATGAAATATTAAAATATTCCATTTGGATTTTGTGAGTCCAGGTGATTAAAGATAAATTATTTCAACATTTGTATAACTGTACTATTACTCGTGTTTCTGTGTTATGTATGTATTTTGTCACTTGATCCTCACAATTACAACTGAATCAGGAAGGACAGTCACCATAACCCTATTCTACATATAGGGAAACTGAAGCTAGGCAATTTAATAGATAAGAGAATAAGACAGGAGTAGAAGTTAAATACATGACTTCTAGGCAGTATGGAAAATAAGTGTCATTTCCAGCCAAGAATCATAAAGCTTCAAGCAGTAATTATATCCTCATTAGAGAACCCATTTTTAGCTAATCAGGCTCAAAGGAAATAGTCTTATCCCTTACAGCTTTTCAAAGCATTTCCTTGCAAATTGCTTCTTTGCTCTATATTTCATACAGTGTAAGGGGAAATATCACTAACTCCATCCATGCACCACATCACACAACATGGGAAACAGCAGAGCTCAGTGTGAATCTCTAGGTGCCTACAATATAAATCAGTTAGGAGAAAACTGATTTTCTAAGTATGAACAAACTGAAATACAATATTTTCTCATTCTGTGAAATCAGCTTCTTTCTTTTAACAAATATAATGACATCTAATATAATGTCTCATAAAGTGTAGGTTTTAAAAATTACTCATTATTCAAGCATGTCTGGCTATCACAGAAAGTCAGACTTAAGGTTTACACAATCATTATTCACTTCTGTCAGCATAGTTCATGAATCTCATATCCCATGTGTTATTTATGCTTGGAAATTGCAACACTGTCAACAAAAAGAATATCAGCCAGACCTCTGTATAAAACGATTTTTTGTGTGTGGAATAATAAATTCAGACACTGGTGTATGTGTGTGTATTTCATGGTACATTTTTGCTTATATTATCCACAACAAAGCTAAATTGAAAGTATTCAAACAAGTCAATTTAATTTCTGAAAAAATTTTATAACCAAAGTAATCTCTAACCAATGCCTGTCAGGTTAATTTATATGCAGACCATTATGACACAAAGCAAACTTGCTTCAACTACTTTACATTCTCACACAGTTTCCTAAATGTCATCAAGCTGGGTCACAATTATGATCAATGAAGGCCAGGATTTTGCCTTTGATAATCAGGACAATCAGAAGCAGGACAAAAGTTGTCTTCTCAAGTGGTAAGAGAAAACGATAAAAGCCCACACAATATAAACTTTCAGTGTTCTTTAAAAAGATAGGTTAAGTTGTTTTTGTTTTGTTTTTTCAATCCTTCCCGGACACATAAAGGAATAGAACAGAAAAGCTTTGAGATTTAATGGTGCTCTAAGGAAATTAAGGTAATGTCATCATCAGCTCAGATTCAGGTGTCTTTGAGAAGCCACTAGTCTCAAATTGGGAAAGATGAGCTCAGGCCCACCACCTCTGAATAAAAGGGGTGACAAATCTCAGGCACTCATGACACTTAAGACAGACCAGAGAACTTCTCTGGAGTTTGATAGAAGCAGTTAGGCACTTTTTAGCCTGTTGGCAAATTTAATTTCTTTGACCTCTACAAGTGACCCAGCTTTAGTCAGGTTGTACCCTATATTAATAATAAGCATTAACAGACTTATAGAATTAAATATCATTTTAAAAAATATAGATATATGAAAATGTGCCTGGCACATAGAAAGCTCTTAAAGTATTAATTTTTTTTAAATTGTGCAGTAGTGACTTCCCAATAAGATATGCTACTTATCTACTTTTCCTTCAAAAATAATGGACACTTATAGTCAATAAACATTTATATATTATTTTTACTCTATATCCTGATTCCTATATGAGCCTCGGTTTTTTTTATATCTGTGCTGAACACTTCATATTTGTATATAAGTCCCAAAAGACATCTCTTCTTGGCTATCTAATAGACATCTCAAACTTAATAGGACTCAAGCAGAATTCTTAATTTCTATCCACCCTCCTGTCTTGCTAGATCTTTTCCATTAACAATGAACTTGAGATAATGAATACATATTTTTCTACATCAGGAATTGTCAAATTTATATAATTATTATTTTTGTAATATGCCCAGTGTTACAAAATTTAATCTTATGGACACCTCCATATTCCAAATATATAACTACAAAAAAGCATGACATTTAACAACAGCGCTGATATTAACAATGCTGCTTAATTTTTATAAGTAAAATTATTATTTAAGGGGAATGGAGGTGTTATTCATATGCTAAGTTACAGTCCTGCTCTTCTAAAAAAAATTGTCTACTGTTCCTTTGGATTTCACCTCATTTTATAACCACAACACCCTGTTAACAAGAGCTTTTGCTTTTCCATTATTTGAAAATGCTTCTAAGTGTTATCTTGGGAGTGTTCTGTACTGAATGGTTATATCCTTGACATTTTTATTATTGATTAATCTTGTTTAAAGTAGCTTCATAAAAGGGTGATTTAAATGTAGATTAGTTGAAATTATGGTTCTTGGTAAGGTTTAAAATCTACATTTATAAACAAGATTAACAAATGCATAAAGCAAAATACTTGTCACAGATATAACAGTGTCCCACTTGGGAAGTAAGATGCTGATGTTTATGTAGCCACCAGCTGTTCTTTTCACATCATTATATTTTTTAATTATATCTGATATATGTTATTATAAGAAAGCAATCCAGTCATACAGAAGTCTAGGCAAAATAAAAAGTATTAGCTTCACCTTATAATTCTTTTGTACTTCTATTGTTTACATTTTCATCTTTATTCCGATTTTTTTCTTTCCCTCACTTGATGGGGCGGGGTATGCAGTAAGACAGGGATAAAACTTTACAGCATTCTAAATGGATAGTCTGTCAGTCCTATTGTTTTTGAATTGTGGTCCTTTTTCTGGATGTGAGTCATTCTCTCTGATTTTCAGTAAGCTGAACCCAGATTTCCACTGATATACAGGTTTCCAAGCCTTGCACGGTACACCACGCTGGGCTATATTTTCTTCAGTATTATTTACGGCAAAGTCACAGGCTATTTTATCTGCTCTCTTGGCTTGCAATAGCTTTGAATCAGCTCACCGTTCTTCCACATCTTGGTTTTGCTGCTGTTAGAGCATGTCTTTAGATGTTCAACAGAGGAATCAACAATAAAAGATGATTAAAATGGCCTCTTCCCCTACCACTGTTTATTTTCTGAGTCCCAAAAATGTGAGATGAGATTGATGTGATAGAAAATCAATAGTTTTGAAGTTCTGCTGTTATTTTCTTATTGAGCCATTTCCCTGGATAGATTGTTCTAAATCTACAGGTCTTAAATATTTTTCCATCATAATAAGTGTTATTTACTTTCTTATGGATAATATCTACCTACTTTCACACATGTTAACTATTGATATAAATTACTCCCTTTCTTCTGTTGTTCAAATATATGTAAATGAGTGAGAATTACAATATCACCAGATTAACCCTGAATTAGCTCTAACTTAATATAATAAAGTCTAATTTATTGCCAAATTCAAGTACTTGATTTTTTATTTAAAATATTACCTATTACAAGTTGTGCAGTGATTTGTCTAGATAATCTTTAAGGTCTCTTCAACCTCGAACATTAAAAAGCCTGTAAAATCACATCAGTCTGGCCTGACCTGTGGTGGCGCAGTGGATAAAGTGTCGACCTGGAAATGCTGAGATCGCCGGTTCAAAACCCTGGGCTTGCCTGGTCAAGGCACATATGGGAGTTGATGCTTCCAGCTCCTCCCCCCTTCTTTCTCTCTGTCTCTCTCTCTCCCTCTCTCTCTCCTCTCTAAAAATGAATAAATAAAATAAAAGAGAGCTGACTCCATCTTAAAAAAAAACAAAACACATCAGTCTTAGCCACAAGATGATACAAAGTAGGTATTATCTGAAGATGGGGTAGGCATAAGCTGTTAAACCAGTAACCCTAATTAGTTTAACCAGTCCATGAAAAGTGAGGGGTGTTGTCCCAGTCAGCATCCTCACTTACTGAGCTCCAGCACAAATGATTTCACATTCCCTGTTGATCACTTGGTTGACACAAAAAGCCTGTTCAATTTTGAGAGGTTTGCAGCATAAAGCAAATTTAAAGAAACACATCAAATAATAATAATAATAATAATAATAATAATAATAAAGACTTCTTCAGGGTTCCTGCAAGGAATAAATGTTGAAGTACAAGATTCGCCTTGCAGAAACCATTGGGGGTACTTGACCTCCTTTTGCCTTTATGCTGAACAGCAATACTTACCCATTATCCTAACTATATGTGAGTTTGTAATATGAATGGTAGGATCATGCATAAGGAAAGATAGATATTACATAATCTCTTTCCTACAATCATTCATAACCAAATACAGTTAATATTTATACTTTGTTTTCTTATCCTCAATGTGCCACAAAGAATGCAAGCTTCTTTGCTTTCTTGTTGTAATGATTAAGCACACTGTCTTTTCCCTCAGTACCTTTCATAGTAACCATTCACTGTATTGATGGACCGATATTATTTTCTAGTCAAGGAACAGCACACATGTACATAGGTTGACATGTCATTTTATATGTTTTAGACACATGGAGAAACCATTAGAATTTTAGTTTATCTTCAGGTTCCTTTTCAAAAGGCTTGGTCCTTTCAATAAAAAGCAAAACAGTGCTGCACCTTGTTGGGAAAACAGCTGTGCTAGGCTTGCTCACTTGTACTTTGCATGATTAGTATGTGAGCACATAGCAGAGCCACGTGTGTATAGCCTAAGTAAGGCTATGAGTGCTTGCCCTCAGGATGGATGGCAGATTGCGGATTGCCTGCCCGCTGTTTTTTTGCTGTTTGTTCATCTGTTGCCATGAGATGTTTTTCCCTGCCAGCATGCTCATCTGCCGTTGCAAGACCGTATTAAACACGAATGGCCCAATGCTTTCTGGCTTCATAGTTTCTCTACCATCTGCCTGAATCCAATGTAAATCTGCCTGGCTTCGGCCACCTGCATTACACACCTCTTCTGTATTAGTAGCTCTTTCAGTAATGAAGATATCATATTCAAGAACTAGGCACTAGCCTGATAGGGCAGTAGTGGATAGAGCATAAAACTGGGATGCTGACGACCCAGATTCGAAACCCCAAGGTCACTGGCTTGAGTATGAACTCATCCGGCTTGAGTGCAGGCTCACCAGCTTAAGCATGGGGTCACTGACTTAAGTGACATGACCCCCTAGTGACTGGCTTGAGCCCAAAGGTTGCTGGCTTGAGCAAGGGTGTCACTGGTTTAGCTCCAGCCCTCTGGTCAAGCTATGTATGAGGAAGCAATCAATGAAAAACTTAAAGTACTGCAACTTTGAGTTATGCTTCGTTCCTCTGTCTGTCTGTCTGTCTGTCTCTCTCTCTCTCTCTCTCTCTGTCCTTTGCTAAAAAATAAGAAGGAAGGAAGGAAGGAAGGAAGGAAGGAAGGAAGGAAGGAAGGAAGGAAGGAAGGAAGGAAGGAGAGAGAGAGAGGGAGGGAGGGAGGGAGGGAGGGAAGGAGAGAGAGAGAGAGAGAGAGAGAGAGAGAGAGAGAGAGAGAAAGAAGAAAGAAAGAAAGAAAGAAGAAAGAAAGAAAGAAAGTAATAAAGACCAATATTGCTAACAAACATCTTCTATGGTTAATACATTAAAAATTTTACAATGATGCTAAAGCTTATATAATAGCAGTGTTTTCCTTGCTCTCTCAGAAATTCATATGATGGTTGAGTTGTTATTCTTTGTAGTATTTTTTATCTGAAATAATTTGTTTTTTTCACATCTCCTTTTAAATTATCTATTTTATTCACAATTCTGTCTCTAAATAGATTTATCCTCCTTTGGTAATATCTCTTATTTTATTCCTTTCACTTCATAGATCAGATCTTGCCACTGGTAATTCTGATTTATTCATTGTATGCTATCTTGTATGCTGTTGGGACTACACACATTGTTTCTTAATTTAAGAACTCATTCAGTTACTATGACGTTTGTACATGATAAGTAGTGCAATATTTGAAAAGTTCTCTTTCATTCAGTACTGAACAAAAACGATTTGAGTCAATATTAATAAAATTGACACATGTTAAGTGTATATAGTTCTTAATGTTGATCTGGACAATATAACCTGCTACTCAATATCTCAGGAAAAATTCCAATTTTCATAAATAAACTACACAACAACATTTTATAGATGAATTGCAAAAGAAAACAGAATGAACATTTTTAAAGGTGTCTATACATCTAATTTATTATAAAACCCCCACAACTACTCAACAATCATTACATATTACATTTTGTGGACATGACAGAGTTAGTGCCTACAATGTACTTAGTGTCTCGCAATTTGATCTTTTCTCATAATTCTCTAGAGACTAATACTCTGATTGCCCTTAATGAATGACTACATTTATTACCTCAGTACAAATTAACTCAGATGACATCACAATTGTTGGAATATATTCAGAATATATTTTGATCAGAGAAAACAGTTATACATTTAACATTTTGTCTCTTTGTAAATCATTTCTAAATTCACTTGTCAACCAATAGTACCCACATAGTGAAAAATTGAAAAATATTTCATCATTTAGGATACAAATAGTTATAGTTGTAACAAGCCCTTGTCTAATGAGTGTGTATGTTCACATATTTAGATCCATATTAACATTATCACTTTATTCATGGAGAAAGATAAATTTATGTAGCTACCATCATTATAATTCTCACTTGGAAATATTTGGAAGGTAGACTGATAATGAAAAATATACACTGAACTGAAAACTCAAAATAACCAGCTTTTAGTTTAAGCTCTGCTGAGAAATATCTATATAACATTTTAAAGGAGTCTTGATATTTATAAAGCACTGTTTTCTAGAATGAAATAAAGTCATTCAGGATGACTGCACACATGCCCAAGGCCACTCCCTTTGGAGAATAACTTTAGAGACTTCATACTGTAAAGAAAAAAATGCACTTCACTGAAATATTCTAGCCAAGTGTGGTAGGCAGATTAATGACTCCCCAAAGATGGCCTTATCCTAATTGTTGGAAACTATAAATATGTTAGGTTGCATTACAAAAAGGCATTAGGTTTGTAGAAAGAATTAAGGTTTCTTATCAATTGACTTTGAGACAGAGATTCTCTTAGATTACCCAGGTGAACCCAATGTAATAAAAAGGGTCCTCATAATATGGAAGAAGGCAGTAAGGCCAGTGTTAGAGTAACGCAGCATGAGAAGGACTTGATTAGCTATTGTTGGCTTTGAAAAGAAAAGATAACCACAAGTCAAAAACTGTCAGCCAAATCTAGAAGCTGCAAAGGCAAAGAAATAGATTCTCTTCTTGAGTCTCCAGAAAACACAACAGCCAAGCCGTACCCTAATTTTAGTCCATGAAAAATCATTTTGGATTTCTGACCACTAAACAGTAAAATATGTTTTTGTTTTTTTCTTAATCTAACAAGTTTGTAAAAATGTATTGGAGAACAATAGGAAATAAATAGATCAAGTCATTAAATAAATGAACAAATAGCAACATAACAAATATCAAAGATGAAAGAGAGGAATTAGTTTCCAAATTACTATATTAATCAAATGTCCACTTTCCAGAAAATTCATAGGTCATATACAAAAAAATGCAGTATGACCCATATATGGGAAAAAGCAGCAGGCAATAGAAACTGTGAAAGGTCCCACATGTCACATTTAATTGATACCTTCTTCAAAGAAGCCCTCATAAATATGTATAAAGAACTAACAGGGGCCAGACTTAAAGAAAAAAAGGAAGATGTAAAGTCTAAGTCATATTAAATAGAGAATAAAGAACAAAATAGAAATATTGCAGTTGAAAATTACAATAATCCAAAGAGTAAAAAATCACTAGTGGGGAGTAGTAGTATATGTACACTGCAGTAAGAAAAAGATCAGGGAACTAGAGGATAGATCAATAGAGATTATACGATCTGAAAACAGAGAGGAAAAATACATGAATACATGAGAAACAAACAGAGCCTCAGAGAAGTGTGAAATGTCATTAAATGGACCAACCATATAAAACAGAGTACCAAAAAGAAAGTAGAAAGAAAGCAGAAAAGTTATTAGAAACATAATGAATAAAAATGTCCCAATTTCATGAAAAACACTACTTTAAATATCCAAGAAGTTTCACAGACTCTAAGTAGTTGTTTTATGTTGGACTCAGCCTATTAACAGTAATGCTATCAGCTGGAAATTCCTGGAACACTCACCTGGGCCTGTACTACATGTAACAAGCCCCCACAGACATTTTCCCTGGCAGGAGCCAATGTTTTGGCTAGGCAAGCCATTTAAGTTCTTATTATAATTGCTTGATGCATTTCAGCAAAAGGCATCAGAGAACTTAGAAAAAAAAAGATTTATTATTCACAAGTCCTGGAGGATCCAAGGTACACTTAGCACATCATAGTTAGGTCATGAGTAAGAAAGGGAGAGATTATGGAATTAGGATTTTGGCTTTATTAGGGTCAAAAATGGAGGGTATAGAATTTCATGGGTTTACATTTTATTAATGTGTTTAAAACCTAAAAGCAGGAAGTAAAGTGTAGGAAACAAAATAAAGGGTCACTCAAACAGTGAGTTACCCAGGTCACGCTTTCTAAAAGAAGAACTTTATGAGTGGAGTAGTCTAGTTGTTAATCTAGTTGTAGAGCTCACACATGTTTCTTTGAAGTATATATTTTTAAAATAGATGCCTCAGAGATCAAGACCTTCATGTCAGGCAGATTACAATAAAAAAAGGTAATTATTAGGCACCTATACCACAGGAATATATACATGAAAAGAACCTCATGCAGACACATCAAACAAAATATGCTGAAGGCCAAAGACAAAGAAAATTTTGGTAAAACAAAAGAAAAATCACTTGTCATATATAAAAACATCTAAATATGGTTAACATCTAACTTTTAATCAAGAACAGTGAAGGTCAGAAGACAATGGATAATATATTCAAAGTACCAAAAGAAGAAAAACTGTCAACCAAGAACTTTATAACCAACAAAACAATCTTCAGAATGAAGGTAAAATAAAGATCTGCAAAATAAACAAACCAAAAGCACTAAAATAATAGAGAAAGACCTTAAGACTGAAAACAAGTGGCATGGTCAGTAATTCAAATCCATATGAAAGAAGAGAGTATTGGTAAAGGTTTTAAGTATGTAATTATAAAAGACAATATAAATGAGTACTTCTTTATTCTCTTTATTTATAAAACAACTATATAAAACAATATGTTTAAAATTGTATTGTTGGGACTATAACATAAAAATGTAAAAAAATTTATAATAACAGCACAGAGGATGTGGGTGGGGAGAAAAGCTGTGTTGAAGTATGTAAAAACACAGCAGATGGTATTATGAATCTACAAGAACCAAATAAAGAGAACCTGAAATGGTAAATAAGAAATTTAATGCAACAAACTCTATAAATACATACTTGCTTTCTTTTCCTTTCTCAGCTTTCTTAATAGACATGCAATTATACAAAGTAGTAATTAAAATGATGTATTGTTAGGTAAAATGCATAGATGTAATATATAACTAATAGAAAAACAGGGGGCAAAAGATATAGAGCTATATAGAAAGAACATTTCTATGTCTCACTAGAATTAAGTTAGTATAAATGTAAAGTAGATTCTTATAAGTTTATATCAATGATAAACTGTAGTGCAAAAAACTAAACTTTTTAAAATATAGTAATAATCAATAAAGAAATTTAAATGTTACACTAAAAATATGCACTTTTTAAAAAAGAAGAAATAGGGGAAGAAAATGACAAGAGACACACATAAAACCAAAAGTAAAATGGCAGATTAAAATCTTATTATATCAAAAATAATTATACATTTTAAGGGATGAACAATCTAATCAAATGGCAAAGATTGTAAGACTGAATTAAAAAATTCATGATCTAACCACTGCTTTTTATAAGAGACATGGGCATTAGATTCAAAGATACAAATTATTTGAAAGTAAATACATAGAAAAGGTTACATCATACAAATACCAATCATAAGATGGAGTGGCTATACCCATAGCAGGCAAAATATACTTAAAACAGAAAATATTACTGAAGTTAAAAAGAATATTTTATAATATAAAACAAACATGTCAATTCATCAAGAAAATCTAACAATTACAAATATGTTAAAACATGACAACAAATACATGAGGGAGGAAAACTGATAGGATTAAAGAGAGAAACAAATTATTTAAAATACTATTCAGGGAGTTCAAGGGTCTAATTTCAGAGGAATGGCAGTGTGAGAGATCTCATTGGCCTTTCCCCTTGAAGTTTTAAAAATTAGAACAGCTATAATTCAACAAAGAACTCCCTGTTCAATGCACAAATGTGCTTGACAGATCCACACATTGAAACACCTAAAAATATGCAAGCAAGAGTGTACTGGAGAGGTGAGAAAAGAAAAAGCTGAGACAATCTAGGGACATAGCTCTACAGCTGGGAACTCATTGTTGGGCTCAGCCTGGAGAGGCAAGGAGTCAGACTGTTGTTGGCACTCATTTCAGACATTCATTGAACATTCCTATAGGCATGGGCAGTAGAAGCTGTGGCAAAACCCAGAGTCCTGAGCAAAAACATAGCAAAGAGGTGCAACTACAGTTGTCAGATGGTTGGCATTCCAGACAGAGAAACAAAGCCATGGCTAATAGCCACCCTGTAACATCCCATAGTTTGCTTCCCTTTGCCTTTGGTGTTAGGTTGCTGTGGGTCAAATACGTTTGCAAATATGATGTATATGTTTGCTCACTTATAGTTTGCATTGTATGTGGGAGACAGGCTGTAAACAGGCAGGGTCCTCACAGCCTAAGGCTTAGTTTTAAGACTAAGCCTTTCCCACTCTTTGAACACTAAGATCTTCTCAACACTAAGCTTTTCCCCACACCCTTGACTGTTGCATGATGTGGGGTGGTGCACCCTTATGAGAAATCCCCTTTATGCCTCAGATAAGTGCCTTTGTATCAGAGACTTCCTTATTTGTATACTGACTTAAAGGCTTTAATTTCTACACTATAAAATAAGGGAGACCAAGGGCTCTCTCTTCCTTGGTTCCTGCTATCAGCATTGCAGAAGAGAAGCAGCCAAGATGGTGTAGTGCTGAAGGAGAAGCCAGTTTATGCAGAGTTTGTGCAAAGAGAAGGAGATGGGGAATAGAAGTGAATAAGGCTGGTGAGGTAGAAACCCTTGATTCTAGGAATACTTGGATGAGTCAGTGGCTTTGGGAGCCCTAAATGGAAAGGGAAGTGTTTTCTCACTGTGTGTATTTCTTGCTTGCCGGTGTGAGCTAGGATTAAAGCTAATGGCCCACCAGTTCTTGGCTCTATTGTTTTATTACCATCTGTCCAAATCAAATGCAAACCTGCATAGGCCAGGTGGCTGTGATGGTGACCGTGGCTACTGGCCAGACAGTTGCACAGCATATCTGCAAACATGAAAACTGGTACTACAGTATCATTTTTCTCCCTGAGTAATTGGTGTACTCTGAGTGTAACTAGTCCTTAGGTTGTGGCACTGGCTGCAGGCAGGGCGGCTGTTGAAGCATAGAATGACTATTACTGGGAGGGCAAAACTACAAAGAAGTTCACTGGGTCCTGCCAGGTCACCCACACTTATGAATTATTACTTCACTGATGGCTGTGGCGGATAGCACTGGGATTTCATAGATTTGGAGCCCCATCATCCACAGTATTTTCCTGTAGGCTTGGTCCCCTGGAACAAGAGCAACCAGATCACAGCTGAGAAATATACCACTTAGGGAACTGCACCTTGCAGAAATCTAAAAAGTCAGAGAACTGCAAAAGAGCTTAACAACTAGTAATTCAGCACCACCTATTGAAAGATAATAGAAAGACCTCTTTATATTAATTTGCTAGAGAAATGCAACTCATACAGAGATGCCTAGACAGAGAAGAAATCCATCAAATACTAGAAATAACCAAGGTGGGAGGCAGCTCAGCAAGAAAATTTAAAAAAAAAACTCCAGGAAGTAAACTTAAAGATACAGAAATGTGTGATATAAATGAAAGAGAATTCAAGACCGCAGTTCTGAAAATACTCAACCAGCTATAAAAAAATACAGACAGGTAGTATAATGAGCTCTAAAAACATATTAATAAATAGATTAGTACTTTGTCAAAGAGACTGAAATGTTAAAAAAGAAAGAAATAGAAAATCTAGAGATAAACATCTCATTTAAAAAAACTCAAGCATGAACTAGTGAGCATAGAAAATAACAGTGGAGGCCCTGGCCGGTTGGCTCAGTGGTGGAGCGTCGGCTTGGTGTGCAGAGGTCCCGGGTTCGATTCCCGGCCAGGGCACACAGGGGAGGCGCCTGTCTGCTTCTCCACCCCTCCCCCTCTCTTTCCTCTCTGTCTCTCTCTTCCCCTCCTGCAGCCGGGGCTCCATTGGGGTGGAGATGGCCCGGGCGCTGGGGATGGCTCTGTGGCCTCTACCTCAGGCACTGGAGTGGCTCTGGTTGCGACATAGCGACGCCCTGGATGGGCAGAGCATCGCCTCCTGGTGGGCGTGCCTGGTGGATCCCGGTTGGGCACATGCAGGAGTCTGTCTGGCTGTCTCTCCCTGTTTCCAGCTTCAGAAAAATACAAAAAAAAAAAAAAGAAAGGAAAAGAAAATAAGAGTAGACAAATGGAGGAAAAATTTAGTGATAGGAAAGAGAGAAATATGGAAATGACATAGAGATGAAGGAGAGAGAGAGACTTGAGCATAGCAAATGAAAGAACTCTACGAGATCTATCAGACTCCATCGGAAAGAGCATTATACAAATAATAGGCATACTGGAGGAGGAAGAGAGGGAGAAGAAAACAGAGAGCCTATCAAATAGTTGATGAGAACTTTCCAAAACTATTGAAAGAGCCTGATCTTTGAATCCAAGAAATAAACAGAACACATAATTACCTCAATTTAAAAAGGCATTCTTTAAGGCACATTAAATTGCTGTCAAAAATTAATGACAAAGAAAGAATTCTGAAGGCATTCAAGGAAAAAAAGAAAATAACCTATGAAGAATAGACCATTAGTTTGCCATCAAACTTCTCAGCAGAAACTACAGACTAAAATAGAAAGAAACCAAATATTCAAACTACTGAAAGAGAAAAATTACCAGCCAAGAATAATATATCTATCAAAGTCATCTTTCAGATGTGAAAAAGAAATAATAACTCTTCCAAACCTACAAAAGCTAAAGAAAATTATCACCAGAAGAACTCCATTACAGGAAATACTTGAGGGGTTTATCCTACTTGACACAAAAGAACCAAAGGTCACAAAACTATGAGTAAGATCACAATAAAGTTAAACCATAAACAGGGATTATTTGTGACAACAAATACATAAAAGAAAGGGGGTAAAAGTCTGAATTTGCAAAAGAGGATAGAGATCAGATGCATTTAAAGAAAAGGCCTAGAAACTTTCTTTTTTATAAACCTAATGGTAACCACAAGCAAAACAAACAAACTAAAAAACAAAAAAAACAAACAAAAAACTAAAACACATTTTTAAATAAAAAGGGGAAATAAAAAAAGAAATATAGAATGCCACCAGTAAAAACAAAATACAGAAACAGAAAGGGAAAGACCAATGGAAACACAGAGCTACTAGAAGATAGCTTAACTTTAAATCTTAAAGAACTAGAGAAAGAGCCCTGGCCAATTAGCTTAGTGGTAGAGCGTTGGCCCGGTGTGTGGAAATCCCAGGTTTGATTCCTGGCCAGGGCACACAGGAAAAGTGCCTATCTGCTTCTCCACCCCTCCCCCTCTCATTCCTCTCTGTCTCTCTCTTCCCCTCCTGCAGCCAAGGCTCCATGGGAGCAAAGTTGGCTCGGGCACTGAGAATGGCTCCGCGGCCTCTGCCTCAGGTGCTAGAATGGCTCTGGTTGCAGCAGAGCAACTCCCCAGAGGGGCTGAGCATCACTCCCTGGCGGGCATGCCAGGTGGATCTGGTCGGGCACATGTGGGAGTCTGTCTGCCTCCCCCACCCCCCACCCTGCTTCTCACTTCAGAAAGATACCAAAAAAAAAAAAAACCTAGAAAAAGAAAAACAAAAACAGTTCCACATCAGTAAGAAAAAGAAAATAATAAAAGGGTAGAGCAGAATTGAAAGAAATAGAGAACAAAAAGACCATACAACCGCATTAATACAACAAAGAGCAGGCACTTTGAAAAGATTAATAAAATTGACAAACGCCTGTCTAGACTCATTAAGGAAAAAGGAGAAAAAACATATAAGCAAAATCAGAAATAAAAGAGAAGTTAATACAGATGTTACAGATATACAAAGAATCATACTAGAATAATATGAAAGACAATATGCCACCAAATTCAATAACCTAGAAAAAATGGTTAATCTCCTAGAAATCAGTTGCCTTCCTAAAATGAACATGAAGAGTTGAAAAATCTAAATCAGTGGTAGTCAACCTGGTCCCTACCGCCCACTAGTGGGCGGTAGAGCTTTCATGGTGGGCGGTAGTGGAGCAACCAAAGTATAAAAAAAAAGATAGATTTAACTATAGTAAGTTGTTTTATAAAGATTTATTCTGCCAAACTTAGTGAAAATCTGACATAAAGTACTTGGTAAGTAATTATTAGTATATGCTTTAACTTGCTGTAACTCTGCTTTATAAATTTTATAAAGTAAAGTTATTTTCCTACTTTATAAATCACCATTACTGTGGAACTGGTGGGCGGTTAGAAAATTTTACTACTAACAGAGATACAAAAGTGGGTGGTAGGTATAAAAAGGTTGACTACCCCTGATCTAAATAGACTGATTAACAATGAGGAAGTTGAAACAACCATCAAAAACCTCCCCAAAAATAAAAGTCCAGGACCAGATGGCTTCACTAATAAATCCTACCAAATGTTCAAAGAAGATTTGATACCTATTATTCTCAAAATCATTTAAAAAATTGAAATGAGGCAATTCTTCCTAACATACTTTATGAGGCCAACATAATCCTGATACCATAAATTGGCAACAATAACAAAGAGAGAGAGAGAGAGAGAGAGAGAGAGAGAAAGAGAAAGAAAGAAAGAAAGAGAAAGAAAGAAAGAAAGAGAAAGAAAGAAAGAAAGAAAGAAAGAAAGAAAGAAAGAAAGAAAGAAAGAAAGAAAGAGAAAACTACAGGCCAATATCTCTGATGACTACAGATGCAAAAATCCTAAACAAAATGCTAGCAAATTGAATACAACAATACATTAAAATATAATGTATCACAATCAAGTGAGGTTTATTCCATGGGTACAAAAATATTTCAACATATACATATTGATCAATGTAATACACCACATTAACAAAACAAAGGATAATCTTATGATCTTATCAATAGATGCAGAAATAAGCATTTGGTAAGATACAACACCCATTTATAATTAAAACACTCAACATGGGTATAGAAGAAAAGTACCTCAACATAATAAAGGCCATATATATTATAAAAAACCATCAGCCAATATCATACTCAGTGGAGAAAATCTGAAAGCTTTTCCTCTAAAATCAGGAACAACATAAGGATGCCCATTCTCACCACTGTTATTCAACATAGTTCTGGAATTTCTAGCTAGAGCAATCAGGCAAGAGAAAGAAATACAGAGCATCCAAATTAAGAATGAAGAAGTAAAAATGTCACTTTTTGCCAATGACATGATTCTGTACATAGGAAACCCTAAACACTCCATTATAAAAGTTCTAAAAATAAAAAACAAATATAGTAATGTTTCAAAATAAAATAATCAATGTTCAAAATTCACTGCTTTCCTACATGTTAACAATAAAACCCTTGAAAAAAAAGGAATAAAAAATAATTTCTTTTATAATTGCAACTAAAAAAATACCTAGAAATAAACCTAACAAAGGATGGAAAGAAACTATATACTAAAATCTGCAAAGCATTATGAAAGGGGTTGAAAAAAATGCACTAAAATAAAAAGGTATTTTGTGTTTATGGACTGGAAGAATCAACATAGTTAAAATGGCTATACAGTATTGGGATGGCTGGTTAATAAAATTACCATATTTCCCCATGTTTAAGACACTACTGTGTATAAGACGCATCTCAATTTTGGGACCCGAAATTTGAAAAAAAAAAGTATTATATGAAGTTATTGAACTCAAGTCTTATCAAATAAATCATACAACTCCTCATCACTGTCAATACTCTCATCCATTAGTTTGTCCTCTTCTGTGTCTGATGGCAAATCACTGTCTTCATTTACTGCCTCATCCTCAGTTGCATCTGTGGCATTTGAATGGCACACTTCTGCAACCACTTTATAAGACACACCCGGGTTTTAGACCCCAAATTTTTCAGAAAAATGTATGTCTTATACATGGGAAAATATAGTATATAGGTATATAGGAATATAGTTATTTAAGTATACAGTATATGTTTTATAATACAACATCAATATATTGTATTGTGTGTTCACCATCCCAAGTCAAGTCTCCTTCCATCACCATTTATTCCCCTTTGACCCTTTTCTACCTCCCCCCAGCCCCTTTTTCTTTTATAATACCCATACTATGAGTTGTTTATTTATTTATTTTTTGCTTAATCCCTTCACCCAGCCCCTCAAACATCATCTCTGCTGACAGCTTTCAGTCCATTGTTCATATCTCTGAATCTGTTTCTATTATAATATTACTTTATTTTTTCATTAGATTTTACATATAAGTGAAATTATATTGTACTTGACTTTCTCTGACTGGCTTAATAATCATAATATTCTCCAGGTCTATCCATGCTGTTGCAAAAGGTAAGATTTCTTTCTTTTTTATGACTGAGTAGTATTCCATTAAAGAAATGGAACAACAACAACAAAAAAAAAACCACACATCAGGTTTGTATGGAACCACAAAATACCTGAAAGAGCTAAAGCAATTCAAAGAAAAGAGAACCAAACCAGAGGTATCACACTACTTAATTTCAAATTATACTGTAGAACTATGGTAACTGAAACAGCATGGTACTAACATAAAAACAGACACACAGGCCAATGGAACAAAACTGAGAGTCCAGAAATAAAATTACATGTAGATGGGGAAATAATTTTTGACAAAGATTCCAAAAACACACAATGGAGAAAAGAAACCCTTGTCAATAAATGGTACTGGGAAAATTGCAATGCTACATGCAAAAGAATAAAACTAAGTTACAGTTTGTTACCATGTACAAAAATTAATTAAGAATGGATCAAAGACATAAATGGAAGATTTGAGATAATAAATTACATTAAAAAAAACATGTACTATATTTATGGACATTGGTTATAGAGAAGAGTTTATGAATTTGACCCCAAAGGCAAGGGAAGTGAAGACAAAAATAAATGAATGTAATATATCAAACTTAAAAGCTTCTGCAGAGCAAAAGAAATGACTAAACAAAACAAAATGGTAACCAATCAAGTAAGAAATGATATTTCCAAACAATATCTCCAAAAAGGATAATATTCAAAACTATAAAGAACTCATACAATTCAGTACCAAACATAACCCAATGAAAAAAATGGGCTGAAAACCTGAACTAGCACTTCTTCCAAAAAGATATACAAATGGTCAATATATTGGGTTGGGGAATAAGTTCATAGCGTTTTTACCAAAGACTTTTATTTAAACAAAAAACAATAATTATATCAATAAGTTAATCAATTATATATTCGCCGTTGCTGTTTACAACCTCTTCCCACCTCTCGACCAATTTGTTGATGCCGTTCAGCCAAAAATCGCCTGGTCTGGTGTCAAAGAAGTTGTTGAGCCAGTTTTTAAGGACCTCTTTGTTATCGAAGGTAACGCCCTTCATATGGTTTGACAGGGAGCGGAAAAGATGGTAATCGGTCGGTGCAAGGTCCGGAGAATATGGCGGATGCTGAAGGACCTCCCATTCGAGCTCTTGGAGTGCAGCTTTGACGACTTGTGCAACATGGGGCCTGGCGTTGTCGTGAAGGAGTATGGTTTGACCATGTCGATCAGGTCTTTTCAGTCGAATAGCCTCATTCACACAGTGTAGCTGGGCAATGTAGAGCTCCTTGCTGACCGTGGCATTCTTTTCGAGCATTTCCCAGTTCTTCATCGAATTCAGAAGGCCTTCCGCTGCGGCACGTGTCATCGACGTCAAAGTCGCCATTTTTGAATTTTGCAAACCATTTCCGTGCTGTAGACTCACCTATGACACCTTCTCCATTCATGTCGCAAATGTCCCGGGCTGCTTCGGCAGCTTTTTGACCTCAATGAAAAGCAAAGAAGAGCAGGTGTCGAAAATGTTGATTTTTGCCTCCTGGGTATACCATTTCTAAGCCTCAAAACTAATAAAAAATTAAATAACTCAAAAATACAATTAACATAGTTTTGTAGAGCAGAAAGAGTTTTATCGAATGAATACTTACCCTTTGCCAAACAGCAAACAAATCGTTGTAAAATAAAAGAAAATATAAAAACGCTAGGAACTTATTCCCCAACCCAATATATAAAAGATGTTCAACTTCACTAGTTATTAGGGAAATGCAAATCAAAACTACAATGAGATACTACCTCACACCTGTTGGAATGGCTATTATCAATAACAAAAGTAATAGCAAGTGTTGGAAGTGTTTGTAGAGAAAAAGAAACCCTCATTCACTGCTGATGAAAATGTCAATTGGTACAACTACTATGGAAAACAGTCTGACAGTTCCTCAAAAAACTAAGAATAGTGTTACCATGTGACCCAGCAACCCCTTGTTTGGGTATCTACCAAATAATTTGAAAAATATTTCTTTTTTCACTAAGATATATGTACCCATATGTTTATTGTATCATTCTTCATGGAAATGACCAAAGTGACCTTCAATAGATGATTGGATAAAGATGTGGTACATGTATACTATAGAATACTACTCAGCCAAATAAAAAGATGAAATACTGCCATTTGTGACAACATGGATATGCCTCAAGAATATTATGCTAAACAAAAGAAGTCAGAAAAAGATAAGAACCATATGATTTCACTCATATGTGGGATATAAAACTGAAACTCATAGACACAGACAAGAGCATGGTGGTTACCAGAGGAAAGGTGGTAGGGTGGGGTGGTAAAAGGTAAAGAGGGCCAAATATATCATGGCAAAGGATAATTTGACTTTGGGTGAAGAGCACACAATGCAATATACAGATCATGTATCATAGAAATGTACACTTGAGGCCTGACCTGTGGTGGCGCAGTGGATAAAGCATCGACCTGGAAATGCTGAGGTCGCCGGTTCGAAACCCTGGGCTTGCCTGGTCAAGGCACATATGGGAGTTGATGCTTCCAGCTCCTCCCCCATCTCTCTCTCTCTCTCTCTCTCTCCTCTCTAAAAATGAATAAATAAATAAAAAAAAATTAAAAAAAAAAAAGAAATGTACACTTGAAACCTAGATGATCTTATTGACCATGTCACCCAAATATTTTTTTAAAAGAAAATCTTTAGGTAGACTGATCAAACTAAAACATTAAAAAAATTCAAATTAATAAAGTCAAGAATAAAAAAGAGGACATTACACTGTCTTTAAAAAATAAAAGGAATTTAAAGGGATTATAATGAAGAATTCCATACCAAAAAATTAAATAGCCTAAATCAAATGGACTAATTCATAGAGGGCACAGACTTCTAAAACTGAAACAGTAAAAAATTCTGAATGGACCTATAATAACCAGAGTTTGAATTAGTATTGTAAAAACTTCACAAATACAAACTCAGGCTGAGATCACTCAACTGATGAATAATACAAAATATTTAAAGAAAAAATATTACCAATTCTTCATAGAAACAGAAGAGGAGGGAACACTGCCTAACCCATTCTATAATGCCAGTTTTACCCTGATATTAACACCAGACAAAGCCATCACAATAAAACTTTAGATCAATATATTTTATTGATAGAGACTAGCATTCTCAACTGAACGGTAGTAAATTAAACCCAACAACATATTAAAAGGATTATACATAATGAAGAAATAGGATTTGTCCTAGTAATACAAGGTTGAATATCCAAAATTCAGTTAACATAACATATCTTATCAGTAGAATAAAGGAAAATAATAAACAATAAAAGAAGCCTTCCAAAAAAACAACAACAGTGGAATAAAGTATATAAAACATGTACATTTCAACATAAGCAGAAAAAGTATTTGACAAAAAGCAATAAACTATCATAATAAAAACACTCAACCTACTAATAAAAGAATTTACCCAACCTGATATGGCATGTATGAATTTAAAACAAACAAAAATAAACCACTTGAAATGATACCTTATGGTGAATGACTAAATACTTTCTAAATAATATCAGAAAAAATAAAGGACATCAGCTTTGCCATTTTCACTCAATATTGTACTGTAGGTACCAGCCTGGTAGGCAAATAAAAATATTTTAAAAAATACATATTGAAAAAAAGAAATAAAACTCCATTTGCTGATGACATAATCTTGTATACAGAAAATCCTAAGAAATACACTAAAAATAACCTAGTTGATTAATATATGATTTCAGAAAAGTTGCATAATATAAGGGCAATATACAAGAATCAACTATACTTCTATATACTACCAATAAATATCTGAAAATAAAATTAGGAAAACAACTATATTTACAATAACATCAAAAATAAAAATAAGTTTCACAAAAGAAATCCAAAACTGATATCTTGAAATCTGCAAAACATTATTGTAAGAAATTAAAATATATATAAATAAATAAATACATGAAAAAATGTCCACATCCTTAGCCATCAGCGAAGTCATATTGAAACCATGAGATGCCAGTGCACTGCTATTTGTAGGTTTATAGTAAAAACATAGGCAATAACTGGTGTTCATAAGGCCATGGAACAATTGGAACTCTCATACACTGCTAGTGGGAATGGAAAATAGAGCAGCTTCTTTGGAAAACATTCCAACAGTTACTAAAAAGGTTAAACAGAATTATCATATTACCCTATGATTCCATTCCTAGGTATATACTCAAGAAAAATACAGTCATAAACACTCAAAAACATATATTAATGCTCATAGCAATATTATTCATTATTTTCAAAAAGTATAAACAACTCAAATGTTCACCAACTGAAATATGTACACAGAAATTCAGTATATCAATACAGTGGGATATTATTTACCAATTAATAAATAAAATACTGACACATGCTACAAATTGCATAAATCTTGAAACCATTATGCTAAATGTAAGAAGCAGTCATAAAGACTACATATTGCTTATTATATTTGTATAAAATGTCCAGAATACAAAAAAGAAAATTATACATACAGAAAGTAGACTAGTAGTTGCTTAGGGCTACAGGATTTATGCTGAAATAAAAGAAATGACTGGTAATAGGTATAAAAATTTCTTTTTGGAGTGATAAAAGTGTTCTTAAATTAATTGGCGATGGTTGCATTACTCTCAGTACACTATAATCTCTTTTAAAAACTTAAAAATAAACTTTGCTGAAAGTTTTATGGACAAAATATCATATAATATATATAAATGCGAGCCAATAATTTTACCACTGTATATGAAGGTGAATTTTTATAAAATGTTACTCCCTTTTTAAGAATATAGAAAAAAAACAATTGTCATTAGCAAATGTTACCATTTTAAGAAACATTAAGCTGAATAGTTGTAATTCTTCATAATCAGTATTTTAGGTTTATTATTAGTCTTATTTTTCTATCAGGAATAGATATTTTTCTAATATGATTGAGTTCATTTCCCATTCTTTTTTTTTAAAGAATATATCTTATTTTTATTTTATTTATTCATTTTAGAAAGGAGAGAGAGAGGGAGAGAGAGACAGAGAGAGAGAAGGGGGGAGGAGCAGGAAGCATCAATTCCCATATGTGCCTTGACCAGGCAAGCCCAGGGTTTCGAACCGGTGACCTCAGCATTTCCAGGTTGACGCTTTATCCACTGTGCCACCACAGGTCAGGCCATTTCCCATTCTTTAAAAGGTAAATGGTAGTACATGAAGAATAAATAATGCTGAATTTCTGGTTCTTGGTTTTGGTACAAGGCTAACTGACTCTAAGAACAATTCTTCACTTGCTTTGTTAAAATTATATTTTTTTTACTGTTTTTTACTTTCCCTAAGTGACATACAAACCTCTGCTTAAAGACTCAAGTGAAAAAATAAGCCATATTGACAATCGTGGTGTAAATTTAATTCAGATTTAAATATTTCATCTAAAATACAATGCAAATAACTATTTTTACAAAAGCTACAAAACAGCAGATGTCTTAGCATTAAAAGCCAGATGGGTTTGACTTGTTTAATTCCCATGAATGTAACCCATTGGGGATGTGAGAACTTCACAGACTGTGTCAAGAATTCCCAGGATAGATGGACAACTATGACCATGTCAGTTCACTTTCAAGTACCAAAGAGCCCTCAGCAACCTTCAGGAGTCACCTGAACTCTTCAAAGCCATTCATGGATATTAATTTAGAACAGGATGTGCTAGAATGAATGCAGTGTGTGTGTGTGTGTGTGTGTGTGTGTGTGTGTGTATTTGTGTATTATCTATGTTATAGTTATAGATTATATATAGTTATACATTTGTGATATATATATATATCTGTACACTTATATCTCTGTATAGCTACATTAGAAAGATAGGTAGGTATTTAGATAGCTATCTTGTCATTGGCTTTCTCTGACCCTGTAGAAACCTAGGTATGCTGAATACACAATAACAGGTTCTTTCAGAGATTCTTAAGTCAGTAAGATCTTTTTGGAGTAGGTTTTAAAATTTAGTGACTCATAGAAACCAGATGCCTTTCCATATATTCCATAAACTAATTTCAACCCATATTTGTGCTCTCAGGCAAGTGCCTCTGTATGGTGTGAAACCTACACTGCCGTATGTGCTGGCGCTGGCTTTGTGGTCACAGAAATGTAACAGTAGGGTGAGAGTTTCTTTAAATACTGGAGACAGTATTTTAACTTTAGAACAAATCTACTAAAAAATAAGTAATACTTCTGCATTCTGAATCTTACCTTTGGTATCTAATGTAAACTAACATTAAAGAATACTTTATTTGCATCAAAGGAACACTGCATTGTGGTTGGAACACATAAATATGAGTCTAAACTCTATCAATCATTTCCAAATAAGAGTTTTTACTTAGAGAAATAAGGATAACTAAAAATATTCATAAAGCCCTTTGGAATTCTCAAATAAAGATGAAAGGACTGGCCCTGGCCGGTTGGCTCAGCGGTAGAGCGTCGGCCTGGCGTGCGGGGGACCAGGGTTCGATTCCCGGCCAGGGCACATAGGAGAAGCGCTCATTTGCTTCTCCACCCGCCCCTCCTTCCTCTCTGTCTCTCTCTTCCCCTCCTGCAGCCGAGGCTCCATTGGAGCAGGGATGGCCCGGGCGCTGGGAATGGCTCCTTGGCCTCTGCCCCAGGCACTAGAGTGGCTCTGGTCACAGCAGAGCGACGCCCCGGAGGGGCAGAGCATCGCCCCCTGGTGGGCAGAGCATCGCCCCTGGTGGGCGTGCCGGGTGGATCCCGGTCGGGCGCATGCGGGAGTCTGTCTGACTGTCTCTCCCCATTTCCAGCTTCAGAAAAAAAAAAAAAAGATGAAAGGACTACTACATTTTTCACCTTTAAAATTAGTGCTGGTCTTTTACATCTTTTTTTTTTTATATCTGAATATGCTGTAGCTTATATTATTTATATAAACTTTAGTTGGAACTGAGGCAAGATTTGAAGTTGTTTCCATTTGCTAGTTTAGGTATCTATGTACTTGAATATCAAGTACAAAAGAGTGCAATAGATTTATTCAGAAGAGTAAACAATGAAGCTAAAGTAGTCTCTCACATAATGTATAGATATGAACTATTTGTGTACTCACTCATTGTCATATATTCACTCAACAAATAATTATTGCACTCAAGTTGAGGAGGAGGAATATCACAAATAATTACATTATAATGTAATAGTGACAGCTGAAAAGAGCTTCAGTTTCTTTCATATACTTCAAGTACCATAACAACAAGGTGTTATATCCAGTCATAATTCCATGTGCCCAGTGCTTATAACAATGTCTCTCACATAGTCAAAGTTCAATAAACATTAAGCTCTGTGGGGAAATGACAGTGAGACCCAGGATGTGGGCTCTGGTCAACAATATGAACATTAGAGGCCATTTGCCTCCCACAACCTGAAACAGCTCCCTCCCGCTCCCGTGCCTTTCGGGGCTGCCTGACTTAGCAACTGCTATATAAGCCATGACATCTTCTTTCCACCCTTTGCACTAATGTAACATTGGCACCATGCCACTATTGTCTCTAAACACTATATTTACTACTCCAGCACTTGCTAGGATAGGAAGAAAGCATTACCACATGTTTCATATTTCTCTGGTTTCTCGTGTTTTCTTTACCATGGGAATCTCACTGCCTAAGCCATCCCTTGTGGAGCAGTTGGTCTCTGACAAACTCCCTGGGGAGAAATGAGCTGGGAAAATGAATTTTGGAGTAATTACCTCTAGGCAAATTGCCTATAAAGAGAATAGCTAGGAGAAAAAAAAGAAAGCTAAGGGCTGAATCTTGTGAAATTCTAACATTTGTGGATTGGTAGAGAAGAACTTGGAGAGGAAACAGATAAGTTGCCTCCAGAGATCTGAGGATGATAAATAAGATAGTACTTCAGCGGTAAAAGGAAGAGAATGTCTCAAAAGAGAATGTTCATTAGTGTTGACTGCTGCTGGTCAAAACTGAGTAAGATGAGGACTGTGCAAAGTGCCCATTATATTTAGAGATAAGCAAGTCATTATTGATGTAGTTTCTAAATGTTTAATAGAGTGAATGGGTGGCATCATGGTTGGTAATAAAAAGTGATTGCATGACATCATCATTTGGTTATGAATGGAGGGGAAAGGAGGCAAAGTAGCTTGAGTCAAAGAAATATGTCAATTTCAAATGCTAATAGAAGAGATAAATTTCTGATAATATGAAGGCAATGAGACACAAAGCACAATCATTTATTCAAAAAATATTTACTGAGATCCAAATCTGCCCAAGTACTTAGGCTATATGACTGAAGCAAAGAAGCAAAACAAAAAGCAAACAGCATTATAACAGCTCCTTTTCCTCGTGTAACTTATATTATAAAAATTGATAGATTGCTCTTGGAGACAAGAAGTGCATTCTCTATTATAATGGTGGGAAAATAAAAAAGGTTGAAGGAAAAGAGTTATGAACACCTGGAGCCATACGTTAATCAGAAAGCTGAGCTATATTACATTAGCAAACAGCACCAAACCACTGAGAATTTGGTTTTGTTTGCTAATGTAATAATGTTATGAAATTTATTTTCTCGTTCATGCAAATGCAGGAAAAGAGTTAACATTCGTGAGATAATTCAGAATTCCAGGCATTCTCATGTCACCTCTCAACAGTGCTTCAGGGTTCACGTAACAAGGGAACAGGGTATGGAGAATTGTAACATTAAGTGCTATCACTCATTTTATAGAATGAAGCAAGTCACACAGCTTTAAGTTCAACAGATAATGCTTCTCTATGGTTAGAAACAGGAAGTGATCTAAATATACTGGTAAGCACCAGTAATATTTACCAAATAATAAGTAAGTTCTACTTCTCAATCAGTCCCTCTATTAATCCTACCATCTACATATCATGGCTGGAGTTTGTCAGTTCTAACATCCCACTAAAATCAACTTTGGAGACTCAAAAAAAAATTGGTGTGTGGAGCCACGTCCAGGAGTTTGGTGCAATTTTAAGACCAGAGCACCTATGACTGAGAATCACATTCTTGGAGAATACTTTCAAATTTTATCTTCTAGGTAAATATTAATATTTACAGTATAATGCCAGTCAATTGGTTTATAATGATAGTATTTTAATACATGTATTATTAATTATGTGTGACCCACTAACCACAGGCTGTTAAACAAAGCAATAATAGAACTGTTTCATACAATAAAAATAAAATGAATTATAAGAAATTTCATCCTATTATTCCATAAAGCCACTCCCTGAAAATTACGCTAGTTATATTTTCATCCAATCACTTTTTATCTTCCTTTACTGATGCTAATGAACATGGTATTCTTTTGATGTTCAACTTTTTGCTAATGTGTCAGTTTATACACACAGGTTAATGTTTATATTGTTTATATCTTTCAACATACTGCTACTCCAAATACATATTACAACAGCAAGTTTAACCTTATGATTATTTTCTTTAAGTTATTGTGATTTTAATGATTATTTTCCATAATTTGATTTGAAAAAAATGTTGTATTTTAGCTGTTTTTATCATCAATTTTCTTAAGGCTAAAAAAAGAACACCTAGAACTAGCTTTACTTGCAAGCACAGTGAGATTTAAGGTGTCTAACAAACGTGTCTTCTTCACAAAATCTCTCCCTTAAATCCTTGCTACACAGAACTCATATATCCCATCATTAAAGGGTTACAGCATTTTTCAAATAACTCTTGTGACATCCTGTTAAAGTACTTATGCCTATAGAAAAGACATAGTCCTTCAGCTGTAACAGTTATCAGCCCCAGTGCATAGGTTAATTTGTCCACTGTCACCTTAGAAAATGGAGTACAGTCCCCAATCTTCTGTCATAGAAGAGGTAAAGTTTAACAAGGAAACAGGCTTTCAAAGGGATCAAAGGGACATACTACTGCTGAGAGAGGACACCATAATGGTAACTTGAAATTAAGGAGCCTGGGTCACATGAGTCCCCTTGTAGACGCAGGATGGCTAGAGAAGAAGAAAGCTGCAGAAAATGTGGCCATTGACAAAGGCAGAGATAAGAAATATAAAAGTAGGAGTTTGCCTACCCCCAGATTTGCTTCCTTTCAAATTCTCCTTTAGATAAAACTGCTATTATTTAAGCGGGAAAATGGAGAAAAATTCTAGTGTGAAAAAAATGACTGACCACTCTTTTGCTTTCGTTATAAAGGCACATGATGAGAAGAATCACTGAGTGTGGTGGACTAAGCTGACTTGAGTTGCCTGGGCCTGGGTTCAACTAGACCAGCTCAGATATAAAATGGCTGTGTGAACGTAAGCAGTTCTAAGCTTTCTTGTTTCTCTCAGTTTTCTCATCTGAAAAATCAGAAAATAAAATGTAACTCAACCAAAACATAATGCTCAATAAAAAATAAAAAGAGGTTTATATTGTAATTGTTATCAATAGCAAGGTACGTACTTTAGATTAAAACATAGCTTTGCCACCTCATATGTCAAATGAGAAAGACAGACAACATGAACTCTAAGGATAAACAATGCTCAAATTCTGGGACTCTTATCACCATTCTTGTAAGATTGCATATCGTAGTTTCGAGTTTACGACTCTCTCATAAAAACTTTAAAAAAATGAGATGTAAGTGTTTTGGCTTACTCATTTTTTACTCTTACTACAGTAAACAGTACAGTAAATAGTTTAGTATATTTACGTCCCTTTCCTTTTTCTGTGGCTTAGTTGTGTTTTTATGTTCTAGAAGATAATTTTTACAACTGTGTTAGGATAGGTAAGTGACTTAGGCTAGGGTGTATTTTGACTTACACCAAAATTCGAGTTACATCACTGTCATAGGAATTAAACTGTGTCATAACCTGAGGACCCCACTGTATAGTATATCATTAAATGCTCTTCAATGCTTCCTAAATCTACACAGAATTTTATGACATGACATCTAAAGTGCCTTCTCTCATGTAAAAACATATAACTACGGAAAATGTCATTCAAAATTTTGGCTACTTTATTTTTTACTTGCAAATGATTTGATTAAATATAAACTATATATATCACATAATATGTCAAATTTACCTAGGAAAATGATAATGTTTTTTTCTTAATTTTTATTGCTTATGGCCACATATATTTCTTAGGAAGTTTAAATTTTCATTTTCAAGATGAAGAACATTCTGTGCTGAAACACACTGAAATTATTTCTTCACAAAGTAATCTTAATTTTTTTTGATTTGTTTTCATTAGATGCAATTCTCTTCTGAATCACTTATGGAAAGTGAATGTCACTAGGAATGATTTAGTATAAGGTAAGAACCATCTGGTGACTAATAGATGAGACATGTCTATACCATTTTTTATTGATGCTCTCCATCTAAATTTGGAACATGCAAAAAAAATGTTTAACACAAGATATTTTTCCCCTCTACATAAACATGATTTTGTGTTTGGGAACAACTCATAATGTTTTGCCACTTTCTTCTATGAAGAGTCAGGTGACTGAAACTAATCGGCTGAGTAAAAGCATTGAGAAACCCTGGGAAATGGGCCAAATAACCCCACAATTTTAATTCAGGCACATAACATTTGTTAAATCTGCTTCATTTCACAAAAGGTCAAATATCTGCCAACACTCGTTCTTCATAGCAGTGGGTCCACAGTGTACCATTACCAAGAATCTAGCTAATAGGGGATGTTAGCTCACGGCTACACTGCCTGCTTCAAGGAAAAGTGTGGTTGTAGTTTTCTCAGTGCCACAGAATTTTCAACTCATCAGCTATATAATTTTTCTGTTCTCATATTTAATTTTAGCAAAATCAGAAGTAATGGCTAAGGAAAGAGAAAATGCCAAGGAAAGAAATCAATATTTTAATAGGTAATATAGTTATGCACATTTTAGAGTAAATGTTGAAAAGAAAGATTTTATTGATTTTAAAAAATATATTTATTTTTACATTTTATGATTATATTTCCCCATAACACCTTTCTTTTGTGTGTGTGTGTGTGTGTGACAGAGACAGAGACAGATAGGGACAGACAGACAGAAAGAGAGAGAGATGAGAAGTATCAATTCTTTGTTGCGGCACCTTAGTTGTTCATTGATTGCTTTCTCATTTGTGCTCAGTGATGCCTTGCTCAAGTCAGCAACCTTGGATTCAAGCTGGTGAGCTGTGCTTCAAACCAGATGAGCCTGTGCTCAAGACAGCAACCTTAGGGTTCCAAAGCTGGGTCCTCTGCGTCCCAGTCCAACACTCTATCCACAGTGCCACCACCTGGTCAGGCCCCATAACACCTTTTAGATTCACAGTTACTTTTGTTTGACCATGAATTGGTATTTTCAGCTATATCCTTGCACATGAATGACAATGACAGCAGCAGCAGCAGCTGCAGCTGCCACTATGAAAAAAAAAAAAGGCAAGACTCTTTTTTCAAAGTAACTTGCCTGCTTTTTGCATTATTCAAAAACTAAAAATAGGAGATTGCATTATAAATCTAGAAGACAAGCTGTGCAATCCAAAAGCTAAAACCCTTGATATAGATACAAAGATCTTTAAGAAACTTCATGTTCAATTATTATTTTTATTACACTAACAAGCCAATGATGAGTATATTAGCATATGCCACTCACTCAAGCTGTGAAGTTTCAAAAACGTTAGGCACAGCAGACTATATACTGTGTACAAAAGACTTTTAATCATTTCTTATGACTTATTTGGAGCATAGAGAGAAATGGTGGGGAAGCTGATGTTAATTTATTTTAATAGAATTTTTGGAAATAGAATATGTAGTATAAAGATACATTTGTATTTTATGTCCAAATAGAGCAATGGTTTTAAAGAAATATCTCTCTAAATATTTTGTATTTAGCCAAATACTGAGAACATTAAATCCTTTCATTCATTGTTTAGTATTATATATAACCTTGTAAGAGAAAAAAACAAATTTCTCTATTTTTATTATCAATGATGATAAATTGTAATTTGTATCTCACCAACTGTATTTCTGCAGTTACTTCAAATCCCATCACTGCATCATGATGCCCATGTGGATACATGATTGACAGATTGGACAAGAGTTCTACAAAACAAGGCCAAGACAGCTTTAGAATACGCAGCTCCTATTTTCCAGTGGAATGGTAAAAGGAGGGAATACTAAGAGAAGAAACAAAGCCTCGTCAAAGAAGAGATGAGGAATAATCTTTGAGTTAATAAATATATTCAGATTAAGAGTTATAGTGATAAGACTAACACTTCATAACTATGAATAAATTTACAATCTCGTTACCAATAAAATATAGAGGATGCTGTGGGACCAGAAGAAAAAGCGTTGAAACATAACTATGTGGGAAAGTGACTGAAGCAATTTATGCAGAGTCGCATGAGAAAACAAAATCTTTGTGTAAAGTTGGGAGGTAAGAACATCCATGACAGAATTTAAGGCTGAAAATAGCCAAAGATAAAATGACAATTTTTTTAAATTAAAAGACAATCAACTGATAGTTCAATAGGAGTTATAAATAACCAAGGAAAACTTCTATGTTGGTGATGTTTCTTAAAAGGTTAATTTCACAGAGAGATAATGTAGGGAAAACAGTGGTGGTTAGGCTTGCTTGCTTATTTTTTTCCGCTGCAAGCACTTTGCATGATTAGTGTGTAAGCACAGGAGCAGAAAGCCACATGTGTGTATAGCCTACATAAGGCTACAGGTACTTGCCCTCAGGATGGATCTCTTGCCTGCCGCAGCAAGGGGGGATTTTCCGTTTTGCTCCCTGCTCCCAGGAGGTGCGGCTTTCCTCTGCCTGTTCACCTGCCTGCTTCTGTAAGAATCCAATGAACAGGAATTGCCCAACACCTTCCAGCTCCGCAGCTCTTCTGTGGTCTGCCCAAAGCCAATGTGAACCTGCCTGGCCTCAACCACTTGTATTACAGGTAGTACCTGATTTCCTTATCCCAGAAAGTACAGTGATCCATACATAAAATTTTAAAAGTCGATCTACTCTACTGGACCCCATGTTTCATAACACTGTGCAGGATGGCACTCCCCAAGGAAACCCACCCACAACCACTAAGTGACAATCAAAGGAATCCATAAATGAAAAAGAATGGATGTTTTTTTTATTTTTACCCTCAGAAACAAATATAGTAGATAACATTTTATATCCAAAAGACTTACTGAGATTCAGGACCAAACCACCTTTTCAGATGGATAATATCAAAAAACCTTATTAACAGGAACCTATATCCTATTGACCTGGGTGTCAGACTCGGAAACACCAGAGTTTTGCAGGGTTTTCCCCCCCTTCAGTTTTGCCTTATACAGTCTTCACCTGGTAACCACTAAAACAAATGATTATACATACTGGAAGAATTTCAGTTTGTCCACTTGCCTCTCCAAAGGAAAGGCAACATTAAAGGAAAGAACTTTTAGACCCAATGAACACACTAACGATATCTTATATTTTTTTTATCTTGGGCTTAGAGTGATAAAACAATCTCAAGATTTTCTAAGAATAGATTTCATTCACATACATTTATATTTGGAATGTATGATATTAGTGTTGTCAGGAAAGCTGCAAAGCAAAAACTAATAAAAAGTGATCAGGACTAGGACTTACCATCTTAGTTCTGACACGTCTAACATCTTGGCACTCATCACTGAACAATCTCACTTCAGCAACTCTTCTTAGAGCCATCCAGAAGGGGGTTCACAGAGAAAACTGCGGACTGGAAAACTGGAGAGAAAGGTGACTATACAGAGTCACAGCTGAGATCAGTATACCAGCTGGGGCCCATTATTTGTAGGAACATTCGAATGGTAATTGACTAATTCCTGGGTCCTGAGTGTAGACTGGCTTGAGAATTTAAAAATGCCCGGGGCCTGTTCTTAAGAAAACCCCTACACTTTCATGGGTTTTACTTTCAAGAAACTCAAGATTCTGGCCCTGGCTGGTTGGCTCAGCGGTAGAGTATTAGCCTGGCCTGTGGATGTCCCGGGTTCGATTCTGGATCAGGGCACACGGGAGAAGCAACCATCTAATTCTCCACCTGCAATGACAGTGGCCAGGAAGATCCACACTGAATTCGGACAGATGGCAGAGAAACTGCAAAGTCAGAAAAAGTGTTAGGGCCATTCCATTTAATAAAGTCTCACAAAGGCAGACAAGCACATGGGCAGGGGAAAACCTCTTCTCCAGCACACAAACAGCAAGAATGGCCCCCTCTTCTCCAGCACACAAACAGTAAGAATGGCCCCTCACAGTGGCGGGCACGCAACCCGCCATCCACAGTCCCCCATCTTTCTCAAGCACAAGCACCCACAGCATTATATAGGTCATACACATATGGCGCAGCCACACACTCACATACCAATTAGGCAAAGTGCTTGCAGTCGGTAACCCTGTGAGAGAGCTTCACACAACTGCCCCCACACCACCCCTCCCCTTCTCCCTTCTTTCTCTCTTTCTCTATCTTTCTCTTCAATCTGCAGCCACAGCTCGGTTGAAGAAAGCTGGCCCTGACACAAGGGATGATGGCCTTGCCTCAGGCACTAAAATAGCTCAGTTGCTGAGCAACAGAGCAACCCCCAGATGGGCAGAGCATCATTCCATAGGGGGCTTGCTGGGTGGATCCTGACTGGGTTTCATAAAGGAGTCTATCTCTCTGCCTCCTCACTTCTCACTTAAGAAAAAAAAGAGCCTGACCAGGCAGTAGCGCAGTGGATAGAGCATCAGACTGGGATGCAGAGGACCCAGGTTTGGAAACCCCGAAGTTGCTGGCTTGAGCATGGGCTCACTAGAGCCCAAGGTCACTGGCTTGAACAAGAGGTTACTTGGTCTGTTGTAGCCCCCTGGTCAAGGCACACATGAGAAAGCAACAGATGAACAACTAAGGTGTCGTGACAAAAAACTGATGATTGATACTTCTCATCTCTCTCCCTTCCTGTCTGTCTGTCCCTATCTGTTCCTCTCTCTGTCCAAAAAAAAAAAAAAAAAAAAAGGAATTCCAGGTTCTTATGGTGAAGATTGGAGGAAAACTTCACTAGTGCTTCAGTCTGGAAAAGGGAAACTAACCATTCTGAAATAGGTCCAGAGCATTTTAGGTCAGAGATCTGCCTCAAGGGACACTATTTACCAGAGACTTTTCTGATCTCGGGGAAGGGCAACAAAATTAGATAACTTCATACCCCTCTCGCCTTATTCATTTACTTTAGAAGAAGGGGGGAAAAAGTCTAAGAAGTGCTTTTAAACATCACAGTCCAGGGACTCAGTACTACAAAAATAAAAGTCCTACTGATATTTAATCATTAGATTATACAATGCTTCCCATTCCCATGTGATATGTCCTATATTTCTTTTATGCTGTGTACTTGTTTTATTTCTATTCTTTTATTTCCTCTCTGTGAATTAGTTTGTATATTTTCTATTTACTCATCTTCAGGTCACTAATTCTGCCTTCTGCTTTGTTGAATCATTCAATTCAAATATTATATTTCCATTTTTTAATTGAATTTTACTGGGGAGACACTGGCTAACATAATGTAATGCTTGTGGCCAACTCCAGGAAGGTTCACACTGAGTTTGAGCAGACAATAGAGAAACTGCGGAGCCAGAGCTGGAAAACATTGTATCATTACCTGTTTACTGGAGGCTCGCAGAGATGGGTGAGTGAATAAGCAAAGAAAAAACTTCTTTTCACAGTGGACGGCAAGGGATCAGGAATACAGACCCTCATGGTGGGAACTGAGGGAATTAGGGACTGCACCTCACAGTGACGGAAGAATGATCTGGGAGAATCGCCCCTGAGGGAAAGCACCCATAACTTTTCATAGAGACACACACGTGGCTTTCTGCCACGTGCTCACACACTAAGCATGCAAAGTGCTTACAGGCAGGAAACCACTAAGCAAGCCTAACACAGCTGTTTTCCCCACACATAACTACACAGGTTTTAGGTGCCCACTTCTACAACACATCTCTGTAGAGCATACTGTGTGTTTACCCACACTCCCAAGTTAAGTCTGTTAAATATTATGTTTTCAGTTACAGAAAGCCCATGTTGTTGTGTTTTTTTTGTACAAATTTGAATTCTCTGGTTAAGTTCAACATCTTTTAATCCATTTTCTATATTTTAATCTATTTAATTAAAGTATTTATAATAATTATTCTAATGTCTTTGTCCCGCTAAGGTCAATGTCTGTAACCATCTTCTGGTCTGACTCTACTGCCTGTTTCCGCTCAATAATTTTTTTAAGATTTTTTTAGTGAAAGGAGGGAAGGCAGAGAAACTCCTGCATGCACCCCACCAGGACCCACCTGGCAAACCCATTAGGGGGCAGTGCTCTGCCCATCTGAGGCCATGGCTCCATTGCTCAGCAACTGAGACATTTTTTAATGTCTGAGGCAAAGGCCACGATACATCCTTAGAGCCAGAGGCCAACTCATTTAAACTTATCAAGCCATGGCTGCTGGAGGGGAAGAGAGAGAAAGTGTGTGCAAGAGAGAACAAGACAGAAAGGGAGAGGGGTGGAGAAGTAGATGGTTGCTTCTCCTGTGTGCCCTGACCAGATATTGAACCTGGAACATCCACACACTGGGCCAGTGCTCTACCACTGAACTAACTGGCCAGGGCCTCAATAATTTAAAAGTATTTTTCTGCCAACTTGTATAACTCGTGATTTTTACTTTATTTTTTTTTTTATTCATTTTTAGAGAGGAGAGAGAGAGAGAGACAGAGAGAGAGAAGGGGGAGGAGCTGGAAGCATCAACTCCCATATGTGCCTTGACCAAGTAAGCCCAGGGTTTTGAACCGGCGACCTCAGCATTTCCAGGTTGACGCTTTATCCACTGCGCCACCACAGGTCAGGCATGATTTTTACTTTAAATTAAATATTGTGCCTAAAAAAAAATAGGCCCTAGCTGGTTTACTCAGTGAATAGAATGTCACTCCTGTGCATGGTTGTCCCGGGTTCGATCTCTGGTCACAGCACACAACAGAAGCAGCCATCTGCTTCTCTCCCCCTCCCTCTGCCTCTTCTCTCCCTCTTCCCTTCCCACAGAGAGTGGCCCAATTTGTTCAATCATGGACCAGGCACAGAAGATGGCTCTGTTTATTTGAGCATCAGCCCCAGACAGGTTGCCAGGTGGATCCTAGTGTGAGGGAGCATGCAGGAATCTGACTCACTATCCTCTCACTTGAAAATAATAATAATAATAATAATAATAATAATAATAATAATAATAAACTATAGAGGTTGTAGATAATGTTACTTTCCTGGCAGAAGGGTCTCCTCTTGACTCTGCCAAATAAATAGGTTGAAGTGCTGAGTCTATCCATTCAGTCAGGGATTGAGTTGGGTGGAGAGCTAGGGTTTTTCCCCAGTGCTTCCTTATTCCTTTGATATGCCCCACCACAGTCTTTTTATTTAGAGCCTAGCAAGTCTTTGTTGCCTCATTCCTAATTGGCAACATAATTTTTAGTTCTGCATGTTACAGATTTTGAACATGCCTGGTCAGGTTTTTGTTACTTATGGCTTCAGAGTCTCCCACATCATACTTGGGGAGTAAAACTAGCATTGTATATAAGACCTCCCTAGATTCTCATCCATCAGACCAACTAGATTAATGATCTTCAGAAATTTCTGCTGGCTGATCTTCCCCTTGGTACGGTCCCTAAACAAAAGCCAAAGCAATTTGCAGCTTGCACTCAGAATTGGGAAAACAGCCCTGAGAAAGCTGTCTCTGGTCACCTCACCTAAGGAAAGCTCTTTCCTCCGTGAAACTTTAGTGTTAAGTCCCTTTTCTGTCCATACCTATGCTACATTTAAAAAAATATTATTATTATAAGTTATCCCAGTTTTTATCATCATTACAGCAGGAACACTTGCTTCCTAAAACCTTTAAATTCTACTTAAAAGGGAATTCTCCGTGTCATTTATATTGTATATTTTTATTTTGCATTTAGGGTGATTTGCCATTCAGGAAAAGGGAATTTGTAGCCAAATTTATAGTGCTTATTTATGGGCTCTTGACTGCTATTATGTTTTAAAAGTAGCCTGTTTTTCACAGAATTACAAAAAAAAATCTTTTTTTATCATCATTTATGGCCATACTTTACCTTCTCACCATATATCAACTATTCTGAAGTAAATGTGTCCTCATTTATTTAGTATCTATCTTTTTCAACTGGCTATCATAAGAGTTACTATACAATATATCTTCCTCCTATCTTAGTGTCTCCAGTAACTTACACTGCTCAACACAAAGCCAGCATTCAAGAAAGACTTGCTGATGAAAGACGGAGTTTCTGAGTTGAAAATACATTGGCTAGGTTAGGACTTAACCAATTTTGGAAAACATAGAATATGTTTAGTGAGACAGACTTGTCTTAACTTCCTAAACATGTTTATACTCATCAACAAAAAACAACCCAATTGTATTATATGTGGTGTCAATTTTTTCTTTACAAACTGCATGTAATCAGTGGGATCAAATTAATTTAAACACTTAATTCTCCTAATTATGAGGGAGGGTTGTAAAATTCTTGCTGAAGTTAAATTTTCCCAAGATCCACTTCTGAAGCATTTGGACTCCAATTTTTTCCCTGCCTTCACTTATTCTTTCTTCCACAAATATTTATTGAGGGCCTTACTATATGCCAATATCCAGAGTAAAACAATAAGCAAAAGTAGGCACAGTCATGCTAATGGATAACATGAGTATGAAAAAAAAATTAAGCAAATAGACAATAAATGTGTATTATTACAACCTAAAAATCAATCGGGATACTATTTTGAGAGCTTGCTATTTGAAATGCTTAGACGAGTTGTAATAGGGAAAGTTTTCTTGAGACAGTAACATTTGAGTTGAAATCTAAGAGGTAGAAGATGAAGAGTGTTTCAGGATACTTCCTGTTACAAGAGAGATCACATATTTTCAAGACTGAATGGGCACTGCTGGTAGTCTGTCCATACTTCCGGTTGCATTTCTGAGCACCTCTCGCCTGGTTGCTTTCTTTCTTTGCCTCTAAAGTTCAGCACCAGTGGTTATCTTCACGGAACACCTTCATTGTACTGATACAGCTTTGCCATCAGCCTAGAGAAGCTCCTGAGAGTTTGTGTGCCCCACCAGTTTTCCCCTTAGACCATGAACAATTGGTGTGATAGTAGTAGCTGTATGTAATACCACTTACTAATAATATGTAGAATAATGAAATGATAAGAACTGGCCAAGAACTGTAGTTTGGGGAAAGGAACATGGAAATTTAATAATAGTAGGTGTTATATTTTGAATTGTTTACTATCTGCTAAGCACTGTGCTGACACAGGAATTATTTAATTTGATCATTAGCCTAGTGTGATAATTACTATTATTTCCTCATTTTATATGGAAAATCAGAAGTTAAGAAAAAAAAAGCCTTATTTGTCCAGAGATCACAGAGATAATTGATGAAGAAGATGTATCCAATCGTATTTTTGACTCTAAAACCTGTATGCTAATAAGTCTGCTTCCTAAACCTTATAATGGAAAATTTTTGAGCCTCTTATAAAAAAATCTCCAGTGACTTAGACATCAGAAAAGTTCTTTCTCCGTCTTTATGAATAAAATATGTCTAATTGGTCTTTGATTGGATCAGCCACCTTCTGAGGGCTTAGAACTCTCTATTTAATTATTTCTCACTGTTAAAATATTCTTATTCAGAAATTTTAAAGGAAATACAGTAAATCTTATTAAACTTATTTTAAAAGTACCATACTTTTCCGGAAAACACTTACTTTGCAAAAATTGCTCAAGGGCTCTTCTAGGAAGATAGCATAGCTAAACCATATGGAATTATATGGAATATTAAAAGAGCACAATAAATGAAGATATTAAGTTGTGATAAAATCAAATCTTTAATAGTAGATTTGAAATTCAAAAATATTATTATGTAATTAATTGCTCTAGCCTTTGTATTCTTCACATCTGCTGATCAGAGTATCTAAAAGGACTCTAAACTTATGACCCTGTGCAATACATTTTATAATTTGGGATTTTTCCTCTTTTAAAAATAATTTTAAAAGGATAATATAATAATTGCATAGACCCCTGTCTCTCCTCACTTTCTTCATTTAAAAGCTGTTGTTCATTTCAACTGAATGCCCATTTAAAACAACATGGATTACATTTTTTAAATTTACTTACATATGATAGTATCTTAATTTCACTTTAGATCATTATACTACAAGGTAAAATGACAGATTGGAGCCTGCCAATTCAATTCATAGAGATTGTATTTATATATATATATGTAAGTAAACTGTTGTTTTAGGGTAGCTTTAGATTTATAGGAAAGCTGTAATAATATTATAGAGATTTCCTATATATACCTCACCAGTTTCCTATATTGCTAAAATCTTACATTACCATGATACATTTATCACAACTAAGAAACCAATATTGATACATTACTAATGAACTAAACTCCACATTTTATTTAGATTTTAATAGTTTTCCACTAATGTCCTTCCCCCTGCCCCCCAGCATCCAATTCACTGTGGCATTTTAAGTTTAGTCACCATGTCTCCTTAGTCTCATTTGGACTGTGACCACTTTTCAGACTTTCCTTGTTTTATAAATGCTTTATAATTTTCAGTTTAGGCATTTTGTAGAATGCTCTTCAAGTAAGTTTGACTGATGCTTTTCTCCCAGTTAGTCTAAGAAGACTAGTTCTCGGAAGGAAGATCAGAGAGTGAAATGTCATTCTCATCATATCATATCAAGGGTATCTACTGTCAACATAACATATTACCGATGTTAACCTTGTACCAGTAGAGTTAGAGTTAGTTATGTTTCTCCAAAATAAAGTTATCTTCCCCTTTTTTGTATTCTACTCAACATCTGGGAGGGCATGGAGAGAAGGGGAATCAGCTCTATACCCTAGAGTGGAAGTAGCTACATGAAGTCTTTGAAATTCTATAATGAAAGGTTGTCTTCTCACCCACTTATTTATTTATTCAATCACTATTTTTGACATTATATATTCATGAGTATTTATTCTATACTTTAAGTTGTAATCTGACACTATATTATTTATTTTGTTGCTCAAGGTGTTCCAGTACTGGCAACTAGGAACTCTTTCTGGTTGGCTCCTGAATCCCTTTAACATGCCCCCATACACCTACCCTTTTTTTTTTTCTTAGCACTTTCTTAATTTCTGAGACTACAGTAGATTCTACCTTTATCTTGTGTTTTCCTTCCTTCATCCCTAGAATTGATCATTTCTCCAAGGAATCCTATTTCCCTTTGGCAGAGTAAACCATGACCTGGGTCCTTGCTAGCGTGCTCTCACTGCTCCTGGGCCCCGTGGGCCGACAAAACTAGAAAATATATACACACAAATCTGTCATTATTTCTGATCTATCCAATTATATTACATTAAACCTGAGTTCATACTGATGTCTTTACCTCTAATCCAGTTCCACACAGTACATTCTACCCTGTGGCTTTCCCAAGAGTAAGAAATTTGGCTATCCTCATCCAGCTTACATTCACTTATTTGTTGAATCCCAATATTTTGAGTTTATTTTATTCTGGAAAAGAACTTACCTTAAAGGTATATTTAATTTTTAAAAAGTGAAGGGATTAAGCAAAGAAAAAATAACTTTCAGGCACAGACAACAATGTGAGGATTGCAGGAGGGAAAGGCGGTGGGCAGAGATGGGGGAGGAGAGATGGAGGGAGACTCGACTTGGAGTAGTAAATAAAAATACAGTATACAGGTGATGTACTGTGGAATTGTGCACCTGAAACCTGTATGATTTTATCAACTAATATCACCCCTATAAAGTCAACTTAAAAAGTACCCAACATGAGAACTACAGAGTGCTTTCAAGGGAAAAAAAGATTAGAACTTTTAAAGCTAAATAAAAAAGAAAATTTTAGTAAAAAAAAAAAAAAAAGTAAATAAAATAAAATTAAATAAAATTTTAGTTAAAATGTGCCCCTAAAACGGTCTAAGGATCCTCAAACATTATTATTTTTTAAGTATACTGTTTTATTAGGTGACTTTAATAGCTATATGGGAAAAAAAAAAACTTCCATTCAGACTGGCCAACCTCCTATCCCAAGGTTTTCTCCACACCTTGGCCATAGAGAAAATAAAAAGAAGAAAGGCACTGTAAAATCAGACATAATAAGTTTTATTCTACTTCCTGAAAATATTCCCAAGACAGTTAGCTATAAAAGTGGACAATCAGGTTTCTTTCCCGGGGATTTCTCTGCTTCATAGGCTAATTTTTCTCAGGGCTCTGCAAACTCAAATGCTGCAGAATAAAAAGAAACCTCATCTATTAAGAAATAACGGACATAAGACTACCTGGCTGTACTCTACTCCCACTTTCACATCCACCCCCAGCACTGGCTGAACTCCAGCGCCACTACCTTATTGTGTCTGAAATCAGGCAAGCACTTCTTAATGGATTTGACTAAAGACAGCTAAAGCTAATCAGATTGAACAACTAATCAGTTATTGTCATGACTTTATTAATTGGAACACCGACTTTACTGTTTATTTCAAGTAATTTCTGAAGAAATTAAATTCCAAAATTTGATTTTAGATATTTTCACAAAAACATTTTTTAAAAGAGGAAAAATATGCAGTAAATCTTTAGACAGCTTGTTCTAAAATCTTTCTATATTAACTAATAGTCTGCAGCTTGATTTACATGCTTACTTGTCAGCTTAGCAAAGAAGGCACCTGAGGACAGTCAACCTTTTTTATTTATTTATTTTTTTGCCTTAATTGGATATACATGGTCAGAAGTTTTGTGTTCTCTTCAGGACAAATGACTAAGTGGATGGTGTCCTGAGATGGAGTTGGGGGCAAATGGAGTTTGTGAGACCAAATAGGTCTCCAATCACTACAGCATGTGGGTCTGAATACAGCACAGTTTACATGAAACATTTATCTAATATTCCATTCAAATTTTACTTGCTAGAAGAAATGAGCTTCTGATAGATTAATGGATTTGGAACTGAAAAAAAATGTAGAATCTGCAGGATGAAGAAATTTACTTTTTAATGCTAAATAGAGCTAAATTAGGAATGAACTCCTGTGGATATAAATTTAATCATGGTGGGGGATTGGGTTGAATTTCATTGTATATGAGGCAATATAATTAAAGAATAGGATTTCAATTAATTTTTATAGGCTCACTTAATTAGGTTTTGAACCAATTATTTTTCTTTTTGTTTGGAATAACAGAAAATTTTGTGACCTGTAAAGCAATCTGATTCTGTAATGGGAATAAAATTATTGACAACAGCAATCCAGTATTGGAAACAAGTTGAGTTTTATCAAAGAAGCTTTGTTTTCAAAAAAGTATACATTAATCTACCTGCATCAGTAATATGAAGATGTATTTTCTTTAAAGATTGTTGTTAATATATATACATGGTTCTAGTGTACATTATCATTTATTTGTTTAGTATCTATTCTTCCATTTCATCTAATCTCTAGCAGAGTTCCTTTTTTTTGGTATAAATATTAGATCTTTCCCCATATAATGTCATATATTCCCCATATGTCTGTAGAAGCTGACCTCACATTCAGCTGCTAAATTGGGCCCAACTGAACTAATTGTCACCCAAGCCTCCCTCATCAATGAAAGTTTTAAGAATGGACATGTGACACAGCTTAGAATAATGGGATGTGAGAAAAAATTTTCTGGGAAACTGACATAATTTCTTTATCTTCTGGAAGTGATTCTTTAAATAACCTTTGTCCATTCTCTTTTATTGTCATGAACTGCTCTGAAGTCTGGGACAAATTCCATGGTTCCATGGTTTTAGTAAGAATCTCATGATGAAACCAACCATGATAGAGACCAAAGAGTTACTGGCAAAGAATGAAAGACGCTGAGTTTACTTAGTTATTTTAGCCAACGATTAATATAAAGTTTATCACTGTAAACAATTTTTTTTTGTATTTTTCTGAAGCTGGAAACGGGAAGAGACAGTCAGACAGACTCCCGCATGTGCCCGACTGGGATCCACCCGGCACGCCCACCAGGGGCGATGCTCTGCCCCTCCGGGGCGTCGCTCTGCCGCGACCAGAGCCACTCTAGTGCCTGGGGCAGAGGCCAAGGAGCCATCCCCAGCTCCCGGGCCTGCTGCTTTAGGAGGGGAAGAGAGAGACAGAGAGAAAAGGGGGGGGGGTGGAGAAGCAAATGGGCGCTTCTCCTATGTGCCCTGGCCGGGAATCGAACCCGGGTCCCCCGCAAGCCAGGCTGACGCTCTACCACTGAGCCAACCGGCCAGGGCCTCACTGTAAACAATTTTATGTTAATTGTTCCAGAAGGCATATAAATGATAGAGTGAAAGTAATTTTTTCTAAAAATGTCAGGGTTTTCCACATAGGTATTTCTCTTCATTATTTTTCTCTCAACTGCTTGGGAAATCAGAGAATAGGTCTTTTAAAACATTCTAAGGCTTGCCTTTGTCTGTGGCTTTCCCTCTTATTACAGATATATACCAAGCCTATCTGTATTATTGATGTCAGGATATAAAAAATTAATTTCTGCTAAAAGTTGAACTTCAGACTCTCAGATCTCAGAAATTCAAAGTTGAAATTTTACTACTTCAACTTCAGAGAATTTCTAGTAGCTTTTTGTCACTTACAATAATGTCTCCTAAATAGGTCCTTTTGTCACAAAAACAGTAACATTTTGTTTTGTTTTTTCTTCTAGGTGTAATCATGAATTTTATATACAGAAGTCACTTGAGTTTGAGAAATCAGAGTTCTAAATATTATCTACACTGCATAGTGTAATTCCTATTGGTGAGAAGATGAAGTACTATTGGAAAACCAATATATCATGGTCTATTTGGTATTAATTTGAATTAATCTATCTTGCTGTCATGAGGCTATTGATATATTTTTCATCTGAGACAGTCCTGTATTGACTTCATCATACATCAAATCTATGCACCACAGAAATCTGTGTGGATTTTAAAATAAAAATCTGTTTATTGAAATATTAAAGGGCAGAATATTCTTCTATGTACTAGGAAATAATAAAGCTGATACAAAGGGACACATATGCAGAAATGAGAATAAGAAAAAGTCCTTATCAGCAAAACTGATAATAAATTAATGATAATGAGGAAGAAGTCTGGACAATAAATAATTCATAATAAGAAAAAAACTTGTGTGTATATTTAGTTTTGTTGTGTGTGTGTGTGTATTTAGTTTCATTTTTTGTTGGATTTTAGATGGCTTAGTATAGAAACACCTAGATTTTAGGTTTTAAATAAAAAATAATGTTTTATATATTAAGTTTATTTTAATTAATATTGCAAAGGAATGTTTAAAGGTGGAGTGTCCTAGTTTTGACATATAAATACTTCCAAGGTTCAGAAAAAAAAAACAGAAAAACATTGAAAATAGTGAAATTATTTTTAGTTGCTATATTTGTTGTCTTATAATTTCATAAAAGGGTTTCATTAAATTTTCTCTTATTACATGAATTTCAAATCTCCAAGGTGATTCTCAAAACTTATTTTGAAGGAAGCATCAAAAAAGATATAATTAGTTCATTTTTGCTTAAAGTTGTATTGTTCTTAACCAAGATTTTTTTTTATTAATTTTAAAGGGGTTATATCCATAAATCAGGGTACATATGTTCAAAGAAAACATGTCCAGGTTATCTTGCCATTCAATTATATTGCATACCCATTACCCAAAGTCAGATTGTTCTCCGTCACCTTCTATCTAGTTTTCTTTGTGCCCCTTTTCCTCCCCTTCAACTCTTCCACCACACTCCACACTCCATAACCACCATAACCACCACACTCTTGTCCATGTCTCTTAATCTCGTTTTTATCTCCCACCTATGTATGGAATCATGCAGTTCTTGGTTTTTTTCTGATTTACTTATTTCACTCCATATAATGTTATCAAGATCAAACCATTTTGTTGTAAATGATCCAATGTCATCATTACTTATGGCTGAGTAGTATTCCATAGTATATATGTGCCACATCTTTATCCAGTCATCTATTGACGGGCTTTTTGGTTGTTTCCATGTCTTGGCCACTGTGAACAATGCTGCAATGAACATGGGGCTACATGTGTCTTTACGTATCAATGTTTCTGAGTTTTGGGGGTATATACCCAGTAGAGGGATTGCTGGGTCATAAGGTAGTTCTATTTTCAGTTTTTTGAAGAACCATCATACTTTCTTCCAAAATGGTTGTACTACTTTACAGTCCCACAAACAGTGAATGAGGGTTCCTTTCTCTCCACAGCCTCTCCAAAATTTGCCATTACTGTCTTATTGATAATAGCTAATCTAACAGGTGTGAGGTGGTATCTCATTGCAGTTTTGATTTGCATTTCTCTAATAACTAAAGAAGATGAGCATCTTTTCATATATCTATTGGCCATTTGTATTTCTTCCTGGGAGAAGTGTCTGTTCATGTCCTCTTCCCATTTTTTTATTGGATTATTTGTTTGTTGTTGAGTTTTATGAGTTCTTTGTATATTTTGGATATTAGGCTCTTATCTGAGCTGTTGTTTGAAAATATCATTTCCCATTTAGTTGGCTGTCTGTTTATTTTGTTCTCAGTTTCTCTTGCTGAGCAAAAACTTCTTAGTGTGATGTAGTCCATTCATTTATCTTTGCCTTCACTTCCCTTGCCTTTGGAGTCAAATTCATAAAATGCTCTTTAAAACCAAGGTCCATGAGTTTAGTATCTATGTCTTCTTCTATGTACTTTATTGTTTCAGGTCTTATATTTTGGTCTTTGATCCATTTTGAATTAACTTTAGTACAGGGAAACAGATTGTAGTCGAGTTTCATTCTTTTGAATGTGGCTTTCCAGTTATCCCAGCACCGTTTGTTGAAGAGGCTTTCTTTTCTCCATTGTGTCTTGTTGGCCCCTTTTTCAAAACTTATTTGACCATATATATGTGGTTTTATTTCTAGACTTTCTATTCTGTTACATTGGTCTGAGTGTCTATTTTTCTGACATTACTGTGCTGTTTTGATTGTCATGGCTCTATAATATATTTATAGTTTGCAGTCAGGAATTGTAATGCCCCCAGCTTCGTTCTTTTTCCTTAGGATTGCTTTGGCTATTTGGGTTTTTTTATAGTTCCATATAAATCTGATGATTTTTTGCTCCATTTCTTTAAAAAATGTCATTGGAATTTTGATGGGAATTGCATTAAATTTGTATATTGCTTTGGGTAATATGGCCATTTGGATTATATTTATTCTTCCTATTCAAGAACAAGAAATATTTTTCCATCTCATTGTATCTTTTTCGATTCCCTTAACAATGCTTTGTAGTTTTTGTTATATAGGTCCTTTCCATTCTTTGTTATGTTTATTCCTAGGTATTTTATTATTTTTTTGTTGCAATCGTGAAGGGGATTTTTTTTTAGTTCGTTTTCTAATGTTTCATTGTTGGCATATAGAAAAACAATGGACTTTTGTATATTTTTGATTAATTTTAATGAAGTGACATTGGTAAATCAGGGTACATATGTTCAGAGAAAACATCTCTAGGTTATTTTGACATTTGATTATGCTACATTCCCATCGCCCAAAGTCCAATTCTGTCACCTTCTAACTGATTTTCTTCGTGCCCCTTCCCTTCTCCAACCCCCTCCCTCTCCTCCTCCCCCCCACCCTGTAACCTCCCACACTCTTTTTTTTTTTTTTCATTTTTCCGAAGCTTGAAATGGGGAGGCAGTCAGACAGACTCCCGCATGCGCCCGACCGGGATCCACCCGGCATGCCCACTAGGGGGCGATGCTCTGCCCCTCTGGGGCATCGCTCTGTCGCATCCAGAGCCATTCTAGCACTTGAGGCATAGGCCACAGAGCCATCCTCAGCGCCCGGGCCATCTTTGCTCCAATGGAGCCTTGGCTGCGGGAGGGGACGAGAGAAACAGAGAGGAAGGAGAGGGGGAGGGGTGGAGAAGCAAATGGGTGCTTCTCCTCTGTGCCCTGGCCGGGAATCGAACCCGGGACTCCTGCACGCCAGGCCAACGCTCTACCACTGAGCCAATGGGCCAGGGTTCTACACTCTTGTCCATGTCTCTGAGTCTCATTTTTATGTCCCACCTATGTATGGAATCATATAGTTCTTAGTTTTTTCTGATATACTTATTTTGCTCAGTATAATGTTATCCAGGTCCATCCATGTTGTTGTAAATGACCCGATGTCATCATTTCTTATGGATGAGTAGTATTCCATAGTATATATGTACCAAAGCTTTTTTTTTTTTTCATTTTTCTGAAGCTGGAAACAGGGAGAGACAGTCAGACAGATTCCCGCATTCGCCCGACCGGGATCCACCCAGCAGGCCCACCATGGGGCCACGCTCTGCCCACCAGGGGGCGGTGCTCTGCCCATCCTGGGGATCGCCATGTTGCGACCAGAGCCACTCTAGCGCCTGGGGCAGAGGCCACAGAGCCATCCCCAGCGCCCGGGCCATCTTTGCTCCAATGGAGCCTTGGCTGCAGGAGGGGAAGAGAGAGACAGAGAGGAAAGCGCGGCAGAGGGGTGGAAAAGCAAATGGGCGCTTCTCCTGTGTGCCCTGGCCGGGAATCGAACCCGGGTCCTCCGCACGCTAGGCCGACGCTCTACCGCTGAGCCAACCGGCCAGGGCTGTACCAAAGCTTTTTAATCCACTCGTCCACTGATGGACACTTGGGCTGTTTCCAGATCTTCGCTATTGTGAACAATGCTGCCATCAACACGGAGGTGCATTTATTCTTTTCAATTAGTGCTACGGTGTTCTTGGGGTATATTCCTAACAGTGGTATAGCTGGGTCAAAAGACAGTTCAATTTTTAATTTCTTGAGGAATCTCCATACTGTTTTCCACAGTGGCTGCAGGAGTCTGCATTTCCACCAGCAGTGCAGGAGGGTTCCTTTTCTCCACATCCTCGCTAGCACTTATTCTGTGTTTTTTGTTGATGAGCGCCATTTGAATGGTGTGAGGTGATATCTGATTGTGGTTTTAATTTGCATTTCTCTAATCATTAGTGATGTTGAGCATTTTTTCATATGCCTATGGGCCATCCGTATGTCCTCTTTGGAGAAGTGTCTATTCGTTTCTTTTGCCCATTTTTGGATTGGATTGTCTGTCTTCCTGGTATTAATTTTTACAAGTACTTTATAAATTTTGGTTATTAACCCCTTATCAAATGCATTGTCAAATATATTCTCCCCTTGTGTAGTATGTCTTCTTATTCTGTTCTTATTGTCTTTAGCTGTACAGAAGCCTTTTATTTTGATTAAGTCCCATTTGTTTATCCTGTCTTTTATTTCACTTGCCTGTGGAGACAAATCAGCAAATATACTGCTACAAGAGATGTCAGAGAGTTTACTGCCTATGATTTTTCTAAGATGCTTATGGTTTTACAGCTTACATTTAAGTCTTTTATCCATTTTGAGTTTATTTTTTTGAGTGGTGTAAGTTGGTGGTCTAGTTTCATTTTTTTGCAGGTAGCTGTCCAATTTTCCCAACACCATTTGTTGAAGAGGCTGTCTTTACTCCAATGTATGCTCTTACCCTCTTTGTCCAATATCAATTGTCCATAAAAGTGTGGGTTTATTTCTGGGTTCTCAGTTCCATTCCATTTATCTATATGCCTGTTCTTATGTCAGTACCAGGCTGTTTTGAGTACAATGGCCTTGTAGTATAACTTGATATCCAGAAGTGTGATACCTTCTGCTTTATTCTTCCTTTTCAAGGTTGCAGAGGCTATTCGTGTTCTCTTTTGGTTTCATATAAATTTTTGGAATATGTGTTCTATATCTTTGAAGTCAGTCATTGGTATTTTAATCAGTATTGCATTGAATTTATAAATTGCTTTGGGTAATATAGACATTTTAATGATGTTTATTCTTCCTAACCGTGAGCACGGTATATGCTTCCACTTGTTTGTATCTTCCCTGATTTCTTTTATCAATGTTTTACAATTTTCCGAGTATAAGTCTTTAATCTCCCTGGTTAAATTTATTCCTAGGTACTTTATTTTTTTGGTTGCAATGGTAAAGGGAATTGCTTCCTTAATTTCTTTTTCTGACAGTTCATTGTTAATGTATTAAAATACCTCTGATTTCTGAGTATTAATTTTATATCCTGCCATCTTGCTGAATTCATTTATTAGGTCTAGTAGTTTTTTTACTATGATTTTAGGATTTTCTATATACAATATCATATCATCTGCAAATAATGATAGTTTTACTTCTTCTTTTCCAATTTGGATACCTTTTATTTCTTTTTTCTTGTCTGATTGCTGTGGCTAGGGCTTCCAGGACTATGTTGAATAAGAGTGGTGAAAGGAGGCACCCCTGCCTTGTTCCTGATCTTAAGGAGATTGCTTTTAATTTTTGCCCATTAAGTATGATGTTGGCTGTGGGTTTGTCATTTATGGCTTTTATCATGTTGAGATATGTTCCCTGTATTCCCACTTTGCTGAGAGTTTTGATCATGAATGGGTGCTGGATTTTATCAAATGCTTTTTCTTCATCTATTGAAATTATCATATTGTTTTTCTCCTTCCTTTTGTTTATGTGATGAATCACATTGATTGACTTGCAAATATTTTATCAGCCTTGCCTCCCAAGAATAAATCCCACTTGATCATGGTGTATGATTTTTTTCATATATTGCTGGATCCAGTTTGCTAATATTTTGTTGAGGATTTTAGCATCTAAATTCATCAGGAATATTGGCCTATAATTTTCTTTCTTTGTATTGTCTTTGCCTGGTTTTGGAATCAGAATTATACTTACCTCATAAAAGGAGCTTGGAAGTCTTTCTTCCTCTTGAATTTTTTGAAATAGCTTGAAAAGGATAGGAGTTAGTTCTTCTTTCAATATTTGATAGAATTCACTTGAGAAGCCATCAGGACCAGGACTTTTCTATTTTGGGAGTTTATTTATTTATTTATTTATTTGTATTTTTCTGAAGCTGGAAATGGGGAGAGACAGCCAGACAGACTCCCGCATGTGCCCGACCAGGATCCACCAGGCACGCCCACCAGGGGCGACACTCTGCCCACCAGGGGGCGATGCTCTGCCACTCCGGGGCTTTGCTCTGCCATGACCAGAGCCACTCTAGCACCTGGAGCAGAGGCCAAGGAGCCATCCCCAGCGCCCTGGCCATCTTTGCTCCAATGGAGCCTTGGCTGCGGGAGGGGAAGAGAGAGACAGAGAGGAAGGGGGGGGTGGAGAAGCAAATGGGTGCTTCTCCTATATGCCCTGGCCAGGAATTGAACCCGGGTCCCCCGCACGCCAGGCCAATGCTCTACCACTGAGCCAACCATCCAGGGCCAATTTTGGGAGTTTTTTGATAACTGTTTCAATCTCATTTGTTGTAATTGGTCTAAATTTTCTGATTCTTCAAGATTAATTTTTGGAATATTATATGTTTCAAGGAATTTGTCCATATCACCTAGGTTGTCTAGTTTTTTGGCGTACAGTTCTTCATAGTATTTTCTTACAATATTTTGTATTTCTGTTGTGTCAGTTATTATTTCTACACTCTCGTTTCTAATTTTATTTATTTGAGTGCTCTGTCTCTTTTTCTTGGTGAGTCTGGTTAAAGGTTCATCGATCTTGTTTACCTTTTCAAAGAACCAGCTCTTGGTTTCTTTGATCCTCTGTATTGTTTCTCTAGTCTCTATGTCATTTATTTCTGCTCTAATCTTTATTATTTCCTTCCTTCTACTAGCTGTGGGCTTTACTTGCTGTTCTTTTTCTAGTTCTTTTAGATGTAGGGTCAAGTTGTTTATTTGAGCTTTTTCGAGCTTCTTGAGGTATGCCTGTAATGCTATGAACTTCTCTCTCAAGACTGCTTTTGCTGTGTCCCATAAATTTTGAGTTGATATATGCTCATTATTCATTTCTAGGAATTTTTAAATTTCTTCTTTGATCTCATTGTTTATCCATTCGTTATTTAATAACATGCTATTTAATTTCCAAGGGTTTGAGTATTTTTCAGTTTTTCTGTTGTGGTTGATTTCTAGTTTCATGCCATTATGATCAGAGAAAGTGCTCGATATGATTTCAATCTTCTTAAATTTGTTGAAACTGCTTTTGTGCCCTAGCTTGTGGTCTATTCTAGAGAATGTACCATGAGCACTTGAAAAGAATGTATATTCTGCTGCTTTAGGGTGAAAGTTCTGAAGATATCTATTAAATTGAGTTATTCTAGTGTGTCCTTTAAGTCTGCTGTTTCTTTTTAATTTTCTTTCTTGAGGATCTATCTAATGTTGTTAGTGGGGTATTGAAATCCCCTATTATAGTATTGCTATTGATCTCGCCCTTTAAATCCATCAAAGTCTGCTTTATATATTTAGGTGCTCCTATATTAGGTGCGTAGATATTTATAATGGTTATATCTTCCTGTTGGACTGCTCCCTTTATCATTATGTAGTGACCTTCTTTATCTCTAACTATAGTCTTTGTTTTAAAGTCCATTTTGTCTGATATAAGTATTGCTACCCCAGCTTTTTTTCATTTTCATTTGCGTGAAATATTTTTTCCATCCTTTTATCTTCAGTCTATGTGCATCTTTTGTTTTAAGGTGTGTCTCTTGTAGACAGCATATGTATGGGTCCTGTTTTTTTATCCACACAGTAACCCTATGTCTTTTGATTGGATCATTTAATCCATTTACATTTAATGTTATTATTGATATGTAATTGTTTATTGCCATTTTATTCTTTAAAACTGTATTCCTCTTTCGCTATATTCTTTTTCTTTTTTGATCTATTTACAGCAGGCCCCTTGGCATTTCTTTCAGCCTTGGTTTGGTTGTAGTGAATTCCTTGAGTTTTTTTTTTTTGTCTGGAAAACTTTTTATTTCTCCTTCAATTTTAAATGATAGCCTTGGTGGGTAAAGTAGTCTTGGTTGTAGGCTCTTGTTCTGCATTACATTGAAAATTTCTTGCCATTCTCTCTCCTGGCCTCAAGTGTTTGTGTTGAGAAGTCGGAAGTCATCCTTATGGGGGCTCCTTTGTTGGTGATAGTCTTTTTTTCTCTAGCAGCTTTTAATATTTTCTCTTTATCACTTAGCTTTGGTATATTAATTATGATGTATCTTAGAGTTGATTTCTTTGTGATTCTCTTTAATGGAGTTCTCTGTGCTTCTTGAACATGTGAGATGTTTTCCTGCCTTAATTGAGGGAAGTTTTCAACTATGATATGCTTGAAGAAAGTCTCTATCCCTTGTTCTTTCTCTTCTTCTTCAGGAACCCCTATGATGTGGACGTTATTTCTCTTCATGTTTTCACAGAGCTCTTTTAGAGTTTCCTCAGACTTTTTGAGTCTCTTTTCTTTTTTCTACTCTACTCCTGTGCCCTTATTTATCGTGTCCTCTAACTTGCTGATTCAATTTTCAGCTTTATCTATCCTGCTTTTAATTCCTTCCATTGTGTTCTTCATTTCTGATATTGTATTTGTCATTTCTGATTCTTTTTTATTATTTCAATGTCCTTTTTGATATTTGCTATCTCTTTATTTAGGTGTTTATAATGACCATCTATTGTTGTCATTTTGTTGATCTTTGAGCATCCTAACAATCATTATTTTAATTTCTGCATCTGGTAATTTGGTTATATCTGATTCATTCAGGACCTTTTCTGGGGATTTCACTTGATTCATTTGTGTTGTATTTCTTTGCCTTATCATTTTCTCTGTGTAAAGGATGGTTTTGGCCACTGGAGTCCACTGGATGTGGCCTCTATTCCCTAGGTATGGTCTGTCTGCAGACCCACCACCCCCTCTGCTGTTGCTGCCTAGGGCATTTGGGTATGGGCATTGCTGGTGCCTGCTGTGGTTTCAGCCTCTCCTTCATCAGAGTGGCTGTCATCACTTGCTCGGGTGTACAAGCCTTGGTGGCCTTGGCCTTTGCCCCGCCCTGTAGGTGGTGTTATCCTCGGCCCTGAGAGCAGTGGCAAGCACCTTTGCTCAGCTGCGGGTCTCTGCCTGTTTCTGGGCTTTTGCCCTGCCCTTGCAGGAGGAGCCTGCTCATGGGATGGCTGCAAGCCTTGGCTCCACAGGCCAGGTAAGTCTGCGTGCCTACACTCAGTAGCAGGACTCTGCCTGTTCTGGGTTTTTGGCTCCACCCCCCATGGGAGGAGCCAGCTCCCAAGTCAGGCCACAAGCCTTGGTTCCGCAGGCCAAGCAAGGCTGTGCTCCTGTGCCCTTGCTCAAGGGCTGATTTCCAACCCTTCTGGGGTTCCCACCCTTCTCCCGCAGGCTGGATTAAGGGCTACCCGCAGCTGGGCTTGACCGCTTTTGCACGCCCCCTCCTCCCCAGCCAGGCAAGACTGAGCTTACACTTGGGCCCAGTGGTGGCCAGTCAGCTTCTGCCCTTGCCAACAGAACTGCGCCATCACATCCTGCTGACACCCGCCCTCCGGTGAGCCCTCAGCCATGTGGGTGTGGATGTTGTAGGTCAGACCCTAAGACTCCCTACTATAGTCCTGAAAGCTCCCTCTTTCTAAGCAACTCTGCTTTGAGTGCCACAGGAGAGCTTGTTTGACTGGTGTCCTGCATCCCTTTGCTGGTATTGCTGTTTCCAGGGGAAATATTCACTTTAGTTTTGGGGAGTGACTCGTCCCAGGGGTTAGAGTGGCTGTCTCCCAAAATGTTTCTCCCTGTGCCTCCTAGATTACACCCTCTTCCTGCTACTCTAGTACTCTCCTCTCTCCTCATCCCCTGGAGCCCCAGGTGAGTGATTGTGAGAGAGGTTTTTCTGCATGGTCCCTTTAAGAAGAATCCTGGATCTGAGAAATCAGTCTCTTTCTCACAAACAGTATCCTGACTTGTTTCCAGCTAAATAATGTCCATACATCTCTTCTAGGCTCTGGGGCTGCAGGCTGGGGCTTTGTTCCTGGGGCTCAGGACCCTCTCCTCTCTACTAAACTCACTTCCACCCACACGAATCTCTCCCGGCTGCCATTCACTCCAGGGAACTGGGCAGCCCTTTCCACATTTCTGCTTTTCCTACCAGTCTCAGTGTGGCTTCTTCAGTGTTCCTTGGTTGAAGAGTCCTCTTAGTTTAGTTCAAATTTAGACAAAAATTCACAAGGAAAAACTTGCTTGAAAAATTTGAGCCATGGCTGTGGAAGGAGAAGAGAGAGAGAGAGAGAGAATGGAAAGGGAGATGGGTGGAGAAGCAGACGGTCACCTCTCCAATGTGCCATGATCAGCAATCAAACCTGGGCCTTCCACGTGCCAGGCTGATGCTCTACTGGTGAGCCAAATATTAAATTTTAAAAGCAGCAAGAAAAAAGAAGTCAGTTACCTACAAGGGAGCTCCTATAATTGTCAGCTGATTTCTCAACAGAAACTTTGTAGGCCAGAAGGATGTGGCAAGAAATATTTAAAGTAATGAAAAGCAAAGACCCAAAGACCTACAACCAAGATTATTGTACCCAGCAAAGATGTCAATTAGAATTAAAGATAATACAATATAAAGATCTTCCCAGACATTAAAAAGCTGAAGGAGATCATTACACTAAACCAGTATTACATAAAATGTTAAAGGGTTTTGAAGAAGAAGAAGGAAAAGAAATATATGTACAATAAAATGGCAATAAATACATATTTATCAATAATTAAATGTTTAAAAAAATAAACAAGCAGAACAGAAACAGATTCAAAATACAAAAAATATTTTGAGAGTTTCCAGATGGAAAGGGGATTAGGGGGATTGGGTGAAAAAGGTGAATAGATTAATAAATACAAATTGAAAGTAACAGAATAGTCATGGAGATATAAAGTACAGAATAGAGAATATAGTAAAGAATATGTATGTATGGTGTCAAATGGGTATGAGACCAATCAGAATAATCACTTAGTAAGTTATAGAACGTCTAATCACTGGGTTGTACACCTGAAATGAATATAATATTGTATGGGAAAAAAAAAAAACTACCACTACAATCACTGCCACTGATACCAGTCCTAGGTGATAGCTGATCTGCTTTTAGTCATTATAGATTACTATTGCCTATTGTAGAATTTCATGTAAGTAGATTAATATGGTATGTAACACTGAGGTTTATGTCTTCTTTTTCTCAACATTTTTTTGAGATTCAAATGTTGTATGCGTTAGTAATTTTTTCACCTTTATTGCTAAGTAATATCATATTATATGAGTATATTAAAATATGTTTATTTATTCACCTATTGATGGGCATCTGTATTATCCTGATTCTGATTACTATGAGTAAAACTGCTATGAACATTGAAAAAATAAATAATCAAGGCTGGCACTGAACTGAAAGAATATCAATAACTTTTTTGGCCATTTCAACTTGAAATAATTTTTGTCAGTTATGTATAAGAAATTTCTGGATTTTATCAGGCCTTCATTTCTTTAAGTAACCCCAACTGCCTGTATATTTGTTGCTGGCTTGTCATTCACACAGCTTAGCTCCTACTTAGCACTATGAATTCTAAGAACTTATAGAAGAAGAAATCCCTGAGAGGCAGTAAAATAAACCACTTTTAAAAATAATATGATTAGTTTTTTAAACCATCAAAAATTTGGTTCTAAAGCCATTCAATCATGTATTGTTGGAAAGCCTTAAAATTTGTCTGGATTACCACATGGTCTTCTTTATTCTTTGAATAACAAACCAAATAAATGTGCTTTAAAAAAGTTTCACAAAATAAGTTGAAATAGTAGTTATGAGTTCTGTTCTTTTCAAATTGTAAAATTTATATTTCTAGAGTAGGTTTTTCCCATAGTAATCTAAATTCAGGGCTTTTGCTTAAATGAGTAAAGTTTCCATACAATCTCAATGAAGCTTTATGTAAGAATTAGATAAAATAAAATAAATTATTCCAGATGATTACAGTTTTCAAATGATCCATTCTTATCATATGAATATTCCTTTTTTATCTCCATATCATTTATATCAATATTATCACTGTAATACATTTTAAGTAATAATTTAGTTCAATTTATTGGACATTAATTACTTTCATTAATGCTCTCTAGCCTATATTTTATTCTAACACTGGCAAATGTTGAACATTATCATGCTTAACGGACTCTCTATGTTATGAATTTTTTTTTCTTTTTTTTTTTTTTTCATTTTTCTGAAGCTGGAAACAGGGAGAGACAGTCAGACAGACTCCCGCATGCGCCTGACCGGGATCCATCCGGCACGCCCACCAGGGGCAACGCTCTGCCCACCAGGGGGCGATGCTCTGCCCATCCTGGGCGTCGCCATGTTGCGACCAGAGCCACTCTAGCGCCTGAGGCAGAGGCCACAGAGCCATCCCCAGCGCCCGGGCCATCTTTGCTCCAATGGAGCCTTGGCTGCGGGCGGGGAAGAGAGAGACAGGGAGGAAAGCGCGGCAGAAGGGTGGAGAAGCAAATGGGCGTTTCTCCTGTGTGCCCTGGCCGGGAATTGAACCCGGGTCCTCCGCACGCTAGGCCGACGCTCTACCGCTGAGCCAACCGGCCAGGGCTGTTATGAATTTTTTTTATCTCCATCCAGTTTCCTCTTTTACTTGGTCTTGATGTGATCATCATGGGAATTTTTTTTTTCCTGAAGTAAGGCAGGGCGGCAGAGAGACAGACTCCTACCTGCACCCAACTGGGATCTCGGCATGCCCATTGGGGGCGATGCTCTGCCCAACTGGGGCATTGCTCCATTGCAACCAGAGCCATTCTAGCTCCTGAGGTGGAGGCCATGGAGCCATCCTCAGCACCAGAGCCAACTTTACTCCAATGGAGCCTTGGCTGCGGGAGGGGAAGAGAGAGATAGAGAGAAAAGGTGGAGAAGCAAATGAGTGCTTCTCCTGTGTTCCCTGACCAAGAATCAAACCCAGGACTTCTACAAGCTGGGCCAATGCTCTACAACTGAGCCAACTAGCCAGGGCCATCATGGGACATTTTTATGGTTTTTCATACAGTGTGAAATTATATGATATTCTAACACCTTAATTGCCACCCAATTCACATTTTTCTGCTTTTTTTTAGTTAATAAGCTCTCACTTTACCTGGTGAATAAACAGAGACTACAGCTGTCAGGCTCCAGCTGCATCACTCCATCCTGGATAAATTCTATACTTTGTAATTTTTTTTTTATCATCATCAAAAATGTGTATGATTTTGTCTCATTTCTTCATTTACTACTTGAAGAAAGATATAGTAGCTATATTAATAGTTGAATAATATATTCATTTATTGTCCTTTCAAAAAACACACTTTAATAAAGGCCTCCATTGTCTAATGAAAAGCAGTGCCTCTCATAACAATTCAGGTGTGCTAGTTCCCTAGGGCTGCTGTAACAAATGACCACTCACAATGTGGCTTAAAATGACAGAAATGTATTTTCTCTCAGTTCTGGAGGCTGGGAGGTACCAGCAGAACCATGCTCTCTCTGAAGGCCCTATAGGAAACATTCTAGATGTTCTATGTCTTCTTTAGCTTCTGGTGTTGTCAGCAATTCTTTGTACACTTATACTTATGAAGCATCATTCCAAGCTCTGCTTCCATCATCACAAAGCATTCACCTTGTGTGTTTTTGACTGTGTCTTTTTTTCTCTTCTTATAAGATCATTAGTCATATAGGATTAAGAACCCTAACTCATCTGCAGTAATCTTATTTCCAAATAAGATCACATTCACAAGTAACAGGGGTTAGGACTTTGACATAACTTTTGGGAGCAGACAATTCAACCTGTAATACCAGGTGTTGTATCACAAGTTGTTCTCAGATGGTTAAGAGGCTCTAGCCCAAATCATTGAGTGGCATTCAGTTTAAGTTGCCCATCAACTGCACTTTTCATGATATAAAGTGATTATTCTTTCACATTCTTTTTGACTGCAGACATGCATAGCTTTTGCTCTCAATATTGGAACCATGGTGAAGGAAAATTAAGGAAGCTAATCTAGACCATCACTGAACTGAAAGAATACCAATAATCTGCCTCATGTATCATCTGCAAAGTTGTCAGCTAAATGCTAACTCCAAAATTTGTTTTTGTGTTAGTGACTAGCAGCAGAATAAACAGTCTGATCTGTAGTCAACTTGCTATGCTTACTTATTACATTAGAAAATTTGAAAAACGTTGTTTAAAAAAATAAGAAAGAAATACATTGTTGGAAAGCATGAACTAAGAAAATTTAATATGAAAGTCATTGATGCAGTCTCAGGAGTAACACTTTTTCAAACAATAGATGTATATATTTTACTGCTGTGTTTAACATTCACTACATTTTCAGCAGTCTTTCCATATAAATATTAAAGATATCTTAAAGAGTAATTTATATGCAAATATATGGATATTAAATATCACATGATTGGTAAAGCTATTAGATACTGTTTTTAAGGCTACAGGAAAAACTAATTTTTGCCTAATTCACATATTGATAATTCAGTAAGGGTTCAGCTTAATTTCACCTTTGCTTTATGAGAAAATAATTTGCTAAGCATATTTATCTTGTGAAGAAATTGCCCTGCTTATGTGACAAATTGTATACATATTCCTAGTAGCCTGGAAACATTTACATATGAATAATTGATACACTAATTATAAATCATTCTTAGCTATCAGTTAAATTTTTTCTAAGTTCCACTTCTCTAGGAAACTGTCAAGTTCAAGACTGAATATAGCATGCTAGAGGATGCTATAAAATGGGATTTCTATGTAAGAATAGGCTTTTTAATCCATAATTTTACTTATTGAGATAGACCTTTTCATATTTTAGATGAAACAACTTAAAATATAATGTTTTTTATTAAATTTTATTCGTGATTGGTAATTTGTTCATATTCTGAAACAAAAAACAAAATTTGAGTAAGTTGATATTAAGGCAGATAGTTTCTATAAATGAGTGGAAGATGACACCTAGAATACCAAGAAATTTTTCTCGCAGTGTAGAACAAGACACAGTTTCATTTGTTAATATGAAGACAATCAGATAATTGTACCAGATTAGATTCTGTTAGCACAATGAGGGTAATGAAGAAGTGCATGTCTAATATCGTTCAGCAGGATTTAGAAGGTGAGAGAAATCTGGTTGAATCTATTACAGAAATTTATAGAGCAGAAATCTTAACACATTCCAATTTTGTGGCATGAGTCTTCAAAGAGTCAAACAGCTAGTGATGGTAACTGAGAATAATGGAGAGACTTCATGCTCCAAAATGCTGGGCAGGAAACTGAATCAGTGCTCCAGGTATTTCACAGAGAAGCAGAGCAGATCAGAGAGGCTTAGACAAATTCCTCTGAATAAATGATTACCATTTACCCAACCCTTGCTTAGTCCTGCATCTGTATATTAAGAAGCTTCAATCATGAAGATTCTCATAGGACTTAAAAGGCTTCAAGCAAACTGGGGAAAATACTGACAATCATTACCATACTAAATTGGACTTGGGGCAGCCTGACATCTTAGTGTCCACCTTGCAGGATTATATGAGATTCATTTTGTATGGTTATGATGTCACAAATTCCTCAAATTTATACAAAAGAAGTTGATTAATGTCTGTTACCTGAATTTGAGACTTAGCTCTTCTGATTGAGTCAGGTTGTCATTTAAACTTAGATTTAATTGGTGAGGAGCTTATTAACTTTAGTTCTTATAAGAGGAGCCATTGTTACTTGAGTATGCTTGATTTAACATAGATTTCTGTAGTCTTCTAATTTATAAAATCAGTTCTCCTGAAATATTGAACTATTATATAAATTAGGGGGAATGTTATATATATTTGGTATGTTTATATTGATATTTGAATATTAACGGTTATTCCATTAGTGGTTGTGTCATAAAGAGATTATAAAGATTGTGGCATGGGACAGCTGCTTCTGGAAACCCTAGGTGGTACCCAGGGAAAATGAGAAGTGCAATTTTTGAGTGTCCGGTTCAGTAAATGCGGAAAAAAAAGAGATTTAAAATCTCTGTAAACTGTTTAAAAGTTTCCTTGTTTTCTACAGCCACAAAATAGATGACACTGAGTCTGATATAAGGGTTACAAAGTTGCAGTGCCATTAAATGTAGAACTTCTGCACTTCTTTTTACTGACATTAAGGCGTGATGTGGAAGACATTGGAAGCTAAGGTACAGAGTGATTTTGGTAAAAATAGGTAAGACCAAGAAATCTGAATTCCCAAATCAGCCTAACTCTCCTTACTTACAGAAGCAGCCACTCACTATCTGAGAGAACCAGTATTGCTCTCCTCAGGCACTTGCCCCAAGGATGCCTGATTCTCATACACACCCAACCTTACCACCTCTGATTGTCAGGAAGCCCACAATAAGAGATTTTTGTCCTACAATAGCCCAAACGGAGAAGTAAAAGATCTACTTTGAGAAAAGACAGACTACTCCCAAAAGAATTACAGAAATTTGCTAACGTAAATATAGCAAGGTGAACATGCCTAGGGAAAGTGAAATACCAGACCTTCTGAGAATTATTGGAAGTTATCTCTGAACTCAGTCTAATTCTTAGAGACCCAAACTACACGAAGAATCTATGGTCAGAATAAATGGCATTAAAAGTTAGTTTACAAATGAAGACATAGTCTGACCCACCTGACAGGACATCCAGTGGAATCAGGGCTACATATTCTTCTATCCTGGGACTTAGAATACATACTTAGTAACTAGAACCTTGATGGCGAATTTTTTTATAAAAACCGCCCACTTTTGCAGTACTGGTCAACCTGGTCCCTCCCACCCACTAGTGGTCATTCCAGCTTTCATGGTGGGCCAATAGCGGCACCGTTTGGTTGCACCGTTACCCGCACCATGAAAGCTGGAATGCCCACTAGTGGGCGGGAGGAACCAGGTTGACCAGCACTGCAAAAGTGGGCGGTTTTTATAAAAAGGTTCGCCATCACAGAACTAGAAGAATCCCTAGATTTGTTCCTGTGCAGTGAGGGTCATTATGGTTGGTGTGTCAAGTGGGAGTCATTAAGTCACACCTGCATCAGTATGGTAAATTAAAAAATACTTTATCCCAGGAGACTGGCTGAAATCAATACTATTATCTAATAGTACCTTGCAATTTTAGTGGTGATGATTACTAGTACATGCTTATTAATTTACCTTTTGGCTAATACAGAAGCCAGGTCTTTAAAAATTAATAATTGGATATTATTGCAAACTTAATCAGATAGTTTTACCAGTCACAACTGTGGTGAAAACAAAAATTTAGTGGATATAACCAATATATCCTGACACATCTATGTTGCTTTTGTTAAACTTTTTTTTTTTTAATGAGAGGAGGGGAGGCAGAGACAGACTCCCACATGTGCCCCAACTGGGATCTACACTGTAAGCCCACTAGGGAGCAATGCTCTGCCCATCTGGGGCTCTTGCTTTGTTTCAACTAGAGCGATTTTATTTTCTTTTTTTTTTTAGCACCTGAGGTGGAAGCCATAATGCCATCTTTAGCACCCCAGGTTAACTCGCTCCATTGAACCATGGCTGCAGGAGGGGAGAAGAGAGAGAGAAGATAGAAGGGGAGGGGTGGAGGAGCATATGGGCTCTTCTCCTGTGTGCCCTGGCCAGAATTGAAACTGGGATATCCACATGCTGGGCTGATGCTCTACCACTGAGCCAACCTGCTAGGGCCTGCTAAACTTCTTATCAACAAAGATAATCATGCTCCAAAACAGGTGAACAACTTGATTCTTACCTCAGGAGTCAAGATCATACTGTCAACTCTTCTGTTTCTGATCATACTATACATGTAATCTAAAGAGACCTTGACCCTTGACTATTTTGTTATTCCTCAGAATATCAAGCTGAATCATTATATTGATGACATCATGCTGATTGGCCTGATAGAATATGACAAACTGTCTAACTGTTTTACTTAGTAAGACATAATAATGCAAGAGGATATTAGATGAACCTTATAAAAGTTAAGGATTCTGATACACCTGTGCATACTCCTAAGCAAAGGGAATATGTAGGAACACTCGTTTTAAAGTGAGAAGCAATTTACACCATACCCCACGAGGAAAGAAGCACAATGCTTTTGTTTGGATTCTTAGGATAACTGAAGAAAACACATACCATTGGAGACTACTCTTCTGACCTATATATAGCCAGTTTAGCACAAGGTTTGATGGAGAAAGGACTCCATAGTAGGCCAAGATGACAGTACAACTTGCCCGTGCCATTCAGGCTTTATTATCTATCATGCCCAATAGCAATGGAAGTATTAATAGAAAAGATGCCCCACAAAGCATCTGGAAAGCTCTAGGGAAAGAAAGGGTTGATCTGGATTAAGGACAGGCACTCTTCTGCACAGTTCTCAGATTGCTGTTGCAGCCTGGTAGAGACTGGCCTGGGAATGTAGTGATGAATTCAAATCAACTGTTCTTCATGGCCTGATCATGGAATGATGAAGTTGATATGAGCAGCAGCATCCCATGCTTAAATGAAAATATATTACATGTGTTGGAAGAATGAATAAATGTTACCTTTTATCAACTTTAAACATTTAAGTTCTCTTTTACATAACTTTGTTCTGATTGATACCTTTCTTTAATCAAAAGGAAATAGAAAAGTCATTAAGAATATTTAACTTTCTGAAGAATGTAGATACATTCCTAAACATTAATTCAAATGGTACTGAAACAATGGCCTGACCTGTGGTGGTGCAGTGGATAAAGCGTTGACCTGGAAATGCTGAGGTCACCGGTTTGAAACCCTGGGCTTGCCTGGTCAAGGCACATATGGGAGTTGATGCTTCCAGCTCCTCCCCCCTGTCTCTCTCTCCTCTCTGTCTCTCTCTCTCTCTCCTCTCTAAAAAAAAAAGAATAAATAAAAATTTAAAAAAACAAACAAACAAAAAAAAACAAATGGTACTGAAACAATGAAATAGGCTAAGGACCCACCAAATAGCAGATGGTGATCCAAAAAACAACCGTGTGTTGTTTCAAGTGCCTTTTGCTATGCGTTCTCTCCCTTTCAGCAAAAAAAAATAATTGCATATATAGAATTACCATATCTGGCATATTTATTCATTCGTTGATAGGTAGGTAGGTAGATAGATAGATAGATAGATAGATAGATAGATAGATAGATAAACAGACAAAGTCTGGATCATAAACTAGATTTTCAATATTTCTATGACATTGGATGTATAGATTGCTAAAGGAAATGTATAAAATTTCTAACTCAATCCATTCAACTCTAAATAGAAATAGCTTAAGTTAATAATTCTAAAATAATAAATATTAATTTACTCATAAACTTAATGACTTTTCCAAGAATTTTTTTAAAAAAATAAAACAACAGTTATCATATACTGCCTTTATGGTAATTAATTGGATTGATAATGCTTACCAATATTTAATAATATTTAAAATTATTTAATGGAATCCAAATTGATTTAACACCAAATGTTCTGTCAAGCATGAAGAAAAGATGTTAAATGATCGCAGGTTAATTAGCTTTAGATGCTTAACCAGTCTTATCTAGTTTTTTTAGCTTAAATACTTAAGAAATTTTAAATTTTTAGATATTGTTAGCTTTGTTTAAGAGGGCTAAAGACATTAGGCCTTATTTAATGAAGCTTAACTAAGTTTAATGGGGCTTGAAATTTTTAATGAAGTTTATGTTTTAATAAGCCATAAGACCCCTCTTTTATTTAAAATTGTGAAGATTTTGCTTATTATCTGGAAAGTACCATAATTCCTAAGGAAATTATGAATACAATGAAATCTATTGATAAATCAAGTTAACTTCTAAAGGATGTAATATACTTTTTGGATTGGAGGGAAACAACCAATCGAGCAACTAAAATTGTGAGTATTCCAAGAAAACAGCAGGTAATATAATAATAATTTTTTAGAATTTTTAGGGGCTTTTCTTCCTCATTTAATTTAATCATTTACCCAAAGCAGAATTTCTCTATATACTATATATACATGCAATGCTTTCATTTAGCTGTAACCTTCAAGAACCCTTTTGATAAGCTTACTACTCTACTGTACTCTACAAAATATTACAATTGACTTGACAAATCAGTTATAGACAACAATTATTTTACATTGGGATACAAAAAGTGTTAAGCCAGCTAAACTTTCATTTGAGTATTAATTATATTTATTCACATATCTAGGAGTAAGACATAGTACTTAAGAATATGTCTTCTGGACTTAAAACTGAGTTTATATTGCAGCACCAGTGCTTAATAGCTGTAATGACTTAGGAAAGTCATTTAAAGCTCTCTGATGCTTGATGACTCAGGAGGATTTCAATATCTTCATGGAATTGTTGTGTGGCAAAGTTGTACTATTAGTGAATCTGGATAAGGGATAATCGGAAATTCTCTTTACCATTCTCATGCATTCAGAATATTAGAGGGTATTTCAAAATAAAAAAAGCAAAACAAATATAATAAAAATAAAATGCATCTCTTACGAACATTAGAGTTGTGTTTTGTTTTTAGTCTATTCTGTCAATCCTACTTTTTAATTGGAGTGTTTAATCCACTTAAATTTAATGTAATTATGTGATTGAGTTTATTGGCTTTCTTGATACAGGTTTTCTGTTTTCTCTTCTGTTCTTTGTTCTTTGTTCTTTTGATCCATTTTTCCCCCCTACCTGTTTGGATTGAATAGTTTAAAGTTTTTTTGAAGGAGGGCATTTCATTTTGCTTTCTTTATTGTTTATATGTATACCTTTTTGTTTTAATGTTTTAGTGTTTACTCAAGGGCTAAAATAGTATTCTTAATTTTTCACTGTCTTTCTTGAATTTAATATCAAACCAATTTAGGTATAATATAAGATTACAAAAGTAATCTTCCCTATTACTCCCTTGCTATCTTTTTTGCTGGCTATGATGCAATTTATCATTCACAATAAAATATTATTTGTGCTTTAAACAGACTATTGTAATTTGAAGAAATTAGGGGAAAGAGTATTTTATATGTTTTTATTTACCACTTATAGTCTTCTTCATATTGTTCTACCTTTCCAACTTGTTTGAGACTGCTTATAACAGAAGGACTGCCTCTAGCATTTCTTATAGTACAGAACTGTTGGCCTCAAGTCCTATTGCTTTTATCTAAAAAATGTTGTTATTCAACCTTTACTTTGAAAGAATAAATGCTAAATATATAAATCTATTTTTATAGTTGCCTTCTTGCTCTTGTTATTGGGAAATATTTTTATGTTTAGGGCTTTCCTTTTTTCAAAACCACTTGAAAGATATTATTCCATAAGTTCTGTCATGCTTTGTTTACAATGAGAAGTCAGCCATCGTATTTAACTTTGCTTTCTTGTATGTAACTTTTTTCCCTGGATGCTATTAAAATTTATAATGAATCTTCAGCAGTATTCCTGTGATATGCCTATCTGTGATTTTCTTACCCTCCTGTTTCTTCTGAACATCTTAGGTCTGTGGATTAATATCTTTCATGAAATTTGGAACTTGTCAAATAATTATTTCTTTAAAACTTTTTTGCTTTTTAAACATTTGTTGCTTCTTTCTTCAGATACTCTAATACTAGAAAACTTGACATTATATTGTTTGTTTTGTCTTGATTTTTTTTTAGTCTTTTTTATTTTATTTATTCATTTTTAGAGAAGAGAGAGAGAGGGAGAGAGAGAGAAACAGAGAGAGAGAAGGAGGGAGGAGCTGGAAGCATCAACTCCCATATGTGCCTTGACCAGGCAAGCCCAGGGTTTTGAACTGGCGTCCTCAGTGTTCCAGGCTGATGCTTTATTCACTGCACCACCACAGGTCAAGCTCTTGTTTTTCATCCTTATCTTTACTGCACATCTCGCAGCGAAATTGGTACTGATGGTGAGCAGTAGAGACAGTTATTGGGCCAAGCAAACTATTGTTTCAGTTAACTGTTCAAGACTACAGTCATTCCTGCCTGACTACCTTGACCACCAGAGCTGGCCTATCTTAAGTCAATTTCCTATGGTTTTTGAAAGACTTTCTCCTGTCTATCTGAACCAGACCCAGCAGTTGCTCTAGAATTGTTCTTGGGCTTACTGCCCACATATCAACCAATCTTCTCTGTGGGAATCAGTTCATCAAAACTTTCTTGCATCCACTGCTTTTCAATAATCTTATAGATGAGTATGACTTTTCTACTTTATCTAAGTTTCCCTTTGTGTTAATATAAGAGTAAAGACTATATCTTTTTTTACAACTTAATCAAAAATGAAATCCTCTGTCATCTGGTTCTAATGAAGTTGTAATCCATAAATGGTTTTGTTTTTTTTTCATGTGTTTGCTCTTCTATTTAGTTCTTTACTACTGCAACAATCAGGTTTCTGGAAATCCAATTGTCTATTGATGAACAATTAGATTGCTTCCATATCTTGGCTGTTGTAAATAAGGCTGCAATGAACATAGGAATAAAATTGCACTTAATCATGATGTATAAATTTTTAAATGTAGTGTTAAATTCAGTTTGCTTGTATTTTGTTGAGGATTTTTGTATGTTCAACAGAGATATTGGCATGAAATATCTTTTTCTATCCCTTTACTTTCAGTCTGTGCCTGTCTTTCAAGCTGAAGTGGGTCTTTTGTAGGCAGCATATGTATGGGTCTTGTTTTCTTCTTCATTCTAATTGTTGGAAATTCTTTATGTTACTTTTAAGTTATATAATTTAGGCTCATAGTAAACTTGTACTTAATCACTCTTATTTAGATAAGAGTAGTCTACTTCAACAGAGACAAAGAAATCTTGTTTTGGCAGACTGTTATAGAGATCTTAACCAAATTAAAAAATGTTTGAAGGAAAAATACCTTTCAGAGAAATGTTCTTTTTTTTCTTCTTCTTCAGAAACAGTGAGAGTCAGAGAGAGGGATAGATAGGAACAAACAAGGATGGAGAGAGGTGAGAAGCATCAATCATCAGTTTTTCGTTGTGGTGCTTTAGTTGTTCCTTTATTGCTTTCTCATATGTGCCTTGACGGGGGGGGGGGGGGCTACAGCAGACCAAGTCACCCCTTGCTCAAGCCAGCGACCTTGGGTCTAAGCTGGTGAGCTTTGCTCAAACCAGATGAGCCCACGCTCAAAGTGGCTACCTCAGGTTTAGAACCTGGGTCCTCCGCATCCCAGTCCGATGCTCTACCACTCGCCACTGCCTTGTCAGGCCAGAGAAATGTTCTTAATAGAGCCAGAGATAATTTTTCTAAATAACTTAAAGTGATTAATTTTAATAACATTTATATGTACTTCCAATGATTAATCTCATAATTTTAAATCTAACTCTTTTTATTAAAAACAATGTCAACATTCACTAATATTTATTCTTCTAGTATATTGCCCTTCTCTATTACATCTAAAATATTCTGGAAAATGATGTTACACTTATACCTTCAATGTTTAATGTTTTTCAACAAAATTATATGAATGTGTAATTATTGTATTTATCTATAAACATTTCCTTCTAAGGAAGCCAATAACCTAAAAGAAAAAAGAAAACCCAAAAAGTTGTGGTTGTGTTCTCTCTGTCTCTCTCTTTCTTCATATTATTTGATAATTTTATATCATTTGTCCAAATAAAATTTTTTTTAATTCTTTTTTCTGAATATAGCCTTAAAAGATTTCATTATTTCAAAACACCATTTTTTTATGGTCCATAGCTGTTCAGTCTATTCTTGTAGGATATTTTTATTTTATTAACGTTATATAATATTTCTTACATCATATTTATAAATACACATTTAAAATCTGAGCACATCAGAAAGGCTTCCATGTAGTCACAGATACTCTTCTTTTTTATTGAAATGTCTCGGATTTCAAATACCTAAATTTTATTCTTTTAATTTATTATTAATTTAAATTGCATTGACATTTGGAAATGACCATATGATCATAGCTACTGTTTTTTGTTAAATTTATGGCATTTTTAACCAAGTTATTAGCTTTTCTAAAAAATATATTCTTTGTCTTCTCATAAAGAAAATAATTCTGAATTTATGGATCAAAGTCCTAGAAATCAAGTCCTGTTCATTAGTTTTATTAATTAATTTAATCTTTCAAATGTTATATTTTTGTCCAGAAACGAGATGAAAATATCACTAATTGTATTCTACTTTTTCTTAGTAATTATCTATGAAAATGTAAATTGTGGTATTAATTTTAATTTTTTTTTCTTAAGTGTGAAGTGGGTAGGCTGAAAGGCAGACTCCTGCATGTGCTCCAACCAGGATCCACCTAGCAAACCCCTAAAGGGTGATACTCTGTGCATCTGGGGTCACTGCTCCATTGCTCAGTAACTGAGCAATTTTAACACCTGAGGCAAGGCTAACTTATTCAAACCATTCAAGCCATGGCTGCAAGAGGGGAAGAGAGAGCAGAAAAGAGAAAGAGGAGGGGAAAGGGGAAAGGGGAGTGGAGAAGCAGATGATCACTTCTCCTGTGTGCCCTAACCGGGAACTGAACCTGAGCCTTCCACATGTTGGGCCAACACTCTACTGCTAAACCAACTGGCCAAGGCCCAATTCTAGTTTTCAAAACCTCTTTATTAAGTGCAATTTTCTTAGGCAAATGTAATAGTTTACTCAGACTTTTGCCAAGTATACTAAAAATATTTCACTCACCTCTACTTTTTTGCTGCACTGGTATACTATTCCCAGTTATGAAAACAAAATATTGTTATTGAAATATAAGTAAATTTTGTTTTCTACTGACATTTTCATAAAAAGTATCAAGAAATGATAGATTTGGAACAGAGAAAGAAAATTACAAATGAGAGAAAGAACAAAAAAAATCTCTCAGATAACCATTTGACCCCATGATCTGAGTCAAGCTCAAAGTCCCCAAACCAGCACCCACTACTATGCTTAACCCTTTCATTTAATCCCTTGATCAGAATTATATGTCAAAAATTTTTTTCCTTTATAATTTCTTACTGTTGTGATATTCATATATTTTTATAAACCTTGTTAGCCATGGAAGACTGACAGATGAAATAGGTGCTTCCAGAATTAGTATAAATATTTCCATTACAAAATTTAGACTAAAACCAGAGCTGAAGGAAGATAGGAGAGATTATGATGAGAATGTAATTTGTAGATGAGATTTCTTGAGGTAAGACATAAAAAAGTCATGTTATTATTAAGGATTCAGTGTTCTTTGGAAAAAATTCAACACCCACCATTCCTCAAAATGTGGAATTTCCAAGAATTTCTTACTGTTGAACTATTCACTATCCAACAGTCTTCCTGAAAACTTTATTAACTGAAATGAAGGAATAACTCAGGAATCATAATTTTTTTTAAGTTCTTTTCTCCTTGAACTAGATGATATTGAAATATCTCAATAATATTAGGGAAAGATTATAATGTGATTTTCTACAGTTTTTTATTTTGTTTTAAAGATTCTTGTGCTTAGATTTTACTGAGCTTTTGAATTTGTTGGTTAAAAGTTTATGTAAAATTTGGAAAAATTTTGACCATTACTTTTTCAATTTTTTTATTCTCTTCCTCTTTTTTGAGATTCAATTACATATGTTATGCCACTTAAACTTGTCCCACAGTTCTTATCTCCTTTATTCATATTTTTAAAGTCATATTTTAAATTTTCACGTGGGATAGTTTCTACTGTACTTTTCATCTAAAAGATTTTTAGTTTTCTATTTTAAAAGCTTTTATTTTATTTTTACTTTCTTTTAGTGAGAGACAGAGATAGAGAGACAGACAGGAAGGGAGAGAGATGAGAAGCATTAATTCATACTTGCAGTGCTTTAGATGTTAATTGGTTGCTTCTTATATATACGCTGATTAGGGTGTGGGGGCTACAGCTCAGCCATTACACCTTGCTAAAGCAAGTGTCAAACCAGTGACCCTGTGCTCAAGCTGGATATGTCTCTCTTGGTTTTTGTTTTCTTATTTATTTATTTATTTATTTATTTATTTCATCTTCATTATTAGTCATACTTTTCTGCTCTTTGGCATGCCTAGTAATTTTTGACTGAAAGCTAGACAGTATGAATTTTACCTATCTGGGAGCTTTATATAGTATTTGTATCCCCTATATACTCTTTGAGTTTTTTAGGAGGAAACTCTTAAAAACTCTTTGAATTTTTCTAAACATACTTTTAAAATGTATTGTCTGAAACCAAAGCAGTCTTAATCTAGGGTTAATTTCTCTTACTATTAAAGCAACACCCCACAACTGAGACAATACTCAATATCCAACAAAATACAAGGTTTTTGGATTGTAAGACCAACTTTTCCAGGTCATGTGTAAACTCTGTGGGTTGTTCTCTGTTCATTTGAGATGGTTATTTTTCAGGCCTCAGGTAGTTTCTACTAAGCTGAACACTTGAACAAGAGCCATTGAAAATCTCTAGTTATCGCTCTGTGAGGATCTGGACTCTCCAAAACTTTACTTTGAGGCATATGAACACTTTGGCCTCCCTAGGCTCTAAGCTCCATCTCCTCAATTCAGGAAGTTCACTGGGATCCTACGTGGGTCCCCACCTTCCTGTACTGCATCCTAGAAAGTCATAGGCAGTAAGTTAAGGCAATTACAAATTCACCTCATTTTCCTCCCTCTCTCAGAGCTTAATGATCACTCTCCTGTGTCGCCTAATATTCAATAATTGGAAACAAAACACACACATTTGTTGTTTTCATATGAAAGTATAAATCCTGTTACAGATAGCCATAGTCCCCTATGAGTTTATATTATATTTTGAATTCATCCCATATTTACAGAATATAATCACTGAAAAAGTACAAAAAATAGCTTTTGAATCATTTATACTTAAAATCTCAGAAATAGGCAACTTGTGAGACTTTCAAAAACTAAGCTTGATGTTTTTTAAATGTAATAATTTTCATATTGTTTCATAACAATTTTAAATTACTAATCCTAAAGTAGGAAAATAATCCAGCACTAAAAATATTTTGTTTTCTGGCTTCTTTCCTGTTTCTCACCCCCCATCCCCTATCTCCCTCTAAAAAAAAAGTGTTTTTTGAATGGTCTTTTCTACATTCAATTGTTACAAATTTTAGCAGAGAATCTCTGTATTTTCAAACAAGAAATCCCAATGATGCTTTAAAAATAACACTATAGCACCAGTTAACATGTGGTCAGAAAGCTTTAGTTTAAATCTAATTAAAGGATATCTTAAAACTCACTTGCGGCCCTGGCCGGTTGGCTCAGCGGTAGAGTGTCGGCCTGGCGTGCGGGGGACCCAGGTTCGATTCCCAGCCAGGGCACATAGGAGAAGCGCCCATTTGCTTCTCCACCCCTCCGCCACGCTTTCCTCTCTGTCTCTCTCTTCCCCTCCCGCAGCCAAGGCTCCATTGGAGCAAAGATGGCCCGGGCGCTGGGGATGGCTCCTTGGCCTCTGCCCCAGGCACTAGAGTGGCTCTGGTCACGGCAGAGCGACGCCCCGGAGGGGCAGAGCATCGCCCCCTGGTGGGCAGAGCGTCGCCCCTGGTGGGCGAGCCGGGTGGATCCCGGTCGGGCACATGCGGGAGGCTGTCTGACTGTCTCTTCCCGTTTCCAGCTTCAGAAAAATACAAAAAAAATAAAAAATGAAAAAAAAGAAAACTCACTTGCATTGCTCTTTGCATACATCATTTTAAGTTGTAACTCTTAAGAGTTATGCCTAAGTTTTTGAGTATTGAATAATGACAAATTTATACATTTTTAAATGAAATATACAAGGTCATATATAAACCAACATAGATACTGTTAAATCCGTCTTATAGAAAGCTGAATTTGAAGTCTATCGTTCAGATAGAATGATTAATAATATTGGGTGTTACAATTATGAATGGATGAAAAGATAATTCTGTTTTAGTGATAATTTAATTCAACTGCCTGTCAAAGCCACACATCAGCCTTTATACGTAAAGTATTCTTTTAAATAGTAGGAATGAAATGTGTTCATTTTATGAAAATATAAATGCTTTTACTACCTTTTTAACTTGTAGGCATATTCCTCAAACAGAAATTATATATTTTAAGGGAGAAAACTTAGCATCATAATATTTGTTTACAACAAGACTATACGTTAATCAATTAACATGTATTCTAACAGCTCAACTCTCAGTCTCATTCAATTTGCTCAACAACGAAGTTCTTAAATTTCTCTCCTATGCCTCCATTTTCAAAGTAATAAATCTCAAAGGCAAATCAAATTAAATTCTCTTTGCTTTTTTAACACCCTTCTTGCAAACTGTTAGCTTTTGGTGTTGTATACAAGTAATGCATTAGAAATAGAAAGAAAAGTGTTAGCAGGAAGCACAAATGAAATTAATTATCTGAAAACTTAGAAACTGAGACCAGTAAGTCTGCAATGCAACTATTAAACATGGTCAGCAACCTTTGTTCTTTTAAACTCCATTATTTTCTGCCTTTCTGAATAGCATTTTACCATTTCAGCAAAACCGTTTCCTCAGGTCTGGATTTCCATACCACCTTTGAACATTACAACATATCAGGGTCCTAGAAAAGTCCAACAACAAGTCTAAGCTCAGCAGTATAGGATACTTTAACTCCCCACATATAAAGCAATGCTTTTCTCCTACCCCTTAGCACACAATTTCATAGAAGTAAAAATTATTTTTTTTTATTTAGCTAATATGTCTCTGGTTCAGATACGAAAAGTAAAATAAAATTTAACTTACTTATCTTTCACACATTTTATAATTTGTCTTAGTTTGAAATGTCTTTGTAAGCAAGACATGAAAAATGCAATACAGTTAAGAAAATTCTGTTATGAACAATTTAAATATAAACTTTTCTCAAGTATAAGAGAACATATAATGAACATAAGAATAGAACTGTCTTGCTATGAAATAGTTAATTACCTACCATGCTTGATTTAAGTTTTGAGAAGAATAATAAATTTAGCTTCTATCATATATTTAGGCATTATTTCATATTGTTTGTAAATCCTTAACTAGAAGAGAAGATACAAATTTGAGAGCTCTGAATGACTGAAATTCTGAAGAGAGAGCATCTCTGTGAATGAAAAGAACATGAAATGAAGACTGAGGGTTTTCAATGCCACTGATATATACTCTTGTTGATTCTGGTTTTTTTTGCACTGAATTTCTTATTAATCTCTCATATTAAAAGGATGCTTAAATACAAACAACTTTCACTCCTCAGATATGTTTAAAATATTTTTGATCTTCTGTATCTTATTTATTTTATTTTACAATTTATAAATTGCCATTATTTCAGGGGAATTTTTAAAGCAATAAAAATATTTGTATTTTCAGCCTGACCAGGCAATGGTGCAGTGGATAGAGCCTCGGACTGGATGCAGAAGACGCAGGTTTAAAACCCTGAGGTCACTGGCTTGAGCATGGGCTCATCTGGCTTGAGCATGGGCTCACCAACTTGAGCATGCGGTCATTGGCTTGAGCACAGCATCATAGACATGACCCTATGGTCGCTGGCTTGAGCCAAAGGTTGCTGGCTTGAGCCCAAGTTTCCTGGCTTGAGCAAGAGGTCACTCACCCTACTATAGCCTCCCTCGCCCCCTTCTATCAAGGCACACATGAGAAATCAATCTACAAACAATGAAGAGTTGATGCTTCTCATCTCTCTTCCTTCCTTGTCTCTCTGTCCCTATATATCCCTCTCTCTGTCTCTCTCTGTCTGTGTCACACACACACAAAATAATTGTATTTTCAATTAAAAATGTATCTAAAGCAAAGAATGAAGCTCTAACACACATGCAAAACTGTGCATGGAAGCCAAGGGACCTTCAAGTATTAAACTTAATTTCTCTTATTTTCAGAATAAAATATTGAAAGTATGGAAATTTAATTGTTTGCCAATTATACTCAGAGGCATATTTAAGATTAGGATGGAGATCTCCTAATTGCTAGTTCCAGTAATTAGTATATACAGTGTAATAATTAAAGTCCTCTGTTAACTTATCCCCAGCTGCCTCTAATATATTTATTTCTTGTCTTGTATTCCACATCTTCCTTCAATGGAAATGCTAATAAGATATTAATAATACAGTATATATAATCATAACTGAGTTTGTGTCAAATAATTTTTAAGGAATTATTTTCCTAAATAATACTTGTATTCATAATGGAACTCATTAAAATCAAATATCTAAGCACAGAAAAAAACATTGCAATGAGAAGAGAGCCTGGTACTAGGGAACCCACACTAAGATTTCCATTCTCTATCACATCACTCACTTGCACTACTGTTGGAAGTATTTTCAGATAATATTTCATGGTAGGCTTCTAATAACAAACTTACTCAACATGCTTCTCACTGGCACTGGCAAAAAGAGTGGGGGGGAGTATGGGATCTGAAGATACAATGAGCATGAAAATAAATAAAACTTTGCAAACTCTTGATATAATAACCAAATGTAAATCATATTTTGAGCAATACAGTAAAACTATTATATATTCCTAATACAATTCCAAAGTTTTATAGCAAGCTGCAAGGAGAAGAGAACAGAATCTGGGTCAGGTAATCAAGGCATGAAAAATTATTTTTTACAGTTGATACATAATGTCAACAGACATAAATCTACTGGTAAAAAATGAGGGAGAGCTTAGATCATCAGGACAAAAAGAAAGCAACATCATAGATGCCAAGTTTAAGTAGGCAATGAGGGACAACCTTCAAATATATCTAGAGCTGAAGATGACGTCAGAGTAATGGCGGGGTAGGAAGCGATACCGATAAATCTCCCCCAAAACTCAACAAGATCTTCAACCAGAAACAGAAAAACCTATCCTTGGAGCCTCCAGATGTTTCGCAATACACCCGAAGGTATGGTCAAGCGAAAAATTGGCTAAATATATAACCAAACCCTGAAGGAAATAGGGAGTAAGAAATGCTCCGCCTTCCTCACTAACCTAAACAGGGCGGCTTTCTCTGGGAACTGTGAATATAGAAACTGAGACGGGAAAAGGGGGTGAATAGATCCAGGCTTTGGCACAAACGGCTGAACCAGGCTGTGGCACAGAGATCCAAGCTGAGGAAAAACTGTTCATGTGGCAACCCGGGCAATACAAGCTAACACTCGCGCCAAACCCAGACAAAGAAAGACAAGCAGGGCAGCCATTTTACCCGATCTCCTGGTCAGCGCACACAGATAGTGGGTGAGAGATTTCTTCCAAAGCCCTGGGAGTGGGTGCCCGTGTTACCCCACAGAGAGGCAGAGTCAGAGGCCTTTGTGTGGGCCGAAAGCAGAATCTCTGGGCAGCCCCAGTGCCCTGGGAAAGCCACACACGGGAGGGAGTGAGAACTAATTCCAACGATGGAACTTTTCCATGCTAGTGGGGGTTTCACTCAGAGGGAAACACGGTGGCCCGCCGGGCTGATATCCTGGTCTGCGCACCCAGATAGCGAGAAATTCCTCCGAGTGCCTCGGCAGTGCGCGCCCGTGTTATCGCACAGAGGGGCAGAGTCAGGGGCCTTTGTGTGGGCCAAAGCAGAATCTCGGGCCACCCCAGCGCCTTGCAAAAGCTGCGCACGGGGACGGAGCGAGAGCCAATTCCAATGCTGGAACTTTTCCATGCGGTTGGGGGTTTCACTCAGAGCGTGAGACTGCCGGCCGGATATCCTGGTCTGCGCGCGCAGATAGTGAGCGAGAGTTTCCTCCAAGTGCCCCGGGAGTGGGTGCCCGCCTGTGTTACTGGACAGACTGGCAGAGCCAGAGGTCTCTGAGTGGGCAGAAACCCCGCCTGGTTATGCTAGCAGCTCTGACTGACTAAGCCTTACCCAGAGCCCTGTGCTGAGTGGAAATAGAGTAGGGAGTTGCCAGCTCTTTGAGCCTCTTACTATCCAGGCAGAGGCAGCAGCAACCCCATAGCTGGATTGTCAGGCTACTAATTGAGAAAGGAAAGACTAGGAACACGGACTCTCTCACTGTCGGAGCCTATAAATGCTAATGAGCCTCGACTGCCAACGAGACTAAAGCACAATACATGACATTGCCATAGAGACTTATCAACTGCAAACCTCTACCTGAGTGTGCCAAAGAGGCAGAACCCGGGGTACAGAGTCACCAACCTGGAAGAGGGAGATAAAAGAAAAAGCAAGAAGATAACCTCTCAAAATCAAGATTAATCTGCAGACTTTATAACCTATCCCATTTTATTATATTTGTTCGTTTGTTTTTATTATCTTCATTCTTGATATTTTTTTTCCTCCTCCAATTTGGCCGATTAACTCTCTGCCGGTCTTACTCTCTCCTCTCCTTGAACTACACTACCCATAAGTGTTACATCTCCCATTATCTTTTCTTTCCTCTTCCTTTCTCTCTATGAGGGTTGCACTCCAAAACCCTTAACTCTCTCTCTCTCTCTCTCTCTCTCTCCTCTTTTTTCTTTTTTCTTCTTTTAGTGGTTCCCTCTTTTTTTCTCTCTCTCTCTTTCTTTTCTGCCTCTATATTAGTTTCTTCCTTTCTCCTCTACATCTCCTCTCATTCAAACCTCAATAACAAACAAATTATCTTATCTGGGACTCAAACTTATATTTGTGGCATTTTGGGGGGTTTTTACTTCACCTTTTTAACTCACTAGCAGTGCTCCCATCCCTAGCTCTACATTTTATCTAGTTCTTGTTCCACTAAATACAATAGTAATTTTTTAATTTGTCTTCCCATTTTTCTGTTTCCCTCTTATTCATCTCATCATAACTCTTAGTCAACCAACACCTAAAAGCAAATCATTTTATTCTTGACCTAAATTTTTTCCTTATTTGCTTTTTGTGGATCCATACCCCCTTCTTTTTTCTTTTTCTTTTTTTCCCCCCTTTATTACTTTTCCCCAATTCAGGCCCTCCATTACAGGCATTGTTTGTTATAATTCACAGTTCACCACAAGATTTTCACAAGAAAGAGGGGAGAGGAGAGAAGAGGAAAAAAGGAGAGGGAGAATAATTTCCTTTTTAAAAAATTTTTATTTTATTTTATGTTTCTTTATTTCATTATTAAGTAAAAAAACCAACTCTTTTCAATTTTTTATTTTTTAACTTTTTATTCTTTATTAAATCTCATTAATACTATCAACAAAACCACCCTCAGATGCCATTAAGGAAGAGAAAATCGAATATCATGAATACAAAAGAAAGAGGGGTAACACAGCTAGATGAGGAAAAATCTATAGAGAAAAAATTTTAATATATTGGAAACCTTGGAGCTAAATGACAGAGAATTCAAGATAGAAATCTTAAAAGTCCTTCGAGATATACAAGAAAACACAGAAAGGCAATTTAGGGAGCTCAGAAAACAACTCAATGAACACAAAGAATATATGTCCAAGGAAATTGAAACTATAAAAACAAATTAAACAGAGATGAAAAACTCAATTCACGAGCTGAAAAATGAAGTAACACGCTTAGCTAATAGAACAGGTCAGATAGAAGAAAGATTAGTGAAATAGAAGACAAGCAACTTGAGGCACAACAGAGAGAAGAAGAAAGAGACTCAAAAATTTAAAAAAATGAGATAGCCCTACAAGAATTATCTGACTCCATCAAAAACAATAACATCAGAATAATAGATATATCAGAGGGAGAAGAGAGGGAAAATGGAATGGAGAACATACTCAAACAAATAATAGATGAGAACTTCCCAAGCCTGTGGAAAGAACTAAAGCCTCAAGTTCAAGAAGCAAACAGAACTTCAAGTTTTCTTAACCCCAACAAACCTACTCCAAGGCATATCATAATGAAATTGGCACAAACCAACAGCAAAGAAAAAATTCTCAAGGCAGCCAGGAAAAAGAAGAATACAACATATAAAGGAAGGCCCATTAGATTATCATCAGATTTCTCAGCAGAAACTCTACAAGCTAGAAGAGAGTGGACCCCAATATTTAAAGTACCGAAAGAGAGGAACTTTCAGCCATGAATACTATACCCATCAAAGCTATCCTTCAAATATGAAGGAGAAATAAAAACATTCACAGATACAGAAAACATGACGAAATTTATCATCAGAAAACCCCCACTCCAGGAATTACTAAATGGGGTTCTCCAATCAGATACAAAGAACAAAAAAAAACAGAGCCACAAGTAAAAGCTCCAAGAAGGCCCTGGCCGGTTGGCTCAGCAGTAGAGCGTCGGCCTAGCGTGCGGAGGACCCGGGTTCGATTCCCGGTCAGGGCACACAGGAGAAGCACCCATTTGCTTCTCCACCCCTCCGCCGCGCTTTCCTCTCTGTCTCTCTCTTCCCCTCCCGCAGCCAAGGCTCCATTGGAGCAAAGATGGCCCGGGCGCTGGGGATGGCTCTGTGGCCTCTGCCTCAGGCGCTAGAGTGGCTCTGGTCGCAATGTGGTGACGCCCAGGATGGGCAGAGCATCGCCCCCTGGTGGGCAGAGCGTCGCCCCTGGTGGGCGTGCCGGGTAGATCCCGGTCGGGCGCATGCGGGAGTCTGTCTGACTGTTTCTCCCTGTTTCCAGCTTCAGAAAAATGAAAAAAAATAAAAATAAAAAAAATAAAAGCTCCAAGAAGAACACAATAAAACCAAATTTAAACTGTGACAACAACAAAAAGAAAGGGGGGAGAGGATGGAGATTAACAGTAGCAAAGGACGATGGAGTGCAAAAGTACTCACAAAATAGTTCGCTACAATGAACAGGGTAGGAAACCTTTTCATTACTTAAAGGTAACCACCATTGAAAAAACCACCACAGAAGCACATGAGATAAAAAAGATAGCAACAGAGGAAAGATGTATGGAATACAATCAAATAAAAACAAAAGATAGAAAAACGAAAGAGAAGGATCAAACGAGACACAAAAATAACCGAAAGCAATCTATAAAATGGCAATAGGAGCGTCGGCCTAGCGTGCGGAGGACCCGGGTTCGATTCCCGGCCAGGGCACACAGGATAAGCGCCCATTTGCTTCTCCACCCCTCCGCCGCGCTTTCCTCTCTGTCTCTCTCTTCCCCTCCCGCAGCCAAGGCTCCATTGGAGCAAAGATAGCCCGGGCGCTGGGGATGGCTTTGTGGCCTCTGCGTCAGGCGCTAGAGTGGCTCTGGTCGCAACATGGCGACGCCCAGGATGGGCAGAGCATCGCCCCCTGGTGGGCAGAGCGTCGCCCCTGGTGGGCGTGCCGGGTGGATCCCGGTCGGGTGCATGCAGGAGTCTGTCTGACTGTCTCTCCCTGTTTCCAGCTTCAGAAAAATGGAAAAAAAATAAAATAAAATAAAATGGCAATAGGGAACTCACAAGTGTCAATAATTACACTAAATGTAAATGGATTAAACTCACCAATAAAAAGGCACAGAGTAGCAGAATGGATTAAAAAAGAAAATCCAACTGTATGCTGCCTACAGGAAACTCATCTAAGTAACAAGGATAAAAACAAATTCAAAGTGAAAGGCTGGAAAACAATACTCCAAGCAAATAACATCCAAAAAAAAGCAGGCGTAGCAATACTCATATCTGATAATGCTGACTACAAGACAGCAAAAGTACTCAGAGACAAAAGTGGCCATTTCATAATGGCTAAGGGGACACTGAATCAAGAAGACATAACAATTCTTAATATATATGCACCAAACCAAGGAGCACCAAAATATATAAGACAGCTACTTATTGACCTTAAAACAAAAACTGACAAAAATACAATCATACTTGGAGACCTCAATACATCGCTGACAGCTCTAGATCAGTCATCCAAACAGAGAATCAACAAAGACATAGTGGCCTTAAACAAAACACTAGAGCACCTGGATATGATAGACATCTACAGGACATTTCATCCCAAAGTGACTGAGTATACATTTTTCTCCAGTGTACATGGATCATTCTCAAGAATTGACCATATGCTGGGCCACAAAAAACAACATTAGTAAATTCAGAAAAATCAAAGTTGTACCAAGCATATTTTCTGATCATAAAGCCTTGAAACTAGAATTCAACTGCAAAAAAGAGGAAAAAAATTCCACAAAAATGTGGAAACTAAACAATATACTTTTAAAAAATGAATGGGTCAAAATAGAAATAAGTGTAGAGATGAAAAGATATATACAGACTAATGAAAATGACAATACGACCTATCAGAATCTATGGGATGCAGCAAAAGCAGTAATAAGAGGAAAGTTCATATCACTTCAGGCCTATATGAACAAACAAGAGAGAGCCAAGTGAACCACTTAACTTCCCAACTTAAGGAACTAGAAAAAGAAGAACAAAGAAAACCCAAAACCAGCCGAAGAAAGGAGATAATAAAAATCAGAGCAGAAATAAATGAATTACAGAACAGAAAAACTATAGAAAAAATTAATAGAACAAGGAGCTGGTTCTTTGAAAAGATCAACAAAATTGACAAACCCTTGGCAAGACTTACCAAGGAAAAAAGAGAAAGAACTCATATAAACAAAATCCAAAATGAAAGAGGAGAAATCACCACGGACACCGTAGATATACAAAGAATTATTGTAGAATACTATGAAAAACTTTATGCCACTAAATTCAACAACCTAGAAGAAATGGATAAATTCCTAGAACAATATAACCTTCCTAGACTGAGCCAAGAAGAAGCAGAAAGCTTAAACAGACCTATTAGTAGAGAAGAAATAGAAAAAACCATTAAAAACCTCCCTCAAAATAAAAGTCCAGGCCCTGACGGCTATACCAGTGAATTTTATCAAACATTCAAAGAAGCTTGGTTCCTATTCTACTGAAAGTCTTCCAAAATATTGAATAAGAAGCAATACTTCCAAACACATTTTATGAGGCCAACATAACCCTCATACCAAAACCAGGCAAGGATGGCACAAAAAAAGAAAACTACAGACCAATATCTCTAATGAATACAGATGCTAAAATACTAAACAAAATACTAGCAAATCAAATACAACTACATATTAAAAAAATAATACATCATGATCAAGTGGGATTCATCCCAGAATCTCAAGGAAGGTTCAACATACGTAAAACGGTTAATGTAATACACCACATCAACAAAACAAAGAACAAAAACCACATGATCTTATCAATAGACGCAGAAAAGGCTTTTGATAAAATACAACACAATTTTTTGTTTAAAACTCTCAACAAAATGGGTATAGAAGGAAAATATCTCAACATGATAAAGGCCATATATGATAAACCATCAGCTAACATCATATTAAATGGCACTAAACTGAAGGCTTTCCCCCTTAAATCAGGAACAAGACAGGGTTGTCCACTCTTTCCACTCTTATTTAATGTGGTACTAGAGGTTCTAGCCAGAGCAATTAGACAAGACAAAGAAATAAAAGGCATCCATATCGGAAAAGAAGAAGTAAAGGTATCACTTTTTGCAGATGATATGATCCTATACATCAAAAACCCCAAAGAATCCACAAAAAGACTACTAGAAAAAATAAGCCAATACAGTAAGGTCGCAGGATACAAAAATAACATACAGAAGTCAATAGCCTTTCTATATGCCAACAATGAAACAATTGAGAATGAACTCAAAAGAATAATTCCCTTCACGATTGCAACAACAAAAAATAAAATACTTAGGAATAAACATAACAAAGAATGTAAAGGACTTATATAATGAAAACTATAAACCATTGTTAAGGGAAATCGGAAAAGATATAATGAGATGGAAGAATATACCTTGTTCTTGGCTAGGAAGAATAAATATAATCAAGATGGCTATATTACCCAAAGCAATATACAAATTTAATGCAATTCCCATCAAACTTCCAATGACATTTTTTAAAGAAATAGAGCAAAAAATCATCAGATTTATATGGAACTATAAAAGACCCCAAATAGCTAAAGCAATCCTAAAGAAAAAGAATGAATCTGGGGACATTACAATACCTGACTTCAAACTCTATTATAGGGCCACGACAATCAAAACAGCATGGTATTGGCAGAAAAAGAGACACTCAGACCAATGGAACAGAATAGAAAGTCCAGAAATAAAACACATATATATAGTCAAATAATTTTTGATAAAGGGGCCAACAACACACAAGGGAGAAAAGAAAGCCTCTTCAATAAGTGGTGCTGGGAAAACTGGAAAGCCACATGCAAAAGAATGAAACTGGACTACAGTTTGTCCTCCTGTACAAAAATTAACTCAAAATGGATCAAAGATCTAAACATAAGACCTGAAACAATTAAGTACATAGAAGAAGACATAGGTACTCAACTCATGGACCTGGGTTTTAAAGAGCATTTTATGAATTTGACTCCACAGGCAAGAGAAGTGAAGGAAAAAATTAATGAATAGGACTACATCAGACTAAGAAGTTTTTGCTCAGCAAGAGAAACTGACAACAAAATAAACAGAAAGCCAACTAAATGGGAAATGATATTTTCAAACAACAGCTCAGATAAGGGCCTAATATCCAAAATATACAATGAACTCATAAAACTCAACAACAAACAAACAAACAATCCAATAAAAAAATGGGAAGAGGATATGAACAGACACTTCTCCCAGGAAGAAATACAAATGGCCAACAGATATATGAAAAGATGCTCTTAGCAAGACAGGTAATAGCAAATGTTGGAGAGGCTGTGGAGAAAAAGGAACCCTCATACACTGTTGGTGGGAATGTAAAGTAGTACAACCATTATGGAAGAAAGTATGGTGGTTCCTCAAAAAACTGAAAATAGAACTACCTAATGACCCAGCAATCTCTCTACTGGGTATATACCCCCAAAACTCAGAAACCTTGATACGTAAAGACACATGCAGCCCCATGTTTATTGCAGCATTGTTCACAGTGGCCAGGACATGGAAACAACCAAAAAGCCCATCAATAGATGACTGGATAAAGAAGATGTGGCACATATACACTATGGAATACTACTCAGCCATAAGAAATGATGACATCGGATCATTTACAGCAAAATAGTGGGATCTTGATAACATGATATGAAGCGAAATAAGTAAATCAGAGAAAAACAGGAACTGCATTATTCCATACGTAGGTGGGACATAAAAGTGAAACTAGAGACATTGATAAGAGTGTGGTGGTTACGGGGGGGGAAGGGGGAAAGGGAGAGGGAAAGGGGGAGGGGGAGGGGCACAAAGAAAACAAGATAGAAGGTGACAGAGGACAATCTGACTTTGGGTGATGGGTATGCAACATAATTGAACAACAAGATAACCTGGACTTGTTATCTTTGAATATATGTATCCTGATTTATTGATGTCGCCCCATTAAAAGAATAAAATTATTTAAATATATATATATATATGGCTGGAAGTCATAAGAAGAAGACCATAAAATGTCATAAGAATGAGTAAAATGGGGCTATGGAATGAAAAATAAAGACAGAAAATACAGGAAAATTGTTTGAGATCTGTCACAAATAGGGGTCCCAAGTGGAGTTATATTGAAAGAAAACCCATTCCATGTACAAGACATGAAGTTGGTAATTGTCTACAAATTTTGATTTTAGATGCATGGGAAGGTCCTACTACATTAAAACAAAAAACCTCCTCTATCCATTGACTGATTACTAATTTAATATTTAATACCTCAAACATTTAGTTTAAAGCTCTGACCCTCCATGAAAAACAAATCTGTTGTCAATTCTTTTTACCTCAGCAAGGTGACATGAAGATTTATGGTGAATCCTTAGTCTTCATAAATCTGAAACTTATAAAATTAGTGCTTTATATATTGATAGTTTTAAGCTTTCTTTATATTAATTTTTATATTATATGCATGCTTCTATATTTCTGAAAGTAACAGTGAATTAATAATTATCATATTCATGTCTTCCTCATCTAATATCCTCATTTAAAATCTCAAAGGGAAACAATATAACTTTCATTAATTCTCTACCCTCAAAACCTAGTATGAAATCTTATATGTTGGGAATTCAGAATTGCTTGATCTGAACTTTACTAAACGTAATTTTGTTCAAAAAAAAGAGTAATTTTCAGCCATGTAAATCATATATTATTAATTCTCCTTAGGGGAACACAGTCTGAGAAATGCTTTATTTTTAAATTTGCTCTCCACTCTAATTTGTTTTAAATTTTATTGTCCTCACTAACGAATTAGTTGGTGTTAAGAATCCCAATTATGTTTCTACTTCTGTCTGATTTATTCTTTGTCCTTGGATATTAAAACTTTTTCTTCTAGATGTAAATTCCAGTTAATAATATTGATTTTTTTATGTGTAATGTTGAGTAATGCCCTTTACCCACTTTTAATAGAGTATGCTATTTGAAATACTTTTCTAGTAAAGTAATATTTTTTGATGCAAGTACTGAACAATCTACCATAAATTCTTTCTCAAATATTGTTGTGTAAACATATATTTTCTTTTTTGTATTTTTCTGAAGCTGGAAATGGGGAGGCAGTTAGACAGACTCCCACATGTGCCCGACCAGGTTCCACCCGGCATGTCCACCAGGGGGCAATGCTTTGCCCATCTGGGACATTGCTCTGTAGCAACCAGAGCCATTCTAGCGCCTGAGGCAGAGGCCACAGAGCCATCCCCAGCGCCCGAGCCAACTTTGCTCCAATGGAGCCTTGGCTGCGTTAGGGGAAGAGAGAGACAGAGAGGAAGGAGAGGAGGAGGGGTGGAGAAGCAGATGGGCACTTCTCCTGTGTGCCCTGGCCGGGAATTGAACCCAGGACTCCTGCACACCAGGCCGACACTCTACCACTGAGCCAACTGGCCAGGGCCAAAACATATATTTTAAAATACATACATACATACAGAGTTTCAGTTCATCTTTCAGACCAATACATTCTTTTTGGCTGGAGTTTGGGGGACCATTTATGCCAGTGGAGTGGAATAAAACCAAATGTTTTATGTCCTTTTTCACATCAGCAAGATATTTGAAACAAATGAACTAACCAAAAATTGGGTTTATAAAGATGTCTAAAGAAGGTTTTGTAAAATTATACCATTTTATTAAGATATCAAAAGTCTTTGCCAGAGAATTCTTAGTTTCATGAAATAGTTTCATCAATTCCCATAAATACTTCCCTTCTTGTTACTGCATTATAATAAGAATCTTTGATGTGGTAACATTTAGATGAAGTCAGATATGGCGTGGTTGATCATATTTCAGTCAATGATAGGTTTTGTTTTGTTTTTTTTATTCCTTTCTCTGAAGAATATATTTTCTCTTCCTTTTTTTTTCTTTTGTAACAGAGACAGAGACAGAGAGAGGGACAGATAGAGACAGAAAGACCGAAAGGGAGAGAGATAAGAAACATCAATTTTTTTTGTTGCAGCACCTTAGTTGTTCATTGATTGCTTTCTTATATGTGCCTTGACTGGGGGCCTACAGCAGACGGAGTGACCCCCATGCTCAAGCCAGTGACCTTGGGCTCAAGCTGGTGAGCCTTGCTCAAACCAGATGAGTCCACACTCAAGCCGATGATCTTGGGGTTTTGAACCTACGTCCTCCACATCCCACTCCGACTCTCTATCCACTGCACCACCACGTGGTCAGGCTGAATATATTTTCCCTTCTTAAGAATATGTATTAGTGGCTAGAAACTATTCTATTCCAGCCTGCACAGAACACATCCTTAGATCCTTACATCCTCCCAGTTTTTTTTGACTCAACAGCCAACTCCACAACCTTGCAACCTGCCACAGCCAGTTGCATTCAGTGAACAGTCAACCAAAACTAGATCAATTGCAATTTGTTTCCAAGGAATGTGGAGTCATTATCCAGAGAGATCAGAATATGTGGTCTATTCACTGAAAGAGTCTTATGTGGCTGTCACTGGGCTGCCATAAGCAACTTAAACAAAGAAATCCAGTGCACGAGGGAAAAGATGAAAGAAACTGGCCCACTAAAGAAGCAGGGGTGAGAGAAGCTAAGGACACCCCCCAAACCCAGAGCACTTATTCTTATTCTCATAACTAATTCCATTTGCCTTTTTACTGAAAATTCTGTAAATTTTCTAATTATAAATGTTCTTCCACCACAGAGTAGAATTTAAGCTCATGTTTGTACTGCCAATAACTAGTACTATAGAGGCCTTAGAATGAATACTTATTGTAATAGTTGTTAATTACAATATACATATTTAAAAGACGCTAGTTTGCTTTAGATACTTTGGTTCCAAGGAATCAAATAGATAGACCAAATTTAGAACTCTCATATCTAATAGAATCATCACTGTGTCCCTAATATGGGATAGGTGTTGGGCCAATGGTTTCACGTTATCTCATTTTATCCTCCAATAAACGTGGGAGTTATGTGCTATTTTCAGAATTTCACAGATAATGAAACTGAGACTTAAATAACTTTCTTAAGGTCATATAGCATTAAGTGGTGAATTTTGAATACAAATTCAGATCTCTCCAACTCCAGAGCCCATAGTCTTTTCATATTTAATTCATGTAAAGTTGGTCAGGTTTGTTTCTATACCTAATTTATGATGAAGTTATTTTTCCAGTGTAATGAAAGGTTAAAATACTAAGATAAAAACTATAAATTATGGCTTAAAATATTTGTAATTATAAACTTGTTAAGTTAATAAAATGAATAAATATGGGATTAAAGAACATATGTAGTCAGAACTAGCTAATTGCTAAAGACTAAAAAAAGAAAAATAACTGAAATGCAATTTAATTTATTATAGGAATATGTACCTAATAGGGAACAAATGATATCTTTTCAATGTCTTTAATTCCAACATTATTTTCTTGTATAAAGCTAACTTTGGCAACTTCTTTGTTGAAAAATAAATATGTACTTTATAGTTTCTAACATGTCAGACACAATAAAAAAAATAAATACTTTTATGACAAATATCTGAAAAAGGTAATTTATAGAAATAAGTATTTTTAAAGCATGTAAAAACACACTCTGATTAGCTACTACACAGATAATTCTTCTTATTATTTTATATCATTCTACTACACTTTTTTTTAAGTGAGAGGAGAGGAGATAGTGAGACAGACTCCTGCATGCACCACCACCAGGATCCTCCTGGCAATCCCCATCTGGGGCCAATGCTCAAATCAACCAAGCTATCTTTAGTGCCTGAATTTGGCATCTTGGACCAACCGAGCTATCCTCAGCGCCCAGGGCCAAAACTTGGACCAATTGAACCACTGGGCTGCAGGAGGGGAAGAGGAAGAGAAAGGGGAGGGAGGAGAAAGAGAAGCAGATGATTGCTTCTCCTGTGTGCCCTGACCAGGAATCGATCCCAGGATGTCCAAACATTGGGCTGAAGCTCTATTACCTGAGGCAACCAACCAGGGCCTTTTTACTACACATTTTGATCATTATTTTTATCAACATAAATTTATCTCTCTGTGATCTAAATATTTATCCAAAATTATAAATATTTTAAATATACCTTTACATATTTTATGTATATTTTGCATATTATGTATAACTATTTTTAATGTACTTTCAAAATTTATATTTTACAAAAATGTTGTGTGAAGTTATACTTTCCAATAAAGAGATTGGTCCAAATTAATAATGCAGATAAAGCACATTCAATTTTCAAGTTATATTTTTACAAAATAAATCTGTGAAGATGAGTTAGACTAAGCTACTAAAATGTCTGTCTATTAAGCAATATTATTTGCAATTATGTTTGTTAGTACGCAATCAAGAAAGGTGACAACTTCTAAAAGCTATAATTATGTCATTTTAAACTTTAAAAATCTTGAGTAGCAACTAGCTGATTAAAAATAATTTTTATGAATTCAGAAAAATTATTTTTGATGCATCACTCAAATGAAAGATTTTAGATGGAGACTAAAATATAGTTACACATTTTAAGGCTTTGTTTGAGAAAATTATTTTTTGAATGTGTTTAAGAGACTCTCTTAAATTTTATAGTTATTTTTTGTTTGGTTTTTAATAACAAGACCAAAACCAGTCTTTGAGACAGCATTTGTATATATGTTAAACAAATACCAATTTTATTAAAAATCTAACATATATATTTTAAAGTATAGAAAATTTTAAACATAAGATAAATATCTATGGGATCAGAAATGGAATCCAATGTGAGAACAGAAAGCAGAGTGGAAACTTCTATTGGACAACAAGCAGCATAGGGATCAGGAAAGATTAAAAATGTTTCATAGAGGTGGATACTGAATTTAGGCTATTTGTACCCAGCCCTATAACTGGGGCAAAGAAAAGCCTTAACTCTTCTCAGTGAAATGACTTATATAAAGAGGCATACCTAAGGACCTGAGAAGAAATAGAAAAATATTCCTGCTAGGGATAACTACCAAGCTACTTGCTGGGCCATGATTCCATCTTAGTTTTTCCCAATATTTTCAGAAGAATAAAATGCAAACCAAAATTCCAAAGTAAATGAAAAAAACTATGCTAGGAACAATAACAAAATCAAAGCTCACAAGATTATCACTACAGATATAGTACAAGATAATAAATCTAAGATAATATTAAAATAATTGTGTTGCAGATTCTCAAAGGCACATGACAAAGAAAATCAGGAAACACAAAGTGGGGTTATAGGAAAGACAAATGATTGTAGGTATCAGAGATTAAAAATATAATCATTAAAATTTAAAATTTAAGGTTTTTTTTTGTGTTTGTGTGAGAGGAGGGAGGCAGAGTCAGACTCCTGCATGGGCCCGAACTGAGTTCTACCTGGCATGCTCACTAAGGGGCAGTGCTTTGCCCATCTGGGGCCCATGCTCTGTTGCAACCCAAGCCATTTTTCAGTGCCTGAGACAGAGGCCACAGAGCCATCCTAGCACCCAGGGCCAACTCGCTCTAATCAAGTCATGGCTGCAGGAGAGGAGGAGAAGAAAAAGAGACAGGGAGAGAAGAGAGAGTGGGAAGGATGGAGAATAAGATATTCACTTCTCCTGTGTTCCCTGACCCGGAATCAAACCAGGGACATCCACACTTCAGGCAATGCTCTACCCCTGAGCCAACCAGCCAAGGTAAAACTTAAGAGATTGTTGAAGTTGAAAGGAAATAGTCAATAAAGAATAAGAGCTAAATATTTACATATTACTATAAGCATGAACACCAAATTTAGAAGAGCTAGTAAAATAAAGAGTAAAATCACAAAATAAAGTTCAGAGATAGATGTCAAATGACATACTTTGTAAGGCAATCTAATTTATTTTTAATAAGAATGCAAAAGAAAGACAAATGAAGTAGTATTGGAGAAACAATACTCAAAGAGGTAAGGCTGAGCACATTATAGTATAATTGGAAGACATAATTATTTACATGGAAGCTATACACAGAATAACAAACAGTATAAATAAGGATTAATCACTATATTAATGCATTGTAGTGATATAATGATAGTAGTGCAGTAAAAAACAACAATAACAATCAATAATTGGTACAAGAATAAGTAACAAAGAAGAATTTCACATTTAAAAATATATCAGCGGGTACTCCTTTCTATCTACCAAGCCCAATACGCTAAAATAATCAATATATTCTTTTTTAAATAAAGTATTAAATAAAACATTCTAAACTCCAAGTAACAATCAAAAATATTAGTGGTGTTATTCATTCCTTTCTTCTCCCTCTCTCTCACTCTTTTTTTTCTCTCTGTATTGGAGCTCAGTTTAAAAGAATTGTGTTAATCACACTTTAAAATTAAAAAGCACATTGCCATCATCTACTCTGACAATCATCTTTCTTGTTTTATTTTTACCTTTCTTTCATGACCACTAACTCTATTCCCTATATCCCATAGATAACATAAGGGAACATTTTTTTTTTTCATTTTCTGTTGCATGAGGTTTTAGAACTGTTTCTATATATATCTGCATCACTGATTCCAAATCTGAAATTTGTTTTTTGATGCATTCTCTAGTTTTTATGCAATTTTAATTTCTTTTTGTTACAGTTAATGGCATGCATTGGTTTTTAAATTGGAGTTAAAGGGCAACAGCTCTTGGATGGAACATAACCACAAGGCAATTAATGTTTTACAAACATCACCTTTACATAATTGTAGTTGTTTTTAAATGTAAAAAGTTATTATTTGATAAAAACACCTTCAATTTTGTTTTAAGATTGAATCATTGCTTCTTCAAGTAGGCTTAAATATAAGAATAGTCCTGACACCTTCTGTTATATATGTGGCTATAACACACTTCAATGTCAAGGGCGCAATATTTCATCATTTGTGACATGTGCATATATTGCCTATTTTCAAGTTCCTCTTGGCAATCAAGACAAGAATTGGGCTTCTCATGTTGTGTGTCATAATTGTGAGGAAATGCTTCGTGACTGGACAAAAGGATAATGCAAATAAATGCCTTTCGGTATTCCCATGGTTTGGCGTGAACCTAAGGACCAGAGCAGTGACTGTTATTTCTGTCTGATCCATACAAAGGACATCGGCAAGAAAAACGGCATATGATCGCATATCCTAATATTCCTTCAGCAATACGACCTATCCCACACTCTGAGACACTCCTGGTTCCAGTTTTCAATGGTTTTACTTCTTCTAAGGATGAAGAAAGTGAACATGGTGATCAAGTGTATTTTGATAAGATGCATGAGGAAATGGTTGTAGGATCTGAAGGGTTTTCTTCTGATGCCAAGCAGTCATTAACCCCTCAGCAGTTTAGCCAATCCAAATTAAATGACTTAGTAAGAATGACATAAAAATTGTCCTCGACTTTCTGAAATATGAGGAGTATAATTGGATCATTTGTGTAGATCTTAAAATGGTACATTTCCTGCTAGGACAACAGAGAGGTTTCACAAAGTATCCTTGCTTTCTGTGTTTGTGAGACAGCTGAGCTCGGGAGAAACACTGGACACAGAAGAAGTGGCTGAAACGTGAAGCTCTGGAAGTAAGGATACAAAATATTGTGAATGAACTGTAGTTAATCAAGACAGGATCATTTTTTTCCCACTTCACATCAAACTTGGCTTAATAAAGCAGTTTGTTCAGGCTTTGAATAGAGAAAGTGAATGCTTTCAACATATTATTTCTGCTTTTCCTGCCTTGTCTTTTGAGAAGATAAAAGCAGATGTATTCAGTGGACCTCAAATTCGAACCATCATATGTGATAAAGAATTTGCCAGGAACATGAACAAGGAGGAGAAAGCAGCATGGCAGTCTTTTGTGGCAGTTACAAAGAACTTCCTTGGCAACAAAAAAGCAGAAAACTATAAACTTCTGGTTCAAAGATGCTGTTAGCTTTCAATGACATTGGATGTAACATTAACATTAACATTAACATTCACTTCCTGAACACTCATCTTGATAAGTTTTCCAAAAATCTTGGAGTAGTTAGTGATGATCAGACTACTGCTGGAGCATCAAACGAGATTGTCCTCAACAAGTACACAAACGCAAGAGCTACAAATGCAAATTTTTGCCTGAATAGAATTTAAATAAGTTTTGCACAAATTTTATGATTAAAATAAGTGTTTTAATATGCTCTATTTTAAAATTGTAGACAAATTCTGATGCAATCATATAATTTTGGTGTATTTGCTGCATTATTTAAATATTATATTTTCACAAAGATGATGCCCAAGAAGACATTCTACTTCATTATGTTAAACTAAATGTTGGAAAGTTTACAATAAGATGAAAACCTAAAATCTTGAGTTGCAAAAATACTGAAGCTTACAGAGAAAAACTAATGTCAGATTTGAGATCAGCACTCTCAATTAGGTAAGAACCAGTGTTTTTGTGGATGCAACAAAAATTTTGCTCCCCAGTGTAATGTGCTCGATTTATGCCCTTACACAGAGGCAGATTTAACGGTGGGTGCAATGGGCTCATGCCCTGGGTCCCCACTTCTAAACGGTCCTGCAAAACTCCAACTTTATACTTTTTTCTAATGACAAAGGGCCCAATATTTTCTTCTGCGCCCAGGGCCTCAACCAACCTTAATTCGACTCTGCCCTTATATATAACTTTATAAAATGTGTACTATGTTTTTTGGATATTTCTAATTTACCCAAATCGTGTACACCTCATTCTGTTTTCTACTTTTCTAATTCATATCTCTAATTAGAGCTCTTTCAGTGTTGCTGAAACATGATCATTTATTCTTAATATTTCATAGTAAATCTTAGTAAACATCCACCACTTTTAAATATCTCTTATGTCTCCTAGTGATGAACATTAAGGTTGACACCAACTCTGTCACCACAAACAATACCACAATCAATATACTTGTCCTCAACTATGTACAAAGATTTTTGAAAAATTCTGTATGATGTATGCATAAGGTCAGAGACATATTTATATTTAATTCAGAAAAAATACTTTCCAAAATACTTTTCTCTGCAAGTGTATGAAAGTTAGCACTCAATACACATTCATTAATACTTGATATCTTTCTTTTTAATTATACTCTTTCTGATAAGAGTAAGGTGATTTCTTGCTGTTTTAACTTGCATTTGTATGATAATGAGAATGATAGTTTCCTTTTGTACTAATTAGCTGTGAATAAGGCTGATCTATGGTAGTTTATCTCATTCATTCACTCTTTTTTTCACAATGGAGTTTTAGTCTTTTCCTTGATTAATAAAGCATAGCTATCTCTTAGTTTTAAATGTAACTAGTAGCTTACCCATTTATCAACTATATCCTTTATTGAACATAAAACCACTTTACTGATAACATAACAATTGGCTTTTTCATATCAAAATTGTGTTTTAGAAGTCTTATATCCCCCCCCCCCCCCCCCGGTCCACAAAGCTATTCTCCTAAATTTCTTTTAGGAATAACTTTGCATACTATGGTGCAAATTTCACATGGTTTGCTCATGACACTTTTGGAATCTGCATTTGTATAGGGAATAAGGCAGGAGTCAGGAACCTATGGCTCACAAGCCAGATGTGGCTCTTTTGATGGCTGCATCTGGCTCACAGACAAATCTTTAATAAAAAATAATAATAACGTTAAAAATATAAAATATTCTCATGTATTACAATCCATTCATTTCCTACTGTTCATGTTCATGGTTGCAGGTGGCTGGAGCCATTCACAGCTGCCCTCCTGGACAACACCAAATTTTTATTGGATAATGCGTAACGTACACGGGTCGTTGTATGGCTCTCATAGAATTACATTTTAAAATATGTGGCATTCATAGCTCTCTCAGCCAAAAAAGGTTCCCAACCCCTGGAATAAGGGAAGCTCAGGCTTACTTTTCTCCAATAAGAGAATCTGTTTTCCGTAATGTTGTCTAACCATTGACTTTTGGTGCCATTTCATAAAATAGCGTGCTTCCATATTTTCATGTATTTTTTCTAAAGTTTCTATTATGTTTTATCTAGTCTTTTGTTGCATAATGATAATGCTAGTTTTAGAATAGGCGTTGGGAAGCTTTTTGGCTGAGGGATCCATGAACGCCACATACTTTAAAATGTAATTCCATGAGAGCCATACAACGACCCATGTACCTTAAATATTATCCAATACAAATTTGATTTTGTCCCGGAGGGCAGCTGTGATTTGTCCAGCCACCTGCAACCATGAACATGAATGGTAGAAAATAAATGGATTGTAATACATGAGAATGTTTTATATTTTTAACGTTATTTTTTTTATTAAAGATTTGTCAGTGGGCCAGATGCAGCCATCAAAAGAGCCACATCTGGCTCGTGAGCCATAGGTTTCCTACCCCTGTTCTAGAACTAATGGCTTTTCCAAATGTCTTTAGTATAAGAAATCACCCATCTGATTGTGGACTGTCTATAACTTAGATTAAGGAACTTTAGTTTAAAATCTCTGATTATTATGTTTATTCCTAGGTATTTTGTTGTTGTTGTTGCAACCATGAAGGGGATTATTTTTTTGAGTTCATTTTCTGATGTTTCATAGTTGGCATAGGAAGGCAATGGACTTTTGTATATTAATTTTATATCCTGTGACCTTACTGTATTGGTTTATTGTTTCTAATAAACTTTTTGTGGAGTCTTTGGGGGTTTTGATGTATAGGATCATATCATTTGCAAAAAGTGAAACCTTTACTTCTTTTCCAATATGAATGCCTTTTATTTCTTTCTCTTGTCTCATTGCCCTGTCTAAAACTTCCAGTATCATGTTAAATAAGAGTGGAGAAAGTGGACATCCCTGTCTTGTTCCTGATTTAAGGGGAAAAGTTCTCAGTTTTATGCCTTTAATGTGATGTAAGCTGATGGTTTATCATATATGGCCTTTATTATATTGAAATATTTTCCTTCTATACCCATTTTGTTGAGTGTTTTAAACATAAAATGGTGTTGTATTTTTTCAAATGACTTTTCTGCATCTATTGATAGGATCATGTGGTTTTTGTTTTTTGTTTTGTTGATATGGTGTATTACATTAACCGTTTTACGTATGTTGAACCACTTCATGCCTGTTAGATTAGCTATTATCAACAAGACAGGTAATAACAAGTGTTGGAGAGGCTGTGGAAAAAAAGGAACCCTCATCCAATGTTGGTGAGAATGTAAAGTAGTACAATCATTATGGAAGAAAGTATGGTATTACCTCAAAAAACTAAAAACAGAATTACCATATGACTCAGTAATCCCTCTGCTGTGTATATACCCCCGAAAATCAAAAATATTGATACATAAAGACACATGCAGTCCCATGTTCATTGCAGCATTGTTCACAGTGGCCAAGACATGGAAACAACCAAAAAGCCCTTCAATAGATGATTGGATAAAGAAGATGTGTTACATATATACTATGGAATACTCAGCCATTAGAACTGAAGACATCAGATGATTTACAACAACATGGATGAACCTTGATAATTTTATATTGAGTGAAATAAGTAAATCAGAAAAAACCAAAAACCATATAATTCCATACAAAGGTGGGACATAAAAATGAGACTCAGAGACATGGACAAGAGTGTGGTGGTTATGGGGGAGAGGGGAAGAGGGAGAGGGTGGGGGGAGGGAGGAGCACAAAGAAAACCAGATAGAAGGTGACGGAAGACAATTTGACTTTGGGTGATGGGTACGCAACATAATTAAATGTCAAAATAACCTGGAGATATTTTCTCTGAACATATGTACCCTGATTTATTAATGTCACCCTATCAAAATTAATTTTAAAAAAAACAAAAAAACCTCTGAATGTGAATGGTAATATGAATGTAATCCCTTGCTGCAAACACAGGGAATTATATTTCTTGGATGCAAACACAAATGAATGCATATGAACATGATTTAGAGGTTTTTAAATACCCTTCCCTTTGTGCTTGTTTTTTTTTTTTATTTTTTTATTTTATTTTTTTAAATTTATTTATTTATTATTATTTTTTTTTATAATTTTATTTTTTTAATGGGGTGACATCAATAAATCAGGATACATATATTCAAAGATAACAAGTCCAGGTTATCTTGTCGTTCAATTATGTTGCATACCCACCACCCAAAGTCAGATTGTCCTCCGTCACCCTCTATCTTGTTCTCTCTGTGCCCCTCCCCCTCCCCCTTTCCCTCCCCCATTCCCCCCTCCCCCCCGTAACCACCACACTCTTATCAATGTCTCTTAGTTTCACTATTATGTCCCACCTACGTATGGAATAATACAGTTCCTGTTTTTTTCTGATTTACTTATTTCGCTTCGTATCATGTTATCAAGATCCCACCATTTTGCTGTAAATGTTCCGATGTCATCATTTCTTATGGCTGAGTAGTATTCCATAGTGTATATGTGCCACATCTTCTTAATCCAGTCATCTATTGATGGGCTTTTTGGTTGTTTCCATGTCCTGGCCACTGTGAACAATGCTGCAATAAACATGGGGCTGCATGTGTCTTTACGTATCAATGTTTCTGAGTTTTGGGGATATATACCCAGTAGAGGAATTGCTGGGTCATAAGGTAGTTCTAATTTCAGTTTTTTGAGGAACCACCATACTTTCTTCCATAATGGTTGTACTACTTTACATTCCCACCAACAGTGGATGAGGGTTCCTTTTTCTCCACAGCCTCTCCAACATTTGCTATTACCTGACTTGCTAATAACAGCTAATCGAACAGGTGTGAGGTGGTATCTCATTGCCGTTTTGATTTGCATTTCTCTAATAGCTAAAGAAGATGAGCATCTTTTCATATATCTGTTGGCCATTTGTATTTCTTCCTGGGAGAAGTGTCTATTCATATCCTCTTCCCATTTTTTTATTGGATTGTTTGTTTGTTTGTTGTTGAGTTTTATGAGTTCTTTGTATATTTTGGATATTAAGCCCTTATCTGAGCTGTTGTTTGAAAATATCATTTCCCATTTAGTTGGCTTTCTGTTTATTTTGTTATCAGTTTCTCTTGCTGAGCAAAAACTTCTTAGTCTGATGTAGTCCCATTCATTAATTTTTGCCTTCACTTCTCTTGCCATTGGAGTCAAATTCATAAAATACTCTTTAAAACCCAGGTCCATGAGTTGAGTACCTATGTCTTCTTCTATGTACTTAATTGTTTCAGGTCTTATGTTTAGATCTTTGATCCATTTTGAGTTAATTTTTGTACAGGGGGAGAGACTGTAGTCCAGTTTCATTCTTTTGCATGTGGCTTTCTAGTTTTCCCAGCACCATTTATTGAAGAGGCTTTCTTTTCTCCATTGTGTGTTGTTGGCCCCTTTATCAAAAATTATTTGACTATATATGTGGTTTTATTTCTGGACTTTCTATTCTGTTCCATTGGTCTGAGTGTCTATTTTTCTGCCAATACCATGCTGTTTTGATTGTCGTGGCCCTATAATAGAGTTTGAAGTCAGGTATTGTTATGCCCCCAGCTTCATTCTTTTTCTTTAGGATTGCTTTGGCTATTCGGGGTTTTTTATAGTTCCATATAAATCTGATGATTTTTTGCTCTATTTCTTTAAAAAATGTCATTGGAAGTTTGATGGGAATTGCATTAAATTTGTATATTGCTTTGGGTAATATAGCCATCTTGATTATATTTATTCTTCCTAGCCAAGAACAAGGTATATTCTTCCATCTCATTATATCTTTTTCAATTTCCCTTAACAATGGTTTATAGTTTTCATTATATAAGTCCTTTACATTCTTTGTTATGTTTATTCCTAAGTATTTTATTTTTTTTGTTGCAATCGTGAAGGGGATTATTCTTTTGAGTTCCCTCTCAGTTGTTTCATTGTTGGCATATAGAAAGGCTATTGACTTCTGTATGTTAATTTTGTATCCTGCGACCTTACTGTATTGGCTTATTGTTTCTAGTAGTCTTTTTGTGGATTCTTTGGGGTTTTCGATGTATAGGATCATATCATCTGCAAAAAGTGATACCTTTACTTCTTCTTTTCCGATATGGATGCCTTTTATTTCTTTGTCTTGTCTGATTGCTCTGGCTAGAACCTCTAGTACCACATTAAATAAGAGTGGAGAGAGTGGACAACCCTGTCTTGTTCCTGATTTAAGGGGGAAAGCCTTCAGTTTAGTGCCATTTAATATGATGTTAGCTGATGGTTTATCATATATGGCCTTTATCATGTTGAGATATTTTCCTTCTATACCCATTTTGTTGAGAGTCTTAAACATAAAATTGTGTTGTATTTTATCGAAAGCCTTTTCTGCATCTATTGATAAGATCATGTGGTTTTTGTTCTTTGTTTTGTTGATATGGTGTATTACGTTAACCGTTTTACGTATGTTGAACCATCCTTGAGATTCTGGGATGAATCCCACTTGATCATGATGTATTATTTTTTTAATATGTTGTTGTATTCGATTTGCTAGTATTTTGTTTAGTATTTTAGCATCTGTATTCATTAGAGATATTGGTCTGTAGTTTTCTTTTTTTGTGCCATCCTTGCCTGGTTTTGGTATGAGGGTTATGTTGGCCTCATAAAATGTGTTTGGAAGTATTGCTTCTTCTTCAATTTTTTGGAAGACTTTGAGTAGAATAGGAACCAAGTCTTCTTTGAATGTTTGATAAAATTCGCTGGTATAGCCGTCAGGGCCTGGACTTTTATTTTTGGGGAGGTTTTTAATGGTTTTTCTATTTCTTCTCTACTGATAGGTCTGTTTAGGCTTTCTGCTTCTTCTTGACTCAGTCTAGGAAGGTTGTATTTTTCTAGGAATTTATCCATTTCTTCTAGGTTGTTGAATTTAGTGGCATAAAGTTTTTCATAGTATTCTACAATAATTCTTTGTATATCTACGGTGTCCATGGTGATTTCTCCTCTTTCATTTTGGATTTTGTTTATATGAGTTCTTTCTCTTTTTTCCTTGGTAAGTCTTGCCAAGGGTTTGTCAATTTTGTTGATCTTTTCAAAGAACCAGCTCCTTGTTCTATTAATTTTTTCTATAGTTTTTCTGTTCTGTAATTCATTTATTTCTGCTCTGATTTTTATTATCTCCTTTCTTCGGCTGGTTTTGGGTTTTCTTTGTTCTTCTTTTTCTAGTTCCTTAAGGTGAGAAGTTAAATGGTTCACTTGGGCTCTCTCTTGTTTGTTCATATATGCCTGAAGCGATATGAACTTCCCTCTTATCACTGCTTTTGCTGCATCCCATAGATTCTGATATGTCGTATTGTCATTTTCATTAGTCTATATATATCTTTTGATCTCTGCACTTATTTCTTCTTTGACCCATTCATTTTTTAAAAGTATATTGTTTAGTTTCCACATTTTTGTGGGATTTTTTTCCTCTTTTTTGCAGTTGAATTCTAGTTTCAAGGCTTTATGATCAGAAAATGTGCTTGGTACAACTTCAATTTTTCTGAATTTGCTGATGTTGTTTTTGTGGCCCAACATATGGTCAGTTCTTGAGAATGATCCATGTACACTGGAGAAAAATGTATACTCAGTCACTTTGGGATGAAATGTCCTGTAGATGTCTATCATATCCAGGTGCTCTAGTGTTTTGTTTAAGGCCACTATGTCTTTGTTGATTCTCTGTTTGGATGACCGATCTAGAGCCGTCAGCGGTGTATTGAGATCTCCAAGTATGATTGTATTTTTGTCAGTTTTTGTTTTAAGATCAATAAGTAGCTGTCTTATATATTTTGGTGCTCCTTGGTTTGGTGCATATATATTAAGAATTGTTATGTCTTCTTGATTCAGTGTCCCCTTAGCCATTATGAAATGGCCATTTTTGTCTCTGAGTACTTTTCCTGTCTTGTAGTCAGCATTATCCGATATGAGTATTGCTACACCTGCTTTTTTTTGGATGTTATTTGTTTGGAGTATTGTTTTCCAGCCTTTCACTTTGAATTTGTTTTTATCCTTGTTACTTAGATGAGTTTCCTGTAGGCAGCATACAGTTGGATTTTCTTTTTTAATTCATTCTGCTACTCTGTGCCTTTTTATTGGTGAGTTTAATCCGTTTACATTTAGTGTAATTATTGATACTTGTGAGTTCCCTATTGCCATTTTATATCTTGCTTTCTGTTAGTTTTGTGTCTTGTTTGATCCTTCTCTTTCGTTTTTCTATCTTTTATTTTTATTTGGTTGTATTCCATACATCTTTCCTCTGTTGCTATCTTTTTTATCTCATGTGCTTCTGTGGTGGTTTTTTCAATGGTGGTTACCTTTGAGTAATGAAAAGGGTCCCTACCCTGTTCATTGTAGCGAACTATTTTGTGAGTACTTTTGCACTCCATCATCCTTTGCTACTGTTAATCTCCATCTTCTCCCCCTCTTTCTTTTTGTTGTTGTCACAGTTTAAATTTGGTTTTATTATGTTCTTCTTGGAGCTTTTACTTGTGGCTCTGTTTTTTTTTTGTTCTTTGTATCTGATTGGAGAACCCCCTTTAGTAATTCCTGGAGTGGGGGTTTTCTGATGATAAATTCCCTCATCTTTTCTGTATCTGTGAATGTTTTTATTTCTCCTTCGTATTTGAAGGATAGCTTTGATGGGTATAGTATTCGTGGCTGAAAGTTCCTCTCTTTCAGGACTTTAAATATTGGGGTCCACTCTCTTCTAGCTTGTAGAGTTTCTGCTGAGAAATCTGATGATAATCTAATGGGCCTTCCTTTATATGTTGTATTCTTCTTTTCTCTGGCTGCCTTGAGAATTTTTTCTTTGCTGTTTGTTTGTGCCAATTTCATTATGATATGCCTTGGAGTAGGTTTGTTGGGGTTAAGAAAACTCGGAGTTCTGTTTGCTTCTTGAACTTGAGGCTCTAGTTCTTTCCACAGGCTTGGGAAGTTCTCATCTATTATTTGTTTGAGTATGTTCTCCATTCCATTTTCTCTCTCTTCTCCCTCTGATATACCTATTATTCTTATGTTATTTTTTTTGATGGAGTCAGATAATTCTTGTAGGGCTATCTCATTTTTTTTAATTTTTGAGTCTCTTTCTTCTTCTCTCTGTTGTGCCTCAAGTTGCTTGTCTTCTATTTCACTAATCCTCTCTTCTATCTGACCTGTTCTATTAGCTAAGCTTGTTATTTCGTTTTTCAGCTCGTGAATTGAGTTTTTCATCTCTGTTTGATTTGTTTTTTATAGTTTCAATTTCCTTGGACATATATTCTTTGTGTTCATTGAGTTGTTTTCTGAGCTCCCTAAATTGCCTTTCTGTGTTTTCTTGTATATCTCGGAGGATTTTTAGTATTTCTATCTTGAATTCTCTGTCATTTAGCTCCAAGGTTTCCAATATATTAAATTTTTTCTCCATAGATTTTTCCTCATCTAGCTGTGTTACCTCTCTTTCTTTTGTATCCATGATATTCGATTTTCTCTTCCTTAATGGCATCTGAGGGTGGTTTTGTTGATAGTATTAATGAGATTTAATAAAGAATAAAAAGTTAAAAAAAAACAATAAAAAAAATAGAAAATCGAAAAGAGTTGTTTTTTTAAAAAAAATTAATAATGAAATAAAGAAAAATAAAATAAAATTAAAGAAAAGGAAATTATTCCCCCTCTCCTTTTTTTCCTCTCCTCTCCTCTCACCTCTTTTTTGAGAAATCTTGTGGTGGACTGTGAATTATAACAAACAATGCCTGTGATGGAGGGCCTGAATTGGGGAAAAGTAATAAAGGGGCAAAAAAAAAAAAAAAAAAGAAAAAAAAAAAAAAGGAAAGAAAAAAGAAAAAAAGAGCGTATGGACCCACAAAAAGCAAATAAGGAAAAAATTTGGGTCAAGAATGAAATGATTTGCTTTTAGGTGTTGGTTGTCTAAGAGTTATGATGAGAGGAATAAGAGGAAAATGGAAAAATGGGGGGACAAATTAAAAAATTACTATTGTATTTAGTGGAACAAGAACTAGATAATATGGAGAGCCAGGGATGAGAGCACTGCTAGTGAGTTAAAAGGTGAAGTAAAAACCCCCCAAAATGCCACAAACATAGGTTTGAGTCCCAGATAAGATAATTTGTTTGTTATTGAGGTTTGAATGAGAGGAGATGTAAAGGAGAAAGGAAGAAACTAATATAGAGGGAGAAAAGAAAGAGAGAGAAAAAGAGATGTAACCACTAAAAGAAGAAAAAGAAAGGAGAGAGAGAGAGAGAGTTAAGGGTTTTGGAGTGCAACCCTCATAGAGAGAAAGGAAGAGAAGAGAAAAGATAATGGGAGATGTAACACTTATGGGTAGTGTAGTTCAAGGAGAGGAGAGAGTAAGACCGGTAGAGAGTTAATTGGCCAAATTGGAGGAGGAAAAAAAAGTATCAAGAATGAAGATAAGAGAAACAAACGAACAAATATAATAAATGGGATAGGTTATAAAGTCTGCGGATTATTCTTGATTTTGAGAGGTTATCTTCTTGCTTTTTCTTTTCTCTCCCTCTTCCTGGTCGGTGACTCTGTACCCCGGGTTCTGCCCCTTTGGCACGCTCAGGTAGAGGTTTGCAGTTGATAAGTCTCTATGGCAATGTCATGTATTGTGCTTTAGTCTCATTGGCAGTCGAAGCTCAATAGCATTTATAGGCTCTGACAGTGAGAGAGTCCGTGTTCCTGGAGCCTTTCTCCTAGTCTTTCCTTCCTTAATTAGTAGCCTGATAATCCAGCTATGGGGTTGCTGCTGCCTCTGCCTGGATAGTAAGAGGCTCAAAGAGCTGGCAATTCCCCACTCTATTTCCACTCAGCACAGGGCTCTGTGTAAGGCTCAGTCAGTCAGAGCTGCTAGCATAATCAGGCGGGCTTTCTGCCCACTCAAAGACCTCTGGCTCTGCCACTCTGTCCGGTAACACAAGCGGGCGCCCACTTCCGGGGCGCTTGGAGGAAACTCTCACTCACTGTCTGCGACCAGGATATCCGGCCAGCTGTCTCACGCTCTGAGTGAAACCCCCAACCGCAGGGAAAAGTTGTAGCATTGGAATTCAGTCTCACTCCGTCCCCGTGCGCAGCATTTGCAAGGCGCTGGGGCGGCTCGAGATTCCGCTTTTGGCCCACACAAAGGCCCCTGACTCTGCCCCTCTGTGCGATAACACGGGCGCGCACTGCCGAGGCACTCGGAGGAATCGCTCACTCCTTATCTGCGCGCGCAAACCAGGATATGAGGCCGTCCGCGGTTCCCTCTGAGTGAAACACCCTCCAGCACGGAAAATCTCCACCGTTGGAATTGAGTCTCGCTCCGTCCCCGTGCGCGGCTTTTGCAAGGCGCTGGGGCAGCTCGAGATTCCGCTTTGGCCCACACAAAGGCCCCTGACTCTGCCCCTCTGTGCGATAACACGGGCGCGCACTGCCAAGGCACTCGGAGGAATTGCTCACTCCTTATCTGCATGCGCAAACCAGGATATGAGGCCGGCCGCGGTTCCCTCTGAGTGAAACACCCTCCAGCACGGAAAATCTCCACCGTTGGAATTAGTTCTCACTCCCTCCTTTGCGTGGCTTTCCCAGGAAGAAATTCTCGCCCACTAACTGCGCACCGACCAGGAGACCGGGTAAAATGGCCGCTCTGCTTTTCTTTCTTTGTTTGGGTTTGGCGCAAGTGTTAGCTTGTATTGCCCGGGTTGCCACAGGATCAGATTTTCCTCGGCTTGGATCTCTATGCCACAGCCTGGTTCGGCCGTTTGTGCCGCGGTGGCCTGGATCTATTCACCCCCTTTGCCCGCCTCAGTTTCTATATTCACAGTTACCAGAGAAAGCTGCCCTGTTTAGGTTAGTGAGGAAGGAGGAGCATTTCTTACTCCCTATTTCCTTCGTGGTTTTGTTATATATTTAGCCAATTTTCACTCAATCATACCTTTGGGTGTATTGCGAAGCATCTGGAAGCTCCAAGTATAGGTTTTTCTGTTTCTGGTTGAAGATCTTGTTGAGTTTTGGGGAGATTTATCAGTATCGCTTCCTACCCCGCCATTACTCTCATGCTTGTTAATTAGAAAAGAAAAAGAATTTTATTTTTTTAAATTTATTTATTTATTATTATTTTTTTTTATAATTTTATTTTTTTAATGGGGTGACATCAATAAATCAGGATACATATATTCAAAGATAACAAGTCCAGGTTATCTTGTCGTCAATTATGTTGCATACCCACCACCCAAAGTCAGATTGTCCTCCGTCACCCTCTATCTTGTTCTCTCTGTGCCCCTCCCCCTCCCCCTTTCCCTCCCCCATCCCCCCTCCCCCCCGTAACCACCACACTCTTATCAATGTCTCTTAGTTTCACTATTATGTCCCACCTACGTATGGAATAATACAGTTCCTGTTTTTTTCTGATTTACTTATTTCGCTTCGTATCATGTTATCAAGATCCCACCATTTTGCTGTAAATGTTCCGATGTCATCATTTCTTATGGCTGAGTAGTATTCCATAGTGTATATGTGCCACATCTTCTAATCCAGTCATCTATTGATGGGCTTTTTGGTTGTTTCCATGTCCTGGCCACTGTGAACAATGCTGCAATAAACATGGGGCTGCATGTGTCTTTACGTATCAATGTTTCTGAGTTTTGGGGATATATACCCAGTAGAGGAATTGCTGGGTCATAAGGTAGTTCTATTTTCAGTTTTTTGAGGAACCACCATACTTTCTTCCATAATGGTTGTACTACTTTACATTCCCACCAACAGTGGATGAGGGTTCCTTTTTTCTCCACAGCCTCTCCAACATTTGCTATTACCTGACTTGCTAATAACAGCTAATCGAACAGGGTGATGAGGTGGTATCTCATTGCCGTTTTGATTTGCATTTCTCTAATAGCTAAAGAAGATGAGCATCTTTTCATATATCTGTTGGCCATTTGTATTTCTTCCTGGGAGAAGTGTCTATTCATATCCTCTTCCCATTTTTTTATTGGATTGTTTTGTTTGTTTGTTGTTGAGTTTTATGAGTTCTTTGTATATTTTGGATATTAAGCCCTTATCTGAGCTGTTGTTTGAAAATATCATTTCCCATTTAGTTGGCTTTCTGTTTATTTTGTTATCAGTTTCTCTTGCTGAGCAAAAACTTCTTAGTCTGATGTAGTCCCATTCATTAATTTTTGCCTTCACTTCTCTTGCCATTGGAGTCAAATTCATAAAATACTCTTTAAAACCCAGGTCCATGAGTTGAGTACCTATGTCTTCTTCTATGTACTTAATTTGTTTCAGGTCTTATGTTTAGATCTTTGATCCATTTTGAGTTAATTTTTGTACAGGGGGAGAGACTGTAGTCCAGTTTCATTCTTTTGCATGTGGCTTTCTAGTTTTCCCAGCACCATTTATTGAAGAGGCTTTCTTTTCTCCATTGTGTGTTGTTGGCCCCTTTATCAAAAATTATTTGACTATATATGTGGTTTTATTTCTGGACTTTCTATTCTGTTCCATGGTCTGAGTGTCTATTTTTCTGCCAATACCATGCTGTTTTGATTGTCGTGGCCCTATAATAGAGTTTGAAGTCAGGTATTGTTATGCCCCCAGCTTCATTCTTTTTCTTTAGGATTGCTTTGGCTATTCGGGGTTTTTTATAGTTCCATATAAATCTGATGATTTTTTGCTCTATTTCTTTAAAAAATGTCATTGGAAGTTTGATGGGAATTGCATTAAATTTGTATATTGCTTTGGGTATTATAGCCATCTTGATTATATTTATTCTTCCTAGCCAAGAACAAGGTATATTCTTCCATCTCATTATATCTTTTTCAATTTCCCTTAACAATGGTTTATAGTTTTCATTATATAAGTCCTTTACATTCTTTGTTATGTTTATTCCTAAGTATTTTATTTTTTTTGTTGCAATCGTGAAGGGGGATTATTCTTTTGAGTTCCTTCTCAGTTGTTTCATTGTTGGCATATAGAAAGGCTATTGACTTCTGTATGTTAATTTTGTATCCTGCGACCTTACTGTATTGGCTTATTGTTTCTAGTAGTCTTTTTGTGGATTCTTTGGGGTTTTCGATGTATAGGATCATATCATCTGCAAAAAGTGATACCTTTACTTCTTCTTTTCCGATATGGATGCCTTTTATTTCTTTGTCTTGTCTGATTGCTCTGGCTAGAACCTCTAGTACCACATTAAATAAGAGTGGAGAGAGTGGACAACCCTGTCTTGTTCCTGATTTAAGGGGGGAAAGCCTTCAGTTTAGTGCCATTTAATATGATGTTAGCTGATGGGTTTATCATATATGGCCTTTATCATGTTGAGATATTTTCCTTCTATACCCATTTTGTTGAGAGTCTTAAACATAAAATTGTGTTGTATTTTATCGAAAGCCTTTTCTGCATCTATTGATAAGATCATGTGGTTTTTGTTCTTTGTTTTGTTGATATGGTGTATTACGTTAACCGTTTTACGTATGTTGAACCATCCTTGAGATTCTGGGATGAATCCCACTTGATCATGATGTATTATTTTTTTAATATGTTGTTGTATTCGATTTGCTAGTATTTTGTTTAGTATTTTAGCATCTGTATTTATTAGAGATATTGGTCTGTAGTTTTCTTTTTTTGTGCCATCCTTGCCTGGTTTTGGTATGAGGGTTATGTTGGCCTCATAAAATGTGTTTGGAAGTATTGCTTCTTCTTCAATTTTTTGGAAGACTTTGAGTAGAATAGGAACCAAGTCTTCTTTGAATGTTTTGATAAAATTCGCTGGTATAGCCGTCAGGGCCTGGACTTTTATTTTTGGGGAGGTTTTTAATGGTTTTTCTATTTCTTCTCTACTGATAGGTCTGTTTAGGCTTTCTGCTTCTTCTTGACTCAGTCTAGGAAGGTTGTATTTTTCTAGGAATTTATCCATTTCTTCTAGGTTGTTGAATTTAGTGGCATAAAGTTTTTCATAGTATTCTACAATAATTCTTTGTATATCTACGGTGTCCATGGTGATTTCTCCTCTTTCATTTTGGATTTTGTTTATATGAGTTCTTTCTCTTTTTTCCTTGGTAAGTCTTGCCAAGGGTTTGTCAATTTTGTTGATCTTTTCAAAGAACCAGCTCCTTGTTCTATTAATTTTTTCTATAGTTTTTTCTGTTCTGTAATTCATTTATTTCTGCTCTGATTTTTATTATCTCCTTTCTTCGGCTGGTTTTGGGTTTTCTTTGTTTCTTCTTTTCTAGTTCCTTAAGGTGAGAAGTTAAATGGTTCACTTGGGCTCTCTCTTGTTTGTTCATATATGCCTGAAGCGATATGAACTTCCCTCTTATCACTGCTTTTTGCTGCATCCCATAGATTCTGATATGTCGTATTGTCATTTTCATTAGTCTGTATATATCTTTTGATCTCTGCACTTATTTCTTCTTTGACCCATTCAATTTTTAAAAGTATATTGTTTAGTTTCCACATTTTTGTGGGATTTTTTTCCTCTTTTTTGCAGTTGAATTCTAGTTTCAAGGCTTTATGATCAGAAAATATGCTTGGTACAACTTCAATTTTTCTGAATTTGCTGATGTTGTTTTGTGGCCCAACATATGGTCAGTTCTTGAGAATGATCCATGTACACTGGAGAAAAATGTATACTCAGTCACTTTGGGATGAAATGTCCTGTAGATGTCTATCATATCCAGGTGCTCTAGTGTTTTGTTTAAGGCCACTATGTCTTTGTTGATTCTCTGTTTGGATGACCGATCTAGAGCCGTCAGCGGTGTATTGAGATCTCCAAGTATGATTGTATTTTTGTCAGTTTTTGTTTTAAGATCAATAAGTAGCTGTCTTATATATTTTGGTGCTCCTTGGTTTGGTGCATATATATTAAGAATTGTTATGTCTTCTTGATTCAGTGTCCCCTTAGCCATTATGAAATGGCCATTTTTGTCTCTGAGTACTTTTCCTGTCTTGTAGTCAGCATTATCCGATATGAGTATTGCTACACCTGCTTTTTTTTGGATGTTATTTGTTTGGAGTATTGTTTTCCCAGCCTTTCACTTTGAATTTGTTTTTATCCTTGTTACTTAGATGAGTTTCCTGTAGGCAGCATACAGTTGGATTTTCTTTTTTTAATTCATTCTGCTACTCTGTGCCTTTTTATTGGTGAGTTTAATCCGTTTACATTTAGTGTAATTATTGATACTTGTGAGTTCCCTATTGCCATTTTATATATCTTGCTTTCTGTTAGTTTTGTGTCTTGTTTGATCCTTCTCTTTCGTTTTTCTATCTTTTATTTTTATTTGGTTGTATTCCATACATCTTTCCTCTGTTGCTATCTTTTTTATCTCATGTGCTTCTGTGGTGGTTTTTTCAATGGTGGTTACCTTTGAGTAATGAAAAGGGTCCCTACCCTGTTCATTGTAGCGAACTATTTTGTGAGTACTTTTGCACTCCATCATCCTTTGCTACTGTTAATCTCATCTTCTCCCCCTCTTTCTTTTTGTTGTTGTCACAGTTTAAATTTGGTTTTATTATGTTCTTCTTGGAGCTTTTACTTGTGGCTCTGTTTTTTTTTTGTTCTTTGTATCTGATTGGAGAACCCCCTTTAGTAATTCCTGGAGTGGGGGTTTTCTGATGATAAATTCCCTCATCTTTTCTGTATCTGTGAATGTTTTTATTTCTCCTTCGTATTTGAAGGATAGCTTTGATGGGTATAGTATTCGTGGCTGAAAGTTCCTCTCTTTCAGGACTTTAAATATTGGGGTCCACTCTCTTCTAGCTTGTAGAGTTTCTGCTGAGAAATCTGATGATAATCTAATGGGCCTTCCTTTATATGTTGTATTCTTCTTTTCTCTGGCTGCCTTGAGAATTTTTTCTTTGCTGTTTGTTTGTGCCAATTTCATTATGATATGCCTTGGAGTAGGTTTGTTGGGGTTAAGAAAACTCGGAGGTTCTGTTTGCTTCTTGAACTTGAGGCTCTAGTTCTTTCCACAGGCTTGGGAAGTTCTCATCTATTATTTGTTTGAGTATGTTCTCCATTCCATTTTCTCTCTCTTCTCCCTCTGATATACCTATTATTCTTATGTTATTTTTTTTGATGGAGTCAGATAATTCTTGTAGGGCTATCTCATTTTTTTTTAATTTTTGAGTCTCTTTCTTCTTCTCTCTGTTGTGCCTCAAGTTGCTTGTCTTCTATTTCACTAATCCTCTCTTCTATCTGACCTGTTCTATTAGCTAAGCTTGTTATTTCGTTTTTCAGCTCGTGAATTGAGTTTTTCATCTCTGTTTGATTTGTTTTTATAGTTTCAATTTCCTTGGACATATATTCTTTGTGTTCATTGAGTTGTTTTCTGAGCTCCCTAAATTGCCTTTTTGTGTTTTCTTGTATATCTCGGAGGATTTTTAGTATTTCTATCTTGAATTCTCTGTCATTTAGCTCCAAGGTTTCCAATATATTAAATTTTTTCTCCATAGATTTTTCCTCATCTAGCTGTGTTACCTCTCTTTCTTTTGTATCCATGATATTCGATTTTCTCTTCCTTAATGGCATCTGAGGGTGGTTTTGTTGATAGTATTAATGAGATTTAATAAAGAATAAAAAGTTAAAAAAAAAACAATAAAAAAAATAGAAAATCGAAAAGAGTTGTTTTTTTAAAAAAAATTAATAATGAAATAAAGAAAAATAAAATAAAAATTAAAGAAAAGGAAATTATTCCCCCTCTCCTTTTTTCCTCTCCTCTCCTCTCACCTCTTTTTTGAGAAAATCTTGTGGTGGACTGTGAATTATAACAAACAATGCCTGTGATGGAGGGCCTGAATTGGGGAAAAGTAATAAAGGGCAAAAAAAAAAAAAAAAAAAAGAAAAAAAAAAAAAAGGAAAGAAAAAAGAAAAAAAAAGAGCGTATGGACCCACAAAAAGCAAATAAGGAAAAAATTTGGGTCAAGAATGAAATGATTTGCTTTTAGGTGTTGGTTGTCTAAGAGTTATGATGAGAGGAATAAGAGGAAAATGCAAAAATGGGGGGACAAATTAAAAAATTACTATTGTATTTAGTGGAACAAGAACTAGATAATATGGAGAGCCAGGGATGAGAGCACTGCTAGTGAGTTAAAAAGGTGAAGTAAAAACCCCCCAAAATGCCACAAACATAGGTTTGAGTCCCAGATAAGATAATTTGTTTGTTATTGAGGTTTGAATGAGAGGAGATGTAAAGGAGAAAGGAAGAAACTAATATAGAAGGAGAAAAGAAAGAGAGAGAAAAAGAGAGGTAACCACTAAAAGAAGAAAAAAGAAAGGAGAGAGAGAGAGAGAGTTAAGGGTTTTGGAGTGCAACCCTCATAGAGAGAAAGGAAGAGAAGAGAAAAGATAATGGGAGATGTAACACTTATGGGTAGTGTAGTTCAAGGAGAGGAGAGAGTAAGACCGGTAGAGAGTTAATTGGCCAAATTGGAGGAGGAAAAAAAAGTATCAAGAATGAAGATAAGAGAAACAAACGAACAAATATAATAAAATGGGATAGGTTATAAAGTCTGCGGATTATTCTTGATTTTGAGAGGTTATCTTCTTGCTTTTTCTTTTCTCTCCCTCTTCCTGGTCGGTGACTCTGTACCCCGGGTTCTGCCCCCTTTGGCACGCTCAGGTAGAGGTTTGCAGTTGATAAGTCTCTATGGCAATGTCATGTATTGTGCTTTAGTCTCATTGGCAGTCGAAGCTCAATAGCATTTATAGGCTCTGACAGTGAGAGAGTCCGTGTTCCTGGAGCCTTTCTCCTAGTCTTTCCTTCCTTAATTAGTAGCCTGATAATCCAGCTATGGGGTTGCTGCTGCCTCTGCCTGGATAGTAAGAGGCTCAAAGAGCTGGCAATTCCCCACTCTATTTCCACTCAGCACAGGGCTCTGGGTAAGGCTCAGTCAGTCAGAGCTGCTAGCATAATCAGGCGGGCTTTCTGCCCACTCAAAGACCTCTGGCTCTGCCACTCTGTCCGGTAACACAAGCGGGCGCCCACTTCCGGGGCGCTTGGAGGAAACTCTCACTCACTGTCTGCGACCAGGATATCCGGCCAGCTGTCTCACGCTCTGAGTGAAACCCCCAACCGCAGGGAAAAGTTGTAGCATTGGAATTCAGTCTCACTCCGTCCCCGTGCGCAGCATTTGCAAGGCGCTGGGGCGGCTCGAGATTCCGCTTTGGCCCACACAAAGGCCCCTGACTCTGCCCCTCTGTGCGATAACACGGGCGCGCACTGCCGAGGCACTCGGAGGAATCGCTCACTCCTTATCTGCGCGCGCAAACCAGGATATGAGGCCGTCCGCGGTTCCCTCTGAGTGAAACACCCTCCAGCACGGAAAATCTCCACCGTTGGAATTGAGTCCTCGCTCCGTCCCCGTGCGCGGCTTTTGCAAGGCGCTGGGGCAGCTCGAGATTCCGCTTTGGCCCACACAAAGGCCCCTGACTCTGCCCCTCTGTGCGATAACACGGGCGCGCACTGCCAAGGCACTCGGAGGAATTGCTCACTCCTTATCTGCATGCGCAAACCAGGATATGAGGCCGGCCGCGGTTCCCTCTGAGTGAAACACCCTCCAGCACGGAAAATCTCCACCGTTGGAATTAGTTCTCACTCCCTCCTTTGCGTGGCTTTCCCAGGAAGAAATTCTCGCCCACTAACTGCGCACCGACCAGGAGACCGGGTAAAATGGCCGCTCTGCTTTTCTTTCTTTGTTTGGGTTTGGCGCAAGTGTTAGCTTGTATTGCCCGGGTTGCCACAGGATCAGATTTTCCTCGGCTTGGATCTCTATGCCACAGCCTGGTTCGGCCGTTTGTGCCGCGGTGGCCTGGATCTATTCACCCCCTTTGCCCGCCTCAGTTTCTATATTCACAGTTACCAGAGAAAGCCGCCCTGTTTAGGTTAGTGAGGAAGGAGGAGCATTTCTTACTCCCTATTTCCTTCGGGGTTTGGTTATATATTTAGCCAATTTTTCACTCAATCATACCTTTGGGTGTATTGCGAAGCATCTGGAAGCTCCAAGTATAGGTTTTTCTGTTTCTGGTTGAAGATCTTGTTGAGTTTTGGGGGAGATTTATCAGTATCGCTTCCTACCCCGCCATTACTCTCATGCTTGTTAATTAGAAAAAGAAAAAGAATATACTGACTGAAGCTAGCCCCTGGTCTTATCAACAAAAAGTACATTAGTCATTCTTTCCCCTTATCACCTTACCTCCATCCCCTGCAATCCTGTTACTTTTGTTTTTCTAAAAAAGTTTCTGCTTCTGATCAATAAAAGTTCTGGGAGAAGGAGACTCAGGAGGTTAGCACTCTTGACTGCCTGTTGGTCAAATAAGTTTGTAAATAATGATATTTATGTTTGCTCACTTATAGTTTGCATGGGTGTGGGGGACAGGCTGTAAGCAGGCAGGATTCTTAAAGCCTAAGGCTTAGTTTTAAGACTAAACCTTTCCCACCCTTTTTGATGTAGGATGGTGCATTCTCATGAGAAATCCCATTATGCCTCAGATAGGTGACTGTATCAGAGACTTCCTTGTTTGTATATTGAATTAAAGGTTTTGGTTTCTACACTATAAAGTGGGGCAGACTGGGAGCTCTCTCAGTTCCTGAGATTAGCATTAGAAGAAAGAGCAGAGAGGTGAGCAGAGAGAGAGGCCAGGAGAAGCAGTCAACATGGTGGAGTGCTGAGTGAGAAGTCAGTTTGTGCAGAGTTCATACAGAGAGAAGGAGATGGGGAATAGAGGTGAATAAGGCTGGTGTGCTAGAAACCTTTGATTCTAGGAAACTCAGATAAGTCAGTAGCTTTGTAAACACTGAATGAGTGAGATTTGGAGCCCAGTGTGTGTTTTTTACTTGCCTGCTGGGTGCAAGCTAGTATAAAAGATGATGGCCCACCAGTTTTTGGCTCTGTTGTTTCTTTACCGACTATCCAAATCCAATGCGAACCTGCATAGGCCAGTCGGCTGTGATGGTGGCCCTGGATACTGGCTTTACATTTAGTGTAGTCTGTGGCAGAACTTGATATAGATCGGCAAGGAGCCACCACCACCTTTGAGCAGTGGAGTAGAGAATTGGCTGCTGTTATGGTTCCCCATGGCTATTCTTTTGGGAACCATAGGCTGGCTGACTTTTACAGCCATGTGTGAGGAAACTGAGAGCTCTGTGGAAGACACTGCCTGGGACCTGCAAACTGAGCAGTAGAAGGAGCTGGAGCAAACGTGGGAGAAAGAGATGCTGACCCTGAAACTGGAGGAAGCAGTAGAGGAGTAGGCCGACCAGGTTCGCAAGATTTGATTGGAAATGGAGCAGCCGCTGGAGAAGGAATCACAGGTTCGTTAGTTGCAGCTTGCCCTGGACTTTGTGGAGAGCCAGCAGCGGCAGGAGGCTGAGGCTGAGGCCAGGTCCGGAGCTGCAAGGTCTGCTGAGTCGAAGGTTGCAGCAACCCAGGGCTCGAGCCCAGCAGTGGGAGCTGGTGTTTTCTATTCCTCTTTGGAGGATGAGGAGAATTGGGCTGGAGTTGCAATCCGCAGTCTCCAGAAGATGAGAGCGCAGCAGCAAGGAGTACTTGCTATGTTCCTGGTAGGTCTGTGATTTGGGGACATAGGGTGGATGCCATCATGCTCTCTGGAGCAGAGATGGAAATGCTGACTGCCATTGCCACGTGCTCCTCCTTGGGACAGTGTAAGACCTGCCAGGATTGCAGAAATGAGAGGGGTGGCTGATGCCCCATGTGCGTGAACTGATTTCATGGACTACGACCGGAGTGAGCACAGACTCCTTTGTTGGATGGACTTATGGATTTTGGACAATGTGAAATACCCTGTTGGGGGTGGGAGGCGGCTTTACTGAAGGCCCTTCCCGTGCTCCGGGAAGCTTTTCCCATGGCTAGAAAGAAGGCCGAGGACATTTTGAGCTTTGGGCAAAGTGCTCAGAGACTGGTGAAATGTACCTTTGTAATTGTTGAAATTGTATGATTTGTCATGTTGTTGTAATTTGTGTAATGTGCCTAATTTCCTTGCACAGTGATGCCAGTGATGTAGACTGTGAGTAATAAAGTGAGCATAGGGGTGGATTGTTGGGCAGATAAAATATATTATGCTCATTTTGTTAAAGATGGCACTGCCCACGTGGAGGCCCATCACCCAGGTGATAGAAATGTGTGTTGGGAGTAGGCTGCGGGCAGGAAGGATCCTTGTAGCCTCAAACTTGAATTTAGGACAAAGACTTTTCCCCCTTTTTTGTTCCTTTTTAAATTTATTTATTCATTTAGAGGAGAGAGAGAGAGAGAGAAGGGGGAAGGAGCAGGAAGCTTCAACTCCCATATGTGCCTTGACCAGGCAAGCCCAGGGTTCTGAACCAGCAACCTCAGTATTCCAGGTTGACGCTTTATCCACTGCGCCACCACAGGTCAGGCCCCCCCTCTTTTTGATGTAGGGTGGTGCACTCTCATGAGGAATCCCATTATGCCTCAGATAAGTGACACTGTATTAGAGACTTCCTTGTTTGTATATTGGATTAAAGGTTTTGGTATCTACACTATAAAGTGGGGCAGACAGGGAGCTTGATCTCTCTCAGTTCCTTAGGTGAGCATTAGAGCAGAGAGAAGATTGGAGTTCAGAGTAAGGAGGAGGCCGGGAGAAGCATCCAAGATGGCAGAGTGCTGAAAGAGAAGCCAGTTAATACAGAGTCTGTGCAGAGAGAAGGAGATGGAGAACAAAGGAGAATGAGGCTAATGAGCTAGAAACCTTTGATTCTAGGAAACTTGGATAAGTCAGTAGCTTTGTGAGCACTGAATGTGAGTGGATTTTGGAGCCCAGTGTGTGTTTTTACTTGCCCACCAGGTGCGAGCTAGAATTAAAGATAATGGCCTACCAGTTTGTGGCTACGTTGTTTCATTTCTGTCTGTCCGAATCCAATGAGAACCTGCATGGGCCAGGTAGCTGTTATGATGGCCGTGGATACTGGCTTTACATCTTGATAATAATTTTTCTTAAGCAGTTTTTGCCATGAGACACTGGTAGTTCCCAGTGGGCTGGAGGACTACATCTTAGTATCTGATCAATATTTTTATTTATCTTCTTAAAGTAAACCTAACAATTTATAGGTCTTCAGTCAACATAAAATATTTAATGAGTTTATTCAGTTATACCACAGCAGAATATTTCTGAAAATGCATTGGATTTATAAACTAACTGGAAGAAAACTGATATTTGACATGTTGGTTGTAAAGCCAATATCCACGGCCACCATCACAGCCACCTGGTCCGTGTAGGTTCTCATTAGATTCGGACACTTGGTAATGAAACAATGGAGCCAAGAACTGGTGGGCCATTACCTTTAATCCTAACTTGCACCCAGTGGGCAAGTAAAAACACACACTGGGCTCCAAAACCCACGTATTCAGTGCTCACAAAGCTACTGACTTATCCGAGTTTCCTAGAATCAAAGGTTTCTAGCTCACTAGCCTTATTCACCTCTGTTCCCCATCTCCTTCTCTCTGCACAAACTGGCTTCCCCTTTAGCATTCTGCCATCTTGGCTTCTTCTCCAGGCCTCCTCCACGTGGCCTCTCTCTGCTTTCTCTTCTAATGCTAATCTCAGGAACCAAGAAAAGAAGCTCCCAGTCTGCCCCACTATAGTACAGAAATCAAAACCTTTAATCCAATATACAAACAAGGAAGTCTCTGATACAAAGTCACTTATCTGAGGCATAATGAGATTCCTCATGACAGTACACCACCCTACATCTAAAGGGGTGGAAAAGCTTAGTCTTAAAACTAAGCCTTAGGCTATAAGGACCTTGCCAGTTTACAGCCTATCTCCCACACGCAATGCAAACTATAAGTGAGCAAACATATACATTATATTTACAAATTTGTTTGACCAACAAAGGAAATTTCTTGGTCAGATATTTCTAATATATTGTTACAAGATGATACATTGACAAAAAATATTTATTTAATGCAAATGTACTCATTTAGATAATATAATTTCTTATAATTATTATTAAAAATTAATAATCATGTAATTATAACTACAATATAAATATTATAGATGTTTTTATTATGTACTTATCATATTATAGTGTATTATTGTTGCAATGAATAAAATGTCTCTTTTATTTATGATATTGTTTTCTTCAACTTATTTTTGTCCTTTTCATTGTAAAAAAGTTGGTCACTTTACCTGTAAGCCAGTAGCCAATGCTGCCATCACAGCAGCCTGGCCCATGCAGGTTCGCATTGGATTCGGACAGTCGGTAAAGAAACAATGGAGCCAAAAACTGATGGGCCATCATCTTTAATCCTAGCTTGCACCTGGCGGGCATGCAAAAACACACACTGGACTCCAAAACCCACTCACATTCAGTGCTGACAAAACTACTGACTTATCCGAGTTTCCTAGAATCAAAGGTTTCTAGCTCACCAGACTTTATCCCCCTCTCTTCCCCATCTCCTTCCTTCTCCCTGCACAAACTGGCTTCTCACTCAACACACTGCCATCTTGGCTGCTTCTTCTGGCCTACTTCACATGGCCTCTTTCTGCTCTCCTCTCTGTTCTCTCCTCTAATATTAATCTCAGGAACCAAGTGAGGAAGCTCCCATTCTGTCCCCATTTTATAGTTTAGAAATCAAAACCTTTAATCCAATATACAAAATAGGGAAGTCTGTAATACAAAGTCACTTATCAGAGACATGATGGGATTGCACCACCTCACATCAAAAAGGGTGGGAAAGGCTTAATTCCAAAACCAAGCCCCAGGCTACAAGGATCCTGCCTGCCCACAGCCCGCCCCCAACACACATTAATATCACCTGGGCGACTGCTTCCACGTTGGCAGCACCATCTTTAACAAAGTGAGCATAATATATTTTATCTGCCCAACATTACCCTTTGTCATAAAATCTACTAACATAATAAAAAGTACTTGGAGAAAGGAATACGCCCTGGTTGAGAAGATATTCTTGAAACTAAAGAAAATAAGGATAAGATTTTAGTCTTTAGTACTGAAACATTTCATGTTGAATTTCAGCAGAACTTTCAAAGCATTACAGTTCAACTTCAGTGTTTGGAGCATTTGAAGAATACTTGAATTTCTGAGTCTACTGATTTACAAAATGTGAACCAGTCTGATCAATTTATAATTTCAACCTTAAGCTCTGTTTGCCATGAATTGGATGCTATTTTCACTAATGAAGAGGACAAAAAGGTGAATCTGATCTCAAACATGGACTTGTTTATAGAAAAACTAGTTTAGCTCCTATTGTAAATGTTTTTGAAAAGTTTCTGAAAATCTAGATAAATCCAAAAAACAAACAAAAAAAGAACTTCTCGGAAGAGTTATTTAGAAGATTTCCTTTTCTTGAGAAATATTATGTTGAAAAAATTACTGAGACCACTAAAGGAGAGTGTCAACTTTCATGGAAGGAGCAACCATGAGAGGAGTGTGGATTACAGGTAAATTTGTAAAATTTGATTGTTGGTCAAATAAGTTTTTAAATATGATATATATTTGCTCACTTATAGTTTGCATTGGGTGTGAGAGACAGACTGTAAAAAAGTTGTTACAGCCTAAGGCTTAGTTTAAAGATTAAGCCCCACCTTTTTTGATGTGAGGTGCTGCACTCTCATGAGGAATCCCATTAAGCCTCAGATAAGGGACTTTGTTTCAGAGCCTTCCTTGTTTGTATATTGGATTAAAGGTTTTTATTTCAAAACTATAAATGGGGCAGAGTGGGAGCTTGCTCTCTTTCTTGGTTCCTGAGATTGGCATTAGAGAAGAAAGTAGAGAAAGGCCACATGGAGGTAGCCAGGAGAAGCAGCCAAGATGGTGGAGTGCTGAAGGAGAAGCCAGTTTGTGCAGAGTTTGTGCAGAAAGAAGGAAGGAGATGGGGAACAGAGGTGAATGGGGCTGGTGAGCTAGCAACTTTTGATTCTAGGAAACTCGGATAAGTCAGTAGCTTTGTGAGCACAGAATGTGTGGGTTTTGGAGCCCATTGTGTGTTTTTACTTGCCCGTTGGGTGCAAGCTAGGATAAAGGTATTGGCCCACCAGTTCCTGGCTCCATTGTTGCACTACTGTCTGTCCAAATCTAATGCAAACCTGCATATGCCAGGCAGCTGTGATGCTGGCCGCGCCTGCTGGCTTTATATTAATATTATAAAAAGACTATTTTAATATTGCTGATATAAATATTTAGTTCTTCCAGTTGCCACATATAAAGTTAAGTGAGCAGTAATGTGCCCCAAACTTTAATCTCAGCTCTCTAGATACAGCATCCATATTTCTGGAATGAATATTCCAGGTGAATGAGGGATTGTCCTTAAGTCTTAGACACATAAGTTACTTATACCTGGAATATGTATTCAGTCACTTTCTAATTATGACTGATATTTTATGAATCAGGCCACACTCCAGTGCCCATCTTTTAATAACCATACTAAACTGAATAGCTAAACCTACCAAAACTTCAATTCAAAACATGAGTTATTAGATTACAATATTAAAGTCTAGTATTTTTTACCATGTATTGCAATTGTGACTTGTTGGGCAGATAAAATATATTATGCTCACTTTATTAAAGATGGCGCTGCCCACATGGAAGTCGTTGCCCAGGTGATGTTAATGTGTGTTGGGGCGGGCTGTGGGCAGGCAGGATCCTTGTAGCCTGGGGCTTGGTTCTAGGACTAAGCCTTTCCCACCCTTTTTGATGTGAGGTGGTGCAATCCCATCACACCTAAGATAAGTGACTTTGTAATAGAGACTTCCCTATTTTGTATATTGGATTAAAGATTTTGATTTCTACACTATAAAATGGGGGCAGAACGGGAGTTAGCTCTCTCTGTTCCTGAGATTATTAACATTAGAGGAGAGAGCAGAAAGGAGAGCAGAGAAAGGCCTCCTGGAGGAGGCCAGGAGAAGCAGCCAAGATGGTGGAGTGTTCAGTGAGAAGCCAGTTTGTGCAGAGTTTGTGCAGGGAGAAGGAAGGATGTGGGGAACAGAGGTGAATAAGTCTGGTGAGCTAGAAACCTTTGATTCTAGGAAACTCGGATAAGTCAGTAGCTTTGTGAGCACTGAATGTGAGTGGGTTTTGGAGCCCAGTGTGTGTTTTTACTTGCCCTTTGGGTGCAAGATAGAATTAAAGATGATGGCCCACCAGTTTTTGGCTCCATTGTTTCTTTGCCGACTGTCCAAATTCAATGCAAACCCGCATGGGCCAGGCTGCTCTGATGGCCACGGCTACTGGCTTTACATTTGGCGTAGTCTGTGGTAAGATTCGGTACAGATCGGCAAGGAGCCACCACCGCCTTTGAGTGGTGGAGTAGAGGACTGGCTGCTGTTATGGTTCCCCATGGCTGTCCTTTTGGGGATCGTAGGCTGGCTGACTTTTACAACCATGGGTGAGGAAACCGAGAGCTCTGTGGAGGAGGCTGCCCAGGACCTGCAAACCAAGCAGTGGAAGGAGCTGGAGCAAACGCAGTAGAAACAGATGCTGACCCTGGAGCTGGAGGAAGTACTGGAGGAGGAGGCCAACCAGGTTTGTGAGATTCACCTGGAAATGGAGCAGCTTTTGGAGGAGCAATCTTAGGTTTGTGAGTTGCAGATTGCCCTGGACTTTGTGGAGAGCCAGCAGTGACGGGAGGCCGGGGCTGAGGCTGAGGCCAGGTCCAGAGCTGCAAGGTCTGCAGAGCAGAAGGCTGCAGCAGCCCAGTACTTGAGCCTGGCAGTGGGAGCTGGTTTTTTCAGTTCCTCTTTGGAGGATGAGGAGAATTGGGCTGCAGTTGCAATCCACAGTCTCCATAAGATGAGAACCCAGCTGGAAGGAGCACCTACTACGGCCCCAGTAGGTCTGCGATTTTGGGACATAGGGCTGGACATGCTCTCCGGAGCAGAGATGGAAATGCTAACTGCCATTGCCACGTGCTCCTCTTTGGGACAGTGTAAGACCTGCCAGGATGGCAGGAATGAGGGGGGTGGCTGATGCCCCATGTGCGTGGACTGATTTCCTGGACTACGACTGGAGTGGGCACTGGCTCCTTTGTTGGATGGACTTACAGATTTTGGACAATGTAAAATACCCTCATGGGGATGGGGGGCAGCTTTCTGGAAGCACTCCCCTGCCCCGGGAAGCTTTTCCCATGGCTAGAAAGAAGGCCGAGGACATTTTGAGCTTTGGGCAAAGTGCTCAGAGACTGGTGAAGTGTACCTTTGTGATTGTTGAAACTGTATGATTTGTCATGTTGTAATTTGTATAATGTGCCTAATTTCCTTGTACGGGGATGCTGGTGATGTAGATTGTAGGTAGTAAAGTGAGCATAGGGGTGGATTGTTGGGCAGATAAAATATATTATGCTCACTTTATTAAAGATGGCGCTGCCCACATGGAAATCGTCACCCAGGTGATGTTAATGTGTGTTGGGGGCGGGCTGTGGGCAGGCAGGATCCTTGTAGCCTGGGGCTTGGTTCTAGGACTAAGCCTTTCCCACCCTTTTTGATGTGAGGTGGTGCAATCCCATCATGCCCCAGATAAGTGACTTTGTAATAGAGACTTCCCTATTTTGTATATTGGATTAAAGGTTTTGATTTCTACACTATAAAATAGGGGCAGAACAGGAGTTTGCTCTCTCTGTTCCTGGGATTATTAACATTAGAGGAGAGAGCAGAAAGGAGAGCAGAGAAAGGCCTCCTGGAGGAGGCCAGGAGAAGCAGCCAAAATGGTGGAGTGTTGAGTGAGAAGCCAGTTTGTGCAGGGAGAAGGAAGGATGTGGTGAACAGTGGTGAATAAGTCTGGTGAGCTAGAAACCTTTGATTCTAGGAAACTCGGGTAAGTCAGTAGCTTTGTGAGCATTGAATGTGAGTGCGTTTTGGAGCCCAGTGTGTGTTTTTACTTGCCCTTTGGGTGCAAGCTAGAATTAAAGATGATGGCCCACCAGCTTTTGGCTCTGCTGTTTCTTTGCCAACTGTCCGAATCCAGTAGGAACCTGCATGGGCCAGGCTGCTGTGATAGTGGCCGTGGATACTGCCTTTACATAACTCCTAACTTCTTTTCTCAGAAAACAGTTGGATTAGTCTACCATAAAAAAGGCAGTTTAGAAAGAATAACCAAATTTTAACAACACAAAACTTATTCTACTTATTAAAACACTTTGACTTTCTATATAGTTAGATACTGAAACTTAATTTTATGTATTTATTTATTTTATTTTGAAATTAAATTTAATGGGGCAACATTGATCAATAAGAGTACATAGGTTTCAGGTGAACATCTCTATAGCATTTGAACTGTTGTGTTGTGTGTCCGTCACCCAAAGTCAAATATTTTTCATCCCTGTTTATTTGCCCGTCTTTACTCTGCTACTCCAACCCCTCGTAATCACTTCACTTTTATCTATGTCCATTATTCTCACTAAACTTAATTTTAAAAGTTTTATTTTTCCATGTTTGATTTTATATGAAGGATTTTGAAGTGTCAGATTTTCTTTGCCCATTCTGATTTACATTTGTTCTGGTGTATATCTTGTGTATTGAGAAACTGAGAAGAAAGCTATTGGACTTGTGCTTTCTATGATTTAGAAAAATTTTTATTCCTTTGCATTTATTTTAACAGTGTTCTCTATAGGTAAAGTTCTTTTTTTTTTTTCCGTTGGTTTGTATAGAACAGACTATAATGCCTTCAATATACTAAAAGGCCTGGCGTTTATTTCTCTTTTCTAACTTTTTAATAAATATTGAAATCTAAAAAAAAAAAATCACTCTGGCTTGTGGCCTGTATATGAGGATAAAGAATATGGCCCAGTAAAAGAACAACCTAAATGAGAATTGATTTGTGAGAAAACCCAGATACATGTCCCTTATGAGAAGATTAAGTGAGATTTTAGCCCCATCTACTGTCCTACAGTGGGATCACATGTTGTATATGAAAACGAACCTGTCATGGACAAGACCAGATTAGGTGGAGAGCATAAAGCTATTACTGACTAAAAGCAGGTACAGCCAAGTGAGATTACTATGTCTCCTAGTTACTGTCCTGAAAAACAGACATGCAAGAGCATGGCTATAAGGAATTTGACAAACATTTACATGGCAAAATGATAGAATTACTCATATGCCAGTTTTAAATTTTAAAAGGTATAAAATAATAGAAATCCTGATGTGTTCGAAATAAGAATGGGATGGTGATGGAAGTCAGTATGGCAGTTACCACCTGAAAATAAGAAAGTTCACACATATGCATGAACAAGGTGATAGCATGTTTTCCTTTCTTTCTTTCTTTCTTTTTTTCTTTTAGTGCAAGAGAAAGATTTCAATATACCCATTTGGAATTGGATTAGATAGTAGACAAAACTCATAAGGACACAGAGGCTATGAATAATGCAATCAGTATATTTGATTATATAACTATGGCTATATATGAGGAAATGGGGGAGGATTCACTTCATCAAATAGAAAATAATCTTTCAAATAATTACAAAATATTAATCATGCACTTTGCTAATAAAATTAATATTATAAATCCAAAACATAAAGTGTTTATATATCATATACTCATAATATTTAAAAAAATAGAAAAAATAATATAAATATATCATAATTATTGGGAATTAAGAAGCACACTCTTAACTCTTTAATAAAAATAAAAGAAAAGGGAATTTGATTCCCGGTCAAGGCACACAGGAGAAGCGACCATCTACTTCTCCTTCCTGCTCTCCTTTTTTCCCCTCCCAAAGCCATGTCTTGAATGAGCAAGTTGGTCCCAGGCACTGAGCATGGCTCCATGGCCTCACCTCAGGTGTTAAAATAGCTCAGTTGTTGAATAATGGAACAGTGGCCCCAGATGGGCAGAGCACTGGGCCCATATGGGGGTTGCTGGGTGGATCCTGGTTGGGGTGCATGCAGGAATCTGTCTCTTTGCCTCCCTGTCTTTAACTTGATATTTTTTAAAAAGAAGTAAAATCATATATTAAAAAAAAACAATGGAAAAGAGACTGTTTTATAACAGAACCTATAGTATACAGGAAAAAGCTGAATTAAGAAAAAATTGTAACCTTACAGTACCCTATTAATGAAAATGAAAAATAAATGAGTTTCAACTTAAGCAATTAGAAAAGAATAAAGATCCCAAAGAAATGAAGAAAGAGAATGAGTAAAGGGAAAAAGGACTAATATGCTTAAAAACATTTTATTAAGAAACAATAATGTACTTCTATGTAATTTATTCTTTCAGGTCTTATATTTAGGACTTTGATACATTTTGAGTTAATTTTTGTGTGTGGGGACAAAGAGAATTCTAGTCCCATTTTTTTGTTTGTGGTTTTCCAATTTTCCCAGCACCATTTATTAAAGAGGTTTTTTTCTTCATTGTACGTTTTTGGCTTTTTTTTTTCAAAAATTATTTGCACAACATGAATGGATCTTGAGAACATCATGCTGAGTTAAATAAGTCAACCAAAAAATTCAAGAACCATACGATTTCATTAATATGTGGGAAAAAACTAAAAGCAACAAATGAACAAACGAGGAAAACAAATAAAAACTCATAGATACAGACAGGAGTATAGCAGTTACCAGAAGGAAGGGGAGTGGCTGGTAGTAAAGGGTAAAGGGGGTCAGATATATGGAGACGGGAGACTTGACTTTGGGTTGCAAACATACAATGCGATATACAGATGATGTATCATAGAATTGTACACTTATAACCTATATAATTTTTATTAACCAATGTCACCCTAATAATTTTTTTAAAAGAAATAAGTTGTATAAAACAAAACATGGCTTTTTGTGCCTTGTTGGAAGGGCCAAACACAATACTATTTCAAAGTCATCTCAGCAAAATTTTCAAAGTCTGACTGCTTCATAAACCCAAACTTTTTTACTCATTGCCTTTTTTCAAAGTGTATTGACAATCTAGTTTTGACTTTCCGTAAGTGTTTCATATCACCCAAGTTGGACCCATTTTAATGTTTCACATATCCCTACACTGATGTTAGAAACGATTGCCTACTTTCTCTATATAGGGTGCAAAAGTAAATATCTGAAGCTGTGTGAGCTACATGGTATCTGGTGTCTGTCCCAACTACTCAATTCTGCCACGGTGCTCAAAAGCAACCATAAATAATATGTAAATTAGTAAGTGTGGTGATCCAATACACAATTATTTATATATATATTTAAGGGAATTTGGGATTGAATTCGGCTTGTGTGTTATGTTTGCTAATTCTGGGTTAAATATTGATTTCAATAAGTGAATTGGCACCATTTATCTCTATGTGAATATATTAACTAATGTATAAACAAGTTCAGTTCAAAAAAAGATATTCATTTGAGTATAATAACAAGATAATAAGTGATAACAATTACAATTACTACTATAGTCATCATTTTGGTAGAACTTTTCTATAAGTCAGGCACTCTATATATATAATGTTTTACATGTAATTTCTCATTTAATATCCACAACTCTGTGAAATAGATACTGGTATCATTACCCTTTTCTAGATGCAGAAACTGAGGTTTAGACACTTAAGATACTAATCCAATGGTCTATTTGAAAGGTGGAAGTTTGAGATTTAAAGTCATGGCTGCTGAGTTCAAGTTCTAAGCAGTACCATTGAAATACTTGGAAGTCAGGGTGTCATGCACTTGGAACATGAAAGTATTTTTCCTAGTGCAGGGAGCTATTTCTCCAAGTCTATTTTTCCATGAAGACATTTCTTCTATATTTCCCCAGAGTACTTCATCACTTGGCTTCTCACCTTGCTCTAGAGTTGAGTTTTCCCCATTGTAAAAGTGAGCATTCCAACTGAGAGTTTCCTACTGTTCCCTGAATCAAATAATCATAAGGTTCAGACTGAAGCGTTATAATTTAGGTAGCATGGTCCCACTTTCTTGTCTTTTGAAAGAACTGTGTCCAGGCACAGTAATGCTTACTCTTGTAAATGTCATGAAATAAACTGAAGAAGTCTTCTTTTTGGAAGACCTTGTTCACCTGCAATGTGATGGATAGGTCAGAAACGTGAGGTTGTCATTTCTAGGCTCAAAGTAAATACTTTACCAGTGAAAATGATGAGCCTACTTTAAAAATTACTGGATCCTTGTTGGACTTCAATTGATTAAGTTCCCAAAGATGCAAAGAGTGATTAATTAGGTTCACTCAAACCTCTTTGGCAATACGAACCATAGAAATTATAACACATGCCTGAGGTTATTTGAGAGTACATCCAGACTGTTTATAGAATGTTGACATCTGACTAAAATACACCCAAAGGCAGAGTAACTCTAGAATCTGCTGAATTCCCCTTCATTTGAGAATTGTTTAAGAGAGCTTCTTAAGTGATTGCTGATAATGAAGTCAATGCAAGACTAACAAATTAACAGTCTGATCTTATATTGGGCTAGAGCAGAACCTAATGAGACAATGTGAAATTGTAAATGAATGTAGGATGAATTACAAGGGTCAGTGGTAGTTACCACTTAAACAGACTGTTTGGCATGGTGTAGTTCAACTACAAAATAAAGATTGATACAACAACAAGTACATAGAAGGAAAGATAGCAACGGATCCTTTTTTCCCTTAGAATGTTTATGTAAGAAGTAGTTAATTTGAGAACAAAGATATATTCTTTAATTGGAAAAAAAAGGTGGCTGACCAATAAATTACTGAGATGAGAGAAAACATCAGTTGTCTACATTTAAATCAACATTTAAACTGGCTCCTTCTTTTAGATTATATATTGTAAACATCTTGACTAAGCCTATGTCTCAGGACATTCATCAGAATTATGTTTTCATGCAATCAGGCAGAAATAACAGATTCTTTCAGCCTCATCTAGTGAGATCACAACCTATCATTTTGCACTCTGTAGCTACTAGGAAAGCAAAACTTTGTTTAGGTTTTGAAAATTCTCCCCTAAATAAGTGTAACAGAGGTGAGAGTAATGTCTGGCAGGTAAAGGGCTTTTTCCTTAAATTATTTTGAGGACTAAAACTTACTAATAATACACATTTAATGAATGTAGAAGATATTTTGGAATTATTCTCAGATTACTTCCTTGTTGTTTATTTATTTTTTTTTTTTCAGAGACAGAGAGAGAGTCAGAGAGAGGGATAGATAGGGACAAACAGACAGGAACGAAGAGTAATGAGAAGCATCAATCATCAGTTTTTCGTTGCGATATCTTAGTTGTTCATTGATTGCTTTCTCATATGTGCCTTGACCGTGGCCTTCAGCAAACCAAGTAACTCCTTGCTCAAGACAGTGACCGTGGGTCCAAGCTGGTGAGCTTTTGTTCAAACCAGATGAGCCTGTGCTCAAGCTGGCGAGCTCGGGGTCTTGAACCTGGGTCTTCTGCATCCCAGTCCGATGCTCTATCCACTGCGCCACCACCTGGTCAGACACTTCCTTGCTTCTTTGCCAATCTTAAAACAAAATAAAAAAGTTATGGGCATACCTTAAAGGATTTAGATTCTTGTTGCTGTTATAGCAAATTACCACAAACTTGGTGGCTTAGAATAACACAAATGCATTTTCTAGCAGTGTGGAGGTCAGAAACCCTGAAATCAGGAGACTGCATTCTTTCTGGAGGATCCAAAGCAGAATCTGTTTCTTTGCCTTTTCCAGCTCCTAGAGGTCTCTTACACTCTTTGGCTCCTGGTCCCTTCCTCCATCTTCAATCACAACAGCATTTCATCTTCAAAACTATCTCTGACTCTGACATCCTCGCCTCCCTCTTATAAGGATCCTTATGATTACACTGCACCCACTCAAGTAATTTAAGATAGTCTCCCCATCACAAGATCCTGAGCTTAATCACATATACAAAGTCACTTTTGCCAAATTAGAAAACATATTGACAGGTTCTGAGAATTAGGACATGGACATCTTTGATGGGAGGTGAGGGAGAACATTATTCTATCTACTTACTAGCATTTAGAAATTTAAATTTAACTTTAATGAGAAAAAAACAATAGAGATGAGTGAAAGAGAAAGATGCTTTGGGGAACAGTTTAAATGTATTCCTTATCACTAAAGTGACAGTGAAAGAGGTTGATAAAATTCTGATCAGATATTAAGTGGGAAATAAGTTCTGTTAAGGAAGAAATCAGCTTTCTTTTAGGAGAGTTATTTTTTAATCTGAGTCATGAGATATTTAAACAATTTATAAATTGCCTTCTCCTTCCATTACCTTATCTGTTCTACAGATATGTAAAGAAATTTAGTAAAAGATGTTTATGTGACCAGCTTCATAATTATATTCTAGTCCAAGCCAATCACTTCATATGTAAATGATTATAAGTGTCTAGTTACTAGTGTTTTTTCAAGGCTATCACCAACAATCGATCCTATAGATTATTATTCTAAACACAAATTATTTATTGACCACTTTGTTGCTTCAACCCTTTAAGTCAGGCGTCCCCAAACTACGGCCCACGGGCTGCCAATGCGGCCCCCTGAGGCCAATTATCCAACCCCCACTGCACTTCTGGAAGGGGCACCTCTTTCATTGGTGGTCAGTGAGAGGACCACTGTATTTGGCAGCCCTCCAATAGTCTGAGGGACAGTGAGCTGGCCCCCTGTGTAAAAAGTGTGGAGACCCCTGCTAAGTCATACCTCTTGAAAGACTGATTCATTGCTTAATCAATTATTTCATTAATTTACTCATTCTACTGATATGTTACTGGTCATTTTTGAAAGTTTGTGCTAGATGTTGTATGAAGTGAGGAGTGACAAGCAAAAATACATTTGTGCATGTGTTTTCACAGCCTTTTCCAAGCTCGCCACCACTGAGAATAATTTTGTTGCTCTAGGGAAAATTTAGCCTACTATATACTTAGTGATGAAGATCACAGAGTAGACTCACTTTCTAGGTTCATTGAGAAGCTCAACCATATTTCATACTTATAATATGGATAGATTACTAATTCCTCTGTGCCTCACATTTATACGCAATAAAATAAGAATTGTTGCCTGACCAGGCAGTGATGCAGTGGATAGAGCATTGGCCTGGGATGCTGAGGGTCCAAGTTCAAAACCCTGAGGTCACCAGCTTGAGTGAGGGCTCATCAGCTTGAGAGTGGGGTAACAGAATGACCCCATGGTCATTGGCTCGAGCCCTAGGGTTGCTGGCTTGAAGCCCAAGGTCACTGACTTGAGCCCAAGGTCACTGGTTTGAGCTAGGGGTCACTTGCTCTGCTGTAGTCCCCTGCTTAAGGCACATATGAGAAATCATTGGACAACTAAGGTGCTGCAACTATGAGTTGATGATTCTTATCTCTCTCCCTTCTTATCTGTCTGCCCTTTACCCTGCTTTTAAAAAAATCTGTTTTAGTCCTTACTTAATGGGATGTTTTGGAGTTTAAAGCCAATTCATATAAAGTGCTGAAACCAGCTCTTAACACATGGTAACCATTATTATTTTGCAGCCTTCAGTTCTTTCTATAAGTTTTATCTTCTACCCAAAGAAACTAATCCTTATTCTACTAATAAATAAAAGGTAAAGCTGGAGAAGTAGAGAGACTAGTGGGATAAGTTTTGGTTAGAGTGCAGGAGAGAATAAAGGAAAGAGAGAAATAAATGGAGATGGCAAAAGGTATAAAAAATATTGAATATGACCTCAAAGTAATGGTGGCATGAAGGATACCCTTGATCTCTCCTCTTGAAATTTCAAACAATTGAACAACCATAACACAGCAAAGGAACTCCAGTTGGGCTAGCAGGCTTGCCTGAAACATCCACACACTGAATGGACAAAAGGTAGAAAGGGTTGAGAAGATCACAAGATGCACTTGTGGTCTACTCCAGAGAGAAGAGAAATCCAGACTGTCTGTATTTTTGTCTATGGGTCTCCAGAGAGGAGAGAAACTTGGAGTGATTGCATCCTCTTCCTCTGAGAAGAGCAGAGATTGGGAGGAAGTTGGAGAGATACTGAACCAAAACATCAGCAGAGCATGAAGTCATGGCCAGTGTTCCCATGGTCTGCCAGCAGCCCATGCTCAGCATAAACACACAAAAATGCAAAGTATAGTCCCCCAGCCTCCCAGATCCGAACTCCCTCTCATGGGTATGGAGAGTTGACAGAGACATACCCCACAGCTAGTTATACAGAGGCACTCTTTCCCCTGAAAAACAAAGGTGCTCTGTGTTTCATCCCCTAGTCTGTTGAGATTCAAGAAGCACCCAGAGGCCTGAGGTTGTTATTGCTAAAGCTGTAAACCACACAGCATGTTCCACTCATAATCGTGACTGCAGCCCAATCTCCATCACCACTACAGCATCTCAACAAAGGCCAGCCACAAAATTTCACAGAACTTAAATTTGTAGTCCAGCACCACCTACAAAAACAACAACAACAACAAAACAAAAACAAAACCTCTTAGAAGTCTTCTATTTGTCTGGGTGTTTGGGGGGGATTTTTTTTCTTCTAATTTTCTGTTTTTCTTTAGTATTTTATTGTTGTTTTGTTTATTTTTGATTATTTTTTCTAGTTTTTGTTCTTTGTCTTTTGTTTTTCTCTTTTGTTTCATTTTTAGTTTTATTTTTTAATATATTGTTTATTTTTATTCATTGTTGTTGTTTTTTGCTTGATTTCTTAACAATACCACTTTCAGATGCCCTCAAGCTGAAAAAACAAATAACATGGCTATTCAAGAAGGAGACTCAGTTCAAAAAGAAAATGAAAAATTTCTAGAAAGCATTCTCAATCACATGAAAACCTTGGAGTTAAATTATAGAAAATTAAAAATTGAAGTTCTGAAAACTCAACAAGATATGAGAAGACACTAATAGACAACTTAGAGCTCAGAAAACAACACAAATACCTCACCAAGGAGATTGAAATTTTAAAAACAGAGATAAAGAACTCAATATATAATTAGAAAAATGAGGTAGGAAGTTTAGCTAATAGAGACTGATAGAGGAGAGAATTAGTGACATCAAAGGCAGGCAACTAGAGATGATAAAGAAGGAAAAGAAAGAGACTGAAGAACTTAAAAAAGTGAGAGAGCTCAATCAGAATTGTTTAATTCCATCGGAAAGAGCACTATAAGAATAATGTGGGGCCCTGGACAGTTGGCTTGGTGGTAGAGCATTGACCTGGCACGTGGAAGTCCCAGCTTTGATTCCTAGTCAGAGCACACAAAAGAAGCTAAGATCTGCTTATCCATCCCTCCCCAATTTTATCACTCACTCCTTCTTTCCCTCCTGCAGCCATGGTTTGAGCAGAATTGGCCCTGGACACAGTATGATTTCATGGCCTCAACTCAGGTGCTAAAAGAATAGCTCAGATACCAAACAATGAAGCAGTATCCCAAACAGGCAGAGCATTGTCTGGTACATGGCTTGCTAGGTGGATCCCAGTTGAGGTGCATGCGAGAGTTTGTTTATCTGCCTCCCCACTTCTCACTTAAGAAAATTAAAAAAGATAATGATTATTTCAGAAGAAGAACAAAGGGAAAAGGAAATGGAGAGCCTATTTAAATAATTAATGAGAAATTTCCAAACCTATGGAAACAGTTAGATCCTTGAATCCATGAAGCAAGCAAACAAAATACCTAGTTACCTCAACCCAAACAGACCTTCTCCAAGACACACTGTAGTAAAACTGTCAAAATTCAATGACAAAGAAAGAATCCTCAAGGCAGCTAGGAAAAAGAAGAGCATGACACATAAAGAAAAGCCCACCAGGTTATCATCAGACTTCTCAGCATGAACTCTATAAGCCAGAAGAGTGAACTCAAAGATTCAAAGTACTGAAAAAGAGGAATTACCAACCAAGAAAACAATATCCATCAAAATTAACTTTTAAATATAAAGAAGAAATAAAAATGTTTCCAGACATACAGAAACTGAGGGAATTTATCACCAGAAAACCCCCACTGCAGGAAATACTCAAGGGGGTTATTCAACCTGATACAAAGAATAAAACAAATCAAAACTACAAATAAATGCTCCAAGAAGGTCACGATAAGAACAAGGACAATCTGTGACCACAGTAACATGAAAGGAGAGGGGACAAACATCTGCAGTAGCAAAGGAGGATGGAGTGCATAAACATTCATAAGAAAAGGACTCTTGTATATATGAAATTATTTTTTTCAATAACTTAATGGTAACCACCCATGAAACAAACAAAACTAATATACATAGCTTAGAAAGAGAAAAAATAGAGGAAAGAAGCATGGAATATCACCAAACAAAAACAACTGGCAGAAACACAAAGAAAAAGATCCAAAAGAGACATAGTGCTACCAGAAAATAAAACATAAAATGGATACAGGAAATAGTCATGTGTCAATAATTACCATACCCTAAATATAAATGGACTGAACTCACCAATAAAGAGGCACAGAGTAGCAGATTGGATCAAAGAGCAAAACCCAACCATACACTGCCTTCAGAAGACACATCTAAGCTGCAGGGACAAATCAGAATCAAAATGAAAGGTTGCAAACTGATTCTCCAAGCAAATAATACCCAAAGAAAAGCATATGTAGCCAAACCAATATCTGACAATGCTGACTTTAAAATAGAAAGGTAACAAAAGACAAAGATGGACATTTCATAATGATAAAGGGGATATTGTATCAAGAAGACATAAAACTTCTTAATAGATATGCACCAAAACAAGAAGCACCAAAATGTATGATTTTACTTAGTGATCTAAAAATAGAAACAGACAAAAACACAACCATACTTGTAGATCTCAACAGACCACTGATGGCTTTAGATAATCCAAATAGAAAACCATTAAGAAATATTGGCCTTAAATGACACACTAGACCAAATAGACATAATAGACATTACAGAACATTTTATCCAAAAACATCAGATTATACAATCTTTTCCAGTGTGCATGGAACATTCTCAAGAATTGACCATATATTGGGCCACAAAGATGTGGAAATTAAACAACATACCTCTCAAGAAACCCACAAAAATATGTAAATTTAAATGACATATTTCTAAAAAAATGACTGGGTCAAAAAAGAAATAAAAGCAGAAATCAAAAGACATATACTCATAAAGAAGAATGACAAAACAACATATCAAAATGTCTAGAATGCTGCAAAAGCAATATTAATAAGAAGTTTTATATCATTACAGGCTTATATCAAGAACAAGAGAGATTCCAAGTAAACAACCTAACATTCCATCTTAAAGAACTAGAAAAAGAACAAATGCAACCCAAAGTCAGCAAAAGAAAGGAAATATTAAAAATTAGAGCCAAACTAAATAAAATAGAGAACAGAAAGTATAGAATAAAAATAACACAACAAAAAGCCTGTTCTTTGAAAAGATCAACAAAATTGACAAACCTCTGGTTAGACTCTTTAAAAAGAGAGAGAGAAAAGATTTAATAAAGAAAAAAGAGAAAAGACTCATATAAGCAAAATTCTAAATGAAACCGAAGGCATTAGCAAAGACATAGATATGCAAAAGATCATATTAGACTACTATGAAAAATTATATGCCCCCAAATTCAACAATCTACAAGAAATGGATAAGTTCCTAGAACTATACAATCTTTCTAGCCTAAATCATGAAGTAGTGGAAAACTTAAATAGACCTATAAGAAGGGGGAAATAAAAACAACTATCAAATACCTCCCCAAAGATATAAGTTCAAGACCAGAAGGCTATACTAGTGAATTCTACCAAACATTTCAATATTTGGTAGCTATTATTCTCAAAGTCTTCCAAAAATTGAAGCAGAAACATTACTTCTTAACATATTTTATGAGGCCAACACAACCCTGAAACCAAAACCTAGCAAAGACAAGACAAAAAATAAAACTACAGACCAATATCTCTAATAAATACAGATGCAAAAATCTTGCACAAAATACTAACAAATCAAATACAACAATACATTAAAAAAGAACACTATATCATGATCAAGTGGAATTTATTACAGGAGTAGAAGGATGACTCAATATATGCAAATCAATCAACATGATACACCACATCAACAAAACGAAGGACAAAAATTATATGATTCTATGTATAGTTGCAAGAAAGGCATTCAATAAGATACAACTGGCCCTGGCCGGTTGGCTCAGCGGTAGAGCGTCGGCCTAGCGTGCGGAGGACACGGGTTCGATTCCCGGCCAGGGCACATAGGAGAAGCGCCCATTTGCTTCTCCACCCCTCCGCCGCGCTTTCCTCTCTGTCTCTCTCTTCCCCTCCCGCAGCCAGGGCTCCATTGGAGCAAAGATGGCCCGGGCACTGGGGATGGCTCTGTGGCCTCTGCCCCAGGCGCTAGAGTGGCTCTGGTCGCAACATGGCGACACCCAGGAGGGTCGCAACATGGCGACGCCCAGGATGGGCAGAGCATCGCCCCCTGGTGGACAGAGCGTCGCCCCTGGTGGGCGTGCCGGGTGGATCCCGGTCGGGCGCATGCGGGAGTCTGTCTGACTGTCTCTCCCTGTTTCTAGCTTCAGAAAAATGCAAAAAAAAAAAATAATAATAAGATACAACATTCCTTTATGTTTAAAAACATTCAATAAAGTGCCTCAACTTAATAAAGTCCATATATGACATACCATTAGCAAATATCATGCTAATGGTGAAAAATTGAAAGCTTTTTCTTTTAAATTAGGAACATGACAAGGATGCCCACTCTCTACACTTTCATTCAATATAGTACTGGAAATCCTAGGCAGAGCTATCAGGCAAGAGAAAGAAATAAAAGGCATCTAAGTTGGGGGGGGGGGGAAGTAAAGGTATCACTTTTTACAGATAACATGATTCTGTATATAGAAAACCCCACTGGCTTAGCTGGAGTACCCCGTCCATAGGCACATATGAGAAAGCAATCAATGAACAACTAAAGTGCTGTAGCTACGATGATTCTCATCTCTTGCCTTTCCTGTCTTTCTCTCTATCTCTCTCTCTCACACACACACAGAGATATTGCAAATGACACAATGAAATGAAAAAATATTCCATGTTCATGAATCAGAAGAATCAACATAGTTAAAATAGTCATATTATTCAAAGCAATATACAAATGCAATCCTCATTAAGATACCAATGTCATTTTTTAAAGAAATAGAACTAAAAAATCACCAGATTTATTTGAAATCATAAAAGACCCTGAATAGCCAAATCAATCCTGAGGAAAAAGAATGGAGCCAGACGTAGTATCACACTACCTGACTTCAAGTTCTACTACAGAGCCAGGACAATCACAACAGCACGGTATTGGCAGAAAAACAGACATACAGACCAATGGAACAGAATCAAGAGCCTGGAAATAAAACCACATATAGATGAGCATATAACCTTTGACAAAGATACCTAAAACACACAATGGAGAAGAGAAAGCCTCTTTAATAAATGGTGCTGGAAAAATAGGAAAGTCACATATAAAAGAATGAACTTGACTACATTTTGTCTCCTTGCTCAAAAATTAATTCAAAATGGATCAAAGACCTAAATATAAGTTCTGAGACTATAAATTACATAGAAGAAAATATAGATTCTACAGTTATGGACCTTGGTGATATCCTTTATCAATTTGACCCCAAAGGCAAAAATAAATGAACGGGGTTATATCAGACTAAAAAGCTTCTGCCCAGCAAAAGAAACCAACAACAAAACAGAAAGGCAGCCAACCAAATAAGAGATGATATTCACAAACAAAGCTCTGATAAGGGGTTAATATCCAACATATATAAATAACACATGAAGTTCAGCAACAAACAAGAAAATGATCCAATCAAAAATGGAGAGAGGACCTGAACAGACGCTTCTCCTAAGAAGATGCACAAATAGACAACAGATATATGAAAAGATGCTCATCTTCACTACCTATTAGAGAAATGCAAATCAAAACCACAATGAGATACCACCTCACACCTGTTAGATTAGCTATTATCAACAAGACAATAATAACAAGTGTTGGAGGTGCTGTGGAGAAAAAGGAACCCTTATTCATTGATAGTGGGAATGTAAACTGATACAGCCATTATGAAAGACGGTATGGTGGTTCCTCAAAAAATTAAGAATAGAAATACCATATGACCCAGCAATATCTTTACTGGGTGTGTGTCCCCAAAACTCAAAAACATTGGTACACAAAGACACATGCACTCCCATGTTCATTGCAGCATTACTCATGGTGGGCAAGACATGGAAAGAACCAAAGTGTTCCTAGATAAAAGATCAAATAAAGAAGATGTGGCACACATATGCAATGGAATACTACTCAACCATAAAAAATGATGAAATTTTTCCATTAATGACAACATGGATGGACCTTGAAAACATTATACTAAGTGAAATAAGTAAATCAGAAAAAGCTAAGAACTATATGCTTTCACACATAGGTGGAATGTAAAACTCAGACTCATGAACATAGATAAAAGTAAAGTGGTTACTAGGGGTAAGGGAGGTAATGAAAAATGATTTGACTTTGGGTAATAAGCACACAACACAATCAACAGTTCAAACACTATTAAGATATTCATTTGAAACCTATGTACTCTTTTTGATCAATGTAAACCCATTAAATTTAATCTCTCTATTAAAAAAATATTGAAAGTGAAAAAATAAGAATACTAATTTTTTATTTTTTTTTTTACAGAGACAGAGAGAGGGATAGATAGGGACAGACAGACAGGAATGGAGAGAGATGAGAAACATCAATCATCAGTTTTTCGTTGCGACACTTTAATTGTTCATTGATTGCTTTTCTCATATGTGCCTTGACCACGGGCCTTCAGCAGACCGAGTAACCTGTTGCTCAAACCAGTGACCTTGGGTCCAAGCTGGTGAGCTTTGCTCAAACCAGATGAGCCCGCGCTCAAGCTGGCGACCTTGGGTCTTGAACCTGGGTCCTCCGCATCCCACTCCGACGCTTTATCCACTGCGCCATTGCCTGGTCAGGCAAGAATACTGATTTTTAATAATATGCCTTGGTACCACACTGAACCTTCAGTACTTGGAGCCTTCGGCACTTGGAGTGAAAGACAGACGAATGAGGGACAGAAAGAAAACAGACCATATAGGGTAATGTGAGTCTTAGTGATTTTGCTCTTTGTCTTTAAGAGAAATGAGTTGATACAATAAATTTCATATTGTGAAAATATTTTTCTTCCAAGAATACTTAGAATAGAAAAGAATATTTGGTTAGACCAGTAGGAATTCGTAGCATTAGTAGTGGTGAGAGTTGATAGCAGCTAAGAACAGGGTAGTGATATTGTAAGTGTAGATGAGTATATAATTTGAACTGTTTAAGAGTAAATCAACTGGTTCTGTTAATAATGATGGAATGAATGTGAATATCAAGGAGAAGAAAGTGCCACGGATGTCTCCTAAGTTTCTGGCTTGAGTATATAGCTGAATAGATAGCAGCTATATTCCCGGGAAGACTGGAGAGGTCTAGAAATTGGTGTGAAACTAGTTTTTAACTCTTTGGTAAATTTGTCCTCAAAATGAAAGCTGAGTTTATCTAGCATTGAAATGATCACTCTAGAGATGAGCCAAGAATACTGATTAACTCTGAACATATGATATTAAAATTTACTATTTCAAGGCATACAAGTTAACCAGACTGGAGTTGTGGTTTGGGGGAAAAGGTTGTTTATCAAGATAGAAGACAAAATATTCTGTGCAATATTCCTTTTTTAAATGTTTTATTTGTTTGTTTCCATTGTATAGTGAAAAGCAGAAAACTCCTCTATAAAATTGCAAACTAAACAGTATTTTCAACCCAATCAGCAAGGAAACTCAAATTCTAAATAAGTAAGAGCTTTTCTTGACTAAAAAGAGATGGTCACTATTAGACATGGTTGAAAGAATTTAAAACCATATGCAACCCTGCTAGCTGAAGTTGGAGACTTAGCTGCTACTATATAATTTGAAGATAGGAAGGACTATTTTCTACAAGAGACTGAAGAAACTTGTAGGAAATTTCATGAAAGAAGAGGAGAAAAGAAATTTGGGTTAAAAGAACAATAAAACCATTGAAAATACACACAAAATAATACTGCTAATTGTGTGAAGGGCTACAGAATCAGGCATTGGTAGACAATATTTAATCAGTGGATGTCCTCAGTATTCTACCTTCTTGTCTCTTGTCTCTCACAGAAAAAAAAAGTGAAATGAAATAAGTTAAACATTTAGATGAATGGAAAAATTTCTTTAAATTGTAATTGTCCTTGCATGAGGAGAAATGAAAAACATGAATAGTTCTATACCTATTAAAAATTGAATAAGGCATTAAAACCAATATCACATAAGCAAATAGCTTTACTTCAGGTTCTGATTTCTATAAAAGAAGAGAGAACAGATAGGTAGGGTGGATTACTGAGGCAGCCACACCTTTGTAACAATAATGTGTTTTTCCACCCAGCCAAGCGGGGGACCCACGTTTGAAACCCGGAGGTTGCCAGCTTGAGCACAGACTCACCAGCTTGAGTACGGGTCACTGGCTTGAGCATAAGATCATAAACATGACCCCATGGTCGCTGGCTTGAGCTCAAAGGCCACTGGTTTGAAGCCCAAGATTGCTGGCTTGAGCAAGGGATCACTCACTCTTCTGTAGCCCCCCCCCCAGTCAAGGTATATATGAGAAATATATGAGAAATGAATCAATGAACAACTAAGGTACCACAACGAAGAACTGAGACTTCTTATCTCCCTTCCTGTCTGTCTGTCCTAGTCTATCCCTCTCTCTGTCTGTCTCTCTCACAAAATAAAAAATAGTTTTGCTGGATACGTTTATAACATTCATAGAAAAAGTGGCCTGACCTGTGGTGGCGCAGTGGATAAAGCGTCGACCTGGAAATGCTGAGGTCGCCGGTTTGAAACCCTGGGCTTGCCTGGTCAAGGCACATATGGGAGTTGATGCTTCCAGCTCCTCCCCCCCTTCTCTCTCTCTGTCTCTCCTCTCTCTCTCTCTCTCTCTCTCTCTCTCTCTCTCTCTCTCAGTCTCTCCCTCTCCTCTCTAAAATGAATAAATAAAAATTTTTTTAAAAAAAGAAAAAGGAAGGAACTACTACATTATCTCAAATAATTCAATCTAGGAGAATGCTGACAGGTAAATTCTTCTGGTTCGCTCTGGTTCTTCCTCTTCTTCCTAGTTCTTCCTGTTCCACATTGGTCAAAGTTTCTCCCCCATGGAATATCAGTTTGGCTTCATTTTTAGGTTTCTCACCTGATTGTATCAGTTATCACCAGGAAGCCCAATTCCTCTGCCTGCCGTGTGGTACTTCCTTTGAGTCAGAAGGGATGGGAGGAACAAACATCACAAAATTTCACCTTAGTTTGTTCTGCAACTGTAGGGACAGGTTCTATGTAAAGTTAGTAGGTCAACAACAACTGGGACCAAAGAATTGGTCTAGGAGACAAAATGAGTTCGAGAAGATCTGTAGTGATAATAAGCGGTACCAGTTGCACTCAGATAGCACGAGTCTGCCTGTTAAATTCTGAAAATGTATCTCATACTTTTAGTGTTACCTTTTTTATTATTATTATTAAATTTAATGCAGTGACATTGATAAATCAGGGTACATATGTTGAGAGAAAACATCTCCAGATTATTTTGACATTTGATTGTGCTGTATACCCCTCACCCAAAGTCAAATTGTCTTCTGTCACCTTCAATCTGGTTTTCTTTGTGCCCCTCCCCTCCCTCACCCCTTCTCTCCTTCCTTGACCCATCCCCCCTCCTCCCACCTCCCACCCCCATTGCCATCATATTCTTGTTCATGTCTCTGAGTCTCATTTTTATGTCCCATCTATATATGGATTCATATAGTTCTTAATTTTTTCTGATTTACTTATTTCACTCCGTATAATGTTATCAAGGTCCATCCATGTTATTGTAAATAATCTGATGTCAACATTTCTTATGGCTGAGTAGTATTCCATAGTATATATGTACCAAAGCTTTTTAATCCACTCGTCCTCTGACGAACACTTGGGCTGTTACCTTTTTAATGAATAAAACTATTTGCAGGTTTTCTTTCTTCCTTCTTTTTCTTTTTTTTTTTTAGAGAGAGAGAGATAGAGATAGCGAGACAGATAGGAACAGACAGGAAGGGAGACAGATAAGAAGCATCAACTCGTTGTTGCAGTGCCTTAGTTGCTCATTGATTGCTTTCTCATATGTGCCTTGACTGGGAGGCTCTAGCAGAATGAGTGACCCCTTTCTCAAGCCAGCGACCTTGGGCTCACGTCAGCAACCATTGAGCTCAAGACAGCAACCATGGGGTCATGTCTATGATCCCACACTCAAGCAGGCAACCTCGCGCTCAAGCTGGTGAGCCCACACTCAAGCCTGTGACCTCGGAGTTTCTAACCTTAGTCCCCAGAATCCCAGGCCAATGTTCTATCTACTGTGCTGCTGCCTGGTTAGGCTTTGTAAGTTTTTAATGTCATATTCAAGAACACTGTTAGATTGACAACTAAACTTGTTTGCAAGATCAGAATTATTACATTTTTAAGATCTGGGACACATGTCACATATCTTTGCAGAGCATACGAGATTTACATAGCAAGCAATTTATCATTCAAAAAATATAAATTATACATTACATTGAAATTCAGAATATATTAATAAGACCTGTGCTAATAGCAAGTTTTATTAAAACCATTAATTTTACCCAAATGTATTTTTGTTTCTTATTTTATAGCACTTCTTAGAGTAAACGCAGTAATTGTGATAACATTTCTTGAGTGTCTAATGCACTTCTCAGACATCATAAAACTTGGCATGATGACAAAAATTAGATCCCTTTTAGATGGTTATAACAATATTCACAGTAAAATAAATTTAGAAATACATTTAGAAAACAGTGAACTGTATGGTCAGAAGTAGGAATAAAAATGGGCAATGCTAATGGGTTTTGAAAGTTAACAGTTTTCTTTTATATCCAAGTTACGATGAAACTGAAAATTATGTTATTACTATAAGAGATAGCTGCTTCCATTCTTCCATTCCTTTTACCATTAAATGGTGTGTAGAATATGGGTTTAAATTTAACTTGTCAATTATGGCTCTTAGTAAAGTCCCAGTGGGCTTGTGAGGAGTATTATGTTCTTCCAACTCTTGGCATTATATTCTAAGATGTCAATGCTTAGCCAAAGCAGTTACATTAGGAAAAGTGAATATTTGGAGGAAGCCAATAGTTTCTTCCTGAGAGAACAGAGCAGAACTAATAGGGAATTTGGCTGGTGCTGGCTGTGCAGTGATGCATGGAGGGATGACAGAAATGAAGAAGCTGGCTCCTTCAATTAACAGAAAGCAAACACTGGATATTTACATGTGCAAAATGATGTCATTATTGTAATCATGATCATGGCCAAACCAGTATAGCACAATATTTTAGTATGTGTGATATAGACTGCCATTAAAATGTAGATCCTTGAACCCCATTCTTTATCTACTAGATTTGCAAAAAGTTTTACTAGCTATTTTTATGCAAACTGAAAATTAGGAATTGTGAGTTGACTTAGAGTCAAGATTAAGAGTTTATCTACTAGGGGTTAAGAACATAGACCTTAAAATAAATTTACCAGGGCTGACTATTTATGTTGGGATGATCATTTTACTTCCCTTATGAGCCTTTAGTTTGGCATACATACATGCTCAATGAATGCTGGCTAAAATAATCATTGTCAAGGCAAAACTTTATATTTTAAATGCCTTTGCTCCTGACATGTTGCATTTAATGAATTCATTTCTGCTTTAAGAATTCTCTAACTAAATTTGAAAACCCGCATAATCTGGGATGTTTTTAATTGAAAAAGATGACATTCTGCATTTTTCTGGAGTCAGGGATCTATTTATTATGGTCTAGATACTGCTCAACATATTGGAAACCCTCGATTTACTTAAGTAGAAGCATCAATGTTCAGTTGTGTTAAATGTCAGAAAAAAATCAGCTGAGTTGTCCCCAAATAACTGGCACCAAGGTGAGCAATTCAGGATTATTTGAAGTTTCAAAGCAAGTGAAGGATAATTAAATCTTAGATGGATAGGGAATGAAATAACTGGGTGAGGAGTGAGAAACTCTACTAAAAAGAGAATCTAGGCTATTTTCAAGCAAACAAATTACTGGAGAGTACAATATACAACATTATTCACATACTCTGTTATGCCTCTGATATCAATAAATAATCCTCCATAAAATAAATACTTACCATAAGTGTAAGTTTGAGTTGAAATATGGATTGTATATAATGTTATCAATAACATTTTAAACTACAAATAATATTTTTAAGAGAACTGATTTTAAGTAAAATGAAGCCATCATGTTTCAGATACAACTGTGAGTTCTGAGACAATCACAGTCTTCTTAGTCTCAAGGTCTCCAAGAGAATTGCATAAGCAGTAATATATATTTTACATTATCTTCACTCTCTAACTGCATTTTCAGTTTTCTTCCCTGCGCTTGGACTATTGAAAATCATTACCATTGCAGCAAGACTAATTATTGTGCTATTATGAATACTGACATTTATTCTTAATGACTACTAGGCTGGAAGCCAAAAAGCAATTGTAATTGATTATATTCAGAAGAATCTTTTAGTTACAATTACAGTATTTGTGTAAATTTTAAAATGTGCTGTCGCAGGTATCTAAGAAAACAAATTCTCAATTGTCATTAAAATATGAAATGTAATTTTCTAAAACAATATCTGTAACTTGTAACTAATTCTGACTTCCAAAATGTTTGTCTTTTTTCCTAGCTCCCAATGTAAATGGTCCCTTTTCTTTCAACTACTCCCCCCCAATGTAGCAACATTTTCCTTGCATTCTGACTTCTTGAAACAAATTCTCTTAATTAAATAAAGTTTGAGAACTGTTTTCAAACAAATTTCCTATGGTCTACCTAGAATTTCAAATGTGATTTATGGCTTCTAGAAATGTAAGCCTCTTGCTCTTATATACTTCATGACCAAATTTCTTGTAACTACAACCAAACTGACTGTTATAGTGGGTGTTGAAGTTGTTGCATTGTTCAAAGTTTAACCATCTGATGAGAAGTTATTTTAATCTCTGCCATCTAGATCAGAATGATTTTTCTCGATCTTCTACAGTACCTTCTATTTATTCTTTTAATGACTTATAAAATTATACTGTAAAACCTATTTGCTTATCTGTATCCTCTATTAAACTATATTTTTCATGAGGAAAAGAAGAGGTAGGTCTCCTGGTGCCTAACACAAAGTCTGGCACATAGTATCCCACAAATATTTTTATGTAAAATTAACAGTGAAAACTCCACATCAGCTTGTATGAGTGGTGGGTAGGACATCTAAAACTCTATCATTGATACTCTGTTACCTTAAACGTTCCTTATGAAATACATCTTAAATTCTAAAATGAGTAAGTTGAACTAAATGCTCTCTAGAGATCATTTCAAGCTCTGAATATCTAATAATATCTAATTTCTGATGTTCCTCAGAGTTATTCTGTACAAGAGGGGCAAAAGGCACATTAAATGAACGTGCATCCTAAAGCAAATTGTGCATAAATGTATATACAAAATGAGTAAGTAATGAGAGGGAGACAGTAAAAAAAGAACAAGGAAGTAAGGAGAGTGAGATAAAGAGAGAGCAAACAGACTCTGAAATTTAACTTTTAGAGAGGAATTAAATCAAATATACCAATTCAATCAGCTAAAAAATATCAGGTATAATTGCTAATTTCACCAAAGTCACAGCTGGAATAAAAATAGATCTACTGGAATCAAAATTTTGCACAATATCTTACCTCCAAAGAAAAAGCTCACTAAAATGATGAGGATGTGGAATAAGGCTTAATTAGAACACCAGGGGGCAGTAAAGTATTTTCTTATTCAAAATAAAATGCCATCAAAACATAGTTTGTGAAATACAAGGTTTCTTTTTTTTCTTTTTTCTTTCTTTTTTTTTAAGGTGAGTGGAGGGGAGATAATGAGACAGATTCCTGCATGTGCCCCGACTGCGACCCACCTGCCAACCTTGTCTTGGGTTGACGCTGAAGTGCCAACCTTTTTTTTAGCGCTTGAGGCTGAGGAACTGGGACCAACCAAGCTAACCTCAGCGTCCAAGGCCAGCACTCAAACTAATCGAGCCACTGGCTGTTGGAAGGCAAGAGGGAAAGACGGGGAAGAGGGAGGTGGGGAGAAGCAGGTGGTTGATTCCTCTGTTTCCTGACTAGGAATCAAACCCAAGGCGTCCATAAGCCAGGCTGATGCTCTATCCACTGACCCACCAGCCAGAGCCATAAGGGTTTTTTTTATTAATGTATTGTGTTTACATAGATTCTAGTGCACCCCCCAAATACATCCTCCCCTCCCCAGTGTCCCCCAGTACATCACTCCCTGACCCTCTCCCGGTACCGCCATCCCCCATTCTCTCCAGAATTTGCTTTTCTGCTTTCATCCCATCCTATCAGCCTATCATCCCCTTTCCCTCTGTCCGCTTTCCTTCTGGATCCTTTGATCCTGCCTCTCTCTCTATTCCGCTCTTCAGTTCATATTTTTCGTCGTATTCCTCAGATGATTGAGGTCATATGATATTTTTCTTTCTCTATCAGGCTTATCTCACTTAACGTAATAGTTTTCAGGTCCATCCATGTTGTCGCAAAAAATAATATTTCCTTCTTTTTCATGGCCCCATAGTATTCCATTGTGTATATGTACCACTGCTTTTTAATTCACTCGTCCACCCAGGGGCACTTGGGCTCTTTCGAGATCTTGGCTATTGTGAACAGTGCTGCTATAAACATGGGGGTGCATTTCTCTTTTTGACTTATTGATGTGATGTTCTTGGGATATATTCCCAAATGTGGGGTGGCTGGGTCAAAAGGCAGTTTCATTTTTTATTATTTGAGGAATCTCCATACTGTTTTCCACAGTGACTGCACCAGTCTGCATTCCCACGAGCAGTGCAGGAGGGTTCCTTTTTCTCCACATCCTCGCCAGCACTTACTCTGTATTGTTTTGTTGATGAACGCCATACTGACTGGTGTGAGGTGATATCTCATTGTGGTTTTAATTTGCATTTCTCTAATGATTAGTGATGTTGAGCATTTTTTCATATGTCTATTGGCCATCTGTATGTCCTCTTTGGAGAAGTGTCTATTCATTTCTTTTGTCCATTTTTTGAGTGGACTGTTTATCTTCCTGGTGTTGAGTTTTACAAGTTCTTTATAAATTTTGATGATTAACCCCTTATCAGATGTATTGTTGAATATGTTCTCCCATTGTGTGGTTTGCCTTTCTATTTTGTTCATATTGTCTTTAGCTGTGAAAAAGCTTTTTAGTTTGATATAGTCCCATTTGTTTATCCTGTCCTTTATTTCCCTTGCATGTGGAGATACATCAGCAAATATATTGCTGCAAGTGATGTCAGAGAGCTTATTGTCTATGTTTTCCTCTAGGATGCTTATGGTTTCATGACTTACAGTTAAGTCTTTTATCCATTTTGAGTTTCTTTTTGTGAATGGTGTAAGCTGGTGGTCTAGTTTCATTTTTTTGTAGGTAGCTGTCCAATTTTTCCAACACCATCTGTTAAAGACATTGTCTTTACTCCATTGTATGCTATTTCCACCCTTGTCAAATATCAGTTGTCCATAAAAGTGTGGGTTTATTTCTGGGTTCTCTGTTTTGTTCCATTGATCTATATGCCTGTTCTTATGCCAGTACCAAGCTGTTTTTTTTAAGTACAATGGTCCTGTAGTATAACTTGAAATCTAGAAGTGTGATATCACCCACTTTATTCTTCTTTTTCAAGATTGCTGAAGCTATTCGTTTTCTTTTTTGGTTCCATATGAATTTTTTGAATATGTGTTCTATATCTTTGAAATATGTCATTGGTATTTTAATAGGAATTGCATTGAATTTATAATTTAGTTTGGGTAATATGAACATTTTAATAATGTTTATACTTCCTAACCATGAACACTGTATATGCTTCCACTTGTTTGTATTTTCCTTGATTTCTTTTATCAATGTTTTATAATTTTGCAAGTACAAGTCTTTAACTTCCTTTGTTAAATTCACTCCTAGGCATTTTGTTGTTGTTGTTGCAATAGAGAAGGGGATTATTTTATTAATTTTTCTTTCAGACAGATCATTGTTATTGTGTAAAAATGCCTCTGATTTCTAAGTATTAATTTTATATCCTGACACCTGCTGAATTCCTTTATCAGGTCCAGTAGGTTTTGACTGCGACTTTAGGGTTTTCTATGTACAGTATCATATCATCAGCAAATAATGATAGTTTTACTTCTTCTTTTCCAATATGGATGCCTTTTATTTCTTCTTCTTGTCTGATTGCTGTGGCTAGGAGTTCCAGAACTATATTGAATGAGAGTGGTGAAAGGGGGCACCCTTGTCTTGTTCCTGATCTTAAGGGGATTGCTTTTAACTTTTGCACATTGAGTATGATGTTGGCTGTGGGTTTGTCATAAATGGCCTTTATCATGTTGAGGTATGTTCTCTGTATTCCCACTTTGCTGAGAGTTTTGATCATAAATGGGTGCTGGATTTTATCGAATGCTTTATCTGCATCTATTGATATTATCATGTGGTTTTTTTCCCTTTGTTTTGTTTATGTGATGAATAACACTGATAGATTTGCAAATATTGTACCAGCCTTGCCTCCCCAGAATAAATCCCACTTGATCATGCTGTATGATTTTTTTCATATATTGCTGGATCCGGTTTGCTAATATTTTGTTGAGAATTTTAGCATCTACATTCACCAGGGATATTGACCTATAGTTTTCTTTCTTTGTGTTGTCTTTGCCTGGTTTTGGAATCAGAATTATGCTCGCCTCATAAAAGGAGCTTGGAAGTCTTCCTTCCTCTTGAAGTTTTTGAAATAGCTTGAGAAGGATAGGAGTTAGTTCTTTGAATATTTGATAAAATTCATTTATGAAGCCATCTGCCCCAGGGCTTTTGTTTGTTGGGAGTTTTTTGATAACTGTTTCGATCTCATTTGTTGTAATCGGTCTGTTTAGGTTTTCTGATTCTTCAAGATTAATTTTTGAAAGATGATATGTTTCAAGGAATTTGTCCATTTCACCTAGGTGGTCTAATTTTTTGGCATACAGGTTTTCATAGTATTTTTTTTACAATCCTTTGTATTTCTGTTGTGGCAGTTATTTCTCTACTCTCATTTCTAATTTTATTTATTTGAGTCCATTCTCTTTTTTCTTGGTGAGTCTGACTAATGGTTCATCAATCTTTTTTACTTTTTCAAAGAACCAGCTCTTGATTTCATTGATCCTCTGTATTTTTTTTAATCTCTATGTTATTTATTTTCACTCTGATCTTTCTTATTTCCTTCCTTCTACTTTCTCTAGGTTTTATTTGCTGTTCTTTTTCTATTTTTTTTAGTTGCAGGATTAAGTTGTTTATTTGAGCTTTTTCTAGCTTCTTAAGGTATGCCTGTAATGCTATGAAGTTCCCTCTCAGGACTGCTTTTGCTGTGTCTCACAGATTTTGCATTGTTGTGTGCTCATTTTCATTTGTTTCAAAGAAAATTTTTATTTCTTCCTTAATCTTATTGTTTACCCTTTTGTTGTTTAATAACATGCTGTTTAGTTTCCAAGTGTTTGAGTGTTTTTCAGTTTTCCTATTGTAGTTGATTTCTAGTTTCATGCCATTGTGGTCAGAGAAGATGTTTGATATGATTTTAGTCTTCTTAAATTTGTTAAGACTTGTTTTATGCCCTAATATGTGTCTATCTTCGAGACTGCACCATTCACACTTGAGAAGAATGTATAGCCTGCTGCTTTTGGGTGAAAGGTTCTGAAGATATCTTTTAAATCCAGTTGATCTAGTGTGTCCCTTAATTCTGCTGTTTCTTTGTTAATTTTCTTTCGTGAGAATCTATCCATTGATGTTAGTGGAGTATTGAAATCCCCTACTATTATAATATTGCTGTTGATCTCTCCCTTTATGTCCATCACAATCTGCGTTATATATTTAGGTGTTTCTATATTAGGTGCATAGATATTAAAATGGTTATCTCTTCCTGTTGCATTGCTCCCTTTATCATTATGTAGTGACCTTCTTTATCTTTTACTATATAGTCTTTGTTTTAAAGTCTGTTTTGTCAGATATAAATATTGCTACCCCATTTTTTTTAATTTCCATTTGCATAAAAAAATTTCCATCCTTTTACTTTCAGTCTATGTTTATCTTTTGTTTTGAGGTGGGTCTCCTGTAGACAGTATATGTTTGGGTCCTGTTTTCTTATCTATTCAGCTACCCTATGTCTTTTGATTGGAGCATTTAATCCATTTACATTTAAGGTTATTATTGATATGTAGTTGTTTATTGCCATTTTCTTTCTTTAAATCCATATTCCTCTTTGTGTGTGTGTGTGTGTGTGTGTGTGTGTGTGTGTGTGTACTGCTCTGTCTACAGAAGGCCCCTTAACATTTCTTGCATCATTGGTTTGGTTGTGATGAATTCCTTGAGTTGTTTTTTTGTTTTTGTTTTTTTTGTTTGCTTGTTTTGTTTTGGTCTGGGAAGTTTTTTATTTCTCCTTCAATTTTAAACAAGAGTTTTGCTGGATAAAGAAGTCTTGGTTGTAGGTTCTTGTTCTGCTTTACTTTGAATATTTCTTGCCAATCCTTTCTGGCCTCAAGTGTTTCTGTTGAGAAGTCGGATGTCATCCTTATGGGTGTTGCTTTGTAGGTGATTGACTGTTTTTCTCTTACAGCTTTTAATATTCTTTCTTTATCTCTTAGCTTTGGTATTTTGATTGCGATACGTATTGGTGTGCATCTCTTTGGGTCCTTTTTTAATGAGGTTCTCTCTGCTTCTTGAACTTGTGTGACTCTTGCCTGCATCAATTTAGCAAAATTTTCATCTATAATTTCTTGAAAGAGATTCTCTAGTCCTTGTTCTTTGTTTTCTCCTTCAGGAACCCCTCTCATGTGAATATTGTTTCTCTTCATGTTGTCACAGAGCTCTCTTAGGGTTTCCTTGGACTTTTTGATCCTTCTTTCTTTTTGCTTTTCTGCTTTCATGTCTTTACTTATCTTGTACTCTAAGTCACTGATTTGATCCTCTGCTTCATCCAGTCTGCTTTTAATTCCTTCTAGTGTAGTCTTCATTTCTGATATTGTGTTTGTCATTTCTGTCTGGTTCTTCTTTATGATTTCCGTGACCTTTTTGATGCTTACAGTTTCTTTATTGAGGTGTTCATAAAGTCCATCCATTGTAGCTTTGAGATCCTTAAGCATCCTAACAATCATTATTTTATACTCTGCATCTGGTAATTTGATTACTTCTGATTCATCCAGGACTTTTTCTGAGGACTTATCTTATTGAAGCATATGATTTATGCTTCTCTGCCTACCCATTATTCTCTGTATGACTTATAGGCTTCTTCCAGTTGTGATCTCCTTACCTAGTAGAGCCACTTTAAAGTCTTGATTTGTTTGTTTTCTTATCAGTTTTTTTTTAACTCAGTGGTATTCTTGTTTACTGATCTCAGTGGGGGGCTGATTTGAACTGTATCCGGGAATGCAATGGGAGTAACCTGAGACTCTGAAAGCTTGATCTGCCAGCTTCTCTCAGGGGGCAGAGTGCTTTCTGTGCTTCAGTAGGAGGAGGTGTATCTCAGATCTCCATGGGGACCTGAGTTACTGCCCCTCCTCCTCACTTTCTGTTTTCAGCTGTGATTTGTAGTGCTGATTGGAGCTGGAGAGCTTTCTGGAGGTGGGTCACCTGGAACCACTTTAGGCTTGTGCTGTGTGGAGGGATCAACCCCTCCCTCAGCTATAGCTGCCTCTACATTGGATGAGTCAGCTTCTCAGATCATCCCATGCATTCCTCTGCCCATCACCATCTGTCTCTCTCTCCCCACTTTCCTTCTGGAAGACAAGCCAACCCTCTCAGCCCACCTCATTTCCAGGTCTCCAAGGCAAGTGGCTGTGAGCAATATTTTCTGCTTCTCTTTGTAATGAGAGCCCTTCCTGGTCTCAGCCTCACCACCCCTTCTCTTCTAGAAGCAGGAGAACTCCCACTGTGCCCTGCACTCTCTATCAGGCTCAGTGTGTCTTCTTTTTTGCTCCTTAGTTTTTTTTTTTAATTTTTATTTATTTATTTATTTACTTTTTACAGAGACAGAGAGTGAGTCAGAGAGAGGGATAGACAGGAACAGACAGACAGGAATGGAGAGAGATGAGAAGCATCAATCATTAGTTTTTCACTGCACGTTGCAACACCTTAGTTGTTCATTGATTGCCTTCTCATATGTGCCTTGACCGCGGGCCTTCAGCATACCGAGTGACTCCTTGCTGGAGCCAGTGACCCTGGGTTCAAGCTGGTGGGCTTTTCCTCAAACCAGTTGAGCCCGCACTCATGCTGGCACCCTTGGGGTCTCGAACCCAGGTCCTCTGCATCCCAGTCCGATGCTCTATCCACTGCGCCACCATCTGGTCAGGCTTGCTCCTTAGTTTTTGAGACCTGTTCTTGTGGTCCAAAGTTGGTTTTTCACACTGATTATTCCTAAATTAATTTGTAATTCAGTTTGGTGGTGTGAGCTGGAAGTCTGTGCATCTGCCTACTCCACTGCCATCTTTGTGTCTGCCACCATAAGGTTTCTTATAGCACCTAAAACCAAACTAAAATAAAATATAATGTAGTGTTTTAAAGTAATGTTCTTTCAGCTTTATGTAAAGATACCAAGTCCAAATGAACTTTTAAAGAGTTTTATTAAAAAGAGGAGATTTATTAATATGCTGGCCACATATAACTATCATGGGGCATTGCTGACCCAAATCATGCTGTCCAGACTATAGCCCTGAGGCAGGTTATATACCTGTGATGGCAAACCTTTTTATAAAAACCTCCCACTTTTGCAGTGCTGGTCAACCTGGTCCCTCCCTCCCACTAGTGGGCATTCTAGCTTTCATAGTGGGCCAATCACGGTGCCATTTGGTTGCTCTGCTACCATCCATCATGAAAGCTGGAACACCCACTAGTGGGCGGGAGGGACCAGGTTGACCAGCACTGCAAAAGTGGATGGTGGGATTTTTTTGTTTTTTGGGTTTTTTTTTTTTTTTTTTTTTTTGCATTTTTCTGAAGCTGGAAACAGGGAGAGACAGTCAGACAGACTCCCGCATGCGCCTGACTGGGATTCACCCGGCACACCCACCAGGGGCGACACTCTGCCCACCAGGGGGCGATGCTCTGCCCATCCTGGGCATCGCCATGTTGCGACCAGAGCCACGCTAGTGCCTGGGGCAGAGGCCACAGAGCCATCCCCAGCGCCCGGGCCATCTTTGCTCCAATGGAGCCTTGGCTGCGGGAGGGGAAGAGAGAGACAGAGAGGAAAGCGCGGCAGAGGGGTGGAGAAGCAAATGTGCACTTTTCCTGTGTGCCCTAGCAGGGAATCGAACCCAGGTCCTCCGCACGCTAAGCCGACGCTCTACCGCTGAGCCAACCGGCCAGGGCAAAAGTGGATGGTTTTTATAAAAAGGTTCGCTATAAGGTTATATACCTTTGATCACACACAGGTTGACGGGAAAAGGAGAAGGAGGGAAAGATGACACAATTCATTAGCAAGCTTATAACATTTGTCTATAGGATTTATAAAAAATATTTCTATATATTAAAACTTATAAGGTAACACAATAGCAAAAATGTTGTTTTACATATTAAAAAACATTCCCAAATCTTTCAGTGTTCATCTGATATCCCTTTGTCTAGAGGTATATACATTAACTATATGCCCTTAAGATGGGAGGGGGAGCCTACATGGCACCAGGGGATGAGCATCTGTGAATGGCTCATTGAAAGAAGGAAAGAAAGAAAAAGAAAGAAAGAAAGAAAGAAAGAAAGAAAGAAAGAAAGAAAGAAAGAAAGAGGAAAGGCTTCACTTAAACTCTCTTCCCTTCCCCCCATATATAGCTAGGTGTTTATTCTCTTCCTCACAAGTGCGGGGGAAGGGAGACAATTCAAGTTTTCTTTCTACTTCCATTCAAATCCTAGCACAAAATCTTTCTATTTACAATATAATGCTGTCATCCATCCTGAGTTGGTACAAATCACACACAAGTATAAAAATCATATTTACACAATCTCTCTGTATCCTCAGCCCAAATTATAAAATGCCCTTTAAGCTTCTTGGTAAAGGATGTTTTCTACAAAGTATGTCTCTGCAAGCCATAAAAACTCCCTCATCCTCTCCCCTCACTTCCTACAGAAAGGAGAGAGCAAAAAACCTGACTCTTTCTCCTAAGATATTAATATTAATTTTTCAACTTTTTAGTACCTTACCACAGTAGCTAAATGAAAAACTCAATTTTAAACATTTTTCACTCAACCCTATTTATTTAATGCCCATTGTGTGTAGACTCTCAAAAAATACAAGGTAGGGTAAAAGTAGTTTTACGGTTGTAAGTATGGGAAGCAGGTTTTTTCTTGTACTACTATTTATTCATTATTGTATTGTATTCCATATGAATAACTATAAATCTACTTTTGTTCCACCAGGTTGAGGAAATTCCTGAAGAAATAATATGCACAGTTCATATTTAAAGTGGATTAATTTTTAAATCCATTATCCTTCCAATGTTATGTTAGTCAGTGCTTCCTAATTTAATTTAAACCAAAGTAACTAATATATGTGCCCTTTATAAAAGCAGACTATAATCATTTCTTTAAATTGAGATATAATTGACATATAACATTATGTTAGTTGCAGGTGTGCAACATAAATATATATATAAGTGATCATCACAGTATTAACATCCATTATAATACATAGTTACTTTTTTTTTCTTGTTATAAGAACTTTTAAGATTTACTTTCTTAGAAACTAAGCTATAAATTCTTGAGTGGTTTTCTACTTTGTGCAAATACTCTCTGAATCAATGCCAAAAACTAGCTGAGTGCAAATTTCCTTTCCCATTATTCAAACTGCTTCAAATCATAAAAAGGATAGTCTTTGGGGCTTGTGTTTTTAAGAAATCTTTTTTGTTAACAATTTATTTTATTTTATTTATTTAGACAATTAATTTTAACAGAGTGACATTGATTAATTAGGGTACATAGCTTCAGAGGAAACATCTCCAGGTCATTTTGACATTTGATTATGTTGTATACCCATCACCCAAAGTCAAATTGTCTTCTGACACCTTCTATTTGGTTTCCTTTATGCCTCTCTCCTTCCCTCACCCCTCACTTTCCTCCATTCTCTTCCCTAAGAAATCTTTTTTGTATGCGAAGAAACATAATAAAAATTTTAGAGCTAGAAAGTACAAAGAATAATTGAAAATAACTGTTCTGGCCCCTTTGTTTTTGTAGTTGAAGCAATTCTCCAACATCACACTTATTTTTCTAGCACTATACTGTCCAGTATTATAACCACTAGCCACATGTCACTATTTGAATTTAAATCAATTACAACAAATGAAAGTTTTACAATGCAGTTTCTAATTTCACTAGTTATATTTCAAATGCTCAATAGCTGCATCTAGCTAATGACTGCCGTATTGGACAGGCAGACATGGAACATTTCCATCATGGCAGAAGGTTCTTTTCTATCACACTGGACTAGAGGGAAAACTGGAATGAAACTAGATCTCTTGAGATGATGTGCCAAAGAAATTGAATCAGAAAAGTGTGGTGTCACCAGATACATAAAAAAAAAAAGATTGTTTCAAGAAGAAAATAGTAATACATCAGAAGTGTCAGGCAGATGGAAACTGAAAAGGGTCTATTGATTCTGGCATTTAGGGAATCTTTTCCATAACTTTATACATTGCCTCCCTGCTTCCCAGTATCCTAACATAACATCATGATTTTCCGGGAGAGGAAATAATTGCAACAAATGAAATTACTGAATTATAAAATGTATCAATTAATCAGTAGTGAAACATATCCACTTTTAATTTTTGTAGTGTAAACTTTGTAAAATGTTTGTAAAAATATACACTGAAGGACAGATGAACTAGTATGGCATCTTTTGGAGACATCAACCACTACCTGTATGCCCTCTGGAAACTTCTTCATTCATAGAAGATGCTCCTATTGGTGCATTTCAGCAGGAGAGAAAGGGCCTAAAGCCAAGTTTCAGAGTAGAATTAAAAAAACCAATGGGAAGGAAGCAAAACAACATCAAATAACTTTTCTTCTAAAAAGATGATAGAGAAAAGAGAGGGTGGTAACGTATGAAAGATCAGGAGTTTGTTTCACTGTTCTATCTGCTTTAAGAATAATAAATGAGCTTCAGACTAGTTCATGAATCTTGTGAAACGAAGTACAAAACTTCCTAGGTTTGTGCATTTGTGTCTTTTTCTGTAGGTAGAGTGTGCAGCATATCTATTATAGGTTGTCAGATGGGTGAATCTGAAAATAAAGAAAACTGAACAAGGTCCCAGACGAAGCAGGCAAGAAAAGGAATCAGAAAGAGAAGAGAGAAGTGAATCTTAGAAAAGAGTACAAAAGTCTCACTTTTGGTCATCATTGTGAAGAAAGGCTGGCTAACCAAATTGAGAAGCCCTTCAACGCTGTCCCAGGAACTTCAAATTTCTTTTTTATTTCACTCTGGTTTTCTCCAAATATTTTTTTCCAAATAGGACCTCTCTTTAGAAAATTGTTTCTGTTAAACAACATATTATATCTTGTAGAAAATAAGTAAGAACACAGATTATAAACTAATGCATCAACACATACTAATTAAGCATTTACTATAAGCTGATTCTGCTTAGTACTGTGTTTTAAAATTTTTTCGTATGTTTACTTTTACCAAGACCTGTACTATGCAAAGAAACATCTGTGCCATATAATTTTAATATTTTTCATGTATTTTGTACATTTTGGAATCTTTTATTTCATATTTATCATACCTAATTTATTTTCTGCCTTTATTTCAGCATATCCAAAATCTTCATTGTACTGTACATTAAGTCACAATACCTAGGTAGCCTATCTAATTATAATGTGTTATTATTTCCATTAACTTGTTTATATTTGTTTTACACTAAGTTGATGTTTGAAATTGTATTGTTCTGATTGTTCCTTAATAACCTGTAGTAAAAAGCCCAACATCAATATAACATTTATTAAGTAATGACTATGTTAAGGAGCCTTAAATTAATTGCACTGCTTAATTAGCCCAATGATTTCAGACATAAGTATGCTATTACCTTGTTTTATAGGCAATATATGCAACAATTCTTAAATCTTCAGAGTTCATACTAAAGCATACTTGTAAGAACAATAAATTCTCTGACTCCTTGAATGTTACATTTTGGGAAGAAGATATAAATTAAACAAATAATGATACAATTACTTAATTACAACGTGTAATATGAAAGGCCAAATTGGTGTAGATAACTCTGGTAGGAGAAACAGCAAAAATTTCCCTAAGGATTTAAAAAATGAACAAAAACGTTTATTTGCAAAGCTACTCTATATGCATCTCTATGTTCATTGCAGCATTATTCATGGTGGCCAAGACATGGAAACAACTAAAGTGTCCTCCAATAGGTAATTGGATAAATATGTGGGGCATATATACTATGGAATACAACTCATTCATAAGAAAAGATGAAATACTACCATTTGTGACAACAAGGATGAACTTTGAGAATATCATGCTGAGCAAGATAAATCAGACAGAAAAAGTTAAGAACCATATGATTCCACTCATATGTGCGATATAAAACTGAAAGCAACAAACAGGTAAACAAGAAAAACAAACCAACAAAAAACATATACACTGGCAAGAGTATGGTGGTTATCAGAGGAAAGGGGGTGGAGGGATAGTACAAGATAGAGGCTCAAATATATGATGATGTTGGAAGATAATTTGCCCTTGAGTGGTGGGTACACAATGTAATATACAGATTATGTAGCATAGAAATGTACACTTGAAACCTATATAATCTTATTAACCAATGTTACCCCAAGAAATTTAATTTAAAAAAATAAATGAAAAATTAAGGATAAACGGCAGAAGAGAAAATAAAGCAAGAGGCTAAATGGCTTGAGATACTGTTGGAGAAGAAGCAGACTCACAATGAGCTGATAGCTAATTCTTTGTTTTGTGTAACATGGTAAAGGAAAACAATCTACTTCACGATTTATAAGCATTGCAGAGGCTGGATTTAGATGTAGCAATGTACTTTAGCTGATATTTTTTGTCCAAACTGAGACAGTATTGACAGGCTATAAACCCTCCTGGAGCATTTCATTCTAAATTCATTCAAGATTTGTTCCTTTCATCAGCTGTAATGTAGGCTAGGAGATAATGAAGGGGTGGGGTTCTGAAATACAATTACATTATTTCTGCAAGGGATATGATAACCTCTGGGAGGGAGATGCCAACAGAAAGGAGGTTACAAATTGGAGTCTGCAGATAGGCCTCAGGGAATGTGGGAATGGCATTTAGAAAGATGTAGGGGTGAATTTTGCAGGCTGTGGCTGCAATATCCACTTCATAAAAGAAGAACTAGTTTAAGATTTGGTGGTTTTTTGGAAATTCCGCTTGTTTCTGCTGAGGTGAAAAGATGAGATACCATCTCTTTGTAGAGTCATCTCTTAAATATTTGTTTCGTGAAATCTATCACTCCAAATCTTTTTTTTTTCTTTTGGTAGAATATAAGAGCCATCAAGGGCAGAGGTGGGGCATTGTTTAAATTTTCATGCTTTTATAACTTTCTGAAAAATTGTATATTAACTTAATTTTCAATGCATTTTGTGTCTCATTAAGGGAGAATATAAACATTGTTTAAAAACATAAATAGTCCTAAAAGGCTTAGATATAAAAACTCTCTCATCTTCTTGACTTTTCTTCTGAGTAGGCAACTGTTTAAATCATATTACCTGTTTTATCTGCAATCTACCAAATTTACAAATAACACTTGGATACTGTTCTTTTTTGATTCGTCAATTTAGATATTATGTACATATTAGAATTCTACTATGGAAAAGGAGCATTTCTCTCTCTCTCTCTCTCTTTTTTTTTTACCTCCTCTCCATGCAAAAAAATCCTGCCAATGTGGTTATATGACACTGATTAAACCCATATTGGTTGCTTTCATAATATGACTCTGGTAAGAAAGAAGAATGCAATAATTATATTTCCTTAAATATATGTTTTTGTTTGTTTGTTTGTTTGTTGTTGTTGTTTTTTATTTTTTTATTTTTCCTAAGCTGGAAACGGGGAGGCAGTCAGACAGAGTCCCGCATGCGCCCAACCGGGATCCACCTGGCATGCCCACCAGGGGGCGATGCTTTGCCCCTCTGGGGTGTTGCTCTGTTGCATCCAGAGCCATTCTAGCACCTGAGGCAGAGACCACAGAGCCTTCCCCAGCGCCCGGGCCATCTTTGCTCCAATGGAGCCTCGCTAAGGGAGGTGAAGAGAGAGACAGAGAGGAAGGAGAGGGGGAGGGGTGGAGAAGCAAATGGGCGCCTCTCCTGTGTGCCCTGGCCAGGAATCAAACCTGGGACTCCTGCACACCAGGCAGACGCTCTACCGCTGAGCCAACTGGCCAGGGCCTGTTTTTGTTTTTTTTATAGAGTTATTACATAAATAACATTTTAATTTTTTAAAATTTTCTTATTTGTTGACTAAGTTTCCTCACACCCTTCAAACTTTCTGTAAAATACTGCATGTACCTTCACCTCCAGTCTAGACTGGATGCTCTGGGGACCTGACATGCAGCTCTCATTCTGGCACTTTCATTTTATCATTATGAAACATCTCTTTGCCCTTTTCATGTGTTGAAATCCTGTTTATTGGATGCCAGAAACATTTTTGAATTGCTCTGTCCTTGGCTAAATCATATTTCCCAATCTTTTTTTTTTTTCTTTTGTATTTTTCTGAAATGAGAAGCAAGGAGACAGAGAGACTGACTCTTACATGTGTCCGACCGGGATATACCTGGCATGCTCACTAGGGGGCAATGCTCTGTCCATCTGGGGCATTGCTTCATTGCAACTGGAACCATTCCATTGTCTGAGGCAGAGGCCATGAAGCCATCCTCAGCGACCGGGCCAACTTTGCTCCAATGGAGACTTGGCTGCAGGAGGGGAAGAGAGAGATAAGAGAGGAAGGAGAGGGGGAGGGGTGCAGAAGCAGATGGACGCTTCTCCTTTGTACCCTTGCTGGGAATCGAACTCAGGACTTCCACACGCCAGGCTGACGCTCTACCGCTGGGCCAACTGGCCAGGACTAACTTCTTTCTTTCCTTTCTTTTGTTTTAATTTTGTCATTGATGAAAGAGAGAGAGAGAAAGGAAGGAAGAGAGAGAAAGAATCATCAAATTGTTGTTCCCTCAGCTGTTCTATTTTGTTATGTACTCATTAGTTGCTTCTCATGTTTGCGTTGTGTCCTGGTTTGAAATTAAACCCATGACTTCGAAGCTCTAGGATGATGCTCTATCCACTGAGAACCCAGGTAAGGCCCCCAGCAACTTTTTATGTAAAATTGACTTTGTGTGATGGGTATACCCCACAATCAACAGTTCAAATACTGTAGGAATGTTTACCTAAAACCTACCTGTACTTCCCCATGTATAAGATTCACCTTTTTTTGGAAAATTAGGGGTCTAAAAACTGGGTGCATCTTATACAGTGGTTGTAGATTTTTTTACTTGCATTTCCCACTTTTTCATGCTTGTTGTCTTTGAGCTCATTGTTGATTACAATGATTCATCATCAGACACAGTTGAGGACAAACCAATGGATGGTAGTTTTGACAGTGATGAGGAGCTGTATGAATTTTACGATGAATAAAACTTGAGTTCAATAACTTTATGTAATACACTTTTTATTTCAAATTTCAGGCCCCAAAATTAAGGTGCAGCTTATATACATGGGAGTGTGTTATACATGAGAAAATATGGTATGTACTCTTATTGACCAGTGTAACCCCATTAAATTTAATTTCTAAATAAATTTTTCAAAATAGTACATAGGAGTTGGAAAAGAGCATGGAAAATAAATTTTTGAGAATCTCCATGCCTAAAAATTATTTATATTTTTCTCTTTTATTGACTGATGGCTTGGCTGTGTAAAAAATACTAGATTGGAGATTAGTTCTTTCTAGAAATTTGAGCATCCCATTGCATTGCCTTCTGGATTCCAATGATGTTATTGCCAATTCTTATACCATTATAGCCCAGTCCCTTTTGTTGCAGTTTTATATCTACAGACTTTATTATAATTTCACTAGTTTTTCCACCAATGTTATTTTGTTGGTTCAGGATCTAATATCATACAAAATTCCACATTTTATCCACTTGTCATGTCTCTTTAGTCTCCTATAATCTATGACAGTTCCTGAGTCTTTCTTTAGCTCTAATGACTGACACCTCTGAAGGGACATTATCTTATAGAATATCCCAGAATATCCCTCAATTTGGGTTGTCTTGTGAGTTCAATTGATTGTTCACTTATGCATATTTGGTGAAATAACCACAGAAGTAACATTGGTATCTCCTCAGTATATTATATCAGAAGAATCATGATGTTTGCATGTCTTATTATTAGTGATATTAACTATGATTATTTTATTATATTGGCCTTTGCCTAGATACTCTACTGTAAAATTGCTATTTCCCCCTTTATAATTATTATATATTTTGTGACTGGATTCTTTGAGACTATAGAAATATTTTGTTGCTCATCATAATTTTAACCCAAACAAAAAAAAAAACTTTATTTTTTAGAGTAGTTTTAGATTTACTCAAAAAAAATTGAGACAATAATAGAATCACCATATCACCCATGTCCACCCACACACACAAACACATAGTTCCTCCTACTCTATCATCTTATTTTAGTATGGTACATTTGTTATAATTAATGAGCCAGTATTCATACATAATTATTAACAAAATTACATAATTTATTCAGATTTTTTTTTGTTTTTTAACCTAATGACCTTTCTCCATTTCTAGTATCCCATCTAACTTACCAAATTTATCTTTAGTTATGTTACCCTTAGGATCATTCTGGATATAAGTTTCTTGGATTTCTTTTTGTTTTGATGTCCTTAACAGTTTTGTGGAGTACTGTTCAAGTATACTGTAGGTTCGTTCCCTATTGGAATTTTTCTGGTGTTTTTCTCTTATCCTGGGGATTTGGTTATTAGGAGGAAGTTTAGAGATGTAAGCACCATTTCCATCTAATCACATCAAGAGTACATACTGTCAACATGATTTATGGGTGTGGAAGTCAACCTTGATCAGCAGGCTAAGGTAATAATGTTTGTCAGATTTCCACACACGAAAATTTCTCTTTCCTCCCATTTCTATGTTGTACTCTTTGGAAGTAAGTCTCTATTTGCAGCCCACACTTAAGGAGAAATTATGCTCCCTTTTCTTTAGTGTGGAGTATCTACATCAATAATTTAGAAATCTGCATGAAAGATTTGTCTCTTCTTCCACAGTTATTAATTTATTCAATCATTTATTTATAGCAGTATGAACTCATGGATATTTTATAGTTTGGGTTATAATCCAACAATACTTTATTTATTTTGTAGCTCAAATTGTTCCAGCTTTGTTCATTAGTAGCTTTTTTCAGCTGGCTCTCATGTCCCTTTGCTTTGATATACTTCCATTAATGTGAGGTTGTTTTTGAGCTCTTCCTTACTTTCTGGAACTATAAGATGCTCCAGACTTACCTTATAAATTTCTTACACCAGTCCTAAGAACAGCCATTTCGAAAGGAATACTGGTTAATTTTAATTGAAGAATCATATTAGACCCCAAATTTGAGAAACAGATATCCTCTCCTTCCCCTTTTTAAACTCTTTTTTTTTTTTTTTTTCTGTATGGGAACTTTAAAATGTTATCTTCATCCAAAGAGTCTAATATTTCAAGATGATTTTATTCAGTTGGGGAGCTGTTTTCATTTAATTTGATAGGCCCTCACCCTTTGGGCTCATTCACTTGGGAGACTTAGATCCTTCGATTCTGAGAAATTTTCTTGCATTATTTATTTGAGGATTTCCTCTCCCTGTTCTCTGTTCTTTGTTCTCTCTTTCTGGACTTCCTGTAGGCTGAAGATTAAACCTTTGGAATTTATTCTATATTTTTATCTTTAATACTCTATTGTCCATCTCTTAATACATTCTAATTGATTTTCACAATTATTTATTTATTTATTTTGTGATAGAGACAGAGAGAGGGAAAGACAGGGACAGACAGACAGGAAGGGAGAGAAATGAGAAGCATCAATTTTGTGTTGCATCACCTTAGTTGTTCATTGACTGCTTTCTCAATGTGCCTTGACAAGGAGGCTACAGCAGACTGGGTGACCTCTTGCTTAAGTCAGTGACCTTAGGCTCAAGCTGGTGAGCCTTGTTTAAACCCGATAGCCCGTGCTCAAGCTGCCTACCTTGGGGTCTAGAACCTGGGTTCATGTGAACCTGAGTCCAAACGAGTCCCATTCCAACACTCTATCCACTGTACCACTGCCTTGTCAGGCCACAAATTTATTTTTTAAACTCTTCTTCCCCTTCGCTCCCCTCCCTGTTCCTCCTTCTCTCTTTCCTCCCCTTTTCCTTCTGCTCTCCTTCCCTTCCCCTTCCCATCTCCTTCTTCCCCACTTCTCCTCCTCCTCCTTCTTTTTCATCTTTTTCTTTCTTCTTATTCCTTTCTCCTCCTCTGCTGTCTTCTCCTTCCTCTTTCTCCTTCTCTTTCTTCCTCTACTTCTTCATGGATTAAGACTCGAAGGGCTATTTCACATTTTGTTCCTTTAAAATAAAGCATCTTATCTTTGTTTCATGGATATATCACTCCTATTTCTCATATTAATTATATTGCCTTTGAACTGTTTTTGCTTTGCTCAGCCTCTAACTCCATGGAGTTACTTCTCTCAATTGATTTGTTTTAGTTTTTCTCTGCCACTCTGAAGGCATTCCTCAAATATCCAGTGATTCTTGTTTAGTGATCACTAACCAAGCAATTGAATAGACTAAGCATTTGTGCATGTGTTTGAGAGTTGGGGAAATAAATTCTGTAGACTAGAAAGCTTCATTCAAGGATGATCTAGTAATCAGTTATTTTCTTATTGTTGAAGACATTACAATCTCAGTTTTGAGGCTTATATCCTGTGAGATAGGTCAGGTTTTTCCTAGAAATATCCTAGAATCTCCCTCCTGATATATAAAATGTGACTACTACAATTCTGGGTGCTGATTAAAAAAAAGAACCTGGAGTAAAAAAAAAAAAGGAACAGAGAGAGAGAGTGTGTCACCATTTAGAATATAAACTTTTATTAATGTTTCTCTTTTCAGTATGGTTCTATTTTTAGCCCAGTACCTTTCTTTATCCTCTTTTGTGTTATTATTCCAGATTTCAAGCTTCTGTGATCCATATTGCCTAGAAGACACTTCCCGATATCAGATAAAAAAGAAGGTAGTTAGCAAGATGAGCTAGGTTTGGGCCTCTGGTGGCCTAAAATTTTTCAAACAACTTTCTGTTTTTAGCATAGAAACTTGCTCACTTGCAAGTTTGTCACTGATGACCAGGTGTCATCAGTTCCTGAGATTTTCCAGCTATCTGCAGTGGATTGACTTTCACCAGTATCATTATTCTTGATAGGCAATTAGATTAGATTTTCCTTGCTTCACTTTACCAAATTATTTTTATTTTTTCATTTTTTCCACTTCTTATGTTGTGTTTTAATGTTATAAATGCTTCATAGTTTTACTGAATGTAGTTAGCAATTTCTTTTCTATATACTACTTTCTACAAAATTTTGGAAGAAAAAAAAAGGAATGAGAAAAATTTTTGAGTTGGCATCTTATTATTAAACCAAAAACAAAGTGGTTGAAATAAGTGAAGTAATATAAATGTGAAACCTAATACATTTGAGGAAATAAACTAGAATCTATTAATGAAACTGTTCGATTGATTATCTTCCAATATAAATTTTTTACCTGGTAATTGTAATTTAAGTGGGAAGAAATGTTTACTAATAAATTTTGTTATGCTTGTATAAGTTCTTAAATTTTTAGAAGTTGCAACATTTTGTGTTTGTCAAGGTATCCCGTCTAAATAGAATGCCAGTTATAGGTGCAGACATGACAGGCAGAAATTGCTAGTCAGTCTCCAGTATTTATTTTTACCATTTCTTCATTAGTAGAATGTTGCAGTAATGTAATGTTATAGTAATTAAATATATAGAAATATAGAAAATATGGAAGATATATAAAAATAATTAGGATATAATATTAAAAGCAATTAAGGAAATTAAAAAAAAGTTACGTCATCTGGATACGAATTAATATAGTGTGTACAGATATGATAAACAGACTCTGTCTTTTGTGAAGGGCCCAGTAAGTGTGTGTGTGATATTATATACATAAGAAGTGGCTTGATGTCATAACTCTGTAAATTAACATAAAGAAGCTTCCCTAGGAACACCTTAAAAGTGTTTTGATGTAACATTTCAGTAGATTAACATAAAAAGGACTCCCTGCAAGGAACTCCCAAAAAGGTTGTTTAAGGTGATAATCCTTAGATTGACACCTGTGCCAGAAAAAGGTACTAAAGCTAAGCGCACCCCCTCCCCGCAGTAGTCGCCCAGACTCCAACGTTGAACATGGACTGTCTCCATGCTGCTTTGACCAAAGACAGCTGAGAGGAGCACGCTGACGGGGCCCCCTTGAGCTGTACCCAGGCACGCCAAAAGGATTTGTGAGTAATAAACTGCCTGTGTGATTCTTGCAACTAACTTGTGTGTGGTCGTGTCTTTCTTCTGATGGCAGTTGGTCTCGGCACCGATAAGTAGAATCCTCATAGCCACCTCAAGAGTAGTAGTCTCAAAGAGGCTGCCAGACCTGCAGTTAAGCGGGAGTGTCCCACTGTATGGAGAAGTCGAATTGGAGACGCCTGATCTATGAAGAGCTCGGGTTCTACTGGGACAATGAAACATCAGTTTTTGGCTCAGTAAATGGACACTAGAGTAAATATGATATTCTTCACCTTTCTTGAAACCAGTTGTGGCTATGGATTTAAGTTCTGGCCAACATGATATAAACTAAAGAATGTATAAAATAAAACTTTTTGATTATAACTTTTACTGAAATGGGCATGAATTCTATTTTGTCTATTTTCTTTTCCCCCTGGTTGGGATACAAATGTTTTGATGAGCCACCTTTTATCATTCAAACAAAGAGAAAGTACACTAGCAATGAAAAGTAAAAAAAAATTGAAAGAACCTGGTTTCATGATATTTGGTAGCTCTAGGTTGCTTATACTTGGATTATTGGGTTTGAGAGAAAAAATGCCTGCATGTTAAAGACAAAATTATTTTAGGTTTTATTACAGCAGTTAAACCTGACTTTTGCATATGGCATGAATATGTGCAACTGCTTCACATATATGCACACAGATAATGGGACGTTCAGATAAATGACAGCATTTAAAAATTTTGTGATTATCTTTGTTTTATTTTGTTTTTGTTTTACTTGATAATATGCTGGGTTTCTGCTAAGCCTAAGGGTTACTTTATAGATGATTATTGGATATAAAATTGCAAAATGGAATGTACTTTGTACAGAAATATTTTCAACAAACTATAGATGTGAATGTGATTTTTGTAATCTGTTTCTTAGGACTAAGAGGAACTATGAAATAAATAGTCATAAAATGGTCCACCTTATATGTACTATATGAGTGTGTGTTTTTTCCAAATAAAATGCTTGACATATTTTTATCTTTTGATCTCCAATATTTAATTTGGCTTTTTGCTGACGTTCTTTATGACTGTGACTATCTTTGGAAGATTTTTGGAAAGAATCAAACTGGAGTAATGTGTGTGTGTATATATATGTAAATAGGTGTGTGTGTGTGTGTATAGATGCATATACCCGAGAAGCTCTGAAAAATTAGAACCAATTTAGAAATGTATCAACTGATAATTAATGCTCTAAAAGGATTTTTATTCACTTTTCTGTAGAGGAGCTCAATTTGCTCTTTCCATTTATGGTCTGTTCTTTTCTGAGAATCCTTAAGAAGCAAGCCATTTGCTTTATTTTTTTTGTGACTGCTAACTACCATATTTCCCCATGTATAAATAAGACTCTCCCATGTATGGGACACACCTTCATTTTGACTCTCAAAATTTGAAAAAAAAAATGTATTACATAAAATTATTGAACTCAAGTTTTATTCATCATAAAATTCATACAACTTCTCATCACTGTCAAAACCCCCATCCATTAGTTTGTCCTCATCTGTGTCTGATGATGAATCACTGATTTCATATATTGCTTCATCCTCACTTCCATCTATATCATTTGAAACTCCACAACCACTGTATAAGATGAACTCAGTTTTAGACCCCAAATTTTTCACAAAAAAAGGTGTATCTTATACATAGGGAAATATGGTAACTCCACAGTTTTATTCCCTGATTATAGAAAAATTCTTACAGTTGTGGAACTTGGGACACAGTTGAAGATTTTGTTGTGCACATAAAAACAATGATAAGAAAGTGATTCTGGCTTTGCGGCACTGTCTCTGTGTAGGTATGTGAGGAGGTATAAACTTCACATCTTGAAACCTTACTTCCCAATGTGATAGTATTAAAAGATGGGAGTCTTTCAAAAATGATTAGGATTAAATAAAGTCATAAAGTTAGAGCTTTCATAAATCAAATTAATGCCTTTATAAGGATCACCAAGAGAGCTTGCTTTCTCCCTCTGTTTTCTACCATGTGAGAATGCAATGAGAAGTCAGCAGTCTGCAACTCAAAGACAGCTTTCACCAGAGCCTGACTGTGCTGGACCCTGATCTCAGACTTACAACCTCCAGAATTATGAGAAATAAATTTCTGTTGTTTATAAGCCATCACATTTATGGTATTACACTTGTTATAGCAATGCAAATTGACTAAGACAAAAAGGATTATAAGTATTAACCGGTGATATTTATTAACCAGTGATATTTTACATGATGCTTAGAGAGTTAACTGGCATTTGCTAAAGAAAAAATGAAGTCTTAAGAACATAACATTTAAATAATTCAGAGAGACATGATTTTTTATAATATAACTTATATTGTATTTATACTAAAAATATATATTTAGGCCTGGATTTTGACAACAATACAAAATTATTTACTACCCTTATTCTAGAATAAGGGTAAGGGAAATGTGTTTTGTGATGCTGAGAGCTTTATTTCTTTGAGAGTCTTGGCATTCCCCATAAACAAAATTGTACTTTCTTAGTTTGCCATTTCATTGCAGAAAGACCTGTGCTTTGTGTCAAGATGTATGATAACATATATTAGCTAGACTTATTGTGGTGATTGATTATTTTGTAATATATACAAAATATTGAATTATTGTGTTACACACTTAAAACTAATATAACATTGTATTTTAATTATACTGCAATTTAAACATAGAAATATAGTGACATGGGAATTTTGAATAGCCATACTTGGAATGGCAGTGGTCCTGCCCACTCACAGGCCACTAGCCACACCTGACTTCCAGGAAATAGGCAAATAAGAGCCCCTTCGTGGCACAGTATTGTATAACATGTCTTCTTAACCAGAATATGCCATTTACTAAATATCCAGGAAAAAATAGAAGGGTTTGCTAAAAAGATAGCTGGACTGTGTTCATGCAAAATTTGTCTCTTTCTAAAGTCTTCCCAAGGACTCAGTTTCCTTAGGTGTAGAGAATTTTACGATGGAAGAGGTGAGTGTATAGAGGGAAACTGAGAGGAGAGAAAGAAAAAAGAGAGCAATGATGAAAACTTATCAATATCGAAACAACGGCATTATGCTGGAATCCTTTTACAAATCAAACTTGCCGTTTAAATTGTACATTGAGTAAAAACCATCATATAACAGAAAAAAATGGGTGGTCCATTATTGCCTTGAAAATATAAGAATATAGTATATTTATTTGGAAGAGAAACCTGTAGATTTAACGATAGCCATTTGTCTCTTTACCTATGAAATCATCTTAAAATATCTCTTTCTGAAGTCAAAAAGAAAAAAATAGTATCTCCTCTTTTTTTAATAGAGACTATCATAAAAAGTTATACAAAATATTATCCCTAAGTAAACACTAGAAAATTAAATATCTAACTCTTGTCAGAGGCACATGAAATATTCTAAATAACCTCTGACTTTTAAGGAAGCTTTCTTTTTTTTCTTTATATTTATTTATTGGGGTGACAAGGGTTAAAAGATTATATAGGTTTCAAGTGTGCAATTCTATAATACGTGTTCTTCATATAGCATTGTGTGCCCACCCCCCAAGGTCAAATCTTCTTCTTCTACTATATATATTATATTTGACCCCTTTACTCTTTCCTATCTCTTCCCCTCTTCCCTCTGGGAACCACCATGCCATTGTCTGTGTCTATGAGTTTTTGGTTGTTTTTCTTGTTTGCTCATTGGTTGCTTTTAGGTTTAAGTCCATATATGAGTGAAATTATAACCAGGAACAAATATGTTATATTACTGATTTACTGGTATTAGTTTGATTAGTCATAAAATAGAGCTAAATCAGAATGTAAGTAAGTTTTATAAACAAAGTAAGTTTATAAAAGGACTCCTGTGAAATGTTAAATCCAGGTTGTTGATCTTATAACGATGATTTACTATTACTGGTTTAGTAATTACAATTATATAGTCTGTAAGAAATCAAAGTATATAATCAATCCTGTGCTTTTACCTCTGGTCAAGGTCTCATTGCAGTTAAAAGATCTCAAGTGTGAACCCTGGAGCAAGAATAACTGCTTCCCATCACTCCCACCATGCGGAATCTTGCAATTCTGATTCTTCTTCAAGATCAAAAAGACAACCTGACTGTGGGTATCTGTGGACACTTGGTACATGAAACAGGAATCATAATTTTTAAGTTACCTGATAGCTTCAATTTCTGTAACAGCCAAGGATGGGAACAGACTAACTTTCAGATATGCAGGCTCTGGAAGACATGTGGCCTTCACTCTGTTATCTGGACACTCCGAGCTGGCTTGCACTAGTCTCCCCCTCCCTTCAGCAAAGAACTCTCGACCTCCATTTTTTATTCCTTTGTTCTATTTTTCTTCATTCCCCCTCTTTCTCCCTCTGAATAAAACCCCCTGAAGAGGAAGTTGGGTGTTTGAGGACAGGAGTCTCTCCATCCTCTCAGGTGGCCGGCACTTAAATAAACCTTTTTTCTTTGCACCAGCACCTGTGCCATATAATTGGTTTCATGGCAAGAGGTAGCTGGACCGGAGGGTCATTTTTCCAGTTTCAGTTTTGGTAAGCCAGCCAGAAGCAAGGAGAATACTCTCCCCACCAAGTCTCTGGACTTCAAAGGGAGTTCCCCAGGCTTACTGCTGCTGACCAACCCCTGGAAAGATCCTAGGAATCCTTAGCAGTGATTTTATTGTCTTTTACTCTCTCTTGGCACTGGTTGCCTGCTGTGCCAGCTGGTAAAAGGAAACAGGCCTTTGGGGGACTCATACCAGTGTGCCTTCCAGAGTCCTCTATTACTACCATTTGGGCTTTTTAGCCATCTGACTCAGCTACAAATCATCTGCTGGTGATAAGACTCTTCGACTTTGATCCCAGTACCTCTGTAGGAGGAGTTGGTTGCTTATCCACCTGTTTGTATAGTAGTAGCTCCTCAGAGGAGTTAAGTATTTGTCTGTCTGTCTGTCTGTCACTACTAACTCATGGGCTCTACTGGGTAGGTTCCTGGCATGCAGGACCAGAACTCTTCTGTCCCTTCATCTGGGTCCTTTCTGAACCACCTGGGATTCCATAGAAGTCCCTTAGTGCTGTCCAGTGGATAGCAAGTCTCTATGATGAAAAATTCCAGCTCCTTGAAAAGGGATCTGCAAGCAATCAATCTGGGGGTTGGTTTTGGTCAACTTCTGAATGTTGGTTTTAAAGTTGATGGTTTCTAAATTGCTCTGGCCCAAATTGTAAGTTCTGTTCTCTTTGTTGTTCTGTAAGTTCTGTTCTGTTTACTTTGTTAGTACATTCAATAAATATATTCTGTAAGGCATACTATTCTGATTGTATATACTCTAGAATAATTTCAATCCTATGTTTAGATACTTGGGTCATTATTGCTTTAAAATTTGAATGCTTGAATGCTTGAGGAACAGTCATTTCAATTTAAGTGGAATGGAATTTTGGATTGTGAACTTGTTTCTTTATTTTTATACTCTGCATGGTCTTTCCATGCTAATTGCTGTACTCTGTGTTTATTCTCTTTAGAGTTGGGGGCCAAATAGCAACTCTGCTAATTGGCTTGATTAGGTTTTATTTATATGTCATGCTTATGTCTCTGTATTATATTTATCCTGTTTGTTGGCAGAAAACCAAAGCACTGAGTGACTTTCTGTTCCCATCCTGAGGAAGTGAAGGTCGAAGCCAAGCACTCATGACTGAAAGCAGGTATGTCCAGGGAAGTCCTATGGACTGAGTGTTTAGCCCAACCAGAGCTTTCTGCAGGTCAGGAATCAAACAGCAGATGGTGTTATGTCTCAGAAAGGGCAAGAGAAGTCTAATCAGTTTTGCAAAACTAAATAATAAAATTGTACACTGTATTCTGCTTGTTATTTTCTTATGCAAGATAACATACTTCTACATAATAAATTGGATAACTGATCTCTCCAAAGCACCTCAATCCTGGAGGGGTTGGGGTCCTCCACTGGTAGTATTGTTGTTGCCTCATTCCTTTGTGGCTCCTCTTCATGAAACCCTTAATATTAATAACAGTATGTAAAACTGTGCTCAGGTTTGTGAAATAGAGGCGGTCAGTTTCAGTTTGAGAGCTCTTATCAGTCTATCTGTCTGTCTAAAATTCTTGCCATTCTATGCATATGGGGAATCCTCGGTCTCCTCCTCCTCCTTGGTCTTTGTGTCATCTGGACATTGTAAAGCTCCTTTGCAGTACAGGTTGGTGTGGGATAAGGAACTAAGACTAGTGTCTCAGTCCATCCTTCCAGAGGATCTGGTTTATAAATAGTAGTTTGTTTTAACTTTGTCTTTGTTTTGGATTTTGTTTGTTTTAAAATCGGCAGCTCAGTCTCGGTTTCACCAGAGTTCATTAGTCTGTGTTCTAGCTGACAGGTCAGCTTACAGCTATAAGTCAGTGGCTAATCAAAATTGTGTTATGCACCAGCTTTCTTGTTGTTTCAAAATGAGGGTTCTACCCAGAACGGAAATAAATTGATGGTTCAAAGTGGTGAAAAGGATCTTGCTCTCATCCCAGACAGTAAAATGCAAGAAGAAGGGGGAAAAAAGAAGGGAAAGGGAGTCTTTTAAACATCTTAAAGACTCTTTCTGGAGGTCCAGGAGTTGCCGTGGTCCCAGGAACAATAGGGGCATTAATATCACCCCAAACCTTGTGCAGGCTGTGAGGAGTAGGAGGGGTGAGAGCACAACCTCCAACTGAAGGGAAAGTATGTTGCTTTTAAAAACTCAAGCAGCTCCCTGTCGCCCATGCCCGGATTCTCCGCTCCCTCCTCTCTAGCCTCTTTGAAAAGTTATCAAGGACAAATGAAAAATCTTGTGTTCTCTCCAACTAGTAACAATACTGTTTAACTGTATGATAAAAATATAAATTATTCCAAATGTTGTTTTAGAATCAAGCGTTCTGGGAAATTATTTGATGTTCCCACTGATTTAAGTTTAGTTAATGTCTTGTAAAGTCATTAACAGAAAATACGTGTTTTGTTTTGCCCGGGTTTACGAAAGGTTTCTGTTATCTCTGTTACGTCTTTTGAAATATGAGTGAAAAAACCTGTTTCTAAAAGCTATAAAATGCGTTCTTAAAAGTATCAATCTAAAGAATGCTGATTGCCCTCTTTAATTGTCATGGAAGGTTAAGGCTTCTAAAAGTTAAGAATTTTAGAAAGGAACTCTATAGTTCTAGTAATAAAATAATAAAAAGTATACAGATACATTTTTGAAGGGCAAGAATTAAAAAATATATTGTTCTAAAATAGCTATTTCTGAATGAGTTAAAGAAAGTGTATGTAAGTTACTGAAGGTTTGTGTAAGTCACAGCAGTTTTGTATAAGTTGCAGAAAGTCTTTGAGGGGGAAGAAGCAAAAAAAGTAAGAATTGAGAAATTGAAAAAAAATATGGGAAAGGGGTATAAAGGAAGAGGACATACATATTACAGGAAGGAAAGACATTAGAAGAAGAACTGTCCTAAAAAGAAAATAAAAAGGAGAAAAAAGAAATGACAAAAAGGAAAGGCGCATAAACAAGTCATAAAACTGAATAGTGACTTTAACTACAACTGGAAAGTCCCAGGAACTCTCTTTGCTTCTTAAAACTGTTAATTTCCCACAGAAACTCCCCAGATTTAATTGACAGTGGAGAGCAAATTGATTAATTTATTAATCAATACTGAAGCCATTTATTCTGTTCTAGATACAAAACTGGTCAAAAGGAGTCAGGCAACCCTCTCAGTAATAGGAGTTGCCAAATAGATGCAACAAAAAGCCTTTATCCAATCTTCCCAGTGTTTCAATTTTGAGAGTCAGAAGTGACTTTGGGTTACTCCAGAATGCCCTTGGAATACCTCACGGACTTGTTCTCTCTCTTAATAAGAGAAATATTTTGCCTATTTTGGCCTATTTGATATGCTTGAAATGATAAAATATGGAAAACTTTACAAAGTTATCATAATAATAAATAATAAAGATTTTATTTGTAGACATATATTACTATTGAAGTAGATGTTCTGAAGATTTTGTGAAAATCTCCAAGAGTCTACAAATTTCTAATATACTTTTGTTTGTAATTCTGATTTTTATCCTACTGTTGTTAAAATAAACAAATTCCTTTGTTAACTGCATTAGAATTAGGTCTAAAATCATGTCATTTTAAGCGTGTCTTTTGGTCATCTGGAGAAAGCTATTGTTTTGGTCTAATGCTTCTGCAGATATATTACATCTTCAGGAAGATCCATGGAGAGGACTCAGACTACTCTAACATATGGATTTCCAAGAATAAAAATTTAGATCATACTGTTGGACTGGGTGAAGATTTATAGTTATCTGAACAATAACTGAATTTATGGAAATACTGGTAATTAACCAGTATAAACAAGAATTAATTATGGAGCTGAAAGAAGTAAAAATAATTATCATTTTTCTGATTTTAAAACATTGTTGATTTTTAATTTTTTGTTTTTTGAGATATAAGTAAACTTTTCTTTTTCTTTTGTCTTAAAGCAATTTGATGAATTTTACCTTTATAGGCAATATTGAGGCATTTTTATTTTTCTCCCTACACGATCCCTTCAGAATTTGGCAACTCTTAATTAAGTATTATTTCATGGTAATATGTTTGTTTGCATAAATCCAATAAGAATCTGTGCTTTTTATAATAGGACACCTAGAACCAGTTTTCAATTGCGTTTTTATTAACCAAGGCTTTGACTAGAATGTTACCTCTGAAAAGAAAATGCTTGGGCTCTGGAAAGCACCAGAAAGCCTTGAGGAATTGAGATTGACTTCTGAAGTGAATGAAAATAGCCTGGTCTCTTGCTCGTTCATGTGGTTCAAAGAGATCTTTCTAGGTAAAGGATGAAGGTTATTTTCCTGGAAGTTGGCAAAGAAGAATCTAAGACATCTTTAGGGACCTCAAGGACTTGAGGACATATTGGGGCTTCAGGCAAAGCCTGATGACAATGGGAAGGCATTGCTTCTTCACCCAGAAAAGCTAATTAGGGCTCAAACTAAAGATTCCTTATGAAAATCCAGTAAAGAAGATTTGAAAAAGCCTATATGATCAAATGCCATTTTTGTTGTGTTTATGCAAATAATCAGGCAAAATTGAAACTGGACTTAATGCAGTAGGTAGTCCCAATTTGACTATATTTGATATAAATGAGGGTAATTTTAAGGGGAAATTATGTTTCAGAAAAATCTATAGCACAGTTATGAATGTCAGATTCTTGACTGGATCCTGATTTTTCTGGTTCTCTTGTATATTTTGATTGCAAGTCTCTAAACTACTGTTTCATTTTTCTTTCATTCTTTGACATGAAATTATTGAAAATTAATATTCTTTTTTACTCCTGAGGTTTGCAATTGCAAACTTCAGCTAAAAAACATGACATAAACTTGAACAATCTCAGTGACTAATGTTATATAATCCATACAGAGGTTACCTAAGCACCTGATGACATCACCAAATCACCAAAGACATTCAAACTTTAAGTAAGAAGGATGCATCATATTGCCACTGCTTGCTTTTCTTCCAGTAAAAAACAAAACAAAACAAAAACAACAACAATAAGCCTCTCCATCCATTCCAACCAGAACATTAGATTCTATAAGAGCAGGAGGACAAAGGGAGTGGAGACTAGTTCACACATTTATTCTCATGAATACCACAGAGATCCTGGTCCATACCTGAAAAGATTTTTCATTGGGATTAACTCTCCTGTTCTAATTTTTCTTGTTTTTATTTGCCTAAATCTTTTTACTTTTATAATCTGTACATATATATGTATGTGTGTGTAAATATATATTATATTATATAATTGTATATATATCAATATTATATATAATTGTAATGTATATAATAATATATGTAAATATATTATATATTATATAATATAACTACATATATATTATATATTATATATTTACACATACACACACACACACACATATATATGTAAATGCATTTCTGTCTCACAATGTGCCTTTGGAAAATAAGCCTACATTTAACTCACAAGATTATGCTGTACAACAGGCCTAATTTTTCCACTTCCCTAGAAGATTTGGTAAACACTAATAGCTCCATAGAAATGAAGCCAGAATTGTCAGTAGGAGTTGTAGTCAGGAATAAATATGTTATATTACTGATTTACCAATATTAGTCTGAGTAGTCATAAAATAGAGGTAAACAAAAATGAATTAAGTTTATAAAAGGATTCCTATAAAATGCTAAATCCAGTTTGTTGCTCTTATAACCACAATTCAGTATTGCTGGTTTAATAATGAAAGTTAGGTATTCTGCAAGAAATTAAAGTATATAATCAGTCCTGTGCTTTCACCTCTGGCCAAGCTCTCATTACAGTGAAAAGGCATGTTTTCCTCTGACTAAAGCACATCAAAGGTGAACATTGGGACAAGAATAACTGCTTCTCCTCACTCCCACTGAGCTGAGGCTTGTAATTCTGATTCTCCCTGTGGACGCTTGGCACATAAAACAGAAATCTTAATTTTTAAGTTACCTGATAGCTTCAATTTCTGTAACAGCCAAGGATGGGAACACATTCTAACTCTCAGATATGCAGGCTCTAGAAGACATGTGGCCTTCACTCTGTTATCTGGACACTCCGAGCTGGCTTGCACTAGTCTCCCCTTCCACCCTTCAGCAAATAACTCTCAACCCCCCTTTTTTTATTTCTTTGTTCTATTTTTGTTCATTCCCCCTCCTTCTCCCTCCATATAAACCCCCCTGTCTGCAGCAGAAGAGGAAGTTGTGTTTTTGAGGACAGGAGTCTCCCCATCTTTTCAGGTGGCCGGCACTTGAATAAACCTCTTTCCTTTGCATCAGCACCTGTGTGATGTAATTGGTTTTCATGGCAAGAGTCAGCTGGATCTGAGAGTCATTTTCCTGGTTTCAAAATCACATGGCTCTTAACTTGTTGTCTTACTTATTTCACTTAGCATGATAGTCTCGAGGTCTAACATGTTATAATTTTTGACAAAAAAGCTAAAAACATACAATGGAGAAAAAAAGTCCTCTTCAATAAATGGTGCTGGGAAATTTGGAAAGCCACATGCATATGGCAGTTCCCTGACCATTTGCAAAGATGAGTCACGTCTGAAAGCAACTGAACGCTTTGGCAATTGGAGGGCTTACTATCGTCATTACTACCTATTTATGCCTAAGCCTAAAAGTTCAAATATAAGTAAACTTACTCAAATTTAGTGGTTTTAGGTTTATCATTTTCTAGACAGAGCTTAGAAATTAATAAAGTAGATGAATAATAAACTTAGACTAATACAAGTATCCCCAGGATACTTTTCCATCACCCCTGCCTTACTTTCACACTTGCTGGAAATCAGGGCTTTATTTCCTCTTCATGTAAGGTTTCCTGCTGATTTTGAGAAAAATAAAGGCTCTTAGAGTAAAACAAAAGAGATTCTGAAAATTAGTACATAAATTTTTTTATTTATTTTTTTTTCATTTTTCTGAAGCTGGAAACAGGGAGAGACAGTCAGACAGACTCCCGCATGCGCCCGACTGGGATCCACCCAGCACGCCCACCAGGGGCACGCTCTGCCCACCAGGGGGCGATGCTCTGCCCATCCTGGGCATCGCCATGTTGCGACCAGAGCCACTCTAGCGCCTGAGGCAGAGGCCACAGAGCCATCCCCAGTGCCCGGGCCATCTTTGCTCCAATGGAGCCTTGGCTGCGGGAGGGGAAGAGAGAGACAGAGAGGAAAGCGCGGCGGAGGGGTGGAGAAGCAAATGGGCGCTTCTCCTATGTGCCCTGGCCGGGAATCAAACCCGGGTCCTCCGCACGCTAGGCCGACGCTCTACCGCTGAGCCAACCGGCCAGGGCCATAAATTTTTATTTACTGAAAATAATTTATGTGTTAGCATGAGGTCAATAGACTTAATAGAAACTTTTTGTGGTATAAATAATAATAAAATGCACTAATTATGAAAATTCCAGCAAACCCCAGAGCATACTGGATTATAAAAGGCTTGTTTCCAGATATTGCAACTATAGCTTTATCCTTTTTTTTTTTATTACCTAAACAATTGAGATAACATAGAATACAAAAACTAAAAGTTAAAAAACAACAACCACATTCAGAGGAAATTTTCAACCTATTCACTACAGACACACACAAGTGTGTAAGTACCAGACATTAAGCAGAATGAAGGTAGATCAACAACTAATTCTCAGGTTCTTCATATTACCTGTGCTTAATGGTCTGTTCTTATGGTGAATCAGCATATCTTCTGGGAAGCACATAATGGATTGTGCACAGCTTGGTATTCATTCCTTTAACAAATTTACTGGGTACCTACTGTGTTACAATCTCTGGTCCAAACACTTCCTCATAAGTAGGGGGTAAAAAAGTTCCTGGTGCCATGTACCATATATTCAAATGAAAACAGCCAGAATATAAACAAATAAGCAACTGATATTTAGCATAAGCACTCACTTGCTAGCTATGACAAGAATCAAAGAGTGAGTGTGGAAGTTAATAGGTGAGGTGAAGTGAAGAAAAAGGTCATCCATTAGGGAGGAAAGCAAAACCTAGGCTCTGGGATGCTTCATCCAAATCGTTATTAGCATTCAAAAGAATAAGAAATTTTTTAATGTTCATAGTAAGAGTTCAAATGAAAGAGAAGATTGTTAATCAGAAAATAAATCCTTAATAAAAATATCCATGAAATATTGCTCTAGTGAAAGAAGGAAAGGATGATATAAATAGAGGTCATATCTTCTAAAGAGTCTTGAATTGTTTGTATTTTGGGATAATTGTTTATTTGTCATTTTTAACACAAGGTTTTATTAACAGTAAATACAGTGATGTGGAATGGAAAAAAAAAAACACCAGGCCCACCCATACTCCTGACACTGAATCTTTAACATTAGAATGAACAGCCCTCACTTATGCAGACTGCAAGAAAACTAATTCCCCCAAGAGCTTATTTAGTTCAATTCTAATGTGATAGAACAGGTTTCTTTTGACAAGGTAGAACATGTAGGTCTTTCTTCTACCACCTTCTGAACACAGACTTAGAAAACAGCATAGAACAAGGGATTATAAAGGTTTTAAGGCAGAAGGGTGGAAAACAAATTGCATCTGACCCCTCCCACCACACACCATATCCCGCCCATCTCACCCATTACTGAGCAAATCAAAAGAATCTCATCAGCTTATTATTAGGAGCACAATAATTGCTAAAATTACTCATATCCAACCTAGCAACATTACCAAACAGTGGTGGCAAAATAACTTGCTCTGGCACAAAAACAAAAATGATGTCCAACTCAGAAGATACATCCAGTATCATTGGTTTTACTTCTATTTGCCTCTTGTTTCTATTATTGCTCTGAAAAATGTCTTGAGATTAGTTGCCTGTTGTTGGGCAGATAAAATATATTATGCTCACTTTGTTAAAGATGGAGCTACCTACGTGGAAGCCCATCGCCCAGGTGATAATGTGTGTTGGGGGCGGGTTGTGGGCAGGCAGGATCCTTGTAGCCTGAGGCTTGGTTTTAGGACTCAGCCTTTCCCACTCTTTTTGATGTGGGGTGATGCAATCCCATTATGCCTCAGATAAGTGACTCTGTATCAGAGACTTCCTTATTTGTATATTGGATTAAAGGTTTTGATTACACTATAAAATGGGGTTTTGATTACACTGAGATTAGGACTAGAGAGGAGAGCAGAGAAAGGCCACGTGGAAGAGGAGGGGAAAAGCAATCAAGATGGTGGAGTGCTGAGTGAGAAGCCAGTTTGTGCAGAGTTTGTGCAGGGAGAAGGAAGGAGATGGGGAACAGAGGTGAATAAGTCTGTTGAGCTAGAAACCTTTGATTCTAGGAATCTCGGAAAAGTCAGTCGCTTTGTGAGCACTAAATGAATGGGTTTTTTGGAGCCCAGTGTGTGTTTTTACTTGCCTGCTGGGTGCAAGCTAGGATTAAAGATGATGGCTCACCAGTTCTTGGCTCCATTGTTTCATTACCGTCTGTCGGGAATCTAACGTGAACCTGCATGTGAATGGCCACGATGGTGGCTACTGGCTTTACACCTACCTGTTCATTACACATTATACAAAGCGGTACAGTAATCTCCCCTTATCTATGGTTATACATTCCAAGACTCCCAGTACATGACTTTAAACAACAGATATTATTGAACCCTGTATATACCATATTTTTCTTATACAAGCAAACATATGTAAATTTTTAATTTTTATGTTAGGCATAGTAATAGATTAACAAAAATAAGTAATACAATTGAACAATTATAATAATATACTGTAATAAAGTTATGTGAATGTAGTCTCTCTACCCACTCAAGATATTTTATTGTAGTGGACTCACTTTTCTTGCAATAATGTGAGACGATAAAATACAAAAATTATTTCTGAATCTGTGTAACCATCCGTTACTTTCAGTAAATGGTTTGGTATCACTTGTTTCGGGGTATCCCTTCCTCAAGTCTTCAGATAAGCTCAGTGTTTTCGGCATTACACATTGCCCTCAATCAGAGCAAGTTCCTATTCATGTCCTCCACTCATGAATTTAATGCCTTTCTCATTTTAACTAAGCACTTATTACACACTGTGACCACAATCTATGCAGTTTGAGGTTCAACAGCAAAGCTAGCACACATTTTTTTTCTTCTTTACAATTTCATGGGTAGAAAATTTGTTCTTACTATAAATGTTAGCGACCTCAGCATATGATATTTGTTCCCTATTAAGTAGAGAATTTTCACCTTTTCACTCACAAGTATATGGTTTGTCTTTGGAGTATACAAATTGCCAGCATAACTACTCTTGTGCTTTGGAGCCATTATTAAGTAAGATAGTGTTAGGGGAATGCAAGTCTTGCAATACCATGACAATTGTTCTGCTAAGCAAGATGGCTACTAAGCAATTAACAGTGGAGAAGCCTATACAGTGTGGATACACTGGACAAAGAGAGGATTCACATCTTGTGAGACAGAGAGGGACTCTCGAGATTTCCTCGCGCTCAGAATGGCACGCAATTTAAAACTAAAAAATTGTCTTTTTTCTGGAATTTTTCAGGTAATATTTTCAGATTGTATTTGACCAAAAGTAAGTAAAATCACAGAATTAGAAACCAGATGGAACATGTTTTTCCTAAGCTGGTTTGCACAGAACCAGTATTAGCTCACTTCCACTTTACTCTTCTGTAAAGTGTAAGGGGGTCTGCTCTGCTTCTCTTTATTGATGTCAGATATCTTTTTTCAGGTATCAAATATTTAATATTATTAAGTTAAGTTTATATTATGTTTAAATGTTAAAGATGCACAGAATTTGAGTGAGAGGGATGTATAAGTCAGATTGCTCCAAGGAAAAGTTATATGGACTAGAAAATTCACTTGTATTGTCACCACAAATATGGGGAAGAGAAGCTGGTAATGCATATATTGTCTATTAAAAAGAAATCAAGTGCATATTTGATATTACAGAATAATTATTTTAGTTATGTAATTGTCTTGGGTTATATTTTTTAAAGGACTATTCAGAGACATATGCTGTTGCATTTTTGGATAAAAAATATGTCTGAACTACTTTTAAGTTAAGTTAAGGTGGAAAGGAGGGTATAAATAAAATAAGATTGTCTATATGTTCACAAGAGTTGAGGCTGGGTACATAAGAGTTTATTATACTTTCTTTGCATTATTGTATATGTTTCAACATTTTCATAATAAATGTATAATTTAAACAAACAAAATATACTCAACAGACCCTTTCTCACAATTACAGTTGGAACATGTTTTCCCTAAGCTGGTTTGCACAGAACCAGTATTAGCTCACTTCCACTTTACTCTTCTGTTCTATAACTTTCAATATAAAATTTAAATCTCATATGAATATACATGATTTCCCTCTTCCTCATTTTAATTATATTTTCTTGCTGTGTTGCAGAAATATTTATTTTATTTTTTTAAAGGAAACTTTACCCATTCCAAACAGATTGGAATTATAGAATTAAAGTTCTATAGCAATGTTTTTTAAATGCTGGTCCAAGGACCAGAATGCCAGAAATTTCATGCCGGTTTGCTAGAGTTAGGCACCTTGAAGTTGCATGAAGATTATGGACCTAATGGTTTAAGCAAATTCTGCCTTTAGTGGTCCCCAAAAGAATTCTCCAATTTTCACCAGTCCCCAATTGTAAAAAGGTTGAAAACTACTGTTCTATGGTGTGGCAAAATTTTTCAAAACCCCTTTTTGGAAAAGAAGGTTCAACAGTTCTTCTCTTCAACGTCAAATTTTTGGTTGCCCATCAGTTTCCAAAAATTATCAAAATGCATAATTTTCCCTCTGACCCTTTTTTTTTTTCAAATCCCGAAAGCCGGGAAAAAAAAATCTAGAGTGAGGAGGTCGCAGCTCTAGCCCATTCTTTCCTACACACACCTACACGCACGTACACACACTCACACCACCTTGTCTAGAGCTGAATGCTGCAGGCTCCAGTGGGGCAGCTAAGCGACGGGAGAGAGCAAGCAACTGGAGGTAACCTGTTTGCTGCCTTCCTCTCTTACTCTTCCCCTCCTCTCTCTCAACATCTTTCCCTTACACTCCCACCCGCACCTTAACTGCGTCCCTGCTCTAATTCGCCTCTCCATTTCCTCACGCCCACGTCTTCTCCCCGCTCCACCTCCCACAGATCCTGCTCCTCTCGCCCCCTCCCGTTCCAAGACAGCTGGTGGACAAGACACAGCAGCTGCTGCGGTTCTTAAGGATGCAGATGCTGCCGCTGGTTTCGGTCAACATCACCCCGCCCACGCCTGGGGCTGGAGTCCCACTCGGGCCAGGAGGTGAGGGAGTGGTGGGGGTGGGGAAGGAAGTGTGGTAAGGTTGAAAAAGGGGAGGGAGAAGTGGGAAGGGCACAAGAATAGCTTTCAGGCGGCGGCCCGCCTCCACTGCGCATCTGGCGAGAGGGGGTTCTCTGGGTCACTGGCTGGGCGGCCGCCCCAGTGACAGGTTTCTAGCTGGTAAATCAGTGGGGCTATTTATTACCGAGACGTCGTAGTCTGGGTGGCATCAGCTGGTGAGGGCAGATGCCAACCTGACAAAACCTTCTAAGCAATCAGAGCCCGGGAAACCAGAGAGATCAGAAAGAGAACCCCAGGAGGAGAAAAGGGCTCCAAGGAGGCCAGAATCTAGTGGAGCCCGTTCGCACAGCAGCAAGTAAGTGTCTTTTTCTTGCTGTGGGTGCCCAGTCCCGGGACTGTGATAGCCGCCATCTGCTGCCAGTCTCTGCCACCCAACCCCCACCTGCCCCACCCCATACACACCCCTAGGTCCCCAGCAGGAGATTAAGATTCTGGATACAAATTAAGAGAGCTACTTTCAGGAGCAGCAGTGGCTGTGGTTCTTGGCTCTGCGCAGTGTGTGTCTCAGTTTTCTCATCCCACCAGGTAAGCTTCTGAAAGGAAGATGCCCTGTTAGTGTAACATTTCTAGAAACCCTTTATGTCAATGATTTTTAGGTCACATGACACAATAATGGAAGAGAAGGAATAAAACCTTATGCAGGATGGAGTATACTTGTCTTAAAAAAATCTCGTCTCTTATTTTAAGTAATTTAGTGATTTCAAGATTGATACTCTTCATGTAAGAATTGACAGTGCAAAATGAGAAGCATAGCTGTAATGAGAAATGGTGTGCCCAGTTTAAACCACTAGGCATTTTGATATTGTTTGGATCAACAGGTTTTGGGTCCTTTTTTTTTCTTTCCTCTCTCTTATCGTTTAGCTGTGTAAAATGCATACGTTCTGATAATATTCATTGTGACTCCGGTTATATGTTGCCTCCAGTGTTTAGGATATCCATCAAAGCAGGACAAACAGTGAATACAAGTGGAATGACACAGTGAGGGGCTCCCTGTTTTAATGGAAATGATGGAGGCAAATTTGGATATTGGTTAGAAAAATTTCTTGAAATGGCAAGTGGTTTGCCTTTTTTTTTGTGGTTTCTGTGGTTATACCTGGCTATTGTTCAGGAAAACAGCTTATGGCAAAATAGACGGAAGCTGGTCCCTATAATAAACAGAGTCCTGGATAGCGTACCTCCTATAAGAAGCCCTGATTAAAACTACAAGTCAAGAAATTAAGGCCTATAAGGAGTAATTAGCTAGTATACATAATTATATATTAGCTAATCAATGATGAGTTGAAGTTCAATGAAGAAGACTTTGAGATTGAGAATAGTAAAACTTGATTTTCATTTTTCTGAAAATAAAGCAAATTAACTTTTGATTACACTTTATTTTTCTTATTTGTAAAGCACACATCAAAAACGTACATATCCTGGTAAAGACTAAATACAGAGATTACATGAAGGGTTTTGTGAAGATAATGTCCTGTGTTACTGTTGCTTGCATAAAGAATTGTTCAATGTTTTTATCCATTTCATTATTCTAGCTCTCATTTTAGGTCAAGTTCAGTATATGAATAAAAGGGGCTTTGACAGTCCTCACTAGAATGCACTAGAGGAAGTGAAATTTAAATGTAGGTCATTATCTCTTGCTACCTGTACAGTTTCAAGTATATCCTAACCTGTGAGCCTCCATCGTTGCAAAATTGTGTGCTTTAGCTAACTAACATTTCATATTTAAATAACTTTGAATGCTCTCAAAGTATGCTTTACCTCTCTCTATTTGTAGTTTTAAATTTTATTTTAGGAATGTGATATTTCCTTGGGATAAAATCATAAAATATTGGATATTGTTGAATATATTTTGGTCTATTAATTAATATAGGGAAAATCAAAGTTTAGGCATAAATACTTGACTTTTGACTGCTGGGATTCGTTAAAATCCTTCACACTGGAAATGAAAACAACAGTATTTTGCTCAATACTTTCCTAAGGAAGAAGTATCCTACTACACCTCAGCCCTAGATCTCATTATGACAGTATCTGTACCGTCAGTGACCCATAATCTTATCTCTGCCACCATAGACTCTTTATTGAAACTATGGTCGGGGCATATGAATAAAAAGGACATTCTTGATTTCTGGGAGTCTGGTCTCAATATTTTCACTAGCCAATATCAACCTGAGTCAGTTGTGAGAGACGTGTAAACCCTCCCCTCCCTGACGAGCTATCAACAATGCACAGTCACCCACCCTCCTGTGACACTAGCTTGTACAGATAGATCAAGTTTTCCCCTAAATTGGTCCCCTTCTCTCCTATTAATTGGTGTGGGCTAAAAAAAAGAAAAACCCTGGTAAACAAGGTCTCATCTATAGAGCACTGAAAGAGTGAACCTTTAAGGCTAAAGATAAAGTCCCATCTGATGGCTTCTAGGGATATTTTTCAGCTGGTCCATGTCTCTTGGCCTGGCTGGGATTATGATTCCAAGTATTTGTTCAAACATTATTATTTATAAGCCAGGCTTATTCTGATTTCCCTTCATGTATGCAGGGACTTCAATTTGTCTGGCCAACTGATTTTTTTCGGATACATAGTATTTCTGACTGAATTGACTTGGCCTGTTGCTGGCTGAGGATAACCTGCTCTGTGGGGCCAGCCAACGGCCCAACCGACAGTATTAACATGAGACAAGAGCTTGATGGTGCTATGGCCTTGCCCAGGGAAACTCTGTTTCTAAATGCCTGAAATAGGTGAAAGCATTTGGTTTTAAACTAAAATATCAGAGGATGTTAAGTTGGGGGGCATAGTCCTTGTTTGAATATATGGTGTTGAATGGAATATTTCTTCCTTTCTGCTTCAGATGCTAGAGTAAAGCTCCCACTCTACCAGCCTCTCACTCTCCTAGTTCTTCCAGAAGCTGCATGAGTGCCTCATTACAGACTATCACTTTGGCTCTGGTTCATATCTAGTTTATCCTTAATATGTTTTAAGGCTCCTCTCTAGTTTCTCTCAAATTTAAGAAGTGGATTCATATCTATGTGTTTGGTTTCTCATTTGAGAAGCTAGAGTAGTTTCAGGAAGTGGGAGTAGATCCTGGAAAAGCAGACCAACTCTTTGAGAGTGTTCAGGAGTAAAGGGAACAACCAGCTTGAGGAGGCTTCAGGGTTCCAGTGAATGTGCCTTTCTGGAATTAAAAAAAAAATTGTGATCCACAGATCCAGTGGCACCTAAAACCCTAAGTCAAAAGGTCTCAAGCTTGCTGATGAGTATAGAAGTAATACGCACAACAAGCTCTTCTTTGTATTAATCTAGCAGGGGAAACAATGCATTCTTCCCTCTTGAGCTCTTATATGGTCTCTGGCCAGATTTTTTTTTGTCAAGGGTCTAACTAACTAGGGTCACAGAACAGTTAGTTCTGGAAAGATTCTGGCCTTTCCCCAACATGCTTGTTTTTGTGGGCTGGACAGACACAGCTTGGAAATTGTCATATTAATGGAAACAAGGGATCCTGCTAGTGAACCATGAGGTTGCCATAGAGAAGCTCAAGAGGACACACTTAAAACCAAGGCAGCTTTTCTTCATGTTCCTGGAACCTCTTCCTGTCTTCATTGCCTCACCAGTCATAATAGTTCACCTTGTGAGACTGCATTCCCCGCAGAGACTCACTTGTCCAGCAAGACATTGCAACATCCACTGAGCTTTCCTTGGGTTCATTCTTGTATGTGAATTTGAGACTGGGTGCTGAGACTCTGTCATATGACCCTGTGATCCCGTTTTCTTCTCTACAGTATAAGCTCTACCATGTTCAATGTGTGTGATCTGTACTCCTCCTCCCTGGAAAGAAGACATTTGCAAAGACCTCAGTTCCTGATGATTTCAATAAACCATCTCTTGAATCTAAGTTTACCAGAGTTTGAGGGGGGTTCAGTTCTCAAAAGAGATCTTTCTATTTGGGGAAAGATGGGACCTGTTCCTCTGAACTTTTGCTGATGCTCTTTTGTATACAAAACTGTTTTCTTAGTTTTTGAATCCAAGGGACTGCCTGAACTAATATTCTTAAGAAATATAAAGAAGACAAAGTGGCCATGCATCCTTATGTTTTTGAGCAAGTTATTTATAATTATCTTCTGCAAGATGAGATATTCTAGAAATGTGTTGGCTGAAATTGTCAGGGTGAGGAAGCTGGGGCCAGAATTAAGTGGGTTAAGTGGGTATGTTGAAGCCAAAATGAACTGACTTGGGAGCAGAAACAGCTGCAGGCAGAATGCAGGTCCAGAGACAAAGGAGAAAAAGTCAATTAAGGCAGGCGAGATAAACTATTACAGAAGGAATTAAAGATTGGGAGTCAGACAATGTAAATTAAACAGGAAGTAAGCAGTTCAAGTAGAAAAATAATCCCAAAGCAGAAAACCAAGTATGTTGAAATCAAGGGGAACAGACAGCTGCAAAATTCCAGGCAGATGGATGCCATTTTGGTCAAGCTGTCCTTTATTCCCAGGCCATCATGTGCATGCATTCCATTTCTGGATTTCAGTAATTCAGATGTAGTAAATTATATTCAAGTAGTACAGAAATATTAACCAGACATATCTTATTCTTCATGATTACTAAATAGTGTCTCATGATAACAACCTAATAATCTTTATGCTATTATCTCCTAAGTGTGGACACTTTGATTGTTTCCAGTCTTTGAAATTAAAAGCCTAACTTCTCTGTAAACATGACTTCTCAAATTTCACCAAGAATATTCATAGGGTAGTTTAATTTGGGGGCCAAAGAGTAAATGAAACTATTACCAGTCTGTCAGATAAAAATGCCCTTATTGACACTCTCGCCTGAACTCTGTGAAGATGCCCATTTTTTTCATATCCCAGGCAGTCAAAGGTCATATCCACTAAGAAGAGTCTCAGTTATATTTCTAAAGCTATACTGCTAAAGTTGTTGATTATTTTAATCTTATGCATATCTTTCAGAATGTTTCATTTACCTCTCATCATATTTTTCTGCTTCTTAAAAAACAATGATAGTATTTTGTATTCTTCATAAGGAAAAAGGCAACGGATCTCATATCATTTGAGTTCTAAACCCTAGAGAGAAAAAAAGATGCTAACTCTAAGGGAGATGACTCTGCATCAGAGAATTTAGTTGTGAGTCATCACAGAATGTGGGAAAGATGAAATATAAGCCATAGTATTCCTAGGAAGTATAGTCAAGTAGCCCCCCAAACCAAAAATGTTGATCTAAATTGGTCTCTTCACTAAACCCGGTGTGATTTCTACATTCTCAATGATATAGATTCCATTTACTGATCACATTAACTGTCTCCTTCACTTGTGTATGCAATACCTTTGAGTCCCAAGTTTACTTGTTTATCAGCATTGTCATTATGACATTACCTTTTTGTAGTACAATTATCTGAACTTTCACTGGCACAGTAGGCTTGATGCATTGTCCTTGCTGGTAGAAAGCATAACTGTTTCAAAATAGTTTGTAAACTGTGAGAAGTCATTTTACCTTTTCTTTCCTATTCCATGTTAGAGTGCAATTGGCATTTGGAATACCGTTCTTACCCTATGGATCCACTGTCCTGGTTTTTGTTACTTTGTTTGTTTTGGGGGTATGTTTCATTTTTCCTAATTTACATTATGTTGCACTATGGCTCACACCCTGTAAGCTACCCTAAATCTTTTGGTTAATTAATTGGGAGTTTACATGATTATATATTATCTGGTGTGAAATGAAACATTTTATAATTCTTTTTGACAAAGTTTATCTAGCATTTGTTTTTCATCCCTAGGGTCAAATCTAGCTTCCCAGAAAGCATAGAGTTTGATTATTTAGATGTTGTAGTTTCATTCCCTAAGATGAGAAAAATTAAAAGTGAGGAGGCTGTGACTGCCCTAAGTAGTCACTCCCTACATGTGGAGAATCTGTCTTCATAATCTGACTGCATTACTGGCAGGCTGGTCTCTGGGAATCAAACTGAGACAGGAAAAGAAATAGGGAGTGGGAGGAGAGCGGAAAAACACTGACTCTGACATCCCCTTTCTTGGCTGTCCTTTATTGTCTCTCAGAAGATACAGCTGCAATTGTTGATATAGCATGCTATGACCCCTCCTCTTTCCTGGGAACTAAGCTGCACAGAGGCCAAGCATTGGTGCACTGATTGGGTGGCCATGTTATTCATCCTCCAACTCAGGATGTTTTTGAAAAGGAAGGAGAATGCCATTAATCATTAGTTCTTAACAACATCATAAACTCAAACTATCTCCCGAACCCATGACTTCTAATCACACCAGTTAAATATGAGATTGAATGTGTTAGAAACAGAGGAAAGAGTGGAAGGAAAAAGAGGATTGTTATCTCTGAGAGAACAACAGGAAAAGGTGGATGTCCCAGTAGCATTTCTTTTATTTCAAACTTTAGAGCTCTTCTGTACCAGGATCTCTGTAGCAGAATGGTAGTATCTGGTAAGGTCATTGTTAAGCAAGCCCCCAGAGAAGGAGGAAATTCTCAAGCTACAGTAGAGAATGTACCAAAGAGGTGAAAAGAACGTGGATCTTCTGGAGCAGTGATGTTCTAAAGCAGGTATTTGCCTCAGCAATTCCAGCATGTGATTCATCTCTCATACTTAGGGTATCAGATGAGAAAAAACAATTAAAGAAAATATAACAGTGTCTCTGCTTGCTTTTTAAAGGTGGTAGGATGAAGCTTGGCTATTATCCAAAGGAATATTTCTGTCTAACAGGCTGCATTACTTTCATCTCAAGGGGCCTCAGCCCAACATATTCTAAAATTGTTTGGGTTGGCTGCTTGCTTCTAGATTTTCAATATTAACACCAGGGGATTTCTAATAGGTAGTCAAGGGCTGGAATAATTCGAATCAGCTGCAATGAGAGGATTTTCTTTCCCTACAACTCAATGACAAGGTTTGGACCAGGGGCCATCAGTCTCTCACCTTTGTCCTTTGAAATGCCCCCAGGTTTGTGAAGTGCAGATTGGACACTATGACACCTTGTCAGCCTTCCAGAGTCTGATATATTGTTGAAGATTTTGTTTATTTATTTATTTATTTATTTATTTATTTATTTTTGTATTTTTCTGAAGCTGGAAACGGGGATAGACAGTCAGACAGACTCCCCCATGCACCCGACCGGGATCCACCCGGCACGCCAACCAGGGGGCGATGCTCTGCCCCTCCGGGGCGTCGCTCTGTTGCAACCAGAGTTACTCTAGCGCCTGGGGCAGAGGCCAAGGAGCCATCCCCAGTGCCCGGACCATCTTTGATCCAATGGAGCCTTGGCTGCGGGAGGGGAAGAGAGAGACAGAGAAGAAGGAGAGGGGGAGGGGTGGAGAAGCAGATGGGTGCTTCTCTTGTGTGCCCTGGCTGGGAATCGAACCCGGGACTTCTGCATGCCAGGCCGACGCTCTACCACTGAGCCAACCGGCCAGGGCCTATTGTTGAAGATTTTGTACATATCTCAAGCTAACCCAGAGCCAGACTAGGTGCTAGAAGATTATAGTTTGCCTTGTATGAAAACTGGTTCAGAACTCTTTCATTTGGTCACAGATTTAGTGCATGGTTTGTGAATCTGTGAGTTTATCTCCACTACTCAGAAGCTGGGCAACAGTGAAGGTTAAGAGAAATTCAAGAGTCTTGCTGCAGATTACGAATATGCTCAGGGAGGTCAGCTGGTTGTGAATGGTCTTCAAGACCTCAAGTTAAGTTCCAGTTATGGATTTTATTGAACAGAAATTGAGATCAAGTCTTGCATCTTCAAAGAGCCAGTTTTATCAAGGGCTTCAGGATTGAAGACAAGTTGTAGAATCTGGTAGAATGACAAAACTTCCATGCAATCCATTGGGAAGTGACAAATGTTACTTTTTTTCATTTGTTGATCCCTGATGTGGCTTCTGGCCAGGAATTTTTGGTCAAGGATCTGATATACTGGGTTCACCAGAAATACAATTCTAGGAAGATCTTGGCTCCTCTACAACTTGTTTGCTTTGTTGGAGTAACAAGGGGTAATTCAAAACCCTAGAGGCCAATTTTCCAAAGGGGAGGTCTGAGGAACATCTGGAGAAACAGGAGACATTGAGTGGTTTAGAATCTGGAGATAGATCACTTTCCCAGACTCACTGGTAGGGAACAAAAACCTTTATTGCCCTGGAAGATTCAAGTACAAATATTTAAGGCAGAATCAGCTTTACTTTTGTGTCCCTAGTAGCCTTTCTTTCTATCGTCTTTATCACTGTCAGGGTGGCATTTGTTAGTGAGTCAGGAGATCCTCTTTGGGATTTTATCCCCAGTGATCTATGTCCATTCCTGGTGTTTTAACTGCCACTAGGAGTTGCTTCTATTCACAATATTTAACAAATCTGCATTCAGATGCAGAAAGGGAGACTTTGTTATCTGACATGGGATAGGGGCTTCTAATCCTGCTGTGTATATAGATTGTGTCATTCTGAAGCTTAGTGTCCTAGATTGCTCCCTACTGCAAGAAGAGAGGCATTAAGTATTATCAGATTATTAGAAAATTTGACACACTCTGTAGAATCCATAGGTCCACCATTGTTGAAGATGATTTTAATTTCAGTCAATTTTGCTCTTAAAATAATTTTAGAGATGACCAAGATGACCTGGTTATTAGTTGTTTATAAGTCCTCCCATTGTCCCTAAATTCAGTGATTATATTTTGTTAATATTTTTAGGACTTCTGCCTGGTATAGTGCACAGCACTTAAGAAGTATATGTTTCATAAATGTCAAATAAATTAATGTCAAAAGCAAACACCATGGTTCAACATATTGCTCTACATGACATATCAAATGGCAAGAACAATCTTTTGAGGAAAACTAGAGCTCACTTTTTAAAATATACCTGACATTAAAATGTTAAAATATAGAATTAAATTAAGTACTGATGATCATATATGTATGTATGTAAATACATATGTTTTCTGAGAGACTTATTTGTTCGCAACTTCTTTCTGCAAGAAAGTATATTTCAATAATGTGTGCTAAGGTAACCGAGTGGAGTTAGGACAAGGGAACTAAGGAAGGGTAGAGTTGAGCAGTCAGGAAATCCAAAGGCACAAAGAAGCTCAGAACATCAATCAAGGGTGAGTCAGTCCTAGGTCAGGCACACATGTTAAGGAGCCTTAGCCAAAGCTGGCTGAACTGCAGACAGAACATAATTGCAAAGAATATAAAAACAAGAGCTATAAACCAAAAGTCATTTTAGTCAGGAAAGAGCAAAGCAAACTCAGGGGCAAAAAGAAGAATTGAAATAAAAAAAGTGATAACTGTACTAGAGTAAAGAGATGCAAATATGAGGAGAATCTAAGCATGTACATTAATTATGTAATAAATAAAATGAAATCTGAGCCAGTTTTGGAGACTAGACATTGCATAATCACAGAAGTGCCTGGCTATTTGCTACTAGATGTTAGGTCTCTCCAGCTGGTTGCCTGTCATTCAGTCTTTCCATCTAGAAATAATTCTGCCTTTGGGACTTTAAATCATCAGGTAATAGTTGCAATGTTTTGGATTATAGTTATACTAAAAAGAAATATCATCAATTTATTCTTGATGTGACTGGAATCTTGGAAGCTAAATAAACATAAGCTCTGCCCTATTTATCAACTCTTTGGGCTATATCTCAGGACAAGAAAATAATGGGACTTGGAGTTAGAGAAGAGGGAGATTTATTAAGATTTAAAACTTTTATAGTGTGGTTGATATTTTTTTCCAATAGAAGCAAGCAACTCTAAAACACCTAGAAGTCTGGTGATAAAAGAGAGACAAATAAATACAGCAGGAGAAAAATGTAAAAACCAGAACTCTTTTAAAAATCATTTAGCGATGGCACAGTATTGTAGTTGGTTGTAATTGAATTTTATTACTTTGATTTATTAGGAAGAAATTATATTAAGTGTACGTATACTCTTTATAAATTCTGGAAAATAAAGCAGTAATTTTTATTTAAAAGATGGTTAAACATAAAAATACTGTGCTTTAAAATAGTAACAGTTAGTATTCAGTGAGCACATCTTACCTAACAGCCACCTTCTAGATGATGTATACTTATTAACTCATTCTGTGCTCCCAGGTCACACTATGAGGTAAGTCCTCTCATTGTTCCCTATTTTACAGCTAAGGAATCTGAGCCATGGAGAGGTTAGGGGCCTCGCTTATGGTCACAGTTAAAAAGTCCTAATGTGGCCCTGGCTGGTTGGCTCAGCGGTAGAGCGTCGGCCTGGCGTGCGGGGGACCCGGGTTCGATTCCTGGCCAGGGCACATAGGAGAAGCGCCCATTTGCTTCTCCCCCCTCCCCCCTCCTTCCTCTCTGTCTCTCTCTTCCCCTCCCGCAGCCGAGGCTCCATTGGAGCAAAGATGGCCCGGGCGCTGGGGATGGCTCCTTGGCCTCTGCCCCAGGCGCTAGAGTGGCTCTGGTCTCAGCAGAGCTACGCCCCGGAGGGGCAGAGCATCGCCCCCTGGTGGGCCCCTGGTGGGCGTGCTGGGTGGATCCTGGTCGGGCGCATGCGGGAGGGAGTCTGTCTGACTGTCTCTCCCCGTTTGCAGCTTCAGAAAAATACAATAAATAAATAAATAAATAAATAAATAAATAATAAATAAATAAATAAATAAATCCTAATGTCCAGATTTGAATCCAGATAATTCAAGTCAAATATATTGGTTATGGCACTAGATTTTTTCAAATATATATTATAAACTGATTCAAACATATGCAAAAGCACACAAAACTGCACAGGAAACACCCAAACAACACTTAGACTCTTCAAGTGTCATTTTATAGTATTTACTTGATCACATTTATAGGTATGTATTCCTCAAACTATTCATTAATTCGTTTTATTTTTGATGTCTTTTGAAATAAGTCATGAACATTAGTAGACCTCACCCATAAATACGTTGTGAATCAATAGTGAACTAGAATTCAATATTTGCTTATGGGTTTTTTGAAAGGTAAAACAAAGTAAAATGCATAAACCTTAAGGGTATCATTTTTTATAAACATATCAGTTTTTACAAATCTATACACCTGTGTGCTCCAAACCTCTAGCAAACTGAACATTACCACTACCCCAGAGAATTCCATCACCCCTCCCAGTTAGTGCCCAATGCACTCCTGGATGTTCTCTCTGTGTTCCAGCATTTCACAAAGAGTGAAGCATGTAGTCTGTGATCTTTGGGTTAAGGCTCCTTTCACTCAGCATAATGCTTTTGAGCTCAGTCATTTTTATGTGTATTAGTAGTTTGTTATTGCTGAATTGAGTTTTGTTATATAAGTAAATCACATTTTTTTTTTATTTTTCTGTCTATTCTCTTGATGGTTACCTGGGCTGCTTCCAGTTTTTTGGTAATTATGCTTTATATTTTCCCATACATTTCTTGTTTCTCTTTCACTTTATTTTTTCTTGAAGGTCTAAATTTACATCTGAAAATATCTTTATTCAGTTTTCATTCTTGAAGGATACTTTTGCTGTATGTGAAATTCTAGTTTCACATTTTTTTCTTTAAAGATATTGTTACACCATCTTCTGGTATTTGTTTTATTGTGATGAGAAGCCAGTAACCATTCTTCTTATTGTTTCTTGTATATTGCATATACAATATGCCATTTTTCTTTAAGTGCTTTCAGTATTTTAACAGTAATATTTCTTATTACTATTTGACTCATGTGGCTTAAAACATTTATTAGCGATGATATATAAAACGACTTGCTTTCTAAACTTTTTTCATTATAAATATTAAATGATATGTAGATGTTTTTTAGTGAGTGTCCTTAAAATCATCCTATAAAAAATTTCACACATTTTGCAAATACACATCTTTTGTGTTCCGTTGGTTTTACTTATTTATATATTCATTTAATTATACAATAGTATACTATGTGACATATACATACATATATACACAATACTTATATATGTGTATAGACAAATACAGCTTAATTATATTTACTAAGCTCCACATTCATATGTCCAATTAATATATGAGGTTTTAGTTTTGAATATTATAGATGTATGTCAAACCCCCAAAATATGAAACATTATCTCTTCCTCTTCAAATCTCTAAACTGATACTTCCCTCATAGTCCATAGTGTCTATATGGTATGCAAGTACTATAGTCGAGATCTCAGAGACCTCACTGTCAAAACCTGTGGTCAATGTACATAGTTAAGAACCAACTATTAGGTTACGTATTAATTTGTAAAGATGTTAAGCACATCATTTTCAAAGTAAATACCTGATTCTTTTTTTTAAATAATTCCATACACATATACTTTAAAAAATCCATAAGGTTACAGAAGCATAAAAATTAATATTATTCCCTTATAAGAATGTACTTTATAATATATTTTTAGCAGATGCACCTGAGAAACCTGGTCACTGTTTCTGTTCTTAGCCATTAAAATACAACTCTGGGGGGAGGAGGGAGGATAGTAAAGAGTAAAGGGAGTCCAATCTATGGTTATGGAAGAAGATTTGACTTTGGGTGTTGCACACACAATACAATATACAAGTGATGTATCAAAGGATTGTACACTTAAAATCTATGTAATTTTATTAATCAGTGTCACCCTAATAGATTAAATAAAAATACAATTCTGAATATTGTGCACATTAATTGCTTTGAGGTGTACTCATTGGAAAAGTTTGTATAGCTCAAATTGCTAGTGTAAGGTGTTGTGTTTTATTTTAGAGAACTAGTGTCAGATTTCCTTCTGAAAAAAGATGGACCAATTCATATTGCCAGAAAAGTTTATATTATACTACAGTGGTACCTTGACACACGAACACTTTAAATTATAAGCAATTTGAGAGACAAGCAGTCACTTGTGGGGTTTTTTGCTTTAAGTCACGAGTGGATATTTGAACCACGAGCTTCTGCCACCCTCCACTAGATAGCCTGATGAAATGAACATTCTGAAAGGGAGGAAAAAAAACTTCCATGGAAAAGTTTTTGTTGAAAAACTTTTGGCCTCTAAGTGAAAGCAAGGAAAGTGTGGCGAAAAAGCCTAAAGTCAGTGAAGAAAATGATGATTGTTGGGCAAATGAATTTGTAAAATTTGTATTTTCTGCATTTGCTCACTTTTATTGTTAAAAATGGCACTGGGCAGCTGTCTGTGAAATTGCTAATTACCTTTCTGCTTTGAAAGGGCTATTATTATGCTAATGTTGCTGGAGGAGGGTTTTTATGACAAAAAGTTTTGAAAAGAGCAGAAAAGGACAAGGGGAAGGAGAAAGAAGCCATACAGTGATGATTAAGCAAAGTAAAAATATAGCCATTAAGTTTAGCAATAAAGGTTGATATCATACATAGTGTGTAAGTTAAATTTTGAAATTAAATGTAGTGTATAGAGTAAGTTATGTTAAGTGATAGTGCACAAAATGATAACTTCCTCCTCCAGTCTCCTCCCCCTCCACCAGCATCTTCGCCTTACCTGGAAGGTAAATACACTTCATAAACCAGTTTATTTCTTTACATTTTCTCTTATTATGTGTGTGTGTGTGTGTGTGTATATATATATATATATATGTATGTATTTTTTATTTATAAAGTACATTTTCAAAGTACATTTTCTTACTTAAAAGCTTATAAAACAAAAAAATTTGTGTAGTTTTTGGGGGCCAGAATGGATTAATTGCATTCCTATTAACTTAAATGGGGAAATTTGATTTGACACAGGAGCAAATTGAGTCATGAGCTTGGCCATGGAACGAATTAAACTCATGTGTCAAGGTGCCACTGTACTCATTTCCTCACATGTCAGCCATCATTTTGCTTCATTAAACTAGGACTTCCATTTTAAATTAATACAAAGTCATTTATTTAAGTTTTATGAATTTTATTTGGGTTTTTAAATTTAAATTTTTTTTTGCATTTAAATCATTCAGTCATCAAAATTTTATTTGGTATTAGAAGTGCATGGAGTGGGCCCTGGCTGGTTGGCTGCTCAGTGGTAGAGCATTGGTCTGCCATGTGGAAATCCCAGGTTCAATTCCTGTTCAAGGCACACAAGAGAGGCGACCATCTGCTTCTCCACCCTTTCCCCTCCTCCTTCTCTCTTTCTCTCTCTTTCTCTCTCTCTCTCTCACCCCCTCCAGCTGGCTCATTTGAGCAAGTTGACACCAGGCACTGAGGATGGCACCATGGTCTCGGCTCAGGCACTAAAATACCTCAGTTGCTGAGCAATGGAGCAACGGCCCCAGACAGGCAGAGCATCTCCCTAAGGGAGCTTGCCAGGTGGATCCCGGTTGGCATACATCCAGGAGCCAGTCTCTCTGCCTCCTCACTTCTCACTTAAAAATTAAAAAAAGTAAAACATGCATGAAGCTAAGAATAATGGGAACTGCCCAATTTTGAACCTCCCTACATATGCTTCACACACAATACAATACAAAAAACAAACAAAACAAAACTACACAAAACCCACATTATCAGCATAACTAGAAGTCTGAAAATGCCCAAACTTCAAGTTGCCTGTAAAGAAAAAATAAAACCAAATTCATTTGTGCTCTTTCTTGTGCTCCAATGGCTTTATAGAAAATGAGGTCTACATTTAAGGTAAAATGACAGAATACTCACACTGATGGTGAAAATGCTGTGGAGGGGGGAGGCATTTTCCACTTACTTCTTTGTATCAATTATTGTATAACCTCTATTTTGCCACTCTGATTTGAAATAAACTTAAGTTTTTTATGTGGATTCTATATCCTACCAATGCTTCAAATTATGCTTAATGACAGTAACAAATTAGCCTGGGAGAAATGAAACCATTGATAGATTTAAACTCAACTCTCAATAATCCTAAATTGGGCATCTATAGAAGACAATGAGGGGAGGAAGGACTAGGTCAAAGCCAAGATTACAACCAGTTTCATTTGACAGAAACAGTCCAATGAGCATAAATAATACTTCAGCTCAAACTGCCAAAAATATAGCACCAGACATTGTTGCTGAAGCTTCTGCCTTCCTTGTAAAAGTGGATTCTCCACTGCCCTTCTTATTTTTGTCATTAAATCTAAATTAGAAATCTTGAGCTGATACATTTGATTGGTTTGGGAAAGTTCATGCGGTCACTTCTTAGATCCCAGGAGACCCTTGAAAAGTCATTATCTGCATTACCCCAATATTTCACTTCTGTTGCAGGTGGTCTCCCACCATAATTCATAGAATAGCAATTTCCCTGAATCTATGTAGAGGATCATCATGCTAGGCAGCACCTGTTCTACTACAAATTAATGCTCACTATTCTTCTCTTCAATTTTACAAAATTGTACAACATATTTGACTTTGACAACATTTTACAGACAATCCTGCCTGATGAATTTGTCAGCCACGCAGTGATGCAAGTTGGTGGCTAAATTATCCCATTAAACCCATTAGTTTTTGGATGTCTCTAAAGTAGCCATACTGAGGTATCAATTATTTGCACTTGTCTAAAAATTTACAGCTTTTAAGCAATTTGTGGTATACTTTAAAGGTACCCAAATTTAGATTTAGACACACCTGGATTAGCATTTATCTTCACCACTCAACTAGCTATACAATGATGGAAAAGACACGAAACTCATCAGTCTTTGTTTCCTCCATTTATAAATGGTCATCACAACAATGATATGTGAGAACACGAAGTAATAAAAACCTCTAGTCCAGTGCCTCACACATGGTATTTAATCAGTAAATGTGACCAAAATTATAATTATGTTAATTATTACAAATATTGGCTCATTCTTAAATGCTTGAAAATTGTTTTAAGAAGATTTTTTTTTTTATAATAATGCATCTCTTTTCCCTATACTGATGCTGGTGCTACTTTCAACTGATATACAAGATAAATGGCTTGCACTTTCATCAACAATATAAAATATTAGTGCAACTATAACTTGTTAGAGTCCAAGCCTGAGTTGAATTTGATACAATTCTTGCCAAAACTTACTTTAGCTTTCGATTTTTCAGAAAGGCAGTCTAATGGATAGATTAACTATTAATCGTTCTATATTTTTCAGGCTTTAGTGTGCTGTATTAAGATCACTCACCGGAAAGCATAGTGACTAGATCTTATTTTACAAATTCCCCACAGAAATGCTTTTACCTAATTATGACATAATGATGAATAATTTACGATCTTTTTTTAGCCATCTGGAAGTCAGATGCAAGCCAGTACCATTTGATAAGTACTTGCATTTCTTTGTCATACTATAGAAGACAGTGCTCACTATCAATTCATTTACGTGGTCACCAACCTAGAGTAGTTTTATTCAACATTAAAATCATCACTTAAGAAATCTTCTGGGATAAATGAGTTGGGGGAGAGAATTAGCCCTGACAGAGTTAATACTGTCATGCAGCATTTCTGTATATGCTTTGTTTAACCTTTATGACCTTGTGCAAACATTAGGGATTCCAGTGTTTACATGTGAGGAAATAGAACTCAGGCTATGATATGATACTTGGGAAAAATTAATGTTTTAATTCTATCTTTTCTACTTTAATATATACTTTATTTTTAAGTGGTCTATAGATGCTATGATTTATTGATATCTAATCAATATTCTGATTCTATTTGTAGACCTTCCAGTTTACTTACATGTCTTTTGGGTGTGGTCATGAATTACAGTAGAATAGAGAAGTGCTGCCTTCTCCATCTTCTGCCTATGCAGATAAAGGTTATATAGCTTTCTTGGCAGATACATATCAGTATTGATTTACATTGCAATTACTGTTAAGTAGAATCCCTTGGAAGTTTTCTCTGCTTCAAAAACATTTTTACTGTACTTGGAAGTACAGCTAATGGAAAGTTTGGGTCCAAATTTCCTAATCATACATATATTCCCAGTATATATTATTACATTAGGTTTGGCCCATCATTCAAAAATATAAAACTCTTATCACAAAAAAATCTTATCACAAATAAAAATTTATATTTACTTCCATTTATTAGGTGCCAGTCACTGTACTAGCATTTTCACCCATATTATTTTATTTTATCCTTACTTAACCTAAAGGAAAATACCAATTTTATGACTGAAGGTTCAAGAATATTAAGTAACTTGACTAGGACTTTTGATTAATAAAAATTTAGTATTTAAATGCAGGTCTAATTCTAAAATTTATGATTTTGTTTATACTAACCTATAATCATGAGCCATTAAGAAACTATTTAATATATATTCAAGGAACTCCATGTCAGGAGTTCAAATGTGAAAGCACATTTAATATTTTAAAGGAATACTTTACATGTAAGAACAAATCAGTGTTTTTAGCCTATGTTTATACACTGTATTTATGCAAAGAATTTTGACTCCTCTCAGTAAAGTTTGATAAATGAGGTGTTGCTATAGATATGCTTGTATGTACATTTGGTATATACAAATGATTCTTGACCAGCTTTTAATGTCTTAGTTGTGTGCATAATATTAAGCAAGATATTTGGAAAATAAGTAAATATTAAGAAGCACAATTGTTAGCTTTTGTATCATTAATATGGAAAGAGAGCTTCAGGTAGATATATGTCAATAGTCATACTCCATATTTCTCTCTTTAAAATTGCTTCACACCCTGTCCTTATAAAATTTCTTGAAGGAAGTAAGCATAAAAAGCTATTGCTATTGTGAAAATATTCCTCTCTCTGGTCACAAGTGACTGAACTTAAGGGGAAATAAATTTATAGGTTGAACTAGACCAATTAAGAGTATCGTTTTATTAACATCTTTTTAGATAGAGGTTGTAGGCATATGGTGGGAACTTAAACTGAAAAGCTGAGATGGCATTGTTTAATGTGCATTCTTAGCAGTGGTTACCAGGGGAAGGGGAAGGGAGGAGACAGTGGGGTGTGAGGGGAAGGGGAAAAGCATAAAGAGAAACAAATATAAGGTTTTGACTTTGGGTGATGGGTATAAAACATAATCAAATTTCCAAATGATGTGAAGATGTTTTCTCTAAATCTGTGTACTCTAGTTGACCAATGTCACCCCGTTAAAATTAATTGTCTAAATAAAAAAAAAAGAAGTAAGCAAAGGAAGCCATACTTTAGATAGAATTAAAAGAAAACAAGAGCCCATAACTCTTAACCCATGAAAAGTATTGAACTGTCTGCCACACTCCATTTATTTAAGCTAACAGTAAGAGTCTGATATTTACAATGGCTGGTACTCCATTATGATTAACTAAATATCTTTTCTTACTTTCTATTCATAGGTAAGTAATGGACTAAACTATGAAACTCAGTTTCACCAAGCAGTGTGGAATTCTAGTGCAGAATATATGTGTGTACAAATGTGTGATTTCTGCTTTAGGAAAGCCTTATGGAAAGAGTTCAGCAAAGGCCAGCCCTATAAGAGACAAAATATACATGTGTAAAATGCCCCCATATCAAGTACAAAATTTCTTATTCTTTTTTTTTTTTCTATTGAAGCTGGAAACGGGGAGAGACAGTCAGACAGACTCCCGCATGTGCCCGACCCGACCGGGATCCACCCGGCACGCCCACCAGGGGCCACGCTCTGCCCACCAGGGGTTGATGCTCTGCCCCTCCAGGGCGTCACTCTGCTGCGACCAGAGCCACTCTAGCGCCTGGGGCAGAGGCCAAGGAGCCATCCCCAGCGCCCGGGCCATCCTTGCTCCAATGGAGCCTCAGCTGTGGGAGGAGAAGAGAGAGACAGAGAGGAAGGGGGGGGGTGGAGAAGCAAATGGGCGCCTCTCCTATGTGCCCTGGCCGGGAATCGAACCTGGGTCCCCTGCACGCCAGGCCGACGCTCACCGCTGAGCCAACCGGCCAGGGCCCAAAATTTCTTATTCTTAATTGCAACAATAAAATTAAAAAAGGGGTTAAGGAGAATGAATAAAGAAAATCAGTCAGTTGCCACTAAATAAGCTCACTTGAGTAGACTTTGGGGAGAATTGGGCTGGAAAAATATCAGCAGAAGAACATATTTTTTTTTGTGAATGGGTAACTGATGCAAAAAATATATACTTAATGAAGACAAATTAAGTGGCCTTAAGATGATTTGAAATACGGTAGAGCGTCGGCCTAGCGTGCGGAGGACCCGGGTTTGATTCCCGGCCAGGGCACACAGGAGAAGCGCCATTTGCTTCTCCACCCCTCCGCCGCGCTTTCCTCTCTGTCTCTCTCTTCCCCTCCCGCAGCCGAGGCTCCATTGGAGCAAAGATGGCCCGGGCGCTGGGGATGGCTCTGTGGCCTCTGCCTCAGGCGCTAGAGTGGCTCTGGTCGCAACATGGCGACGCCCAGGATGGGCAGAGCATTGCCCCCTGGTGGGCAGAGCGTCGCCCCTGGTGGGCGTGCCGGGTGGATCCCGGGTGGATCCCGGTCGGATCCCGGTTGGGCACATGCGGGAGTCTGTCTGACTGTCTCTCCCTGTTTCCAGCTTCAGAAAAATTAAAAAAAAAAAAAAAAAAAGATGATTTGAAATAGATAGAGACTAGAATTCAAGGGAACCTGTAAAGACTTCTACTGCAACCCAGACAAACATTTACAAAGATGACTTGTTTTGATGAAGATATATATAAGCAATTGATCATATTTAATACATAAGAAAAATAATCGAAAGAACATTACTTTCTTCAGAAAAACAGATGACAAAGAAACATTCATGATTAATTTTCAAGATGATTAGTTGTATTTGTTTTTACAATGGATAGAGGGAATAGAATGATTCTAGTCATGGGGAAAAAACAAATTTTGTTTTTACTTAAGTTTCTGTCATTGGTGAAATTACTACATAGATAATGGAGGAAAGATGGTGTTTTGGGAAATGTACTTCGTAAGTATCCTTGTACAATAATTAAAACCATATGTTTGCCAATGCAGTTATACAGTCACCAGAAAGAAAGATATAACAGAAGGGAAAAGGTTAATTTTAAGGTATATCAGATTTAAAATTTGGAAGTGATAACTGAGCCAAGAGAAGTATTCAGAGTTATTAAAAAAAAAAAAAAAAGAGTAAATAATGCTACCAGGAACGTGAGGGTGCATACAAATAAATGTTTTCAATTTTTTCATGTAGATACAACCGAAACAATAGAAACTTATAAAGACAACAGCATGGTGATTACATGAAGGAAAGGAAAGTGGGGGAGGTAGAGATGGTAAAGGGGAAATCAATGGTGATGGAAGGTGATGTGACCTGGGGTTCTAAATTTTCAAAATGCAGTGTGCAGATGATGTGTTGTAGAGTTGTGTATCTGAAACCTGTCTAATTTTCCTAACTATTGTCACCCCTATAAATTTAATTTAAAAAAAAGTGAAAGAAGAGTAGGATCAAGAGACAATGAAGACTGCCTTTAGGGAAGACAAGTCTAGTCAATGGTTAAATGCAGCTGCGAGTGAACTGATTGGATTTTCCTCAGTCCCCACTTTCCACAGCTAAATCTCTAGCAACACTTGAGCTGTTTCATTACAAGGGAAAAGTAGAAAAAAGATTTCAGTAAAAGAAAAAAATTCAATAGATAAATAAATGGAATAGAATGAATTACTCATGAAAATACAAAATAAGTCTAATATTAAGTATCATATAACAAAACCTAATTTAACAACTCAGACTTCTACAAAACTCAGGAATTTTTTCTGGACCCATGTACTCAGTTTACTGTTATCTTTTATTTATAGCCTAAACATTTGTAATTTAAAATTTTTCTTTATACAGTATTACCAAATTTTATATAGAACTAAAGCAAATACATTTCTTGCAGGTGCAAAATTGAAAATGACTTCCCCAGTACCTAAGGGCCTTGTTCCCTTCACCAGACAATCTCTTAAACTTATAGAACAGTATATTGCTAAAAAACACAAGGAGGAACATGAAGAAGACGAAGATTTAAAGCCAGACACTGACTTGGAAGTTGGAAAAGAGCTTCCATTTGTTTATGGAAATATTCCTCAAGGATTGGTGTCAGAGCCCTTGGAAGATATGGACCCGTACTACCAGGATCAAAATGTAAGGATTAATTGGATTTATTGTGACTACATTTTTATTATTTTATTTCTCAGACATACGAAAAATATAATTGAAATAGGATGATAAAAGGAGAATGAAGAATAAATTAACAAGTAAATTTAAGTTACATAAAACTATGTGAGAAATCTCATACATATTTGATATTTTTATCAAAATTTACTTTTTATCTGGCTGGTTAGTTTATTGGGGGTCACTTTACATTGTAATAGGTTATACTGTTATGTCTTATTATAGTGATTTGTTTTATGAGAATATGACGGTTGGCTACTAAAGATTATCAATTTTAAAATAACTATAATATGAAATTTCTATATTATGTACACTTTTTCACATGTTTAGCTTGATGATCTAGCCCAGTAGTTAGGAAGCCAACCTATATTTTATTTATCCTTTTTATTATTCATACAATCACATTCTACCTTATCTCCAGTATAAGTTTTGGAATCTGGTAACTATTTGAACCATCAAAGAACAAGCACAAAAATGATAAAAATAAGAACAGTTATGTTTAGAAAAGGCTGAGAATCTGTGTGGACTAAAACAGCTGGAAGAATTTTTGTTAAAGAGATAGAATATGAGTTATAGTTTACAGGTCATTTCAGATTTTAAAAGGACAAAGGGAAAATCTACAAACAAGAAAGATCAGAGATTAATTCTGTAATAGGGAGGAAACAGGGAGGTGATAGAACTGGAACCATGGCAACTGTTCTGCAAATTCTGGGAAATAGATAAAATAAGGGTGATAGTAACATGAATTTAATGTGGCAGCCAAAAGCCAGATATGATAGATGCAATAGTTAAGTAAAGTTAATATGAAGATTTATAAATTACTATTGCATGGAAGAGATTGAGTCAGAAAAAATGAGAAAAATGAAATAAGAGAGAAAGAGTAATCCAGGCCTGATGTTCCATGGCCTGGATTGTAGGAGTGCGTCAGAGGAAAGGGAGAGGTAAAAACTGGAGAAATATCAGCAGGATTTAAAGACTGAATAATAAGGCCAAGGTTTTTGGTGTGAAAGAATGGCGGTGCTGAGAAAAATGCAACAACTATAAAAAACAGTCAAGTTTGGGGGAGATGAGGATTAACCCCATTGTGGACCAATGTAATTTGATATTCTTGTAGAGCATTCATAGATATTAACAACTGGGCAAATAGAATTGAATCAAAACTCTGAATGGAAGGCAAAATGGTCATTTTGCATGATCACAACTCTTTTGAATCTTTGCCTGGTGAAAGAATGTTGATATTTTACAGTATAAGTATAGATAGTAACAAAAGACTCTGGTATTTGTGGTAACCTCCATGGACATTATACATTTTTTTTTTATTTGTGACAGTCAGAGAAATACAGAGACAGGGACAAATAGGGACAGAGAGACAAGAAGAAAGAAAGATGAGAAGCATCAATTTTTTCATTGTGGCACCTTAGTTGTTCATTGATTACTTTCTCATATGCGCCTTGACTGGGGGGTGCTATAGCAGAGTGAGTGACCCCTTGTTCAAGCCAGCGACCTTGGACTCAAGCTGGTGAGCCTTGCTCAAACCAGATGAGCCTGCGCTCAAGCTGGCGACCTCAGGGTTTCAAACCTGAGTCCTCCATGTTCCAGTCTGATGCTCTATTTACTGCGCCACCACTTGGTCAGGCTATATAATCTTAATAATAAACACCTGTACAATCTTGAGACTATTTAGTGAAAATGTAAGCTCTCAATTATCTCTGCTTTGAGCTTTTGCTATACTTAAATATAAAAATTACCTTAGAGGTAACTCTAACATAGCAGAGATCTGAACACTTTGTAGCATATAGAGAAGTGGTAAACAAATCAAGTTTGTTACTTGAAGAAAAAACCAAGGATTTTGATAAATAAAACAAGTCAAAACTGCAACATAGTTTAGTATAAAAATAGTTATTAATGACACAGTTATTAAAATTTTTATTTATGTTAACTTTATTCTATTAATGATGGTATTTAAGTTAATGATTCTAAAATTAAATAAGCAATTTGAGCACTTAAACATTAACTGGAAAATATAACTGGAATTGTTCATTGCTTCACAGTGACACATAAGCTGGGTGCACATCCATCTTCTGTGAAGTTTGAGATTGTTCTGGAAAATACATAGAAAGCACATTTTAAATAATCTGATTTAGTTTGGGGGGCTTTTAAAATTTCCTTGTTGCATTTAAAATGGAAATAGTGAAAATATCTAGAATACAGGCCAAATGTCCACAGATCGTATGTTGGAAAAGGTTTCCATTCAGAAATGCTTTCATAAACAGTGACAAATATATATTTATACAAATATAAATATCAATGTATAGTCACCATATGTACCTCTGTATAATTATATATTATAAAATATAAAATATAATACTATAATATATAGGGTTTGGCCAAAGTAAGTTTACAGTTGTATACAAAATGGTTTATTTGTATATTATTATTTCTTAACTATTGTTTTATTTTCCATACAAATAACTGTAAACCTACTTTTGCCCAACCCTGTAAGAGAGTATTATTATTAATTTTTAAAGATTTTATTTATTCATTTTAGAGAGGAGAGAGAGAGAGAGATGGGGTTGGGGCAGGGAGCAGGAAGCATCAATTCCCATATGTGCCTTGACCAGGCAAGCCCAGGGTTTTGAACCAACGACCTTAGCATTCCAGGTTGATGCTTTAGCCACTGTGCCACCACAAGTCAGGCAAGAGATTATTTTAATATATGTCATATTAGTATATTATAGTACATTGTATTATATGCCATATGTTACCAACTATTATAATATATATAATATTCAGTATATATAATATATTTATACACACCACAATAAATGAATTTTCCAAATTGATATGTATTATTGTAAAGGTGTATATACAGAAGTGTACACACTTGCACACTTTCATTGTTTATATGTATATATTGTAGATTCACACACATATATACATATATAAATGTATATATGTATATGACTCATAAAATTTTTTATCTTTAATTACTTTTGGTTTTAATACTTTTGTATATCAACATATTATTATTACATGATATAAATGTGTATTATGACAATGATAAACAAGTGGGGTTTTATGCCTTATATAATTTCTAATGATAATATTTCAGTGCATTTAGGTCATTTTTACCATTATAATTCCACATCTCATTTGCTTTGAAATAAAATTAGCTATTTTTTTTGTATTCATTGAATTTTGGTATGTTTAAATACATCTCCATGAGCCATTAATATATACCTCTCTTCCTATTTTAGTTACAGGGGAAGACCCGAGGGTTGGTGTGTGGCAAATGGCTTTCTCAGGTAGAACACTAGCAACAAAACAAAACAAACAAAACGCTAGTGATAGATAAGCCTAAATATCAATGAAAAGAGGTTTCGAAAAAATCCTACCATTGAGTTTGTCTGCAAACGAATATCACAAGATAAAAATATAACTGTTAGAGTTCATGACTGAAATTACCATTGTCAGTATATATTGCATATCTAGTTAGATTAGAGTTCATAGTTCTAATTTCACTCGATGTTTTTTTCTTCCTTACAGACTTATGTGGTATTAAATAAAAAGAGAACAATTTTCAGATTTCATGCCACCTGGTGTACACTGTCTCCTTTCAATGTATTTAGAAAAACAACTATTAAGGTTTTGATACATCCATATCCTTTTCTAGTGGCTTTAGTATATACGAATATCAATGTAACTATTTTATTCAAGTAATATTGCTGCAGTCTTTTTCTCTTTTGAATTGATATCTTATTTTAAGTCATATTAAAGTCTGGATTATACCTGTACTAAGTGTTCCATATCTGAAAATATATTAAAATATATTTTTAAGTACACACAACAGTAATAAAGGTTAATAAATCTTAATCTTCATTGTCTTTTGATATGAATAATATATATATTTTGATAATTTAAGAAACTATTTTATCTTATATGCATATATACTATATAAACAATTTTAGAAACATGTATTTCCAGTATTATTATTTATTATTCCTTGACTATAACCTACCCTTTTTCAACTATTAATTTTAATTACTGTCCTGACTGATTGTACATTTATGTGCCTGCGTAATTTGCCAAAATGGTGGCCAGAATTACAGTAAGTTATATAATTTCAATATATATAATTTTATATAAGATTATATTTTGTATTTAACATGAGGCAGTACAGTAAATTATAAACTAAATACTATATCAGGGGTCCCCAAACTTTTTACACAGGGGGCCAGTTCACTGTCCCTCAGACCGTTGGAGGGCCGGACTATAAAAAAACTATGAACAAATCCCTAAGCACACTACACATATCTTATTTTAAAGTAAGAAAACAAAACAGGAACAAATACAATATTTAAAATAAAGAACAGGTAAATTTAAATCAACAAACTGACCGGTATTTCAATGGGAACTATGGGCCTGCTTTTGGCTAATGAGATGGTCAGTGTCTGGTTCCATATTTGTCACTGCTAGCCATAACAAGTGATATGACGCACTTCTGGAGCACTGACGCGTGCGTCCCTCATCGCTGCGCTTTGTAGCGCCACCACATACAGCACACAGGATGCATCCTGTGCTCTCTCACTGACCACCAATGAAAGAGGTGCCCCTTCCGGAAGTGTGGCGGGGGCCGGATAAATGGTCCCCGCGGGCCGTAGTTTGGGGACCCCTGTACTATATCATTGTACAATGTAATATTTATCTTATATATAATATTCATTGTACATAATATAATACTTGTACAGATACTATGATTAATGAATTTTCCAAATAGAAACAAATATACATGTATATCAATTAATCACTTTAATGTTTTTCTACGCTTTCTTTTTTCCTTAACCTATTAGGTTAAAATTATGTAAATGTTTGAGTATTTAGCTATATGTTTGTGCCTATGATATCACACAAATGTGGTTTTATTTTAAAGTTAATTACTAATGATTAATATAATATTTCAGTGCCTCAGATTTTCTTTACTATTGCAATCCCACACCTGATTTGCTTCAAACTCAAGTAACTTTATTTATTTTTTCATTATTTAAGAAAATTTTTTTCTTACTATTCTATGTCTTTCCTCTTACTTGGGGGTGTGAGTAGTTTGATTTGTGTTAGCTTATAATGATGGAAAGGCCCATTAAATTTTCTAGAGATGAAGGCTTTCTTGATGTTACCTCTCAAGTTTAATTCTGTTTTAAAACTAGATCACTTTGGAAAGTAAATATAATACTGATTCATCATTAAAATATTTATATATACATATAATAAAGTTTGTTCTTTAAGCTCCTTTACAATTCATTTAAATATTGTGAAATAATTTTGATATTTGATATTTTCATTATTTATCTAAATATATATAAAGACTATAACCCTGGGCTAGGACTTGTTGAAAAACTGGTAGTCAAAATTTATGGTTAATGCCTGGAGACCAAGGTCTCCCTAGGATCCTTATCTAAAAGCTCTGTCCTTTGGTTCTAAACGCAAATACTTTTTTGATTGTTGTCTGGTTGATTGATTGGCTCTCTGGTTGATTGATTGCCAGATAGTTATCATAAACATTGTATTTCATAACTGACAATTATTTTCAGTTTTAATATATATATTATATATTTTTTTCTGCAGGATCTCTTTGCTTGGAGTTTACACATTTGAAATATTTGTAAAACTGATTGCAAAAGGCATCTGGACAGGACCTTTTTATTTCTTTGGTGATCTGTGGAACTGTCTTGATTTCACTGTAACTTTGATTGAGTGAGTATTTAAGTTGTGAACATCATAATACCTTGCTAAACAAAGGCTTTTGATTAAAAAATTGAAGATGATAAACCTTTGTGCCTGAACAAATTTTGTGAATAAAGAATATTTCATAAATTATATTGATAGTTGTAGTTGAGTTCACTCAGAAAGCTCAAACTGAACTAGGTCTCAGAATATTCAGTTCAAATGAAAGGAATGGGATATTATCTATGTTTATAAAACAAATACAATAGAGGTTTGAATTTTTGCTTTTAAAGGCTTTTTTCTTTTTTTTTAATTTTTCTGAAGCTGGAAACGGGGAGAGACAGTCAGACAGACTCCCGCATGCGCCCAACCAGGATCCACCTGGCACGCCCACCAGGGGGCGACGCTCTGCCCACCAGGGGGCGATGCTCTGCCCATCCAGGGCGTCGCTCTGTTGCGACCAGAGCCACTCTAGCTCCTGGGGCAGAGGCCAAGGAGCCATCCCCAGCGCCCGGGCCATCTTTGCTCCAATGGAGCCTCGCTGCGGGAGGGGAAGAGAGAGACAGAGAGGAAGGAGAGGGGGAGGGGTGGAGAAGCAGATGGGCGCTTCTCCTGTGGGCCCTGGCCGGGAATCGAACCCGGGACTTATGCACGCCAGGCCGACACTCTGCCACTGAGCCAACTGGCCAGGGCCTGTTTTGTGTTTTTATGAGCAGAAAGTTCTCTGGATACTTAGAAGAGGATCTTAACATATTTGGTTCAGTCTCAAATCTATTTAGCTATATTTCTTAAGACAAGTAAATATATTAGATTTCTAAGTAAGATATTTTAAAAACACTCACACATACATTTTTTACATTTCTTAGTGTATTACACTGAATTATAATGATCTACATATGTATTTAGTTTTTCATTGTATCTGTTTAATGTACTTGGCTTTGTGGCTGAGTAAATGATCACTGATGTTAAACACCCTGTTAAAGAAATTTAAAATACTGGCTGACCAGGTGGTGGCACAGTGGATAGGCATCAGATTGGGATCCAGAGGATTCAGGTTGAAAACTCCAAGGTCTCCAGCTTGAGCGCAGGCTCATCCAGTTTGAGTATGGGCTCACCAGCTTGAACGCAGGGTTGCTGGCTTGATTGTGGATCACAGACATGACCCCATGGTCATTGGCTTGATCCCAAGGTTGCTGGCTTGAGCAAGGAGTCACTGGATCAGTTGTAGCCCCTGGTCAAGGCAAGATGAGAAAGCAATCACTGAACAACTCAGGTGACACAACAAAGAATTGATACTTCTCATCTCTCTGCCTTCTTAACTGTCCGTCCCTCTCTCTGTCTTTCTATCTCATAGTCTCTATCTCGCTAAAAAAAATTTTTTTTAAAAAACTATTCTGTTTATAGATTTGGGGTAAAAAAAATTTTTTAATCTTTTTAAAGCTGAATAAATACTGTCTGTTTGATTGTAAGCAATCAAAAAATGGTAGCTAAAAACATTGCAATTATTATCACTACTACTTCTACTATTACTATCATTATTTTTGCTGTTGCTGTCAGCAAACACTTAGCTAACACAGCTAATACTTAGATATCCCTTAGCATGTGCTAGGTGCTTTTCTATGCACTTGACATATATTACCTCATTTGATCTGCACAGAAAAGCCTCAAAATAAGGAAGTATTATTATCTCCACTTTATTTCTTAGGAAAGTAAGGTAAGAAAGATTAAGTAATATTTCCATGTCACCCAGATAGTACATAGTGGAGCCTGGGTTTCTACACAGACATTCTGGCTGCAGGTTCTGTGCCCTTCACCACTATGCACGATGCCTTCTGCTTCCGTCACCATTACCATTGTCATTGTGAAAATCACCACTATCACATCGTCATTGTTACCATCATCAAAATCACCATAAATGTTTAAATCATTAAACTGAAACTCATTCCTTTAAAAAAACATGGTTTTAATTTTTTAAAACTATTCTTCATTTTTTATTTTTAGGTTTTTTATTTGTTTGTTTTTTGTTTGTTTTTGCATGAGAGAGACAGGGGGATAGACAGGGATAGACAGACAGGAAGAGAGATGAGAAGTATCAATTCTTTGTTGGGACACCTCAGTTGTTAATTGATTGCTTTCTCAAATGTGCCTTGACTGAGAAGCTCCAGCTGAGCCAGTGACCCTTTGCTCAAGCTAGCTATCTTGGGCTTCCAGTCAGTGACCTTTGGGCTCAAGCCAATGACCATGGGGTCATGCCTTTAATACCACGCTCAAGCCAGTGACCCCACTCTCAAGCTGGTTAGCCTCCACTCAAGCTGGATCAGCTTGTGTTCAAGCCGGTGATCTCAGGGTTTTAAACCTGTGACCTCAGCATCCCAGGCTGACACTCTATCCACTGTGCCACCACCAAGTCAAGCTGCTTTTTAGTTTTAATTATATTTTTATTTGTTTGGTAACAAGATATTTTTGAACATGATATATGTAATTAAGAGTATTCACAGTGTCAAAGTTTTATAAAGTCTCATACTTTGTGGATTAATATTTACCTGGCTACTTTGCATGTTGTGGCAATCTTTATCTTCTAATCAATAATAAAACTATTTTTCAAACTGGAGTAATGAGAGCAAGAAAAATGTTTGGATATTTGGTTTTAAAAATATTTCAAAGACTCTAAAAAGCCAAAGATAAGTAGCATAATCTCAATACGACTTCTAAATAACTTTAACTTATTTCCACAGGTATCTAACACTGTATGTACCTCTAAACTACATTCCAATATTTAGAATTATAAGAAATTTGAGAATTTTGAAAATTATTCCTTTAAACCAAGGTAAGAAATGGCATTGAGTTCTTTTTCTATATTTTGTTTTATGTGTTCCCATATATTCATTTTAATTTCTCTGGTATTTTTTGGAAAAATATAAAATTGAATACTATTTAAGCTCTGAAATCAATGAATTATCTGATCTTTAAATTTATTTCAGTCACTACAGAAAAGGCAAGAAAAAATATCAAATTTGACTTATTTATTTGAAATGTGTTCATTAATTATAAAATTTAGGGATCAATCAAAAATATTTTTATTTTTGTATTATTTTTTATTTTTATATCTTAAATATGAACTTATAAAATTATCTTTAGACTTTTGAAAGAGTTAGAAGTCTAGACTGATATCTAATCTGCCTTTTCTTATTGCATCTAAAAAATCAGATGAAATGAATAAAGTAATATGAAATTAGATAAATTCCCTTTTTCTGAGTACTTGGATAGGGTGCATTCCGTATGCCACAAAGTTCGAGGAGGTTCTAATAAAAAGAATTATAACAACATTGTTGGAAGATGCTGAGGACTAATTTATAACTCTCATTCCTGAAGATATTCTAAAGGAGACCACCAACAGTTTTTAATTTGTTATTTGGAATAAATTAAAGCAATCAGATAAGAACAACTCCACTCAAAGATTTTTTTTGGCTGCTATGAGTTAGAATATTGTGAAATTGATCAATAAGCCCAAGGACATGTGTAATAATACAAGAGTAAGATCTAGAGGCAACTTTTGTCCACTAAGACACCGTGAAGAATGCCAAACATATGCATAATATGCACTTGGAATCCAGGCTGGCAAAAGAGCAAAAAATTGTGGAGTATAGTGAAGAATGTGTAAGTGTCTGGATATACTAAGACATTAAATTGTATTCATTAAATGAGTGAATTGTGTGGTTTGTCAATTATATCTCAAAAAAGCTGTTTAATTAATATGGTTGTGGCATGGCAGTTTTCCCCAAACCCAGTGAAAAAACCAGTGAGAGTTGTCCTAGTAAGAATTGTCACAGTCTTAGCTCCTCTATTGGTCTCTGCAAGTTACTAGAATATAAAATTGCATCAGCTGCATCTTCATCTTAAGATCAGAGGCAAGGATCATAGAGGAAACCAAGTGAATCCAAGTTATTACAAGAGGAATACACACAATTGAGTTGAGAATACACTGGCTGCTAGGATCTATTCTATTTCTCAAGGGAGAAAATAATTAAAGCATAAGCAGCAATATAAAATGTATAAAAATATTTTTCAACACAGAAAGAGAAACATACTATTTAAGATAATAAAAATAATTCTTTTTTTTCCTTTATAAAAGTGTTCTAAGAAATAGGAGCAAGCATAAGAAATCATGTTTTGTAATCCCAGTAGAAGAAAGCCTAGACTCTTTCCAGCAGAGAATGAAAATGGGATTATAAACTGACAAATAAAAATACTGTTAAAACTAAAAAATAAAATTATAATGACATTGGTTAATATTTGTTGGCAATAGAAGCAGCAAAATATAGTGTTATCTGTAATAGCATTATGGTAGAGTATAAAAAACCACTTTTGTAAAGAAAAACTAGAGAAGTTTTATGTTAATACAGGAAAAGCAAAACTTGAGTGGGTTAATAAAGAAAAGAAACTAAGTTTCATTTTATGGAAAATTGGTAATCCTAAAAAAGAGAGCAGAATAAATAGAAAAGACACATAATTCAAAAGGAGACTAGAATTTTTTTAATCGCTTAAATTGAGAAAGACCTTAATCACAAATGGAAAAGATTCATGTATACCAGGCAAAAAATTAATATAGACTTATAAAAGAATTATAAAACCCCTGTAAGCAAAAAGAAGCAAAGAAAAAGCCTGTGGAAGGGGTATCTTTAGACCTCTTATGAGGACAGTGGAGTTTCAGATCTAGGGCAGAATGTAAGCAAGGCCATTATGACAAGAATTCTGTCATTCATGTGTGAACTCAAAGGAAAGATATCAACCACGCAAGAGTTCTGAAATTTTACATGTGTGTCTTTCCTGAGTATCTGCTGAAAAACAAAAGTATAAAAATAAAATATTCAACACAATGACAATTTACCACCACAAGTAATCACAATAAACTCTGAAATCATTTCAATAGAGAATAAATGCCAAATTATCGTTGTTAGTAGGTTGCAAAACAGAATATGAAATATATAAATTAGAAATTGTGGCATGGACATATGTGGATCACTTTTAAACTAGAAACATACTTTGTTTGTGGTTTGAAAAACTTTGAAATAGATACCAACCTTAGAAAAATCCGGTGATCTTAAAATTAAAATCTAAATTAATTTGGATAAATTGTCAGCATGAATCCAATCAAATTTCTTCATGGCAACTACCAGCTGTAGTTTAGGAGCAGCTGAAGCCTTACAATGCACATATTTATCCAAGTATCCTCTGCTCCCAATTTGCATTCATTTATGTTTTCTAATAAGCCCTTATAAGATTTTGAGTGTCATCTTTTCTATAAATTATGACAGATAATAAATATACAGTGGAAAATACATAAATTTAACAATTATAGTTGTCAAAGATTCTAAAGTATATCATATTACCAAAAACTGAGAAGTGGAAATTGAGAAATGTAAGAAAGAAAATATGGTTATGTTCCTTTTTTTAATGAGAGAGAGAGAGAGAGACAAAGAGAGAAAGAGGGACAGACAGGGACAGACAAGAAGGGAGAGAGATGAGAAGCATCAGTTCTTCATTGTGGCACCTTAATTGTTCATTGATTGCTTTCTCATATGTTCCTTGACCTGGGTCTCCATACAAGCCAGTGATCCTTTGCTCAAGCCAACTACCTTGGACTTCAAGCTGACGACCTTTGGGCTCAAGCCAGCAACTGTGGGGTCATGTCTATGATCCCATTCTCAACTAGTGACCCCATACTTAAGATGGTGACTCAGCACTTAAGCTGGCAACCTTGGGGTTTTGAACCTGGCTCTTCTGCATCCAAGTCTGATGCTCTATCCACTGCGCCACTGCCTGATCAGGATAGTTGTGTTCTTACCTTACATGGTAAGGCTATTTTAGATACAGTTTTGTTTATGATATAGGCGCAGTAGTCCCCAACCTTTTTTGGGCCACAAACTGGTTTAATGTCAGAAAATATTTTCACGTTCCGGCCTTTAGGGTGGATGGATAAATGTATCATGTGACCAAGACAAGCATCAAGAGTGAGTCTTAGACGGATGTAACAGAGGGAATCTGGTCATTTTAAAAAAATAAAACATCGTTCAGACTTAAATATAAATAAAATGGAAATAATGTAAGTTATTTATTCTTTCTCTGCAGACCGGTACCAAAAGGCCCACAGACTGGTACCGGTCCACAACGCGGGGGTTGAGGACCACTGATATGGAGAGCATGTTTGTTCAAAATAAGAACTTAAGTGTGATACAGGTTCTCAAAATAGATATAGTTTATCTAAAATACTAGAAAAAAGATAGAACACAGCCTGACCAGGCAGTGGCGCAGTGGGTAGAGCGTCGGACTGGGATGCGGAGGACCCAGGTTTGAGACCCCGAGATCGCCAGCTTGAGTGCGGGCTCATCTGGCTTGAGCAAAAAGCTCACCAGCTTGGACCTGAGGTCGCTGGCTCAAGCAAAGGGTTACTTGGTCTGCTGAAGGCCCGCTGTCAAGGCACATATGAGAAAGCAATCAATGAACAACTAAGGTGTCTCAATGAAAAACTGATGATTGATGCTTCTGATATCTCTCTGTTCCTGTCTGTCTGTTCTTATCTATCCCTCTTTCTCTCTCTCTGTCCCTGAAAAAAAAAAGAACACATAGTAAATCCTAAAAGGATTATAAAAATAAAATACAAGATGGTAAAGGCCAATCCAAAATAAAGTGAATTTATGAAAATAAAAATAATTGGGTTGCATTTTTCTGGCAAGAATGTATAGACTCTAATATTAAATTATAAATACACTGGACTCTACCAGAGATACTTAAACTAAAACAAAATAAAAGTTTAAAAGTAAAATAAAGGGGACAGTTATATAAGGAGATCAAAATTGGCATATGATACAGAACTTTAACTGCCAGTTAATAATCAAAGATAGATAGATAACAATGAGAATTACAGTATTATAAATTTGATTCTGTAAAAAATGGATGGTGATGTTTTACCTTCCAGCAAAATGTTACCAATAAATTAAAGTTCACAAAAAAATTTAGTTTTTATATAGGTATATACATGCACATATACATACATACATATATATGCACACGCATATATTCTTACTTAAAACTATTCTTAAAAATAATTCCTAAAAAGTATATGAAAAAAGTTTCAATGGAATAACATACAGAAGACTCAGGGCAGTTACCAAAGAAAAATACGATGCAAATGTACATATTTTTAAAGTTTATTACAGTAATAACAGAAATTACACTAAAGTAAAATGATCCCATTTTTTTTCTAACAAATTAGAAATAATTTTTAATGTTTCTTTTTTAATGAAAGCTTGGCTATATACATATATAGCCCTTAGTTTAACATCTCTTAAAAGCAATTTGAACGTGTACATCAATACTTAAGTGAACTTATATATGTGTTGGAACAGAAATTCCATTTCTAACATTTAAAAAAGACTTGCATATAGCAAAAAATTCTAATAGTATAATTTCAAGTGGCAAATTAGGCTATACACGTGTTTTAATACACCAGCAATTGAAATTGTATATTTAATCTAGATATCACATTTCTTTAACCACAGGATAACTTTATTTCATTTCAACCTTATTCTTTATTTTTTTATTAAGTGAGAGATGGGGAGGCAGAGAGACAGACTTCCACATGCACTCCAATCAGAATCCACCCAGCATGCCCATTAACAAGCAATGCTCTGCCCATCTGGAGCTGCTGCTCCATTGTTCAGCAACTGAGCTATTTTAGCACCTGAGGTAGGGCCATGGAGCCATCCTCAATATCTGGGGCTAACTTACTCAAAACATTTGAGCCATCACTGGGGAAGAGGAAAAAAGAGAGAGAGGAATGTCAGGAGTGGAGAAGCAGATTGTCACTTCTCCTCTGTGCCCTGACCAGGAATCAAACCTGGGACTTCCACATGCTAGGCTGATGCTCTACCGCTGAGCCAACTAGCCAGGGCCAACTCTATTCTATTGCTAATCATCTGAGTAGGTAATTTAAAAAATAAAATTTTTAATTCTCATAATCATATATGAAATATTATTTTCATTTTAAAGATAAAATGTAGTCATAGAAATACTGATTAACTTGCTCAGCATCACAGAGCTACTAAATAATATATTCTTATCCATTCATGAACTGAATAGTTATTAGTAATCTAAATATAAACAGACCAACAAATAAGAGACCAAAAGAAAAAGAGAGGAAGGAAAATAGGAAAGAAGGAAAAAATGAATAAAAGAAGAAAGGAGGGAAGGAAGGAAGGGAGGGAGGGAGGAAGGGAGGGAGGGAGGGAGAGAGGGAGGGAGGGAGGGAGGGAATAAGGAAGGTTGTAATTTCACCTATGAAGTTCTATGTGTTATTTTTTTTCTTGTATTCTGTGTTTTCAGAATTAAGTGTGTATTACTTTATAACTAGAAAAAGAAATGTCAGCCCTGGCCAGGTGGATCAGTGATAGAGTATCAGCCTGGAATGTAAATGTCCCCGGTTCGATTCCTGGTCAGGGCACACACCACCTGCTTCTCCACTCCTCCCCCTCCTTTCTCTCTCTCTCTTTCTCTCTCTCTCTCTCTCTCTCTCTCTCTGTTCACCCACATGACTTTACTGGTTTGAATAAATTGACCTCAGGCTCTGAGGATGGCTGCATGGATACTCCACCTCAGGCACTAAAAATAGCTCCTTTGGAAGCATGGGCCCAAGACAGAGGTTGCTGGGTGAATCCCATTTGGGGCACATGTGAGAGTGTGTTTATCTCTTCTCCTCTCATGTGGAAAAGAAAAAGAAAGTAAAAGAAAAACAACTGTCCTTAAATAAAACCAACTTTAAGTTGAATTCTCAATTAGTAAATATTCTGATATAAATATAGCCTGCATATATCACAGTTGTGTGTTATTTTCATTCATAATCATTAAAATTTTTTACTTTTTATTTAATCAGCTCCAAAACTTGAATACTTAAAAATTAATGAAAGAATAGTATAGCATACTGCTATTTCAAACTATTTTTTGTTTCAGCATTTGCAATCCATTTTGATTAATAACTATAACTTTACTCATGCTTATAAACCATAGTGATTAGAATGAAAACCAGTAACAGAGAGAAAGCTTATTCTTTATGTAGTAAAGAGAAATAAACAAATGACTAATTTTAAAATATATTTATGTCTGGATTATTTTGTTGAGTGTAATAAATTAGGAATAATACAGAAACTTCAAGGATTTGGTTTTTATTTATTTTATTTATTAGACCTAGATAATAATAAATTAGATTGTGAAACACAAAGTTACCTATTTTGATGAAGTATATATATATTTGCCTTGGGAGAAGTTTGTTAGTGCTGCTTTACTAAGATACTGTATTTTATTGAAAACAAACCTGTCTTTTCAGGCCTGAAGTCCTATGTAAGGATCCTGCTCCATTGCCTGAAGAAACTTGTTGGTGCCATTATCTTTACTCTATTTTTTCTAAATGCATTTTCTCTAATTGGATTGGGGCTGTTCATGGGCAACCTGAAGCATAAATGTTTCCGAATGCCCCAAGGAAATGAAACAGAAATCCTGCACAACATAACCAAACACCCATGTGATATTCGAGGTGAGAATATTAAAAAAAAACAACAACTTTCTTTAATAGAAGAGAAGTCTTCACAGAAATATTGAACCCTCAAGTTCAGAACAAATTCAACTTCAGAACAAACTTCATGCAAATGCTGTAACTATGCTCAAGTACTAATTCGGATCAGTTTCATGGGTAGTCATGTTCCAGTCTTCAGAAAGTTAAATCAGGGAAACCTAAGTTTGAAATTGCTAAATTAATTTTTTAAATAAATAAATATGACCAAAATCTTATTTGCAATTTCATCAGCTTAGAGTCCTCATAATATTACCTTTCTTCACTAGTTTACTTAAAATATAAATGTAAGTTTACTCAGAAACTTTGAGATGACCTTACGGATGAAGAAATGGTCTACAATATAGAAATTCTTACCTTTGTCGGAATACAATTACTGCTGCTTAGGTTAAATGCTTGGAGTTATACTTTAGTAAATAACGAGACTATTTAAGGCAAATATAAATAATGCCTCATAGGTGTTGCGTAATTCACATGTCTGGTCACAGATCTTCATCATAATGTTGCAGAGAAGACATGAACAAGAAAATGAAGTTCATAGAAATTCAGTGAGTGCTCAGACTACTGTGACTACTTGGTGATAAAACCAGGATTCTAACCAACATACCTGCCTTTAAGACTATTTCCTTTTCACCAGGCTGTACTCTTATTGGATTTTTCCCTTATATTAAAATTATCTGGCACTTTCTGACAGTATTTGTGGGGTGGAGGGCTATTTTTCAACTAATAAAACCCAAATGTTGATAAATTTTATGTAGTCCTTCTACATTAATTTTATTTAATAAGTTCTAAAACAAATCTTAATAATATTCTTATGATGCAAGTAATACAAAACTATTAGTCTATAAATATGTGAAATGTTTCCTTATTATATGTTTCCTTATTCAAGGTCCTAACTTTAGTTGTGAGGACAATAGGAGACAGATATTAATCTTTAGATTTCAACTAAAATACCCACTGGTTTCTTTGACATTGTAACTAAAATACTCAAATTACTTAAAAAATAAACGTTTTTTGCTACCTCGCTGGTTATTGCTAAGAAAACAGGTTCTTTTCCTCTTTGTGAAAGCATATTATAGAGAAATCACTTTGTAAAGATTACCACTTTAAAATTTGATAATCCATTTCTTCAAATAACATGTTAGGAATTGCTGAAAATATTACATTATTAACCTAATTGCCATGTCATAGTTCTTGTACTTAAAATAGTATTTGGAAATGCCTCATTCTACTAATGTCAAATTTCATTTGGTTTTTTACTGCCATTCAAAACGTTTGATCAATGATTTCTATTTATGATTTAAAATTCTTCTAAAATTATTTTAGGTAACAAAGTGATATTTGAGATTTGAGTAATTTAACTTTTTATATAATATATATTAAATTTTCTGTACCTATATATGTTTTTATGCACACACACACACACACACACACACTCAGATTGCTCTCATGGGTTGGATCTTTATGATTTGAATTTAGAACCTAAAAACCAATGCTCAGAAACATGCATGTTCCCAACTCTGGTAACAATATTTATAAACATACAGTTTACATTCTAACTGACAGACAGGGATACCTGGATAAATTTAATGAGCTATGATTTAAATAAACTTGGGTTGCCTGACCTGTGGTGGCGCAGTGGATAAAGCGTCGACCTGGAAATGCTGAGGTCGCCAGTTCAAAACCCTGGGCTTGCCTGGTCAAGGCACATATGGGAGTTGATGCCTCCAGCTCCTCCCCCCTTCTCTCTCTCTCTCTCTCCCTCTCTGTCTCTCTCTCTCTCCTCTCTAAAAAAAAAAAATGAATAAATAAAAAAAATAAAAGGCCTTTTTAAAAAATAAAATAAAATAAAATAAACTTGGGTTGTGGTCGAAATTCAGTGACATCAGGAAAGTAATTAACACTGGATACTCAATGTAGAAAAATAAGTTTCAAAGTGGGAAGAGAATGAAAATTAAACCTGAAGACAGAAACATCTGGTTTGCTCAGGAAAAGCTTCAGGAACAAATGTTGGAAATAAAGATCCTCAGCTTTAAAACATAGTCGTGGGAATTTCCTTCAGGACCGGTCTACCTGGTCGGTTATATTCATTTCACTGAACTCTGATTTTAAAAGGGATTCTCCTCTTTCTTTACTGAGTATTTTACTTTCCGGTCATGAAGTAGGTGGTTTGCCAGAGATGTTTTAGCCTTTGTGTTAGCTTCTTAGATTAAAAAAAAAAAAAAAAAGTCAACTGTATGTTCATTCCTTCTCACTATAAATATTTAAATGGATTTCAGATATGCCATTCACTTAAGAGTAGATATAAAATGTAAATTCTTTCCTATTTTCAGATACAGAGAACTTTTATTACTTAGAAGGAAATAGAGATGCTCTCCTTTGTGGCAACAGAACAGATGCAAGGTAAGTGATGTTAATGTGTTTTTCTATCAAGTCAATATCACCAATCAATAGTACTTATTGAATTATTATTGCTTTTATTGATGGCTCCCATTTAATTAGATGATCTCATTTTATCATCAAAACATGCTATGAAGTGAACACTACGGAATACTATTAAACCAATTTTTAAAAATAAATAAACAAACAAACTAGCTAAATGATTTATTCAAGGTCAAGAAGTTATTAAATATCAGAGCCGGGACTTAAACAAGATCTGATTTGTTTGTTTTCAGTGTGTCTCAGGTAATTAGGGGAAATTACCCCCGCCCCAAAAGGCCATAATATCTTTTCTTTGGCTAGAAGCGTTTGAAGACAGAAATATTAAAGTTATGCTGTTATTTCACTTGTTTTATGGTTTGTGTATCTTTTATGACTATAATTTGCATTAATGCAAAACTTACTCTTCTTCAAAACAGTATTTATAAGTAATTCTTCATTGTGAGCACAACTTTCATGTCTCCTTGTCCTGTAACTTCAGAGGAAAGATAAGGAAGTAGAAATAGTGTTTCTCAGCAGCGCTATGACTTATGTTGTTCTTTAGGTCAAAGCTTCCTCAGCGGGATGACTTGATACCCATCTGTAGACTAACTGGTTCTAAGGCTCTGGGGCCTAGATTGACAAAAGGCACATAGTGGAGAAAGGAACCTTGGTTATGTATGTTAGTTATATTCAGTTGATTTAGATATTTTCTTGTTTGCTCAACTGTTTTTGCCCAGACACTATTGGGCTTATACTCTATTCTCAAATCCAAATTTTAAACTCATCCCATTGTGTCTGTACTATACAATTTCAGCTAACCCTTCTTGTGAACATTCCAAATTCGTATTGAAAATATCTGGTCATGGATATTCAGAATCACAAGGATATATTTTAAGGCCAGAAGAGAAAGTCATGCAATGTTTTACCTGCAGTCATCATACTTTGCTGCAGGGTAAATGATCCCAAAAGTCAGTGCCTTAAGACAAAAACAAAAATTCAATTGTTCAGATTATGTAGATGAGCAATTTAGCAAGTCTCAATGTACAAATACTTTTTAAATCTCTGTTGGTATCACGTTTATTAACCTTTAACAAATGTCCAAAATAAATCACATGGTCAAAGCAAAATAATGTGCGAAGAAACTAGGCAAGCAGGTAGATGGAGGGAAGCACGATTTATTGGGCCACTACTGTAGGAACTGACCACGGCACTCAAACCCCCAGTAGATAAAAGTCTAAAGGCTCTATGGAAGGAAATGAGATAAATATTTTATTTTTCCACAGTGATGCAAGTAGTGCTAACAATTATTGATGTGATAAATGTTTTCTCAACCTTAAATAATGGGATCTAAGAATTTTAGATGAGATCATTTGAAAATTGAACCCCCAACTATTACAGTTTTATGTTTACCTGTGGTATATTTCATCAGCTCTACTTTCGCTTCGGTACTGGGTGGTAAAAATCCTTTAACAAAGGCTTGGCAAAAAACATTTGTCACACCTCCTTGTTTGTTTGTTTGTTTGTTTTTAGATTAATTAACACTGTTTGCTTTTAACAACTCAAAATCTAACTCCTTTGGAGCTTTTTCACTGGAAATTGTCGGGGAGAAGAATGCTTCCTGTGGAAGCAGAAGCCCTTTATTACTTAGGGGCAAATGTCTTACACTTATTATTTGGCCATAATCTGAACCTAAAAGTAAGCAGTTTTTCTTTGGTTTGTCGTTTTAGTCAGTGTCCTGAAGGCTATGTGTGTATAAAAGCTGGTGGAAATCCTGATAATGGCTACACAAATTTTGACAATTTCCTCTGGGCCTTCTTAGCCCTCTGCCGGTTAATGACGCAGGATTACCCTGAAGCACTGTATCACCAGGTAAGAATGGAGACTATCCGCTGCATTCATAAGAATGGTACCATGCTCCATGTTTCTTCCATTGAAAATAATGGTCAAATGTAACATAGTTTATTACATTTTTATATGGAGAAGAATTTAAAGACAGAAGGAAAGAGAATCAAGATTATTAAATATCAAACTATATCTTAACACTGTGCCAAAGTTTGTGTTCTTATGCATGATATCTTATTTAATCTTTAAAACAATCCTACATGGTCAGTATATGTATATGTGTATCTGCTTTTTATATGAAGACACTAAGATCAGAGTGGTTGAGTAACCTCCCAAAAGTTACAACACATGGATGTGCCAGGAATCACTGTCCTGCTCTGTGATGTTAACTAAGTTAATAATATTTCTAGGTGCCAAATGCTTTAGTCACAGATTTGAACCTATATGAGTACAGAGTATTATGTAATTATTTATTAAAAACCTACAATGTGCTATTTCTTTTCAATTTTTCTATTTATTTTTATTACTCTTCACTATTCAATCATGCTTTAGTTGTAATAGAAGGCTTGCTCTTATGAGACTTGAGATCCAAATTCTGAAAATCTTTCTTCAATAACCAATGATTTATGTGCCATAGTTCCTCAGAATGATACAATGCTCATTAAAACAAAGAAAACAAAGATTTAATTTTCATTTTAAGAGTATTACCACCCTACAATATGCAATGCTATTTTAGCAGCATACTTAATATCAAAGGATATTAAATAAAATAAATAAATTACTTAAAATTTCAAAAGATTTCAAAGGTATTTACAGTTGAAGGAGAACATTTTTTTAAGCATACACATACCCACGCACCATATTTTCATGACTGAATAGATAATTTATGGTGTGTGTGTGTACAGACCATTAATAAAGATAGAATAGTGTAATATATTTTTGGAACAGTGGTTCATGCTATATTATTAAGTAAAAATCAAGTAAACTAAACATAGTTGTAGTATAATTATATTCCTAGTTAAAGAAGCACATAAAAATATTGCAAGTGACATTATTTTCTTTATGCAAACTATACATTCTAATTTTATAAGATTAGTATTTATATTGTTATTTCCCATACTTTTTGACAAATATCAATGTCTCCTCCACAACACTAGGTATTTCCTATTTCTAAAATAATATTATCATGTTATCCTTCTGCTAAAAATCATTCAATGGTTCCTGGATTCTTATGGGATGAAGTTCAAAGTCTATCTGCATGCTACGTAGTACCCTCTAGTCTCTGCATACTGCTGCAGATCTATTTCTTAACAATATTCCAATATATACTTTTGTTTTATTTGAGTATAAAATAGACCTTGCTGTTACAAGACCTTTTCCATAATTTCTTTTTTAAATCTATGTTTTAGTAAAAAAAAAAAAAAGTTCAAGTTTCTTTCTGTCTTCAGTTTCATGCCCTTAATTTATGACTTGAGGCCAAATTTTTTCTTTGAGCTTTTCTGTAAGCTCATGTCATATCCTATACTGGAAGATCATGATACTTGATAATTGCCTCTAATAGTGTTCATTTTAATTATTTGTTCAGTTTTTCCTTTCACTAGGAGATATACTACCAAGAAAAAGTATTTCTTCTTATATTAATTTTTGTATTCTTAACCACTAACACATAGAAATGCTTAATGAAATTTTAATAAACAAAAAATAAGCATTTTGGATTGTGTTACTTTATGTAATAATAAATGTCATCTTTTTTTTAAAGCCCTTAAAATGTGTTAGCTAATTTTCTTATTAGCTTTGATTTATAGAAAATTCTTTCCCACTACCATTGAAATGATAAATCAGTCTGGGAATGCCCTAATGTTGGAATCTATGCAGTATCCGATCATTATTACATGCTAAGTTCTATTGACTAATGTAGACATGGTTTTCTTTGATTTGGACTGGATTAGCACTTTGAATATTGCCCTAACTAAACTGACTATGACTAGGGAAATGGAGCAGTTATTCCCAAAGATGACAGCTTATGTTTTGGAGAATATTATTCTCTAATCATTTAACAAATGTTTATTTTATTCACAAACTTTATTATACACTATGGGTACAGAAATGAACAAAATAAATTGTCAATGCTCATAGAAAAGATTCTTGTTTAACAATAGTTAATAATTACTGTGTACCTGCCAGTGGCTAAGATCTTTGCATTCATAGTTTTATTTGATTTTTATAACAGAACTATAGGATGAGTCTAAAATTAGTCCCAGTCCCATACTAACATATAATAGAACTAGAATTTGTACAGTTTTTCAACCTAATTATAGTATAATCTTTTATCCTTCACCAATTTTGTATAATGAAAAGAGGAAAAGTATCAGATTCAAGCATCTCTCACAATTGTCAGATCTTTGGTAATTTATTTTGCCTATCTAATTTACATCTTTCTTCTGCATTTTGGAAATAATAATAAATATAACATAAATGGGTTGCACAGAATTAATGAGATAATAAACATGGCCTGCAGTATACTCTAGAAAATCTATTACTAACTCCTGAATATAGTACAATAAATGACAGCTAGTTTAGTGGGAAAAATATTTTAATCAAATCCTAAATAGCTGATTCACTAAGATATGGGGTTTATTAAAATACTTTTAAAGACAACATATTGTAGACTAATAAATTATTTCTGATTGAATGTTAGAAATTTCTATTAACCTGTAAACATTCTTAACTTTATATCAACACAATATTTTGTGGAAATAATGCTTATTTATTAATTCAAGTGAATACTTAAAATTTAACTATTTAATTTTTTTTGAAATTTGTTCATATACTTTTAATTAAGGAGAATAATAAATTAGTGGGCTATATTTTGGATTTGTAATGTCTACTTATAATTTTCTAAATTTTAACACTTTCTAATTTATCTTAGGTAATTATTATAAAATAAAAGCTAGTAAATGCTCAGTTTGGAAATCAAAAATGTTTTATTTTTTATCTATGAATGAAGTGAATTATATGTGAATTATATGACTTTCTCTTGTGAGTCACCCAAAGATTCTTTACCATACAGATTCTAACAAATACAGAAATATTTTTCTTTCCTACTTCTTTGAATATCTTATTTTGTATCTTGCTATGATAGTTCCATAAAGTAATTATTAAAAAAATAATCTCTGAACATTAATTCTCTAACTTTATTAAATTTCATATATTTAAAGATTCTATTGCAAAGAAAATAATTATTTATATTTATATATTCCACTTTTTTGTACTGGAAAGTAATTATTTTTCTTTTAATCTGTTTTCTTTATTAATGAAGACATAAAAGTCAAGTGAAATTACTAGTTTTTTTTTGTTTTGTATCATATGTCCTATACCTTAGATATTTGTAGAGTGAAGAGCTTTTTTGATTATTTCTTTACATAGAACTAATACTTACACTGTCTTGTGATGATAGTCTACTAATTACTAAATTGTTTTCATAAACAATTTTATTTTTTTATTTTAAAACAGAAAATTACAGGAAGATAAATAACAACTTCCTCTTTCATCTTGTTTTCCACCTCTTTTTAGATCCTTTATGCTTCTGGAAAGGTCTACACAGTATTTTTTATTGTAATAAGTTTCTGGTTTGCCTTTTATGTGGCAAGTTTGTTCTTGGGCATACTTGCTCTGTCTTATGAAGAAGAAAAGCAGACAGTTGCTGAAAAAGCTAAGAAAAGTGAATCAAAATCTCAGCACACTTTAAATGAACCTCAAGAAGGAAATGAAGCAGCCGAGGTATAATTCTTAAAAATGTTTCTTAGAATCACAGAGTTTGAGTTATTGTCTCAAGGTATTAGAGTATATGGCTAGATGCTCAGTATGTATGTGATACATGGTGAAAGTGTCAAAAATTATTTTATAAGAGCACTTGCTTTTGCTGTTAACATTCCTTTATGAGTGCATTATGGTAAGAAGAGCCAACACCTTTAAAGATTTTATTAATATGAACATTTTTTATTCCAAAATTTGTTCTACTGCTGATAAACTATGGCTATATTATATATATTTGAACTTGACTTCTCATAGTACAGGTATAATATTAAGAATTTTTTTTAAGTTTTACAATTTTATTTATTTAAATATTATTGAATTTATTGAGTGACACTGGCTAATAAAATTATACAGGTTTCAGGTGCACAATTCTACAATACATCATCTGTATTACATAAGCACATCAGAATTAACTATGAAAAATTTTGATGTTCAACTCAAAGGGTTAATGCCTTTCATAATTTAGAAATCACAAAAATTCATTAAAAGCATAGATGAAAGTACAGTACTGAAGTTGTAAAAAGATTAAAAAATTTACTTTATTGGTTATCTAGCTCTTTTAAGAGAAAATGCAGTTTGCATCATGATATAGGGAATTGTGTTATTCATGGAATCATTAAACCCATGATTAATAAAACTTAACAAGTGTTTACTGTAATTTTCAATTGTATTTTTAATACATTTTTAGATTTTTATCTTTCTAGCAAATGATTTAACTTATGAGTCTATGAGAATTGACAAGCAACATTAAAGAAATTGTAGGAAATTCTTTTAAAATATAAATGGTGCTTTAAAGTATGCTACGTGGACAAACAGGACCCAGGAAAACAACCAGAAGTGGCTTGCTTACATTCCACAAGACCCGACAGTCTCACACCTCTTCCTTGGTTTGGAGAGGGGTAGTTTTAGCGCAGTCTCCTAACTCTCCCTATCTGGAGTGGAGCTGTGCAGTGAGCAGAAGCCAAGCAGCCTGTGATGGTACACAGCCCATACCTCTTCCAAGGTGTTGCTCCTTTTTCTCTGGGATCTTGTTTGAAGGGTACTGGGTCCAAAGTGGCCACAGCCAAGTCCTCTTGTCCAACTGGCCTGGTTACAGGTCCTCAGCTGGGGAAAGGGAGTCATGTCTTGACTCCTTTGGGTCCCTCTGGCTTTGTTACTACTTTGTACCCTCTATAACTGCTAATAAAGATTGTTTACACACGGGAGGGGGAAGCTCCACCTACGTTTTTTGATAGATGGAAAAAGGACATATTGAGGGAGCTGACAAATGATAGAAAGGAGCTGTACCAGGGACTGTCTCATATAGAAGAGTTAGGGGAAAGTAAAGTTCCAAGATACACTCTAGCATTAATTGGGATGTGTAGTAAGGCTGGCTGAGAAGTTCCTGAATAATGAAGGTTCCTTCTGAATCACAAAAGAGAAAATGTTAACTTGCTTTCATGTATAACTCTTTTTATTAAGCCATTGTTAATAAGGAAGCTCTAGGAAAGTTATTCTTCCAAAAAATAGAGCCTGATGACATGATGTGGGATCATACCAAATGACAATTTATTGATAGATACTTGTGTCTGTGTGGTTCATAATACCATACCATCGAAACAAGAAGCAATTATAGACCATATGAAGAAAACATGTATAAAAAGAGGCTATTGAGTATAGCCATTATATCACCCATGAGAAAGTCACAGAAAAACAAATTACAAAAGCTTTCTGTTTCTAGAAATGAGTCTGGGGTCCTTAAGATTGAATGATTAGAGTCTGAATGATATGTTGAATGTGTAATTTGTTTTGAAGTGACATTTCAAATGTCAAGGGCTACACACAAATGTATCCAAGAACACAATGCTGCTTTTATCCCAGGATAAGATGCCCTATTAACTCTGCTTAAGAACTTGAATTATTTCCTAATTTCCCATTATCCTTTTTCATTTGGTTGCTCTGGATCACACAAGGCCTTTCTGATTTTAATTAGAATATTTCAGTTGTAAAGAATTTCATTTCTTGGAATAGTACTAGAACATTTTGTCATGCAAAGGTTTTCCAGGAAATGAGAGTAAAAAACATCTTCACAGGATTTCTTTTTTTATTATTATTTATTTATACATAAGAAAACACTGGAGAGAGAAGTTAAAATGGAACATTCTGAGAACACTTTAGGTGACTAGTCTAAATAAAAACTAGTCAGATTCTAATTCCAATATTGGTATGCTCGAGAGAGTGTTTAAATGTTTCATATTTGTACATTATAGGAAAGCAGTAGATAATATCAGCTAAAACCAGTTTTGCAGGCAGATAAATATACATTTTAGTACATTTTAGTCACTCAATGAATGCATAATATTTGCCAATTCTGTAAATTTTTCTAAACTTCAGCTTCTTCATATGTAATGTGGAAATAGGTATAGTAGCTGTATCATAGGTTGTTGTAAGATTCAAATTAAATAATTTCATGTTAAGCATTTCACACTTCTTATAATATGCTAAGCAACTGATAAATGTTAAAGGCTAATTATAGGGAACACAGGAAAACCAACCCAAAAGAGCATATCTGTCCATATGGAGAATATTTCATCAACTTAAATTTTG